>NC_092786.1:601015-1202031 GCF_047496795.1 Chiloscyllium punctatum
AAACAGACGGTCTGAAACAGAGGGTCTGAAACAGAGGGCGAGAAACAGAGGGTCTGAAACAGAGGGCGAGAAACAGAGGGTCTGAAACAGAGGGGCTGAAACAGACGGCGAGAAACAGAGGGGCTGAAACAGAGGGCGAGTAACAGAGGGTCTGAAACAGAGGGTCTGAAACAGAGGGTCTGAAACAGAGGGGCTGAAACATAGGGCGCGAAACAGAGGGCGAGAAACAGAGGGTCTGAAACAGAGGGTCTGAAAAAGAGGGCGCGAAATAGAGGGTCTGAAACTGAGGAGCTGAAACAGAGGGGCTGAAACAGAGGGTCTGAAACAGAGGGGCTGAAACAGAGGGCGCGAAACAGAGGGTCTGAAACAGAGGGTCTGAAACAGAGGGGCCGAAACAGAAGGCGAGAAACAGAGGGTCTGAAATAGAGGGTCTATAACAGAGGATCTGAAACAGAGGGCGCTAAACAGAGGGTCTGAAACAGAGGGGCTGAAACAGAGGGCGCGAAAGAGAGGGTCTGAAACAGAGGGCGCGAAACAGAGGGCGCAAAACAGAGGGGCTGAAACAGAGGGCGCGAAACAGAGGGTCTGAAACAGAGGGCGAGAAACAGAGGGTCTGAAACAGAGGGGCTGAAACAGACGGCGAGAAACAGAGGGGCTGAAACAGAGGGCAAGTAACAGAGGGTCTGAAACAGAGGGTCTGAAACAGAGGGTCTGAAACAGATGGTCTGAAACAGAGGGGCTGAAACATAGGGGCTGAAACAGAGGGCGCGAAACAGAGGGTCTGAAACAGAGGGCAAGTAACAGAGGGTCTGAAACAGAGGGTCTGAAACAGAGGGTCTGAAACAGATGGTCTGAAACAGAGGGGCTGAAACATAGGGGCTGAAACAGAGGGCGCGAAACAGAGGGTCTGAAACAGAGGGTCTGAAACAGAGGGGCCGAAACAGAAGGCGAGAAACAGAGGGTCTGAAATAGAGGGTCTATAACAGAGGGTCTGAAACAGAGGGCGCTAAACAGAGGGTCTGAAACAGAGGGGCTGAAACAGAGGGCGCGAAACAGAGGGTCTGAAACAGAGGGCGCGAAACAGAGGGCGCAAAACAGAGGGGCTGAAACAGAGGGTCTGAAACAGAGGGTCTGAAACAGAGGGCGCGAAACAGAGGGTCTGAAACAGAGGGCGAGAAACAGAGGGTCTGAAACAGAGGGGCAGAAACAGATGGCGAGAAACAGAGGGGCTGAAACAGAGGGCGAGTAACAGAGGGTCTGAAACAGAGGGTCTGAAACAGAGGGTCTGAAACAGAGGGGCTGAAATATAGTGCGCGAAACAGAGGGCGAGAAACAGAGGGTCTGAAACAGAGGGTCTGAAAAAGAGGGCGCGAAATAGAGGGTCTGAAACTGAGGAGCTGAAACAGAGGGGCTTAAACAGAGGGTCTGAAACAGAGGGGCTGAAACAGAGGGCGCGAAACAGAGGGTCTGAAACAGAGGGTCTGAAACAGAGGGGCCGAAACAGAAGGCGAGAAACAGAGGGTCTGAAATAGAGGGTCTATAACAGAGGGTCTGAAACAGAGGGCGCTAAACAGAGGGTCTGAAACAGAGGGGCTGAAATAGAGGGCGCGAAACAGAGGGTCTGAAACAGAGGGCGCGAAACAGAGGGCGCAAAACAGAGGGGCTGAAACAGAGGGTCTGAAACAGAGGGTCTGAAACAGAGGGCGCGAAACAGAGGGTCTGAAACAGCGGGTCGTAAACAGAGGGTCTGAAACAGAGGGGCTGAAACAGAGGGCGCGAAATTGAGGGTCTGAAACAGAGGGGCTGAAACAGAGGGCGCGAAACAGAGGGTCTGAAACAGATGGCGGGAAACAGAGGGCGCGAAACAGAGGGCGAGAAACAGAGGGGCTGAAACAGAGGGTCTGAAACAAAGGGTCTGAAACAGAGGGTCTGAAACAGAGGGGCTGAAACAGAGGGGCTGAATCAGAGGGCGAGAAACAGAGGGGCCGAAACAGAGGGCGAGAAACAGAGGGTCTGAAACAGAGGGTCTGAAACAGAGGGTCTGAAACAGAGGGGCTGAAACAGAGGGCGCGAAACAGAGGGCGCGAAATATAGGGGGCGAAACAGAGGGCGAGAAACAGAATGACTGAAACAGAGGGGCTAAAACAGAGGGGCTGAAACAGAGGGCGAGAAACAGAGGGCGGGAAACAGAGGGCGAGAAACAGAAGGCGCGAAACAGAGGGCGAGAAACAGAGGGTCTGAAACAGAGGGTCTGAAACAGAGGGTCTGAAACAGAGGGCGAGAAACAGAGGGTCTGAAACAGAGGGCGAGAAACAGCGGGGCCGAAACAGAGGGTGAGAAACAGAGTGGCCGCAACAGAGGGCGCGAAACAGAGGGTCTGAAACAGAGGGTCTGAAACAGAGGGGCCGAAACAGAGGGCGAGAAACAGATGGTCTGAAATAGAGGGTCTGTAACAGCGGGTCTGAAACAGAGGGAGCTAAACAGAGTGTCTGAAACAGAGGGGCTGAAACAGAGGGCGCGAAACAGAGGGTCTGAAACAGAGGGCGCGAAACAGAGGTGCTGAAACAGAGGGCACGAAACAGAGGGTCTGAAACAGAGGGCGAGAAACAGAGGGGCCGAAACAGAGGGCCTGAAACAGAGGGCCCGAAACAGAGGGTCTGAAACAGAGGGCGAGAAACAGAGGGGCCGAAACAGAGGGCCTGAAACAGAGGGCGCGAAACAGAGGGCGCGAAATATAGGGGGCGAAACAGAGGGCGAGAAACAGAATGACTGAAACAGAGGGGCTAAAACAGAGGGGCTGAAACAGAGGGCGAGAAACAGAGGGCGAGAAACAGAGGGCGAGAAACAGAGGGTCTGAAACAGAGGGGCTGAAACAGAAGGCGCGAAACAGAGGGCGCGAAACAGAAGGCGCGAAACAGAGGTCGAGAAACAGAGGGTCTGAAACAGAGGGTCTGAAACAGAGGGTCTGAAACAGAGGGCGAGAAACAGAGGGTCTGAAGCAGAGGGCGAGAAACAGCGGGGCCGAAACAGAGGGTGAGAAACAGAGTGGCCGCAACAGAGGGCGTGAAACAGAGGGCCTGAAACACAGGGTCTGAAACAGACGGTCTGAAACAGAGGGTCTGAAACAGAGGGCGAGAAATAGAGGGTCTGAAACAGAGGGCGAGAAACAGAGGGTCCGAAACAGAGGGGCTGAAACAGACGGCGAGAAACAGAGGGGCTGAAACAGAGGGTCTGAAACAGAGGGTCTGAAACAGAGGGTCTGAAACAGAGGGGCTGAAACATAGGGCGTGAAACAGAGGGCGAGAAACAGAGGGTCTGAAACAGAGGGTCTGAAAAAGAGGGCGCGAAATAGAGGGTCTGAAACTGAGGAGCTGAAACAGAGGGGCTGAAACAGAGGGTCTGAAACAGAGGGGCTGAAACAGAGGGCGCGAAACAGAGGGTCTGAAACAGAGGGTCTGAAACAGAGGGGCCGAAACAGAAGGCGAGAAACAGAGGGTCTGAAATAGAGGGTCTATAACAGAGGATCTGAAACAGAGGGCGCTAAACAGAGGGTCTGAAACAGAGGGGCTGAAACAGAGGGCGCGAAAGAGAGGGTCTGAAACAGAGGGCGCGAAACAGAGGGCGCAAAACAGAGGGGCTGAAACAGAGGGTCTGAAACAGAGGGTCTGAAACAGAGGGCGCGAAACAGAGGGTCTGAAACAGAGGGGCTGAAATAGACGGCGAGAAACAGAGGGGCTGAAACAGAGGGCGAGTAACAGAGGGTCTGAAACAGAGGGTCTGAAACAGAGGGTCTGAAACAGAGGGGCTGAAACAGAGGGCGCGAAACAGAGGGTCTGAAACAGAGGGTCTGAAACAGAGGGGCCGAAACAGAAGGCGAGAAACAGAGGGTCTGAAATAGAGGGTCTATAACAGAGGATCTGAAACAGAGGGCGCTAAACAGAGGGTCTGAAACAGAGGGGCTGAAACAGAGGGCGCGAAAGAGAGGGTCTGAAACAGAGGGCGCGAAACAGAGGGCGCAAAACAGAGGGGCTGAAACAGAGGGTCTGAAACAGAGGGTCTGAAACAGAGGGCGCGAAACAGAGGGTCTGAAACAGAGGGCGAGAAACAGAGGGTCTGAAACAGAGGGGCTGAAACAGACGGCGAGAAACAGAGGGGCTGAAACAGAGGGCAAGTAACAGAGGGTCTGAAACAGAGGGTCTGAAACAGAGGGTCTGAAACAGATGGTCTGAAACAGAGGGGCTGAAACATAGGGGCTGAAACAGAGGGCGCGAAACAGAGGGTCTGAAACAGAGGGTCTGAAACAGAGGGGCCGAAACAGAAGGCGACAAACAGAGGGTCTGAAATAGAGGGTCTATAACAGAGGGTCTGAAACAGAGGGCGCTAAACAGAGGGTCTGAAACAGAGGGGCTGAAACAGAGGGCGCGAAACAGAGGGTCTGAAACAGAGGGCGCGAAACAGAGGGCGCAAAACAGAGGGGCTGAAACAGAGGGTCTGAAACAGAGGGTCTGAAACAGAGGGCGCGAAACAGAGGGTCTGAAACAGAGGGTCTGAAACAGAGGGTCTGAAACAGAGGGGCAGAAACAGATGGCGAGAAACAGAGGGGCTGAAACAGAGGGCGAGTAACAGAGGGTCTGAAACAGAGGTTCTGAAACAGAGGGTCTGAAACAGAGGGTCTGAAACAGAGGGGCTGAAATATAGGGCGCGAAACAGAGGGCGAGAAACAGAGGGTCTGAAACAGAGGGTCTGAAAAAGAGGGCGCGAAATAGAGGGTCTGAAACTGAGGAGCTGAAACAGAGGGGCTTAAACAGAGGGTCTGAAACAGAGGGGCTGAAACAGAGGGCGCGAAACAGAGGGTCTGAAACAGAGGGTCTGAAACAGAGGGGCCGAAACAGAAGGCGAGAAACAGAGGGTCTGAAATAGAGGGTCTATAACAGAGGGTCTGAAACAGAGGGCGCTAAACAGAGGGTCTGAAACAGAGGGGCTGAAATAGAGGGCGCGAAACAGAGGGTCTAAAACAGAGGGCGCGAAACAGAGGGCGCAAAACAGAGGGGCTGAAACAGAGGGTCTGAAACAGAGGGTCTGAAACAGAGGGCGCGAAACAGAGGGTCTGAAACAGCGTGTCTGAAACAGAGGGTCTGAAACAGAGGGGCTGAAACAGAGGGCGCGAAACTGAGGGTCTGAAACAGAGGGGCTGAAACAGAGGGCGCGAAACAGAGGGTCTGAAACAGATGGCGGGAAACAGAGGGCGCGAAACAGAGGGCGAGAAACAGAGGGGCTGAAACAGAGGGTCTGAAACAAAGGGTCTGAAACAGAGGGTCTGAAACAGAGGGGCTGAAACAGAGGGGCTGAATCAGAGGGCGAGAAACAGAGGGGCCGAAACAGAGGGCCTGAAACAGAGGGCGCGAAACAGAGGGTCTGAAACAGAGGGTCTGAAACAGAGGGGCTGAAACAGAGGGCGCGAAACAGAGGGCGCGAAATATAGGGGGCGAAACAGAGGGCGAGAAACAGAATGACTGAAACAGAGGGGCTAAAACAGAGGGGCTGAAACAGAGGGCGAGAAACAGAGGGCGGGAAACAGAGGGCGAGAAACAGAGGGTCTGAAACAGAGGGGCTGAAACAGAAGGCGCGAAACAGAGGGCGCGAAACAGAAGGCGCGAAACAGAGGGCGAGAAACAGAGGGTCTGAAACAGAGGGTCTGAAACAGAGGGTCTGAAACAGAGGGCGAGAAACAGAGGGTCTGAAACAGAGGGCGAGAAACAGCGGGGCCGAAACAGAGGGTGAGAAACAGAGTGGCCGCAACAGAGGGCGCGAAACAGAGGGTCTGAAACAGAGGGTCTGAAACAGAGGGGCCGAAACAGAGGGCGAGAAACAGAGGGTCTGAAATAGAGGGTCTGTAACAGCGGGTCTGAAACAGAGGGAGCTAAACAGAGTGTCTGAAACAGAGGGGCTGAAACAGAGGGCGCGAAACAGAGGGTCTGAAACAGAGGGCGCGAAACAGAGGGGCTGAAACAGAGGGCACGAAACAGAGGGTCTGAAACAGAGGGCGAGAAACAGAGGGGCCGAAACAGAGGGCCTGAAACAGAGGGCGCGAAACAGAGGGTCTGAAACAGAGGGCGAGAAACAGAGGGGCCGAAACAGAGGGCCTGAAACAGAGGGCGCGAAACAGAGGGCGCGAAATATAGGGGGCGAAACAGAGGGCGAGAAACAGAATGACTGAAACAGAGGGGCTAAAACAGAGGGGCTGAAACAGAGGGCGAGAAACAGAGGGCGAGAAACAGAGGGCGAGAAACAGAGGGTCTGAAACAGAGGGGCTGAAACAGAGGGTCTGAAACAGAGGGCGCGAAACAGAAGGCGCGAAACAGATGTCGAGAAACAGAGGGTCTGAAATAGAGGGTCTGTAACAGCGGGTCTGAAACAGAGGGAGCTAAACAGAGTGTCTGAAACAGAGGGGCTGAAACAGAGGGCGCGAAACAGAGGGTCTGAAACAGAGGGTCTGAAACAGAGGGCGAGAAACAGAGGGTCTGAAACAGAGGGCGAGAAACAGCGGGGCCGAAACAGAGGGTGAGAAACAGAGTGGCCGCAACAGAGGGCGTGAAACAGGGGGCCTGAAACACAGGGTCTGAAACAGACGGTCTGAAACAGAGGGTCTGAAACAGAGGGCGAGAAACAGAGGGTCTGAAACAGAGGGCGAGAAACAGAGGGTCTGAAACAGAGGGGCTGAAACAGACGGCGAGAAACAGAGGGGCTGAAACAGAGGGTCTGAAACAGAGGGTCTGAAACAGTGGGTCTGAAACAGAGGGTCTGAAACTGAGGAGCTGAAACAGAGGGGCTTAAACAGAGGGTCTGAAACAGAGGGGCTGAAACAGAGGGCGCGAAACAGAGGGTCTGAAACAGAGGGTCTGAAACAGAGGGGCCGAAACAGAAGGCGAGAAACAGAGGGTCTGAAATAGAGGGTCTATAACAGAGGGTCTGAAACAGAGGGCGCTAAACAGAGGGTCTGAAACAGAGGGGCTGAAATAGAGGGCGCGAAACAGAGGGTCTAAAACAGAGGGCGCGAAACAGAGGGCGCAAAACAGAGGGGCTGAAACAGAGGGTCTGAAACAGAGGGTCTGAAACAGAGGGCGCGAAACAGAGGGTCTGAAACAGCGTGTCTGAAACAGAGGGTCTGAAACAGAGGGGCTGAAACAGAGGGCGCGAAACTGAGGGTCTGAAACAGAGGGGCTGAAACAGAGGGCGCGAAACAGAGGGTCTGAAACAGATGGCGGGAAACAGAGGGCGCGAAACAGAGGGCGAGAAACAGAGGGGCTGAAACAGAGGGTCTGAAACAAAGGGTCTGAAACAGAGGGTCTGAAACAGAGGGGCTGAAACAGAGGGGCTGAATCAGAGGGCGAGAAACAGAGGGGCCGAAACAGAGGGCCTGAAACAGAGGGCGCGAAACAGAGGGTCTGAAACAGAGGGTCTGAAACAGAGGGGCTGAAACAGAGGGCGCGAAACAGAGGGCGCGAAATATAGGGGGCGAAACAGAGGGCGAGAAACAGAATGACTGAAACAGAGGGGCTAAAACAGAGGGGCTGAAACAGAGGGCGAGAAACAGAGGGCGGGAAACAGAGGGCGAGAAACAGAGGGTCTGAAACAGAGGGGCTGAAACAGAAGGCGCGAAACAGAGGGCGCGAAACAGAAGGCGCGAAACAGAGGGCGAGAAACAGAGGGTCTGAAACAGAGGGTCTGAAACAGAGGGTCTGAAACAGAGGGCGAGAAACAGAGGGTCTGAAACAGAGGGCGAGAAACAGCGGGGCCGAAACAGAGGGTGAGAAACAGAGTGGCCGCAACAGAGGGCGCGAAACAGAGGGTCTGAAACAGAGGGTCTGAAACAGAGGGGCCGAAACAGAGGGCGAGAAACAGAGGGTCTGAAATAGAGGGTCTGTAACAGCGGGTCTGAAACAGAGGGAGCTAAACAGAGTGTCTGAAACAGAGGGGCTGAAACAGAGGGCGCGAAACAGAGGGTCTGAAACAGAGGGCGCGAAACAGAGGGGCTGAAACAGAGGGCACGAAACAGAGGGTCTGAAACAGAGGGCGAGAAACAGAGGGGCCGAAACAGAGGGCCTGAAACAGAGGGCGCGAAACAGAGGGTCTGAAACAGAGGGCGAGAAACAGAGGGGCCGAAACAGAGGGCCTGAAACAGAGGGCGCGAAACAGAGGGCGCGAAATATAGGGGGCGAAACAGAGGGCGAGAAACAGAATGACTGAAACAGAGGGGCTAAAACAGAGGGGCTGAAACAGAGGGCGAGAAACAGAGGGCGAGAAACAGAGGGCGAGAAACAGAGGGTCTGAAACAGAGGGGCTGAAACAGAGGGTCTGAAACAGAGGGCGCGAAACAGAAGGCGCGAAACAGATGTCGAGAAACAGAGGGTCTGAAATAGAGGGTCTGTAACAGCGGGTCTGAAACAGAGGGAGCTAAACAGAGTGTCTGAAACAGAGGGGCTGAAACAGAGGGCGCGAAACAGAGGGTCTGAAACAGAGGGTCTGAAACAGAGGGCGAGAAACAGAGGGTCTGAAACAGAGGGCGAGAAACAGCGGGGCCGAAACAGAGGGTGAGAAACAGAGTGGCCGCAACAGAGGGCGTGAAACAGGGGGCCTGAAACACAGGGTCTGAAACAGACGGTCTGAAACAGAGGGTCTGAAACAGAGGGCGAGAAACAGAGGGTCTGAAACAGAGGGCGAGAAACAGAGGGTCTGAAACAGAGGGGCTGAAACAGACGGCGAGAAACAGAGGGGCTGAAACAGAGGGTCTGAAACAGAGGGTCTGAAACAGTGGGTCTGAAACAGAGGGTCTGAAACAGAGGGGCTGAAACATAGGGCGTGAAACAGGGCGAGAAACAGAGGGTCTGAAACAGAGGGTCTGAAAAAGAGGGCGCGAAATAGAGGGTCTGAAACTGAGGAGCTGAAACAGAGGGGCTGAAACAGAGGGTCTGAAACAGAGGGGCTGAAACAGAGGGCGCGAAACAGAGGGTCTGAAACAGATGGTCTGAAACAGAGGGGCCGAAACAGAAGGCGAGAAACAGAGGGTCTGAAATAGAGGGTCTATAACAGAGGATCTGAAACAGAGGGCGCTAAACAGAGGGTCTGAAACAGAGGGGCTGAAACAGAGGGCGCGAAACAGAGGGTCTGAAACAGAGGGCGCGAAACAGAGGGCGCAAAACAGAGGGGCTGAAACAGAGGGTCTGAAACAGAGGGTCTGAAACAGAGGGCGCGAAACAGAGGGTCTGAAACAGAGGGCGAGAAACAGAGGGTCTGAAACAGAGGGGCTGAAACAGACGGCGAGAAACAGAGGGGCTGAAACAGAGGGCGAGTAACAGAGGGTCTGAAACAGAGGGTCTGAAACAGAGGGTCTGAAACAGAGGGTCTGAAACAGAGGGGCTGAAACATAGGGGCTGAAACAGAGGGCGCGAAACAGAGAGTCTGAAACAGAGGGTCTGAAACAGAGGGGCGGAAACAGAAGGCGACAAACAGAGGGTCTGAAATAGAGGGTCTATAACAGAGGGTCTGAAACAGAGGGCGCTAAACAGAGGGTCTGAAACAGAGGGGCTGAAACAGAGGGCGCGAAACTGAGGGTCTGAAACAGAGGGCGCGAAACAGAGGGCGCAAAACAGAGGGGCTGAAAAAGAGGGTCTGAAACAGAGGGTCTGAAACAGAGGGCGCGAAACAGAGGGTCTGAAACAGAGGGCGAGAAACAGAGGGTCTGAAACAGAGGGGCTGAAACAGACGGCGAGAAACAGAGGGGCTGAAACAGAGGGCGAGTAACAGAGGGTCTGAAACAGAGGGTCTGAAACAGAGGGTCTGAAACAGAGGGTCTGAAAAAGAGGGCGCGAAATAGAGGGTCTGAAACTGAGGAGCTGAAACAGAGGGGCTTAAACAGAGGGTCTGAAACAGAGGGGCTGAAACAGAGGGCGCGAAACAGAGGGTCTGAAACAGAGGGTCTGAAACAGAGGGGCCGAAACAGAAGGCGAGAAACAGAGGGTCTGAAATAGAGGGTCTATAACAGAGGGTCTGAAACAGAGGGTCTGAAACAGAGGGTCTGAAACAGAGGGGCTGAAACAGAGGGCGCGAAACAGAGGGTCTGAAACAGAGGGCGCGAAACAGAGGGCGCAAAACAGAGGGGCTGAAACAGAGGGTCTGAAACAGAGGGTCTGAAACAGAGGGCGCGAAACAGAGGGTCTGAAACAGCGGGTCTGAAACAGAGGGTCTGAAACAGAGGGGCTGAAACAGAGGGCGCGAAACTGAGGGTCTGAAACAGAGGGGCTGAAACAGAGGGCGCGAAACAGAGGGTCTGAAACAGATGGCGGGAAACAGAGGCCGCGAAACAGAGGGTTAGAAACAGAGGGCGCGAAACAGAGGGTCTGAAACAGAGGGCGAGAAACAGAGGGTCTGATACAGAGGGGCTGAAACAGACGGCGAGAAACAGAGGGGCTGAAACAGAGGGCGAGTAACAGAGGGTCTGAAACAGAGGGTCTGAAACAGAGGGTCTGAAACAGAGGGTCTGAAACAGAGGGGCTGAAACATAGGGCGCAAAACAGAGGGCGAGAAACAGGGGGTCTGAAACAGAGGGTCTGAAAAAGAGGTCGCGAAATAGAGGGTCTGAAACTGAGGAGCTGAAACAGAGGGGCTTAAACAGAGGGTCTGAAACAGAGGGGCTGAAACAGAGGGCACGAAACAGAGGGTCTGAAACAGAGGGTCTGAAACAGAGGGGCCGAAACAGAAGGCGAGAAACAGAGGGTCTGAAATAGAGGGTCTATAACAGAGGGTCTGAAACAGAGGGCGCTAAACAGAGGGTCTGAAACAGAGGGGCTGAAATAGAGGGCGCGAAACAGAGGGTCTGAAACAGAGGGCGCGAAACAGAGTGCGCAAAACAGAGGGGTTGAAACAGAGGGTCTGAAACAGAGGGTCTGAAACAGAGGGCGCGAAACAGAGGGTCTGAAACAGCGGGTCTGAAACAGAGGGTCTGAAACAGAGGGGCTGAAACAGAGGGCGCGAAACTGAGGGTCTGAAACAGAGGGGCTGAAACAGAGGGCGCGAAACAGAGGGTCTGAAACAGATGGCGGGAAACAGAGGGCGCGAAACAGAGGGCGAGAAACAGAGGGCGCGAAACAGAGGGTCTGAGACAAAGGGTCTGAAACAGAGGGTCTGAAACAGAGGGGCTGAAACAGAGGGGCTGAATCAGAGGGCGAGAAACAGAGGGGCCGAAACAGAGGGCGAGAAACAGAGGGTCTGAAACAGAGGGTCTGAAACAGAGGGTCTGAAACAGAGGGGCTGAAACAGAGGGCGCGAAACAGAGGGCGCGAAATATAGGGGGCGAAACAGAGGGCGAGAAACAGAATGACTGAAACAGAGGGGCTAAAACAGAGGGGCTGAAACAGAGGGCGAGAAACAGAGGGCGAGAAACAGAGGGCAAGAAACAGAGGGTCTGAAACAGAGGGGCTGAAACAGAAGGCGCGAAACAGAGGGCGCGAAACAGAAGGCGCGAAACAGAGGGCGAGAAACAGAGGGTCTGAAACAGAGGGTCTGAAACAGAGGGTCTGAAACAGAGGGCGAGAAACAGAGGGTCTGAAACAGAGGGCGAGAAACAGAGGGTCTGAAACAGAGGGGCTGAAACAGACGGCGAGAAACAGAGGGGCTGAAACAGAGGGCGAGTAACAGAGGGTCTGAAACAGAGGGTCTGAAACAGAGGGTCTGAAACAGAGGGTCTGAAACAGAGGGGCTGAAACATAGGGGCTGAAACAGAGGGCGCGAAACAGAGAGTCTGAAACAGAGGGTCTGAAACAGAGGGGCGGAAACAGAAGGCGACAAACAGAGGGTCTGAAATAGAGGGTCTATAACAGAGGGTCTGAAACAGAGGGCGCTAAACAGAGGGTCTGAAACAGAGGGGCTGAAACAGAGGGCGCGAAACTGAGGGTCTGAAACAGAGGGCGCGAAACAGAGGGCGCAAAACAGAGGGGCTGAAAAAGAGGGTCTGAAACAGAGGGTCTGAAACAGAGGGCGCGAAACAGAGGGTCTGAAACAGAGGGCGAGAAACAGAGGGTCTGAAACAGAGGGGCTGAAACAGACGGCGAGAAACAGAGGGGCTGAAACAGAGGGCGAGTAACAGAGGGTCTGAAACAGAGGGTCTGAAACAGAGGGTCTGAAACAGAGGGTCTGAAAAAGAGGGCGCGAAATAGAGGGTCTGAAACTGAGGAGCTGAAACAGAGGGGCTTAAACAGAGGGTCTGAAACAGAGGGGCTGAAACAGAGGGCGCGAAACAGAGGGTCTGAAACAGAGGGTCTGAAACAGAGGGGCCGAAACAGAAGGCGAGAAACAGAGGGTCTGAAATAGAGGGTCTATAACAGAGGGTCTGAAACAGAGGGTCTGAAACAGAGGGTCTGAAACAGAGGGGCTGAAACAGAGGGCGCGAAACAGAGGGTCTGAAACAGAGGGCGCGAAACAGAGGGCGCAAAACAGAGGGGCTGAAACAGAGGGTCTGAAACAGAGGGTCTGAAACAGAGGGCGCGAAACAGAGGGTCTGAAACAGCGGGTCTGAAACAGAGGGTCTGAAACAGAGGGGCTGAAACAGAGGGCGCGAAACTGAGGGTCTGAAACAGAGGGGCTGAAACAGAGGGCGCGAAACAGAGGGTCTGAAACAGATGGCGGGAAACAGAGGCCGCGAAACAGAGGGTTAGAAACAGAGGGCGCGAAACAGAGGGTCTGAAACAGAGGGCGAGAAACAGAGGGTCTGATACAGAGGGGCTGAAACAGACGGCGAGAAACAGAGGGGCTGAAACAGAGGGCGAGTAACAGAGGGTCTGAAACAGAGGGTCTGAAACAGAGGGTCTGAAACAGAGGGTCTGAAACAGAGGGGCTGAAACATAGGGCGCAAAACAGAGGGCGAGAAACAGGGGGTCTGAAACAGAGGGTCTGAAAAAGAGGTCGCGAAATAGAGGGTCTGAAACTGAGGAGCTGAAACAGAGGGGCTTAAACAGAGGGTCTGAAACAGAGGGGCTGAAACAGAGGGCACGAAACAGAGGGTCTGAAACAGAGGGTCTGAAACAGAGGGGCCGAAACAGAAGGCGAGAAACAGAGGGTCTGAAATAGAGGGTCTATAACAGAGGGTCTGAAACAGAGGGCGCTAAACAGAGGGTCTGAAACAGAGGGGCTGAAATAGAGGGCGCGAAACAGAGGGTCTGAAACAGAGGGCGCGAAACAGAGTGCGCAAAACAGAGGGGTTGAAACAGAGGGTCTGAAACAGAGGGTCTGAAACAGAGGGCGCGAAACAGAGGGTCTGAAACAGCGGGTCTGAAACAGAGGGTCTGAAACAGAGGGGCTGAAACAGAGGGCGCGAAACTGAGGGTCTGAAACAGAGGGGCTGAAACAGAGGGCGCGAAACAGAGGGTCTGAAACAGATGGCGGGAAACAGAGGGCGCGAAACAGAGGGCGAGAAACAGAGGGCGCGAAACAGAGGGTCTGAGACAAAGGGTCTGAAACAGAGGGTCTGAAACAGAGGGGCTGAAACAGAGGGGCTGAATCAGAGGGCGAGAAACAGAGGGGCCGAAACAGAGGGCGAGAAACAGAGGGTCTGAAACAGAGGGTCTGAAACAGAGGGTCTGAAACAGAGGGGCTGAAACAGAGGGCGCGAAACAGAGGGCGCGAAATATAGGGGGCGAAACAGAGGGCGAGAAACAGAATGACTGAAACAGAGGGGCTAAAACAGAGGGGCTGAAACAGAGGGCGAGAAACAGAGGGCGAGAAACAGAGGGCAAGAAACAGAGGGTCTGAAACAGAGGGGCTGAAACAGAAGGCGCGAAACAGAGGGCGCGAAACAGAAGGCGCGAAACAGAGGGCGAGAAACAGAGGGTCTGAAACAGAGGGTCTGAAACAGAGGGTCTGAAACAGAGGGCGAGAAACAGAGGGTCTGAAACAGAGGGCGAGAAACAGCGGGGCCGAAACAGAGGGTGAGAAACAGAGTGGCCGCAACAGAGGGCGCGAAACAGAGGGTCTGAAACAGAGGGTCTGAAACAGAGGGGCCGAAACAGAGGGCGAGAAACAGAGGGTCTGAAATAGAGGGTCTGTAACAGCGGGTCTGAAACAGAGGGAGCTAAACAGAGTGTCTGAAACAGAGGGGCTGAAACAGAGGGCGCGAAACAGAGGGTCTGAAACAGAGGGCGCGAAACAGAGGGGCTGAAACAGAGGGCACGAAACAGAGGGTCTGAAACAGAGGGCGAGAAACAGAGGGGCCGAAACAGAGGGCCTGAAACAGAGGGCGCGAAACAGAGGGTCTGAAACAGAGGGTCTGAAACAGAGGGGCCGAAACAGAAGGCGAGAAACAGAGGGTCTGAAATAGAGGGTCTATAACAGAGGGTCTGAAACAGAGGGCGCTAAACAGAGGGTCTGAAACAGAGGGGCTGAAACAGAGGGCGCGAAACAAAGGGTCTGAAACAGAGGGCGCGAAACAGAGGGTCTGAAACAGAGGGTCTGAAACAGAGGGGCCGAAACAGAAGGCGAGAAACAGAGGGTCTGAAATAGAGGGTCTATAACAGAGGGTCTGAAACAGAGGGCGCTAAACAGAGGGTCTGAAACAGAGGGGCTGAAACAGAGGGCGCGAAACAGAGGGTCTGAAACAGAGGGCGTGAAACAGAGGGCGCAAATCAGAGGGGCTGAAACAGAGGGTCTGAAACAGAGGGTCTGAAACAGAGGGCGCGAAACAGAGGGTCTGAAACAGCGGGTCTGAAACAGAGGGTCTGAAACAGAGGGGCTGAAACAGAGGGCGCGAAACTGAGGGTCTGAAACAGAGGGGCTGAAACAGAGGGCGCGAAACAGAGGATCTGAAACAGATGGCGGGAAACAGAGGGCGCGAAACAGAGGGTGAGAAACAGAGGGCGCGAAACAGAGGGTCTGAAACAGAGGGCGAGAAACAGAGGGTCTGAAACAGAGGGGCTGAAACAGACGGCGAGAAACAGAGGGGCTGAAACAGAGGGCGAGTAACAGAGGGTCTGAAACAGAGGGTCTGAAACAGAGGGTCTGAAACAGAGGGTCTGAAACAGAGGGGCTGAAACATAGGGCGCGAAACAGAGGGCGAGAAACAGAGGGTCTGAAACAGAGGGTCTGAAAAAGAGGTCGCGAAATAGAGGGTCTGAAACTGAGGAGCTGAAACAGAGGGGCTTAAACAGAGGGTCTGAAACAGAGGGGCTGAAACAGAGGGCGCGAAACAGAGGGTCTGAAACAGAGGGTCTGAAACAGAGGGGCCGAAACAGAAGGCGAGAAACCGAGGGTCTGAAATAGAGGGTCTATAACAGAGGGTCTGAAACAGAGGGCGCTAAACAGAGGGTCTGAAACAGAGGGGCTGAAATAGAGGGCGCGAAACAGAGGGTCTGAAACAGAGGGCGCGAAACAGAGTGCGCAAAACAGAGGGGCTGAAACAGACGGTCTGAAACAGAGGGTCTGAAACAGAGGGCGCGAAACAGACTGTCTGAAACAGCGGGTCTGAAACAGAGGGTCTGAAACAGAGGGGCTGAAACAGAGGGCGCGAAACTGAGGGTCTGAAACAGAGGGGCTGAAACAGAGGGCGCGAAACAGAGGGTCTGAAACAAATGGCTGGAAACAGAGGGCGCGAAACAGAGGGCGAGAAACAGAGGGCGCGAAACAGAGGGTCTGAAACAAAGGGTCTGAAACAGAGGGTCTGAAACAGAGGGGCTGAAACAGAGGGGCTGAATCAGAGGGCGAGAAACAGAGGGGCCGAAACAGAGGGCGAGAAACAGAGGGTCTGAAACAGAGGGTCTGAAACAGAGGGTCTGAAACAGAGGGGCTGAAACAGAGGGCGCGAAACAGAGGGCGCGAAATATAGGGGGCGAAACAGAGGGCGAGAAACAGAATGACTGAAACAGAGGGGCTAAAACAGAGGGGCTGAAACAGAGGGCGAGAAACAGAGGGCGAGAAACAGAGGGCGAGAAACAGAGGGTCTGAAACAGAGGGGCTGAAACAGAAGGCGCGAAACAGAGGGCGCGAAACAGAAGGCGTGAAACAGAGGGCGAGAAACAGAGGGTCTGAAACAGAGGGTCTGAAACAGAGGGTCTGAAACAGAGGGCGAGAAACAGAGGGTCTGAAACAGAGGGCGAGAAACAGCGGGGCCGAAACAGAGGGTGAGAAACAGAGTGGCCGCAACAGAGGGCGCGAAACAGAGGGTCTGAAACAGAGAGTCTGAAACAGAGGGGCCGAAACAGAGGGAGTGAAACAGAGGGCCTGAAACACAGGGTCTGTAACAGCGGGTCTGAAACAGAGGGAGCTAAACAGAGTGTCTGAAACAGAGGGGCTGAAACAGAGGGCGCGAAACAGAGGGTCTGAAACAGAGGGCGCGAAACAGAGGGGCTGAAACAGAGGGGCCGAAACAGAGGGCCTGAAACAGAGGGCGCGAAACAGAGGGTCTGAAACAGAGGGTCTGAAACAGAGGGGCCGAAACAGAAGGCGAGAAACAGAGGGTCTGAAATAGAGGGTCTATAACAGAGGGTCTGAAACAGAGGGCGCTAAACAGAGGGTCTGAAACAGAGGGGCTGAAACAGAGGGCGCGAAACAGAGGGTCTGAAACAGAGGGCGCGAAACAGAGGGCGCAAAACAGAGGGGCTGAAACAGAGGGTCTGAAACAGAGGGTCTGAAACAGAGGGCGCGAAACAGAGGGTCTGAAACAGCGGGTCTGAAACAGAGGGTCTGAAACAGAGGGGCTGAAACAGAGGGCGCGAAACTGAGGGTCTGAAACAGAGGGGCTGAAACAGAGGGCGCGAAACAGAGGGTCTGAAACAGATGGCGGGAAACAGAGGGCGCGAAACAGAGGGTGAGAAACAGAGGGCGCGAAACAGAGGGTCTGAAACAGAGGGGCTAAAACAGAGGGGCGAGAAACAGAGGGTCTGAAACAGATGGTCTGAAAAAGAGGTCGCGAAATAGAGGGTCTGAAACTGAGGAGATGAAACAGAGGCGCTTAAACAGAGGGTCTGAAACAGAGGGGCTGAAACAGAGGGCGCGAAACAGAGGGTTTGAAACAGAGGGTCTGGAACAGAGGGGCCGAAACAGAAGGCGAGAAACAGAGGGTCTGAAATAGAGGGTCTATAACAGAGGGTCTGAAACAGAGGGCGCTAAACAGAGGGTCTGAAACAGAGGGGCTGAAACAGAGGGCGCGAAACAGAGGGTCTGAAACAGAGGGCGCGAAACAGAGGGCGCAAAACAGAGGGGCTGAAACAGAGGGTCTGAAACAGAGGGTCTGAAACAGAGGGCGCGAAACAGAGGGTCTGAAACAGAGGGTCTGAAACAGAGGGTCTGAAACAGAGGGGCTGAAACAGAGGGCGCGAAACTGAGGGTCTGAAACAGAGGGGCTGAAACAGAGGGCGCGAAACTGAGGGTCTGAAACAGATGGCGGGAAACAGAGGGCGCGAAACAGAGGGTGAGAAACAGAGGGCGCGAAACAGAGGGTCTGAAACAGAGGGCGAGAAACAGAGGGTCTGAAACAGAGGGGCTGAAACAGACGGCGAGAAACAGAGGGGCTGAAACAGAGGGCGAGTAACAGAGGGTCTGAAACAGAGGGCCTGAAACAGAGGGTCTGAAACAGAGGGTCTGAAACAGAGGGGCTGAAACATAGGGCGCGAAACAGAGGGCGAGAAACAGGGGGTCTGAAACAGAGGGTCTGAAAAAGAGGTCGCGAAATAGAGGGTCTGAAACTGAGGAGCTGAAACAGAGGGGCTTAAACAGAGGGTCTGAAACAGAGGGGCTGAAACAGAGGGCGCGAAACAGAGGGTCTGAAACAGAGGGTCTGAAACAGAGGGGCCGAAACAGAAGGCGAGAAACAGAGGGTCTGAAATAGAGGGTCTATAACAGAGGGTCTGAAACAGAGGGCGCTAAACAGAGGGTCTGAAACAGAGGGGCTGAAATAGAGGGCGCGAAACAGAGGGTCTGAAGCAGAGGGCGCGAAACAGAGTGCGTAAAACAGAGGGGTTGAAACAGAGGGTCTGAAACAGAGGGTCTGAAACAGAGGGCGCGAAACAGAGGGTCTGAAACAGCGGGTCTGAAACAGAGGGTCTGAAACAGAGGGGCTGAAACAGAGGGCGCGAAACTGAGGGTCTGAAACAGAGGGGCTGAAACAGAGGGCGCGAAACAGTGGGTCTGAAACAGATGGCGGGAATCAGAGGGCGCGAAACAGAGGGCGAGAAACAGAGGGCGCGAAACAGAGGGTCTGAGACAAAGGGTCTGAAACAGAGGGTCTGAAACAGAGGGGCTGAAACAGAGGGGCTGAATCAGAGGGCGAGAAACAGAGGGGCCGAAACAGAGGGCGAGAAACAGAGGGTCTGAAACAGAGGGTCTGAAACAGAGGGTCTGAAACAGAGGGGCTGAAACAGAGGGCGCGAAACAGAGGGCGCGAAATATAGGGGGCGAAACAGAGGGCGAGAAACAGAATGACTGAAACAGAGGGGCTAAAACAGAGGGGCTGAAACAGAGGGCGAGAAACAGAGGGCGAGAAACTGAGGGCGAGAAACAGAGGGTCTGAAACAGAGGGGCTGAAACAGAAGGCGCGAAACAGAGTGCGCGAAACAGAAGGCGCGAAACAGAGGGCGAGAAACAGAGGGTCTGAAACAGAGGGTCTGAAACAGAGGGCGAGAAACAGAGGGTCTGAAACAGAGGGCGAGAAACAGCGGGGCCGAAACAGAGGTTGAGAAACAGAGTGGCCGCAACAGAGGGCGCGAAACAGAGGGTCTGAAACAGAGGGTCTGAAACAGAGGGGCCGAAACAGAGGGCGAGAAACAGAGGGTCTGAAATAGAGGGTCTGTAACAGCGGGTCTGAAACAGAGGGAGCTAAACAGAGTGTCTGAAACAGAGGGGCTGAAACAGAGGGCGCGAAACAGATGGTCTGAAACAGAGGGCGCGAAACAGAGGGGCTGAAACAGAGGGCACGAAACAGAGGGTCTGAAACAGAGGGCGAGAAACAGAGGGGCCGAAACAGAGGGCCTGAAACAGAGGGCGCGAAACAGAGGGTCTGAAACAGAGGGTCTGAAACAGAGGGGCCGAAACAGAAGGCGAGAAACAGAGGGTCTGAAATAGAGGGTCTTTAACAGAGGGTCTGAAACAGAGGGCGCTAAACAGAGGGTCTGAAACAGAGGGGCTGAAACAGAGGGCGCGAAACAGAGGGTCTGAAACAGAGGGCGCGAAACAGAGGGCGCAAATCAGAGGGGCTGAAACAGAGGGTCTGAAACAGAGGGTCTGAAACAGAGGGCGCGAAACAGAGGGTCTGAAATAGCGGGTCTGAAACAGAGGGGCTGAAACAGAGGGCGCGAAACTGAGGGTCTGAAACAGAGGGGCTGAAACAGAGGGCGCGAAACAGAGGGTCTGAAACAGATGGCGGGAAACAGAGGGCGCGAAACAGAGGGTGAGAAACAGAGGGCGCGAAACAGAGGGTCTGAAACAGAGGGCGAGAAACAGAGGGTCTGAAACAGAGGGGCTGAAAAAGAGGGCGAGAAACAGCGGGGCCGAAACAGAGGGTGAGAAACAGAGTGGCCGCAACAGAGGGCGCGAAACAGAGGGTCTGAAACAGAGAGTCTGAAACAGAGGGGCCGAAACAGAGGGCGTGAAACAGAGGGCCTGAAACACAGGGTCTGTAACAGCGGGTCTGAAACAGAGGGAGCTAAACAGAGTGTCTGAAACAGAGGGGCTGAAACAGAGGGCGCGAAACAGAGGGTCTGAAACAGAGGGCGCGAAACAGAGGGGCTGAAACAGAGGGGCCGAAACAGAGGGCCTGAAACAGAGGGCGCGAAACAGAGGGTCTGAAACAGAGGGTCTGAAACAGAGGGGCCGAAACAGAAGGCGAGAAACAGAGGGTCTGAAATAGAGGGTCTATAACAGAGGGTCTGAAACAGAGGGCGCTAAACAGAGGGTCTGAAACAGAGGGGCTGAAACAGAGGGCGCGAAACAGAGGGTCTGAAACAGAGGGCGCGAAACAGAGGGCGCAAAACAGAGGGGCTGAAACAGAGGGCGAGAAACAGAGGGTCTGAAACAGAGGGCGCGAAACAGAGGGTCTGAAACAGCGGGTCTGAAACAGAGGGTCTGAAACAGAGGGGCTGAAACAGAGGGCGCGAAACTGAGGGTCTGAAACAGAGGGGCTGAAACAGAGGGCGCGAAACAGAGGGTCTGAAACAGATGGCGGGAAACAGAGGGCGCGAAACAGAGGGTGAGAAACAGAGGGCGCGAAACAGAGGGTCTGAAACAGAGGGGCTAAAACAGAGGGGCTGAAACAGAGGGGCTGAAACAGAGGGGCTGAAACATAGGGCGCGAAACAGAGGGCGAGAAACAGAGGGTCTGAAACAGAGGATCTGAAAAAGAGGTCGCGAAATAGAGGGTCTGAAACTGAGGAGCTGAAACAGAGGCGCTTAAACAGAGGGTCTGAAACAGAGGGGCTGAAACAGAGGGCGCGAAACAGAGGGTTTGAAACAGAGGGTCTGAAACAGAGGGGCCGAAACAGAAGGCGAGAAACAGAGGGTCTGAAATAGAGGGTCTATAACAGAGGGTCTGAAACAGAGGGCGCTAAACAGAGGGTCTGAAACAGAGGGGCTGAAACAGAGGGCGCGAAACAGAGGGTCTGAAACAGAGGGCGCGAAACAGAGGGCGCAAAACAGAGGGGCTGAAACAGAGGGTCTGAAACAGAGGGTCTGAAACAGAGGGCGCGAAACAGAGGGTCTGAAACAGAGGGTCTGAAACAGAGGGTCTGAAACAGAGGGGCTGAAACAGAGGGCGCGAAACTGAGGGTCTGAAACAGAGGGGCTGAAACAGAGGGCGCGAAACAGAGGGTCTGAAACAGATGGCGGGAAACAGAGGGCGCGAAACAGAGGGTGAGAAACAGAGGGCGCGAAACAGAGGGTCTGAAACAGAGGGCGAGAAACAGAGGGTCTGAAACAGAGGGGCTGAAACAGACGGCGAGAAACAGAGGGGCTGAAACAGAGGGCGAGTAACAGAGGGTCTGAAACAGAGGGCCTGAAACAGAGGGTCTGAAACAGAGGGTCTGAAACAGAGGGGCTGAAACATAGGGCGCGAAACAGAGGGCGAGAAACAGGGGGTCTGAAACAGAGGGTCTGAAAAAGAGGTCGCGAAATAGAGGGTCTGAAACTGAGGAGCTGAAACAGAGGGGCTTAAACAGAGGGTCTGAAACAGAGGGGCTGAAACAGAGGGCGCGAAACAGAGGGTCTGAAACAGAGGGTCTGAAACAGAGGGGCCGAAACAGAAGGCGAGAAACAGAGGGTCTGAAATAGAGGGTCTATAACAGAGGGTCTGAAACAGAGGGCGCTAAACAGAGGGTCTGAAACAGAGGGGCTGAAATAGAGGGCGCGACACAGAGGGTCTGAAACAGAGGGCGCGAAACAGAGTGCGTAAAACAGAGGGGTTGAAACAGAGGGTCTGAAACAGAGGGTCTGAAACAGAGGGCGCGAAACAGAGGGTCTGAAACAGCGGGTCTGAAACAGAGGGTCTGAAACAGAGGGGCTGAAACAGAGGGCGCGACACAGAGGGTCTGAAACAGAGGGCGCGAAACAGAGTGCGTAAAACAGAGGGGTTGAAACAGAGGGTCTGAAACAGAGGGTCTGAAACAGAGGGCGCGAAACAGAGGGTCTGAAACAGCGGGTCTGAAACAGAGGGTCTGAAACAGAGGGGCTGAAACAGAGGGGCTGAAACAGAGGGCGCGAAACAGAGGGTCTGAAACAGATGGCGGGAATCAGAGGGCGCGAAACAGAGGGCGAGAAACAGAGGGCGCGAAACAGAGGGTCTGAGACAAAGGGTCTGAAACAGAGGGGCTGAAACAGAGGGGCTGAAACAGAGGGGCTGAATCAGAGGGCGAGAAACAGAGGGGCCGAAACAGAGGGCGAGAAACAGAGGGTCTGAAACAGAGGGTCTGAAACAGAGGGTCTGAAACAGAGGGGCTGAAACAGAGGGCGCGAAACAGAGGGCGCGAAATATAGGGGGCGAAACAGAGGGCGAGAAACAGAATGACTGAAACAGAGGGGCTAAAACAGAGGGGCTGAAACAGAGGGCGAGAAACAGAGGGCGAGAAACTGAGGGCGAGAAACAGAGGGTCTGAAACAGAGGGGCTGAAACAGAAGGCGCGAAACAGAGGGCGCGAAACAGAAGGCGCGAAACAGAGGGCGAGAAACAGAGGGTCTGAAACAGAGGGTCTGAAACAGAGGGCGAGAAACAGAGGGTCTGAAACAGAGGGCGAGAAACAGCGGGGCCGAAACAGAGGTTGAGAAACAGAGTGGCCGCAACAGAGGGCGCGAAACAGAGGGTCTGAAACAGAGGGGCCGAAACAGAGGGTCTGAAACAGAGGGCGAGAAACAGAGGGGCCGAAACAGAGGGCCTGAAACAGAGGGCGCGAAACAGAGGGTCTGAAACAGAGGGTCTGAAACAGAGGGGCCGAAACAGAAGGCGAGAAACAGAGGGTCTGAAATAGAGGGTCTTTAACAGAGGGTCTGAAACAGAGGGCGCTAAACAGAGGGTCTGAAACAGAGGGGCTGAAACAGAGGGCGCGAAACAGAGGGTCTGAAACAGAGGGCGCGAAACAGAGGGCGCAAATCAGAGGGGCTGAAACAGAGGGTCTGAAACAGAGGGTCTGAAACAGAGGGCGCGAAACAGAGGGTCTGAAACAGCGGGTCTGAAACAGAGGGGCTGAAACAGAGGGCGCGAAACTGAGGGTCTGAAACAGAGGGGCTGAAACAGAGGGCGCGAAACAGAGGGTCTGAAACAGATGGCGGGAAAAAGAGGGCGCGAAACAGAGGGTGAGAAACAGAGGGCGCGAAACAGAGGGTCTGAAACAGAGGGCGAGAAACAGAGGGTCTGAAACAGAGGGGCTGAAACAGACGGCGAGAAACAGAGGGGCTGAAACAGAGGGCGAGTAACAGAGGGTCTGAAACAGAGGGTCTGAAACAGAGGGTCTGAAACAGAGGGGCTGAAACATAGGGTGCGAAACAGAGGGCGAGAAACAGAGGGTCTGAAACAGAGGGTCTGAAAAAGAGGTCGCGAAATAGAGGGTCTGAAACTGAGGAGCTGAAACAGAGGGGCTTAAACAGAGGGTCTGAAACAGAGGGGCTGAAACAGAGGGCGCGAAACAGAGGGTCTGAAACAGAGGGTCTGAAACAGAGGGGCCGAAACAGAAGGCGAGAAACAGAGGGTCTGAAATAGAGGGTCTATAACAGAGGGTCTGAAACAGAGGGCGCTAAACAGAGGGTCTGAAACAGAGGGGCTGAAATAGAGGGCGCGAAACAGAGGGTCTGAAACAGAGGGCGCGAAACAGAGTGCGCAAAACAGAGGGGCTGAAACAGAGGGTCTGAAACAGAGGGCGCGAAACAGACGGTCTGAAAGAGCGGGTCTGAAACAGAGGGTCTGAAACAGAGGGGCTGAAACAGAGGGCGCAAAACTGAGGGTCTGAAACAGAGGGGCTGAAACAGAGGGCGCGAAACAGAGGGTCTGAAACAGATGGCGGGAAACAGAGGGCGCGAAACAGAGGGCGAGAAACAGAGGGCGCGAAACAGAGGGTCTGAAACAAAGGGTCTGAAACAGAGGGTCTGAAACAGAGGGGCTGAAACAGAGGGGCTGAATCAGAGGGCGAGAAACAGAGGGGCCGAAACAGAGGGCGAGAAACAGAGGGTCTGAAACAGAGGGTCTGAAACAGAGGGTCTGAAACAGAGGGGCTGAAACAGAGGGCGCGAAACAGAGGGCGCGAAATTAGGGGGCGAAACAGAGGGCGAGAAACAGAATGACTGAAACAGAGGGGCTAAAACAGAGGGGCTGAAACAGAGGGCGAGAAACAGAGGGCGAGAAACAGAGGGCGAGAAACAGAGGGTCTGAAACAGAGGGGCTGAAACAGAAGGCGCGAAACAGAGGGCGCGAAACAGAAGGCGCGAAACAGAGGGCGAGAAACAGAGGGTCTGAAACAGAGGGTCTGAAACAGAGGGTCTGAAACAGAGGGCGAGAAACAGAGGGTCTGAAACAGAGGGCGAGAAACAGCGGGGCCGAAACAGAGGGTGAGAAACAGAGTGGCCGCAACAGAGGGCGCGAAACAGAGGGTCTGAAACAGCGGGTCTGAAACAGAGGGTCTGAAACAGAGGGGCTGAAACAGAGGGCGCGAAACTGAGGGTCTGAAACAGAGGGGCTGAAACAGAGGGCGCGAAACAGAGGGTCTGAAACAGATGGCGGGAATCAGAGGGCGCGAAACAGAGGGCGAGAAACAGAGGGCGCGAAACAGAGGGTCTGAGACAAAGGGTCTGAAACAGAGGGTCTGAAACAGAGGGGCTGAAACAGAGGGGCTGAATCAGAGGGCGAGAAACAGAGGGGCCGAAACAGAGGGCGAGAAACAGAGGGTCTGAAACAGAGGGTCTGAAACAGAGGGTCTGAAACAGAGGGGCTGAAACAGAGGGCGCGAAACAGAGGGCGCGAAATATAGGGGGCGAAACAGAGGGCGAGAAACAGAATGACTGAAACAGAGGGGCTAAAACAGAGGGGCTGAAACAGAGGGCGAGAAACAGAGGGCGAGAAACTGAGGGCGAGAAACAGAGGGTCTGAAACAGAGGGGCTGAAACAGAAGGCGCGAAACAGAGTGCGCGAAACAGAAGGCGCGAAACAGAGGGCGAGAAACAGAGGGTCTGAAACAGAGGGTCTGAAACAGAGGGCGAGAAACAGAGGGTCTGAAACAGAGGGCGAGAAACAGCGGGGCCGAAACAGAGGTTGAGAAACAGAGTGGCCGCAACAGAGGGCGCGAAACAGAGGGTCTGAAACAGAGGGTCTGAAACAGAGGGGCCGAAACAGAGGGCGAGAAACAGAGGGTCTGAAATAGAGGGTCTGTAACAGCGGGTCTGAAACAGAGGGAGCTAAACAGAGTGTCTGAAACAGAGGGGCTGAAACAGAGGGCGCGAAACAGATGGTCTGAAACAGAGGGCGCGAAACAGAGGGGCTGAAACAGAGGGCACGAAACAGAGGGTCTGAAACAGAGGGCGAGAAACAGAGGGGCCGAAACAGAGGGCCTGAAACAGAGGGCGCGAAACAGAGGGTCTGAAACAGAGGGTCTGAAACAGAGGGGCCGAAACAGAAGGCGAGAAACAGAGGGTCTGAAATAGAGGGTCTTTAACAGAGGGTCTGAAACAGAGGGCGCTAAACAGAGGGTCTGAAACAGAGGGGCTGAAACAGAGGGCGCGAAACAGAGGGTCTGAAACAGAGGGCGCGAAACAGAGGGCGCAAATCAGAGGGGCTGAAACAGAGGGTCTGAAACAGAGGGTCTGAAACAGAGGGCGCGAAACAGAGGGTCTGAAACAGCGGGTCTGAAACAGAGGGGCTGAAACAGAGGGCGCGAAACTGAGGGTCTGAAACAGAGGGGCTGAAACAGAGGGCGCGAAACAGAGGGTCTGAAACAGATGGCGGGAAACAGAGGGCGCGAAACAGAGGGTGAGAAACAGAGGGCGCGAAACAGAGGGTCTGAAACAGAGGGCGAGAAACAGAGGATCTGAAACAGAGGGGCTGAAACAGACGGCGAGAAACAGAGGGGCTGAAACAGAGGGCGAGTAACAGAGGGTCTGAAACAGAGGGTCTGAAACAGAGGGTCTGAAACAGAGGGGCTGAAACATAGGGTGCGAAACAGAGGGCGAGAAACAGAGGGTCTGAAACAGAGGGTCTGAAAAAGAGGTCGCGAAATAGAGGGTCTGAAACTGAGGAGCTGAAACAGAGGGGCTTAAACAGAGGGTCTGAAACAGAGGGGCTGAAACAGAGGGCGCGAAACAGAGGGTCTGAAACAGAGGGTCTGAAACAGAGGGGCCGAAACAGAAGGCGAGAAACAGAGGGTCTGAAATAGAGGGTCTATAACAGAGGGTCTGAAACAGAGGGCGCTAAACAGAGGGTCTGAAACAGAGGGGCTGAAATAGAGGGCGCGAAACAGAGGGTCTGAAACAGAGGGCGCGAAACAGAGTGCGCAAAACAGAGGGGCTGAAACAGAGGGTCTGAAACAGAGGGTCTGAAACAGAGGGCGCGAAACAGACGGTCTGAAAGAGCGGGTCTGAAACAGAGGGTCTGAAACAGAGGGGCTGAAACAGAGGGCGCAAAACTGAGGGTCTGAAACAGAGGGGCTGAAACAGAGGGCGCGAAACAGAGGGTCTGAAACAGATGGCGGGAAACAGAGGGCGCGAAACAGAGGGCGAGAAACAGAGGGCGCGAAACAGAGGGTCTGAAACAAAGGGTCTGAAACAGAGGGTCTGAAACAGAGGGGCTGAAACAGAGGGGCTGAATCAGAGGGCGAGAAACAGAGGGGCCGAAACAGAGGGCGAGAAACAGAGGGTCTGAAACAGAGGGTCTGAAACAGAGGGTCTGAAACAGAGGGGCTGAAACAGAGGGCGCGAAACAGAGGGCGCGAAATATAGGGGGCGAAACAGAGGGCGAGAAACAGAATGACTGAAACAGAGGGGCTAAAACAGAGGGGCTGAAACAGAGGGCGAGAAACAGAGGGCGAGAAACAGAGGGCGAGAAACAGAGGGTCTGAAACAGAGGGGCTGAAACAGAAGGCGCGAAACAGAGGGCGCGAAACAGAAGGCGCGAAACAGAGGGCGAGAAACAGAGGGTCTGAAACAGAGGGTCTGAAACAGAGGGTCTGAAACAGAGGGCGAGAAACAGAGGGTCTGAAACAGAGGGCGAGAAACAGCGGGGCCGAAACAGAGGGTGAGAAACAGAGTGGCCGCAACAGAGGGCGCGAAACAGAGGGTCTGAAACAGAGGGTCTGAAACAGAGGGGCCGAAACAGAGGGCGTGAAACAGAGGGCCTGAAACACAGGGTCTGTAACAGCGGGTCTGAAACAGAGGGAGCTAAACAGAGTGTCTGAAACAGAGGGGCTGAAACAGAGGGCGCGAAACAGAGGGTCTGAAACAGAGGGCGCGAAACAGAGGGGCTGAAACAGAGGGGCCGAAACAGAGGGCCTGAAACAGAGGGCGCGAAACAGAGGGTCTGAAACAGAGGGTCTGAAACAGAGGGGCCGAAACAGAAGGCGAGAAACAGAGGGTCTGAAATAGAGGGTCTATAACAGAGGGTCTGAAACAGAGGGCGCTAAACAGAGGGTCTGAAACAGAGGGGCTGAAACAGAGGGCGCGAAACAGAGGGTCTGAAACAGAGGGCGCGAAACAGAGGGCGCAAAACAGAGGGGCTGAAACAGAGGGTCTGAAACAGAGGGTCTGAAACAGAGGGCGCGAAACAGAGGGTCTGAAACAGCGGGTCTGAAACAGAGGGTCTGAAACAGAGGGGCTGAAACAGAGGGCGCGAAACTGAGGGTCTGAAACAGAGGGGCTGAAACAGAGGGCGCGAAACAGAGGGTCTGAAACAGATGGCGGGAAACAGAGGGCGCGAAACAGAGGGTGAGAAACAGAGGGCGCGAAACAGAGGGTCTGAAACAGAGGGCGAGAAACAGAGGGTCTGAAACAGAGGGGCTGAAACAGACGGCGAGAAACAGAGGGGCTGAAACAGAGGGCGAGTAACAGAGGGGCTGAAACAGAGGGTCTGAAACAGAGGGTCTGAAACAGAGGGTCTGAATCAGAGGGGCTGAAACATAGGGCGCGAAACAGAGGGCGAGAAACAGAGGGTCTGAAACAGAGGGTCTGAAAAAGAGGTCGCGAAATAGAGGGTCTGAAACTGAGGAGCTGAAACAGAGGGGCTTAAACAGAGGGTCTGAAACAGAGGGGCTGAAACAGAGGGCGCGAAACAGAGGGTCTGAAACAGAGGGTCTGAAACAGAGGGGCCGAAACAGAAGGCGAGAAACAGAGGGTCTGAAATAGAGGGTCTATAACAGAGCGTCTGAAACAGAGGGCGCTAAACAGAGGGTCTGAAACAGAGGGGCTGAAATAGAGGGCACGAAACAGAGCGTCTGAAACAGAGGGCGCGAAACAGAGTACGCAAAACAGAGGGGCTAAAACAGAGGGTCTGAAACAGAGGGTCTGAAACAGAGGGCGCGAAACAGACGGTCTGAAAGAGCGGGTCTGAAACAGAGGGTCTGAAACAGAGGGGCTGAAACAGAGGGCGCGAAACTGAGGGTCTGAAACAGAGGGGCTGAAACAGTGGGCGCGAAACAGAGGGTCTGAAACAGATGGCGGGAAACAGAGGGCGCGAAACAGAGGGCGAGAAACAGAGGGCGCGAAACAGAGGGTCTGAAACAAAGGGTCTGAAACAGAGGGGCTGAAACAGAGGGGCTGAAACAGAGGGGCTGAATCAGAGGGCGAGAAACAGAGGGGCCGAAACAGAGGGCGAGAAACAGAGGGTCAGAAACAGAGGGTCTGAAACAGAGGGTCTGAAACAGAGGGGCTGAAACAGAGGGTGCGAAACAGAGGGCGCGAAATATAGGGGGCGAAACAGAGGGCGAGAAACAGAATGACTGAAACAGAGGGGCTAAAACAGAGGGGCTGAAACAGAGGGCGAGAAACAGAGGGCGAGAAACAGAGGGCGAGAAACAGAGGGTCTGAAACAGAGGGGCTGAAACAGAAGGCGCGAAACAGAGGGCGCGAAACAGAAGGCGCGAAACAGAGGGCGAGAAACAGAGGGTCTGAAACAGAGGGTCTGAAACAGAGGGTCTGAAACAGAGGGCGAGAAACAGAGGGTCTGAAACAGAGGGCGAGAAACAGCGGGGCCGAAACAGAGGGTGAGAAACAGAGTGGCCGCAACAGAGGGCGCGAAACAGAGGGTCTGAAACAGAGGGTCTGAAACAGAGGGGCCGAAACAGAGGGCGAGAAACAGAGGGTCTGAAATAGAGGGTCTGTAACAGCGGGTCTGAAACAGAGGCAGCTAAACAGAGTGTCTGAAACAGAGGGGCTGAAACAGAGGGCGCGAAACAGAGGGTCTGAAACAGAGGGCGCGAAACAGAGGGGCTGAAACAGAGGGCACGAAACAGAGGGTCTGAAACAGAGGGCGAGAAACAGAGGTGCCGAAACAGAGGGCCTGAAACAGAGGGCGCGATACAGAGGGTCTGAAACAGAGGGCGAGAAACAGAGGGGCCGAAACAGAGGGCCTTAAAAAGAGGGCGCGAAACAGAGGGCGCGAAATATAGGGGGCGAAACAGAGGGCGAGAAACAGAATGACTGAAACAGAGGGGCTAAAACAGAGGGGCTGAAACAGAGGGCGAGAAACACAGGGCGAGAAACAGAGGGCGAGAAACAGAGGGTCTGAAACAGAGGGGCTGAAACAGAAGGCGCGAAACAGAGGGCGCGAAACAGAAGGCGCGAAACAGAGGGCGAGAAACAGAGGGTCTGAAACAGAGGGTCTGAAACAGAGGGTCTGAAACAGAGGGCGAGAAACAGAGGGTCTGAAACAGAGGGCGAGAAACAGCGGGGCCGAAACAGAGGGTGAGAAACAGAGTGGCCGCAACAGAGGGCGTGAAACAGAGGGCCTGAAACACAGGGTCTGAAACAGACGGTCTGAAACAGAGGGTCTGAAACAGAGGGCGAGAAACAGAGGGTCTGAAACAGAGGGCGAGAAACAGAGGGTCTGAAACAGAGGGGCTGAAACAGACGGCGAGAAACAGAGGGGCTGAAACAGAGGGTCTGAAACAGAGGGTCTGAAACAGAGGGTCTGAAACAGAGGGTCTGAAACAGAGGGGCTGAAACATAGGGCGTGAAACAGAGGGCGAGAAACAGTGGGTCTGAAACAGTGGGTCTGAAAAAGAGGGCGCGAAATAGAGGGTCTGAAACTGAGGAGCTGAAACAGAGGGGCTGAAACAGAGGGTCTGAAACAGAGGGGCTGAAACAGAGGGCGCGAAACAGAGGGTCTGAAACAGAGGGTCTGAAACAGAGGGGCCGAAACAGAAGGCGAGAAACAGAGGGTCTGAAATAGAGGGTCTATAACAGAGGATCTGAAACAGAGGGCGCTAAACAGAGGGTCTGAAACAGAGGGTCTGAAACAGAGGGCGCGAAACAGAGGGTCTGAAACAGAGGGCGCGAAACAGAGGGCGCAAAACAGAGGGGCTGAAACAGAGGGTCTGAAACAGAGGGTCTGAAACAGAGGGCGCGAAACAGAGGGTCTGAAACAGAGGGCGAGAAACAGAGGGTCTGAAACAGAGGGGCTGAAACAGACGGCGAGAAACAGAGGGGCTGAAACAGAGGGCGAGTAACAGAGGGTCTGAAACAGAGGGTCTGAAACAGAGGGTCTGAAACAGAGGGGCTGAAACATAGGGGCTGAAACAGAGGGCGCGAAACAGAGGGTCTGAAACAGAGGGTCTGAAACAGAGGGGCCGAAACAGAAGGCGAGAAACAGAGGGTCTGAAATAGAGGGTCTATAACAGAGGGTCTGAAACAGAGGGCGCTAAACAGATGGTCTGAAACAGAGGGGCTGAAACAGAGGGCGCGAAACAGAGGGTCTGAAACAGAGGGCGCGAAACAGAGGACGCAAAACAGAGGGGCTGAAACAGAGGGTCTGAAACAGAGGGTCTGAAACAGAGGGGTCGAAACAGAGGGTCTGAAACAGAGGGCGAGAAACAGAGGGTCTGAAACAGAGGGGCTGAAACAGACGGCGAGAAACAGAGGGGCTGAAACAGAGGGCGAGTAACAGAGGGTCTGAAACAGAGGGTCGGAAACAGAGGGTCTGAAACAGAGGGTCTGAAAAAGAGGGCGCGAAATAGAGGGTCTGAAACTGAGGAGCTGAAACAGAGGGGCTTAAACAGAGGGTCTGAAACAGAGGGGCTGAAACAGAGGGCGCGAAACAGAGGGTCTGAAACAGAGGTTCTGAAACAGAGGGGCCGAAACAGAAGGCGAGAAACAGAGGATCTGAAATAGAGGGTCTATAACAGAGGGTCTGAAACAGAGGGCGCTAAACAGAGGGTCTGAAACAGAGGGGCTGAAACAGAGGGCGCGAAACAGAGGGTCTGAAACAGAGGGCGCGAAACAGAGGGCGCAAAACAGAGGGGCTGAAACAGAGGGTCTGAAACAGAGGGTCTGAAACAGAGGGCGCGAAACAGAGGGTCTGAAACAGCGGGTCTGAAACAGAGGGTCTGAAACAGAGGGGCTGAAACAGAGGGCGCGAAACTGAGGGTCTGAAACAGATGGCGGGAAACAGAGGGCGCGAAACAGAGGGTGAGAAACAGAGGGCGCGAAACAGAGGGTCTGAAACAAAGGGTCTGAAACAGAGGGTCTGAAACAGAGGGGCTGAAACAGAGGGGCTGAATCAGAGGGCGAGAAACAGAGGGGCCGAAACAGAGGGCGAGAAACAGAGGGTCTGAAACAGAGGGTCTGAAACAGAGGGTCTGAAACAGAGGGGCTGAAACAGAGGGCGCGAAACAGAGGGCGCGAATCAGAGGGCGCAAAACTGAGGGTCTGAAATAGAGGGGCTGAAACAGAGGGGCTGAAACAGAGGGTCTGATACAGAGGGGCTGAAACATAGGGCGCGAAACAGAGGGCGAGAAACAGAGGGTCTGAAACAGGGGGTCTGAAAAAGAGGGCGCGAAATAGAGGGTCTGAAACTGAGGGGCTGAAACAGAGGGGCTGAAACAGAGGGTCTGAAACAGAGGGGCTGAAACAGAGGGCGCGAAACAGAGGGTCTGAAACAGAGGGTCTGAAACAGAGGGTCTGAAACAGAGGGGCCGAAACAGAGGGCGAGAAACCGAGGGTCTGAAATAGAGGGTCTGAAACAGAGGGTCTGAAACAGAGGGCGCTAAACAGAGGGTCTGAAACAGAGGGGCTGAAACAGAGGGCGCGAAACAGAGGGTCTGAAACAGAGGGCGCGAAACAGAGGGCGCAAAACAGAGGGGCTGAAACAGAGGGTCTGAAACAGAGGGTCTGAAACAGAGGGCGCGAAACAGAGGGTCTGAAACAGCGGGTCTGAAACAGAGGGTCTGAAACAGAGGGGCTGAAACTGAGGATCTGAAACAGAGGGTCTGAAACAGAGGGGCTGAAACAGAGGGCACGAAACAGAGGGGCTGAAACAGCGGGTCTGAAACAAAGGGTCTGAAACAGAGGGTCTGAAACAGAGGGGCTGAAACAGAGGGGCTGAATCAGAGGGTCTGAAACAGAGGGCGAGAAACAGAGGGTCTGAAACAGAGGGTCTGAAACAGAGGGGCTGAAACAGAGGGGCTGAATCAGAGGGCGAGAAACAGAGGGGCTGAAACAGAGGGGCTGAAACAGAGGGTCGGAAATAGAGGGCGAGAAACAGAGGTGCCGAAACAGAGGGTCTTAAACAGAGGGGCCGAAACAGAGGGCGAGCAACAGAGGGGCCGAAACAGAGGGCGAGAAACAGAGGGTCTGAAACAGAGTGTCTGAAACAGTGGGTCTGAAACAGAGGGGCTGAAACAGAGGGCGCGAAACAGAGGGCGAGAAACAGAGGGCGAGAAACAGAGGGCGAGAAACAGAGGGGCCGAAACAGAGGGCGAGAAACAGAGGGGCCGAAACAGAGGGCGAGAAACAGAGGGTCTGAAACAGAGTGTCTGAAACAGAGGGTCTGAAACAGAGGTGCTGAAACAGAGGGTCTGAAACAGAGGGCGAGAAACAGAGGGCGAGAAACATAGGGCGCGAAACAGAGGGCGAGAAACAGAGGGTCTGAAACAGAGGGTCTGAAACAGAATGTCTGAAACAGAGGGTCTGAAACAGAGGGGCTGAAACAGAGGGTCTGAAACTGAGGGCGAGAAACAGAGGGGCTGAAACAGAGGGCGAGAAACAGAGGGTCTGGAAAAGAGGGTCTGAAACAGAGGGCGCGAAACGGAGGCCGCGAAACAGAGGGTCTGAAACAGAGGGGCTGAAACAGAGGGGCTGAAACAGAGGGCGAGAAACAGAGGGGCTGAAACAGAGGGCGAGAAACAGAGGGTCTGAAACAGAGGGTCTGAAACAGAGGGCGCGAAACAGAGGCCGCGAAACAGAGGGTCTGAAACAGAGGGCGAGAAACAGAGGGTGAGAAAAAGCGGGTCTGAAACAGAGGTTCTGAAACAGAGGGCGCGAAACAGAGGGCGCGAAACAGAGGGGCCGAAACAGATGGCGGCAAACAGAGGGGCCAAAACAGAGGGTCTGAAACAGAGGGCGCGAAACAGAGGGCGAGAAACAGAGGGTCTGAAACAGAGGGTCTGAAACAGAGGGCGCGAAACAGAGGGGCCGAAACAGAGGGCGGGAAGCAGAGGGGCCGAAACAGAGGGTCTGAAACAGAGGGCGCGAAACAGAGGGCGAGAAACAGAGGGTCTGAAACAGAGGGTCTGAAACAGAGGGTATGAAACAGAGGGCGGTAAACAGAGGGTCTTAAACAGAGGGGCTGAAACAGAGGGCGCTAAACAGAGAGTCTGAAACAGAGGGCGCAAAACAGAGGGCACAAAACAGATGGGCTGAAACAGAGGGGCTGAAACAGAGGGTCTGAAACAGTGGGTCTGAAACAGAGGGTCTGAAACAGAGGGGCTGAAACAGAAGGGCTGAATCAGAGGGCGAGAAACTGAGGGGCTGAAAAAGAGGGGCTGAAACAGAGGGTCTGAAACAGAGGGGGCGAATCAGAGGGTCGGAAACAGAGGGCGAGAAACAGAGGGGCCAAAACAGAGGGCGAGAAACAGAGGGGCCGAAACAGAGGGGGTGAAACAGAGGGCGAGAAACAGAGGGTCTGAAACAGAGGGTCTGAAACAGAGGGTCTGAAACAGAGGGGCTGAAACAGAAGGGCTGAATCAGAGGGCGAGAAACTGAGGGGCTGAAAAAGAGGGGCTGAAACAGAGGGTCTGAAACAGAGGGGGCGAATCAGAGGGTCGGAAACAGAGGGCGAGAAACAGAGGGGCCAAAACAGAGGGCGAGAAACAGAGGGGCCGAAACAGAGGGCGAGAATCAGAGGGGCCGAAACAGAGGGCGAGAAACAGAGGGGCCGAAACAGAGGGCGAGAAACAGAGGGTCTGAAACAGAGGGTCTGAAACAGAGGGTCTGAAACAGAGGGTCTGAAACAGAGGGGGCGAATCAGAGGGTCGGAAACAGAGGGCGAGAAACAGAGGGGCCAAAACAGAGGGCGAGAAACAGAGGGGCCGAAACAGAGGGCGAGAATCAGAGGGGCCGAAACAGAGGGCGAGAAACAGAGGGGCCGAAACAGAGGGCGAGAAACAGAGGGTCTGAAACAGAGGGTCTGAAACAGAGGGTCTGAAACAGAGGGGCTGAAACAGAGGGCGCGAAACAGAGGGCGCGAAACAGAGGGCGAGAAACAGAGGGTCTGAAACAGAGGGTCTGAAACAGAGGGTGTGAAACAGAGGGTCTGAAACAGAGGGTCTGAAACAGAGTGGCTGAAAAAGAGGGTCTGAAAGAGAGGGCGAGAAACAGAGGGGCTGAAACAGAGGGCGAGAAATAGAGGGTCTGAAACAGAGGGTCTGAAACAGAGGGTGCGAAACAGAGGGCGCGAAACAGAGGGTCTGAAACAGAGGGTCTGAAACAGAAAGGCTGAAACAGAGGGGCTGAAACAGAGGGCGAGAAACAGAGGGGCTGAAACAGAGGGCCTGAAACAGAGGGCGCGAAACAGAGGGCGCGAAACAGAGGGCGTGAAACAGAGGGCGAGAAACAGAGGGTCTGAAACAAATGGTCTGAAACAGAGGGGCTAAAACAGAGGGGCTGAAACAGAAGGCGCGAAAAAGAGGGCGCGAAACAGAAGGCGCGAAACAGTGGGCGAGAAACAGAGGGTCTGAAATAGAGGGTCTGAAACAGAGGGTCTGAAACAGAGGGCGAGAAACAGAGGGTCTGAAACAGAGGGCGAGAAACAGAGGGCGCGAAACAGAGGGCGCGAAATATAGGGGGCGAAACAGAGGGCGAGAAACAGAATGACTGAAACAGAGGGGCTAAAACAGAGGGGCTGAAACAGAGTGCGAGAAACAGAGGGCGAGAAACAGAGGGCGAGAAACAGAGGGTCTGAAACAGAGGGGCTGAAACAGAAGGCGCGAAACAGAGGGCGCGAAACAGAAGGCGCGAAACAGTGGGCGAGAAACAGAGGGTCTGAAACAGAGGGTCTGAAACAGAGGGTCTGAAACAGAGGGCGAGAAACAGAGGGGCCGAAACAGAGGGTGAGAAACAGAGTGGCCGCAACAGAGGGTCTGAAACAGAGGGTCTGAAACAGAGGGGCCGAAAAAGAGGGTGAGAAACAGAGGGTCTGAAATAGAGCGGCCAAAACAGAGGGCGAGAAACAGAGGGTCTGAAACAGAGGGTCTGAAACAAGGGTCTGAAACAGAGGGGCTGAAACAGAGGGGCTGAAACAGAGTGCGTGAAACAGAGGGGCTGAAACAGAGGGCGAGAAACAGATGGTCTGGAACAGAGGGGCTGAAACAGAGGGCGCGAAACAGAGGGTCTGAAACATAGGGCGCGAAACAGAGGGCGCAAAACAGAGGGGCTGAAACAGAGGGGCTGAAACAGAGGGTCTGAAACAGAGGGCGCGAAACAGAGGGTCTGAAACAGCGGGTCTGAAACATAGGGTCTGAAACAGAGGGGCTGAAACAGAGGGCGCGAAACTGAGTGTCTGAAACAGAGGGGCTGAAACAGAGGGCGCGAAACAGAGGGTCTGAAACAGATGGCGGGAAACAGAGGGCGCGAAACAGAGGGCGTGAAACAGAGGGCGAGAAACAGAGGGTCTGAAACAGAGGGTCTGAAACAGAGTGTCTGAAACAGAGGGGCTGAAACAGAAGGGCTGAATCAGAGGGCGAGAAACTGAGGGGCTGAAAAAGAGGGGCTGAAACAGAGGGTCTGAAACAGAGGGGGCGAAACAGAGGGTCGGAAACAGAGGGCGAGAAACAGAGGGGCCGAAACAGAGGGCGAGAAACAGAGGGGCCGAAACAGAGGGCGAGAATCAGAGGGGCCGAAACAGAGGGCGAGAAACAGAGGGGCCGAAACAGAGGGCGAGAAACAGAGGGTCTGAAACAGAGGGTCTGAAACAGGGGGTCTGAAACAGAGGGGCTGAAACAGAGGGCGCGAAACAGAGGGCGCGAAACAGAGGGCGAGAAACAGAGGGTCTGAAACAGAGGGTCTGAAACAGAGGGCGTGAAACAGAGGGTCTGAAACAGAGGGTCTGAAACAGATGGGCTGAAAAAGAGGGTCTGAAAGAGAGGGCGAGAAACAGAGGGGCTGAAACAGAGGGCGAGAAATAGAGGGTCTGAAACAGAGGGTCTGAAACAGAGGGTGCGAAACAGAGGGCGCGAAACAGTGGGTCTGAAACAGAGGGTCTGAAACAGAAAGGCTGAAACAGAGGGGCTGAAACAGAGGGCGAGAAACAGAGGGGCTGAAACAGAGGGCGAGAAACAGAGGGTCTGAAACAGAGGGTCTGAAACAGAGGGCGTGAAACAGAGGCCGCGAAACAGAGGGTCTGAAACAGAGGGTCTGAAACAGAGGGCGAGAAACAGAGGGCGAGAAACAGAGGGTCTGAAACAGAGGTTCTGAAACAGAGGGCGCGAAACAGAGGGCGCGAAACAGAGGGGCCGAAACCGAGGGCGGCAAACAGAGGGGCCGAAACAGAGGGTCTGAAACAGAGGGCGCGAAACAGAGGGCGCGAAACAGAGGGCGAGAAACAGAGGGTCTGAAACAGAGGGTCTGAAACAGAGGGTCTGAAACAGAGGGGCTGAAACAGAGGGCGAGAAACAGAGGGTCTGAAACAGAGGGTCTGAAACAGGGGCTGAAACAGAGGGTCTGAAACGGAGGGTGAGAAACAGAGGGCGAGAAACAGAGGGGCTGAAACAGAGGGGCTGAAACAGAGGGGCTGAAACAGAGGGCGAGAAACAGAGGGGCTGAAACAGAGGGGCTGAAACAGAGGGGCTGAAACAGAGGGGCTGAAACAGAGGGCACGAAATAGAGGGTCTGAAACAGAGGGCGAGAAACAGAGGGGCTGCAACAGAGGCCCTGAAACAGAGGGCGCGAAACAGAGGGCGCGAAATATAGGGGGCGAGACAGAGGGCGAGAAACAGAATGACTGAAACAGAGGGGCTAAAACAGAGGGGCTGAAACAGAGGGCGAGAAACAGAGGGCGAGAAACAGAGGGCGATAAACAGAGGGTCTGAAACAGAGGGGCTGAAACAGAAGGCGCGAAACAGAGGGCGCGAAACAGAAGGCGCGAAACAGTGGGCGAGAAACAGAGGGTCTGAAACAGAGGGTCTGAAACAGAGGGTCTGAAACAGAGGGCGAGAAACAGAGGGTCTGAAACAGAGGGCGAGAAACAGAGGGGTCGAAACAGAGGGTGAGAATCAGAGTGGCCGCAACAGAGGGTCTGAAACAGAGGGGCCGAAAAAGAGGGTGAGAAACAGAGGGTCTGAAATAGAGCGGCCAAAACAGAGGGCGAGAAACAGAGGGTCTGAAACAGAGGGCCTGAAACAGAGGGTCTGAAACAGAGGGTCTAAAACAGAATGCGAGAAACAGAGGGTCTGAAACAGAGGGCGCGAAACAGAGGGCGCGAAACAGAGGGCGCAAAACAGAGGGTCTGAAACAGAGGGGCTGAAACAGAGGGGCTGAAACAGAGGGTTTGAAACAGAGGTGCTGAAACAGAGGGCGCGAAATAGAGGGTCTGAAACAGATGGCGGGAAACAGAGGGCGGGAAACAGAGGGCGAGAAACAGAGGGCGAGAAACAGAGGGTCTGAAACAGAGGGTCTGAAACAGAGGGTCTGAAACAGAGGGGCTGAAACAGAGGGTCTGAATCAGAGGGCGAGAAACAGAGGGGCTGAAACAGAGGGTCTGAAACAGAGGGGCTAAAACAGAGGGGGCGAAACAGGGGGTCGGAAACAGAGGGCGAGAAACAGAGGGGCCGAAACAGAGGGCGAGAAACAGAGGGGCCGAAACAGACGGCGAGAAACAGAGGGGCCGAAACAGAGGGCGAGAAACAGAGGGGCCGAAATAGAGGGCGAGAAACAGAGGGTCTGAAACAGAGGGTCTGAAACAGAGGGTCTGAAACAGAGTGGCTGAAACAGAGGGCGCGAAACAGAGGGGCCGAAACAGAGGGCGAGAATCAGAGGGGCCGAAACAGACGGCGAGAAACAGAGGGCGATTTACAGAGGGTCTGAAACAGATGGGTTGAAACAGAGGGCGAGATACAGAGCGTCTGAAACAGAGGGTCTGAAACAGAGGGTCTGAAACAGAGGGCGCGAAACAGAGGGGCCGATACAGAGGGCGAGAAACAGAGTGGCCGAAACAGACGGCGAGAAACAGAGGGTCTGAAACAGAGGGTCTGAAACAAGGGTCTGAAACAGAGGGGCTGAAACAGAGGGGCTGAAACAGAGGGCGCGAAACAGAGGGGCTGAAACAGAGGGCGAGAAACAGAGTGTCTGAAACAGAGGGGCTGAAACAGAGGGTCTGAAACAGAGGGGCTGAAAAAGATGGTCTGGAACAGAGGGGCTGAAACAGAGGGCGCGAAACAGAGGGTCTGAAACATAGGGCGCGAAACAGAGGGCGCAAAACAGAGGGGCTTAAACAGAGGGGCTGAAACAGAGGGTCTGAAACAGAGTGTCTGAAACAGAGAGCGCGAAACAGAGGGTCTGAAACAGCGGGTCTGAAACAGAGGGTCTGAAACAGAGGGGCTGAAACAGAGGGCGCGAAACTGAGGGTCTGAAACAGAGGGGCTGAAACAGAGGGCGCGAAACAGAGGGTCTGAAAGAGATGGCGGGAAACAGAGGGCGCGAAACAGAGGGCGTGAAACAGAGGGCGAGAAACAGAGGGTCTGAAACAGAGGGTCTGAAACAGAGGGTCTCAAACAGAGGGGCTGAAACAGAGGGGCTGAATCAGAGGACGAGAAACAGAGGGGCTGAAAAAGAGGGGCTGAAACAGAGGGTCTGAAACAGAGGGGGCGAAACAGAGGGTCGGAAACAGAGGGCGAGAAACAGAGGGGCCGAAACAGAGGGCGAGAAACAGAGGGGCCGAAACAGAGGGCGAGAAACAGAGGGTCCGAAACAGAGGGCGAGAAACAGAGGGCGAGAAACAGAGGGCGAGAAACAGAGGGTCTGAAACAGAGGGGCTGAAACAGAAGGCGCGAAACAGAGGGCGCGAAACAGAAGGCGCGAAACAGAGGGCGAGAAACAGAGGGTCTGAAACAGAGGGTCTGAAACAGAGGGTCTGAAACAGAGGGCGAGAAACAGAGGGTCTGAAACAGAGGGCGAGAAACAGCGGGGCCGAAACAGAGGGTGAGAAACAGAGTGGCCGCAACAGAGGGCGTGAAACAGAGGGCCTGAAACACAGGGTCTGAAACAGACGGTCTGAAACAGAGGGTCTGAAACAGAGGGCGAGAAACAGAGGGTCTGAAACAGAGGGCGAGAAACAGAGGGTCTGAAACAGAGGGGCTGAAACAGACGGCGAGAAACAGAGGGGCTGAAACAGAGGGTCTGAAACAGAGGGTCTGAAACAGAGGGTCTGAAACAGAGGGGCTGAAACATAGGGCGTGAAACAGAGGGCGAGAAACAGAGGGTCTGAAACAGAGGGCCTGAAAAAGAGGGCGCGAAATAGAGGGTCTGAAACTGAGGAGCTGAAACAGAGGGGCTGAAACAGAGGGTCTGAAACAGAGGGGCTGAAACAGAGGGCGCGAAACAGAGGGTCTGAAACAGAGGGTCTGAAACAGAGGGGCCGAAACAGAAGGCGAGAAACAGAGGGTCTGAAATAGAGGGTCTATAACAGAGGATCTGAAACAGAGGGCGCTAAACAGAGGGTCTGAAACAGAGGGTCTGAAACAGAGGGCGCGAAACAGAGGGGCCGAAACAGAGGGCGAGAATCAGAGGGGCCGAAACAGAGGGCGAGAAACAGAGGGGCCGAAACAGAGGGCGAGAAACAGAGGGTCTGAAACAGAGGGTCTGAAACAGAGGGTCTGAAACAGAGGGGCTGAAACAGAGGGCGCGAAACAGAGGGCGCGAAACAGAGGGCGAGAAACAGAGGGTCTGAAACAGAGGGTCTGAAACAGAGGGTGTGAAACAGAGGGTCTGAAACAGAGGGTCTGAAACAGAGTGGCTGAAAAAGAGGGTCTGAAAGAGAGGGCGAGAAACAGAGGGGCTGAAACAGAGGGCGAGAAATAGAGGGTCTGAAACAGAGGGTCTGAAACAGAGGGTGCGAAACAGAGGGCGCGAAACAGAGGGTCTGAAACAGAGGGTCTGAAACAGAAAGGCTGAAACAGAGGGGCTGAAACAGAGGGCGAGAAACAGAGGGGCTGAAACAGAGGGCCTGAAACAGAGGGCGCGAAACAGAGGGCGCGAAACAGAGGGCGTGAAACAGAGGGCGAGAAACAGAGGGTCTGAAACAAATGGTCTGAAACAGAGGGGCTAAAACAGAGGGGCTGAAACAGAAGGCGCGAAACAGAGGGCGCGAAACAGAAGGCGCGAAACAGTGGGCGAGAAACAGAGGGTCTGAAATAGAGGGTCTGAAACAGAGGGTCTGAAACAGAGGGCGAGAAACAGAGGGTCTGAAACAGAGGGCGAGAAACAGAGGGCGCGAAACAGAGGGCGCGAAATATAGGGGGCGAAACAGAGGGCGAGAAACAGAATGACTGAAACAGAGGGGCTAAAACAGAGGGGCTGAAACAGAGTGCGAGAAACAGAGGGCGAGAAACAGAGGGCGAGAAACAGAGGGTCTGAAACAGAGGGGCTGAAACAGAAGGCGCGAAACAGAGGGCGCGAAACAGAAGGCGCGAAACAGTGGGCGAGAAACAGAGGGTCTGAAACAGAGGGTCTGAAACAGAGGGTCTGAAACAGAGGGCGAGAAACAGAGGGGCCGAAACAGAGGGTGAGAAACAGAGTGGCCGCAACAGAGGGTCTGAAACAGAGGGTCTGAAACAGAGGGGCCGAAAAAGAGGGTGAGAAACAGAGGGTCTGAAATAGAGCGGCCAAAACAGAGGGCGAGAAACAGAGGGTCTGAAACAGAGGGTCTGAAACAAGGGTCGGAAACAGAGGGGCTGAAACAGAGGGGCTGAAACAGAGTGCGTGAAACAGAGGGGCTGAAACAGAGGGCGAGAAACAGATGGTCTGGAACAGAGGGGCTGAAACAGAGGGCGCGAAACAGAGGGTCTGAAACATAGGGCGCGAAACAGAGGGCGCAAAACAGAGGGGCTGAAACAGAGGGGCTGAAACAGAGGGTCTGAAACAGAGGGCGCGAAACAGAGGGTCTGAAACAGCGGGTCTGAAACATAGGGTCTGAAACAGAGGGGCTGAAACAGAGGGCGCGAAACTGAGTGTCTGAAACAGAGGGGCTGAAACAGAGGGCGCGAAACAGAGGGTCTGAAACAGATGGCGGGAAACAGAGGGCGCGAAACAGAGGGCGTGAAACAGAGGGCGAGAAACAGAGGGTCTGAAACAGAGGGTCTGAAACAGAGTGTCTGAAACAGAGGGGCTGAAACAGAAGGGCTGAATCAGAGGGCGAGAAACTGAGGGGCTGAAAAAGAGGGGCTGAAACAGAGGGTCTGAAACAGAGGGGGCGAAACAGAGGGTCGGAAACAGAGGGCGAGAAACAGAGGGGCCGAAACAGAGGGCGAGAAACAGAGGGGCCGAAACAGAGGGCGAGAATCAGAGGGGCCGAAACAGAGGGCGAGAAACAGAGGGGCCGAAACAGAGGGCGAGAAACAGAGGGTCTGAAACAGAGGGTCTGAAACAGGGGGTCTGAAACAGAGGGGCTGAAACAGAGGGCGCGAAACAGAGGGCGCGAAACAGAGGGCGAGAAACAGAGGGTCTGAAACAGAGGGTCTGAAACAGAGGGCGTGAAACAGAGGGTCTGAAACAGAGGGTCTGAAACAGATGGGCTGAAAAAGAGGGTCTGAAAGAGAGGGCGAGAAACAGAGGGGCTGAAACAGAGGGCGAGAAATAGAGGGTCTGAAACAGAGGGTCTGAAACAGAGGGTGCGAAACAGAGGGCGCGAAACAGTGGGTCTGAAACAGAGGGTCTGAAACAGAAAGGCTGAAACAGAGGGGCTGAAACAGAGGGCGAGAAACAGAGGGGCTGAAACAGAGGGCGAGAAACAGAGGGTCTGAAACAGAGGGTCTGAAACAGAGGGCGTGAAACAGAGGCCGCGAAACAGAGGGTCTGAAACAGAGGGTCTGAAACAGAGGGCGAGAAACAGAGGGCGAGAAACAGAGGGTCTGAAACAGAGGTTCTGAAACAGAGGGCGCGAAACAGAGGGCGCGAAACAGAGGGGCCGAAACCGAGGGCGGCAAACAGAGGGGCCGAAACAGAGGGTCTGAAACAGAGGGCGCGAAACAGAGGGCGCGAAACAGAGGGCGAGAAACAGAGGGTCTGAAACAGAGGGTCTGAAACAGAGGGTCTGAAACAGAGGGGCTGAAACAGAGGGCGAGAAACAGAGGGTCTGAAACAGAGGGTCTGAAACAGGGGCTGAAACAGAGGGTCTGAAACGGAGGGTGAGAAACAGAGGGCGAGAAACAGAGGGGCTGAAACAGAGGGGCTGAAACAGAGGGGCTGAAACAGAGGGCGAGAAACAGAGGGGCTGAAACAGAGGGGCTGAAACAGAGGGGCTGAAACAGAGGGGCTGAAACAGAGGGCACGAAATAGAGGGTCTGAAACAGAGGGCGAGAAACAGAGGGGCTGCAACAGAGGCCCTGAAACAGAGGGCGCGAAACAGAGGGCGCGAAATATAGGGGGCGAGACAGAGGGCGAGAAACAGAATGACTGAAACAGAGGGGCTAAAACAGAGGGGCTGAAACAGAGGGCGAGAAACAGAGGGCGAGAAACAGAGGGCGATAAACAGAGGGTCTGAAACAGAGGGGCTGAAACAGAAGGCGCGAAACAGAGGGCGCGAAACAGAAGGCGCGAAACAGTGGGCGAGAAACAGAGGGTCTGAAACAGAGGGTCTGAAACAGAGGGTCTGAAACAGAGGGCGAGAAACAGAGGGTCTGAAACAGAGGGCGAGAAACAGAGGGGTCGAAACAGAGGGTGAGAATCAGAGTGGCCGCAACAGAGGGTCTGAAACAGAGGGGCCGAAAAAGAGGGTGAGAAACAGAGGGTCTGAAATAGAGCGGCCAAAACAGAGGGCGAGAAACAGAGGGTCTGAAACAGAGGGCCTGAAACAGAGGGTCTGAAACAGAGGGTCTAAAACAGAATGCGAGAAACAGAGGGTCTGAAACAGAGGGCGCGAAACAGAGGGCGCGAAACAGAGGGCGCAAAACAGAGGGTCTGAAACAGAGGGGCTGAAACAGAGGGGCTGAAACAGAGGGTTTGAAACAGAGGTGCTGAAACAGAGGGCGCGAAATAGAGGGTCTGAAACAGATGGCGGGAAACAGAGGGCGGGAAACAGAGGGCGAGAAACAGAGGGCGAGAAACAGAGGGTCTGAAACAGAGGGTCTGAAACAGAGGGTCTGAAACAGAGGGGCTGAAACAGAGGGTCTGAATCAGAGGGCGAGAAACAGAGGGGCTGAAACAGAGGGTCTGAAACAGAGGGGCTAAAACAGAGGGGGCGAAACAGGGGGTCGGAAACAGAGGGCGAGAAACAGAGGGGCCGAAACAGAGGGCGAGAAACAGAGGGGCCGAAACAGACGGCGAGAAACAGAGGGGCCGAAACAGAGGGCGAGAAACAGAGGGGCCGAAATAGAGGGCGAGAAACAGAGGGTCTGAAACAGAGGGTCTGAAACAGAGGGTCTGAAACAGAGTGGCTGAAACAGAGGGCGCGAAACAGAGGGGCCGAAACAGAGGGCGAGAATCAGAGGGGCCGAAACAGACGGCGAGAAACAGAGGGCGATTTACAGAGGGTCTGAAACAGATGGGTTGAAACAGAGGGCGAGATACAGAGCGTCTGAAACAGAGGGTCTGAAACAGAGGGTCTGAAACAGAGGGCGCGAAACAGAGGGGCCGATACAGAGGGCGAGAAACAGAGTGGCCGAAACAGACGGCGAGAAACAGAGGGTCTGAAACAGAGGGTCTGAAACAAGGGTCTGAAACAGAGGGGCTGAAACAGAGGGGCTGAAACAGAGGGCGCGAAACAGAGGGGCTGAAACAGAGGGCGAGAAACAGAGTGTCTGAAACAGAGGGGCTGAAACAGAGGGTCTGAAACAGAGGGGCTGAAAAAGATGGTCTGGAACAGAGGGGCTGAAACAGAGGGCGCGAAACAGAGGGTCTGAAACATAGGGCGCGAAACAGAGGGCGCAAAACAGAGGGGCTTAAACAGAGGGTCTGAAACAGAGGGTCTGAAACAGAGTGTCTGAAACAGAGAGCGCGAAACAGAGGGTCTGAAACAGCGGGTCTGAAACAGAGGGTCTGAAACAGAGGGGCTGAAACAGAGGGCGCGAAACTGAGGGTCTGAAACAGAGGGGCTGAAACAGAGGGCGCGAAACAGAGGGTCTGAAAGAGATGGCGGGAAACAGAGGGCGCGAAACAGAGGGCGTGAAACAGAGGGCGAGAAACAGAGGGTCTGAAACAGAGGGTCTGAAACAGAGGGTCTCAAACAGAGGGGCTGAAACAGAGGGGCTGAATCAGAGGACGAGAAACAGAGGGGCTGAAAAAGAGGGGCTGAAACAGAGGGTCTGAAACAGAGGGGGCGAAACAGAGGGTCGGAAACAGAGGGCGAGAAACAGAGGGGCCGAAACAGAGGGCGAGAAACAGAGGGGCCGAAACAGAGGGCGAGAAACAGAGGGTCCGAAACAGAGGGCGAGAAACAGAGGGCGAGAAACAGAGGGCGAGAAACAGAGGGTCTGAAACAGAGGGGCTGAAACAGAAGGCGCGAAACAGAGGGCGCGAAACAGAAGGCGCGAAACAGAGGGCGAGAAACAGAGGGTCTGAAACAGAGGGTCTGAAACAGAGGGTCTGAAACAGAGGGCGAGAAACAGAGGGTCTGAAACAGAGGGCGAGAAACAGCGGGGCCGAAACAGAGGGTGAGAAACAGAGTGGCCGCAACAGAGGGCGTGAAACAGAGGGCCTGAAACACAGGGTCTGAAACAGACGGTCTGAAACAGAGGGTCTGAAACAGAGGGCGAGAAACAGAGGGTCTGAAACAGAGGGCGAGAAACAGAGGGTCTGAAACAGAGGGGCTGAAACAGACGGCGAGAAACAGAGGGGCTGAAACAGAGGGTCTGAAACAGAGGGTCTGAAACAGAGGGTCTGAATCAGAGGGGCTGAAACATAGGGCGTGAAACAGAGGGCGAGAAACAGAGGGTCTGAAACAGAGGGCCTGAAAAAGAGGGCGCGAAATAGAGGGTCTGAAACTGAGGAGCTGAAACAGAGGGGCTGAAACAGAGGGTCTGAAACAGAGGGGCTGAAACAGAGGGCGCGAAACAGAGGGTCTGAAACAGAGGGTCTGAAACAGAGGGGCCGAAACAGAAGGCGAGAAACAGAGGGTCTGAAATAGAGGGTCTATAACAGAGGATCTGAAACAGAGGGCGCTAAACAGAGGGTCTGAAACAGAGGGTCTGAAACAGAGGGCGCGAAACAGAGGGTCTGAAACAGAGGGCGCGAAACAGAGGGCGCAAAACAGAGGGGCTGAAACAGAGGGTCTGAAACAGAGGGTCTGAAACAGAGGGCGCGAAACAGAGGGTCTGAAACAGAGGGCGAGAAACAGAGGGTCTGAAACAGAGGGGCTGAAACAGACGGCGAGAAACAGAGGGGCTGAAACAGAGGGCGAGTAACAGAGGGTCTGAAACAGAGGGTCTGAAACAGAGGGTCTGAAACAGAGGGGCTGAAACATAGGGGCTGAAACAGAGGGCGCGAAACAGAGGGTCTGAAACAGAGGGTCTGAAACAGAGGGGCCGAAACAGAAGGCGAGAAACAGAGGGTCTGAAATAGAGGGTCTATAACAGAGGGTCTGAAACAGAGGGCGCTAAACAGATGGTCTGAAACAGAGGGGCTGAAACAGAGGGCGCGAAACAGAGGGTCTGAAACAGAGGGCGCGAAACAGAGGGCGCAAAACAGAGGGTCTGAAACAGAGGGGCTGAAACAGAGGGTCTGAAACAGAGGGCGCGAAACAGAGGGTCTGAAACAGAGGGCGAGAAACAGAGGGTCTGAAACAGAGGGGCTGAAACAGACGGCGAGAAACAGAGGGGCTGAAACAGAGGGCGAGTAACAGAGGGTCTGAAACAGAGGGTCGGAAACAGAGGGTCTGAAACAGAGGGTCTGAAAAAGAGGGCGCGAAATAGAGGGTCTGAAACTGAGGAGCTGAAACAGAGGGGCTTAAACAGAGGGTCTGAAACAGAGGGGCTGAAACAGAGGGCGCGAAACAGAGGGTCTGAAACAGAGGTTCTGAAACAGAGGGGCCGAAACAGAAGGCGAGAAACAGAGGGTCTGAAATAGAGGGTCTATAACAGAGGGTCTGAAACAGAGGGCGCTAAACAGAGGGTCTGAAACAGAGGGGCTGAAACAGAGGGCGCGAAACAGAGGGTCTGAAACAGAGGGCGCGAAACAGAGGGCGCAAAACAGAGGGGCTGAAACAGAGGGTCTGAAACAGAGGGTCTGAAACAGAGGGCGCGAAACAGAGGGTCTGAAACAGCGGGTCTGAAACAGAGGGTCTGAAACAGAGGGGCTGAAACAGAGGGCGCGAAACTGAGGGTCTGAAACAGATGGCGGGAAACAGAGGGCGCGAAACAGAGGGTGAGAAACAGAGGGCGCGAAACAGAGGGTCTGAAACAAAGGGTCTGAAACAGAGGGTCTGAAACAGAGGGGCTGAAACAGAGGGGCTGAATCAGAGGGCGAGAAACAGAGGGGCCGAAACAGAGGGCGAGAAACAGAGGGTCTGAAACAGAGGGTCTGAAACAGAGGGTCTGAAACAGAGGGGCTGAAACAGAGGGCGCGAAACAGAGGGCGCGAATCAGAGGGCGCAAAACTGAGGGTCTGAAATAGAGGGGCTGAAACAGAGGGGCTGAAACAGAGGGTCTGATACAGAGGGGCTGAAACATAGGGCGCGAAACAGAGGGCGAGAAACAGAGGGTCTGAAACAGAGGGTCTGAAAAAGAGGGCGCGAAATAGAGGGTCTGAAACTGAGGGGCTGAAACAGAGGGGCTGAAACAGAGGGTCTGAAACAGAGGGGCTGAAACAGAGGGCGCGAAACAGAGGGTCTGAAACAGAGGGTCTGTAACAGAGGGTCTGAAACAGAGGGGCCGAAACAGAGGGCGAGAAACCGAGGGTCTGAAATAGAGGGTCTGAAACAGAGGGTCTGAAACAGAGGGCGCTAAACAGAGGGTCTGAAACAGAGGGGCTGAAACAGAGGGCGCGAAACAGAGGGTCTGAAACAGAGGGCGCGAAACAGAGGGCGCAAAACAGAGGGGCTGAAACAGAGGGTCTGAAACAGAGGGTCTGAAACAGAGGGCGCGAAACAGAGGGTCTGAAACAGCGGGTCTGAAACAGAGGGTCTGAAACAGAGGGGCTGAAACTGAGGATCTGAAACAGAGGGTCTGAAACAGAGGGGCTGAAACAGAGGGCACGAAACAGAGGGGCTGAAACAGCGGGTCTGAAACAAAGGGTCTGAAACAGAGGGTCTGAAACAGAGGGGCTGAAACAGAGGGGCTGAATCAGAGGGTCTGAAACAGAGGGCGAGAAACAGAGGGTCTGAAACAGAGGGTCTGAAACAGAGGGGCTGAAACAGAGGGGCTGAATCAGAGGGCGAGAAACAGAGGGGCTGAAACAGAGGGGCTGAAACAGAGGGTCGGAAATAGAGGGCGAGAAACAGAGGTGCCGAAACAGAGGGTCTTAAACAGAGGGGCCGAAACAGAGGGCGAGCAACAGAGGGGCCGAAACAGAGGGCGAGAAACAGAGGGTCTGAAACAGAGTGTCTGAAACAGTGGGTCTGAAACAGAGGGGCTGAAACAGAGGGCGCGAAACAGAGGGCGAGAAACAGAGGGCGAGAAACAGAGGGCGAGAAACAGAGGGGCCGAAACAGAGGGCGAGAAACAGAGGGGCCGATCAAGAGGGCGAGAAACAGAGGGTCTGAAACACAGTGTCTGAAACAGAGGGTCTGAAACAGAGGTGCTGAAACAGAGGGTCTGAAACAGAGGGCGAGAAACAGAGGGCGAGAAACATAGGGCGCGAAACAGAGGGCGAGAAACAGAGGGTCTGAAACAGAGGGTCTGAAACAGAATGTCTGTAACAGAGGGTCTGAAACAGAGGGGCTGAAACAGAGGGTCTGAAACTGAGGGCGAGAAACAGAGGGGCTGAAACAGAGGGCGAGAAACAGAGGGTCTGGAAAAGAGGGTCTGAAACAGAGGGCGCGAAACGGAGGCCGCGAAACAGAGGGTCTGAAACAGAGGGTCTGAAACAGAGGGGCTGAAACAGAGGGGCTGAAACAGAGGGCGAGAAACAGAGGGGCTGAAACAGAGGGCGAGAAACAGAGGGTCTGAAACAGAGGGTCTGAAACAGAGGGCGCGAAACAGAGGCCGCGAAACAGAGGGTCTGAAACAGAGGGTGAGAAACAGAGGGTAAGAAAAAGCGGGTCTGAAACAGAGGTTCTGAAACAGAGGGCGCGAAACAGAGGGCGCGAAACAGAGGGGCCGAAACAGATGGCGGCAAACAGAGGGGCCAAAACAGAGGGTCTGAAACAGAGGGCGCGAAACAGAGGGCGAGAAACAGAGGGTCTGAAACAGAGGGTCTGAAACAGAGGGCGCGAAACAGAGGGGCCGAAACAGAGGGCGGGAAGCAGAGGGGCCGAAACAGAGGGTCTGAAACAGAGGGCGCGAAACAGAGGGCGAGAAACAGAGGGTCTGAAACAGAGGGTCTGAAACAGAGGGTATGAAACAGAGGGCGGTAAACAGAGGGTCTTAAACAGAGGGGCTGAAACAGAGGGCGCGAAACAGAGAGTCTGAAACAGAGGGCGCAAAACAGAGGGCACAAAACAGATGGGCTGAAACAGAGGGGCTGAAACAGAGGGTCTGAAACAGTGGGTCTGAAACAGAGGGTCTGAAACAGAGGGGCTGAAACAGAAGGGCTGAATCAGAGGGCGAGAAACTGAGGGGCTGAAAAAGAGGGGCTGAAACAGAGGGTCTGAAACAGAGGGGGCGAATCAGAGGGTCGGAAACAGAGGGCGAGAAACAGAGGGGCCAAAACAGAGGGCGAGAAACAGAGGGGACGAAACAGAGGGGGTGAAACAGAGGGCGAGAAACAGAGGGTCTGAAACAGAGGGTCTGAAACAGAGGGTCTGAAACAGAGGGGCTGAAACAGAAGGGCTGAATCAGAGGGCGAGAAACTGAGGGGCTGAAAAAGAGGGGCTGAAACAGAGGGTCTGAAACAGAGGGGGCGAATCAGAGGGTCGGAAACAGAGGGCGAGAAACAGAGGGGCCAAAACAGAGGGCGAGAAACAGAGGGGCCGAAACAGAGGGAAAGAATCAGAGGGGCCGAAACAGAGGGCGAGAAACAGAGGGGCCGAAACAGAGGGCGAGAAACAGAGGGTCTGAAACAGAGGGTCTGAAACAGAGGGGCTGAAACAGAGGGCGCGAAACAGAGGGCGTGAAACAGAGGGCGAGAAACAGAGGGTCTGAAACAGAGGGTCTGAAACAGAGGGACTGAAACAGAGGGGCTGAAACAGAAGGGCTGAATCAGAGGGCGAGAAACTGAGGGGCTGAAAAAGAGGGGCTGAAACAGAGGGTCTGAAACAGAGGGGGCGAATCAGAGGGTCGGAAACAGAGGGCGAGAAACAGAGGGGCCAAAACAGAGGGCGAGAAACAGAGGGGCCGAAACAGAGGGCGAGAATCAGAGGGCCCGAAACAGAGGGCGAGAAACAGAGGGGCCGAAACAGAGGGCGAGAAACAGAGGGTCTGAAACAGAGGGTCTGAAACAGAGGGTCTGAAACAGAGGGGCTGAAACAGAGGGCGCGAAACAGAGGGCGCGAAACAGAGGGCGAGAAACAGAGGGTCTGAAACAGAGGGTCTGAAACAGAGGGTGTGAAACAGAGGGTCTGAAACAGAGGGTCTGAAACAGAGGGGCTGAAAAAGAGGGTCTGAAAGAGAGGGCGAGAAACAGAGGGGCTGAAACAGAGGGCGAGAAATAGAGGGTCTGAAACAGAGGGTCTGAAACAGAGGGTGCGAAACAGAGGGCGCGAAACAGAGGGTCTGAAACAGAGGGTCTGAAACAGAAAGGCTGAAACAGAGGGGCTGAAACAGAGGGCGAGAAACAGAGGGGCTGAAACAGAGGGCGAGAAACAGAGGGTCTGAAACAGAGGGTCTGAAACAGAGGGCGCGAAACAGAGGCCGCGAAACAGAGGGTCTGAAACAGAGGGTCTGAAACAGAGGGCGAGAAACAGAGGGCGAGAAACAGAGGGTCTGAAACAGAGGTTCTGAAACAGAGGGCGCGAAACAGAGGGCGCGAAACAGAGGGGCCGAAACAGAGGGTCTGAAACAGAGGGCGCGAAACAGAGGGCGCGAAACAGAGGGCGAGAAACAGAGGGTCTGAAACAGAGGGTCTGAAACAGAGGGGCTGAAACAGAGGGGCTGAAACAGAGGGCGAGAAACAGAGGGTCTGAAACAGAGGGTCTGAAACAGGGGCTGAAACAGAGGGTCTGAAACAGAGGGTGAGAAACAGAGGGCTAGAAACAGAGGGGCTGAAACAGAGGGGCTGAAACAGAGGGGCTGAAACAGAGGGCGAGAAACAGAGGGGCTGAAACAGAGGGGCTGAAACAGAGGGGCTGAAACAGAGGGGCTGAAACAGAGGGCACGAAATAGAGGGTCTGAAACAGAGGGCGAGAAACAGAGGGGCTGCAACAGAGGGCCTGAAACAGAGGGCGCGAAACAGAGGGCGCGAAATATAGGGGGCGAAACAGAGGGCGAGAAACAGAATGACTGAAACAGAGGGTCTGAAACAGAGGGGCTAAAACAGAGGGGCTGAAACAGAAGGCGCGAAACAGAGAGCGCGAAACAGAAGGCGCGAAACAGTGGGCGAGAAACAGAGGGTCTGAAACAGAGGGGCTGAAACAGAGGGCGAGAAACAGAGTGTCTGAAACAGAGGGGCTGAAACAGGGTCTGAAACAGAGGGGCTGAAACAGATGGTCTGGAACAGAGGGGCTGAAACAGAGGGCGCAAAACAGAGGGTCTGAAACATCGGGCGCGAAACAGAGGGCGCAAAACAGAGGGGCTGAAACAGAGGGGCTGAAACAGAGGGCACGAAATAGAGGGTCTGAAACAGAGGGCGAGAAACAGAGGGGCTGCAACAGAGGGCCTGAAACAGAGGGCGCGAAACAGAGGGCGCGAAACAGAGGGCGTGAAACAGAGGGCGAGAAACAGAGGGTCTGAAACAAAGGGTCTGAAACAGAGGGGCTAAAACAGAGGGGCTGAAACAGAAGGCGCGAAACAGAGGGCGCGAAACAGAAGGCGCGAAACAGTGGGCGAGAAACAGAGGGTCTGAAATAGAGGGTCTGAAACAGAGGGTCTGAAACAGAGGGCGAGAAACAGAGGGTCTGAAACAGAGGGCGAGAAACAGAGGGCGCGAAACAGAGGGCGCGAAATATAGGGGGCGAAACAGAGGGCGAGAAACAGAATGACTGAAACAGAGGGGCTAAAACAGAGGGGCTGAAACAGAGGGCGAGAAACAGAGGGCGAGAAACAGAGGGCGAGAAACAGAGGGTCTGAAACAGAGGGGCTGAAACAGAAGGCGCGAAACAGAGGGAGCGAAACAGAAGGCGCGAAACAGTGGGCGAGAAACAGAGGGTCTGAAACAGAGGGTCTGAAACAGAGGGTCTGAAACAGAGGGCGAGAAACAGAGGGTCTGAAACAGAGGGCGAGAAACAGAGGGGCCGAAACAGAGGGTGAGAAACAGAGTGGCCGCAACAGAGGGTCTGAAACAGAGGGTCTGAAACAGAGGGGCCGAAAAAGAGGGTGAGAAACAGAGGGTCTGAAATAGAGCGGCCAAAACAGAGGGCGAGAAACAGAGGGTCTGAAACAGAGGGTCTGAAACAAGGGTCTGAAACAGAGGGGCTGAAACAGAGGGGCTGAAACAGAGTGCGTGAAACAGAGGGGCTGAAACAGAGGGCGAGAAACAGATGGTCTGGAACAGAGGGGCTGAAACAGAGGGCGCAAAACAGAGGGTCTGAAACAGAGGGCGCGAAACAGAGGGCGAGAAACAGAGGGTCTGAAACAGAGGGTCTGAAACAGAGGGCGCGAAACAGAGGGGCCGAAACAGAGGGCGGGAAGCAGAGGGGCCGAAACAGAGGGTCTGAAACAGAGGGCGCGAAACAGAGGGCGAGAAACAGAGGGTCTGAAACAGAGGGTCTGAAACAGAGGGTATGAAACAGAGGGCGGTAAACAGAGGGTCTTAAACAGAGGGGCTGAAACAGAGGGCGCGAAACAGAGAGTCTGAAACAGAGGGCGCAAAACAGAGGGCACAAAACAGATGGGCTGAAACAGAGGGGCTGAAACAGAGGGTCTGAAACAGTGGGTCTGAAACAGAGGGTCTGAAACAGAGGGGCTGAAACAGAAGGGCTGAATCAGAGGGCGAGAAACTGAGGGGCTGAAAAAGAGGGGCTGAAACAGAGGGTCTGAAACAGAGGGGGCGAATCAGAGGGTCGGAAACAGAGGGCGAGAAACAGAGGGGCCAAAACAGAGGGCGAGGAACAGAGGGGACGAAACAGAGGGGGTGAAACAGAGGGCGAGAAACAGAGGGTCTGAAACAGAGGGTCTGAAACAGAGGGTCTGAAACAGAGGGGCTGAAACAGAAGGGCTGAATCAGAGGGCGAGAAACTGAGGGGCTGAAAAAGAGGGGCTGAAACAGAGGGTCTGAAACAGAGGGGGCGAATCAGAGGGTCGGAAACAGAGGGCGAGAAACAGAGGGGCCAAAACAGAGGGCGAGAAACAGAGGGGCCGAAACAGAGGGAAAGAATCAGAGGGGCCGAAACAGAGGGCGAGAAACAGAGGGGCCGAAACAGAGGGCGAGAAACAGAGGGTCTGAAACAGAGGGTCTGAAACAGAGGGGCTGAAACAGAGGGCGCGAAACAGAGGGCGTGAAACAGAGGGCGAGAAACAGAGGGTCTGAAACAGAGGGTCTGAAACAGAGGGACTGAAACAGAGGGGCTGAAACAGAAGGGCTGAATCAGAGGGCGAGAAACTGAGGGGCTGAAAAAGAGGGGCTGAAACAGAGGGTCTGAAACAGAGGGGGCGAATCAGAGGGTCGGAAACAGAGGGCGAGAAACAGAGGGGCCAAAACAGAGGGCGAGAAACAGAGGGGCCGAAACAGAGGGCGAGAATCAGAGGGCCCGAAACAGAGGGCGAGAAACAGAGGGGCCGAAACAGAGGGCGAGAAACAGAGGGTCTGTAACAGAGGGTCTGAAACAGAGGGTCTGAAACAGAGGGGCTGAAACAGAGGGCGCGAAACAGAGGGCGCGAAACAGAGGGCGAGAAACAGAGGGTCTGAAACAGAGGGTCTGAAACAGAGGGTGTGAAACAGAGGGTCTGAAACAGAGGGTCTGAAACAGAGGGGCTGAAAAAGAGGGTCTGAAAGAGAGGGCGAGAAACAGAGGGGCTGAAACAGAGGGCGAGAAATAGAGGGTCTGAAACAGAGGGTCTGAAACAGAGGGTGCGAAACAGAGGGCGCGAAACAGAGGGTCTGAAACAGAGGGTCTGAAACAGAAAGGCTGAAACAGAGGGGCTGAAACAGAGGGCGAGAAACAGAGGGGCTGAAACAGAGGGCGAGAAACAGAGGGTCTGAAACAGAGGGTCTGAAACAGAGGGCGCGAAACAGAGGCCGCGAAACAGAGGGTCTGAAACAGAGGGTCTGAAACAGAGGGCGAGAAACAGAGGGCGAGAAACAGAGGGTCTGAAACAGAGGTTCTGAAACAGAGGGCGCGAAACAGAGGGCGCGAAACAGAGGGGCCAAAACAGAGGGTCTGAAACAGAGGGCGCGAAACAGAGGGCGCGAAACAGAGGGCGAGAAACAGAGGGTCTGAAACAGAGGGTCTGAAACAGAGGGGCTGAAACAGAGGGGCTGAAACAGAGGGCGAGAAACAGAGGGTCTGAAACAGAGGGTCTGAAACAGGGGCTGAAACAGAGGGTCTGAAACAGAGGGTGAGAAACAGAGGGCTAGAAACAGAGGGGCTGAAACAGAGGGGCTGAAACAGAGGGGCTGAAACAGAGGGCGAGAAACAGAGGGGCTGAAACAGAGGGGCTGAAACAGAGGGGCTGAAACAGAGGGGCTGAAACAGAGGGCACGAAATAGAGGGTCTGAAACAGAGGGCGAGAAACAGAGGGGCTGCAACAGAGGGCCTGAAACAGAGGGCGCGAAACAGAGGGCGCGAAATATAGGGGGCGAAACAGAGGGCGAGAAACAGAATGACTGAAACAGAGGGTCTGAAACAGAGGGGCTAAAACAGAGGGGCTGAAACAGACGGCGCGAAACAGAGAGCGCGAAACAGAAGGCGCGAAACAGTGGGCGAGAAACAGAGGGTCTGAAACAGAGGGGCTGAAACAGAGGGCGAGAAACAGAGTGTCTGAAACAGAGGGGCTGAAACAGGGTCTGAAACAGAGGGGCTGAAACAGATGGTCTGGAACAGAGGGGCTGAAACAGAGGGCGCAAAACAGAGGGTCTGAAACATCGGGCGCGAAACAGAGGGCGCAAAACAGAGGGGCTGAAACAGAGGGGCTGAAACAGAGGGCACGAAATAGAGGGTCTGAAACAGAGGGCGAGAAACAGAGGGGCTGCAACAGAGGGCCTGAAACAGAGGGCGCGAAACAGAGGGCGCGAAACAGAGGGCGTGAAACAGAGGGCGAGAAACAGAGGGTCTGAAACAAAGGGTCTGAAACAGAGGGGCTAAAACAGAGGGGCTGAAACAGAAGGCGCGAAACAGAGGGCGCGAAACAGAAGGCGCGAAACAGTGGGCGAGAAACAGAGGGTCTGAAATAGAGGGTCTGAAACAGAGGGTCTGAAACAGAGGGCGAGAAACAGAGGGTCTGAAACAGAGGGCGAGAAACAGAGGGCGCGAAACAGAGGGCGCGAAATATAGGGGGCGAAACAGAGGGCGAGAAACAGAATGACTGAAACAGAGGGGCTAAAACAGAGGGGCTGAAACAGAGGGCGAGAAACAGAGGGCGAGAAACAGAGGGCGAGAAACAGAGGGTCTGAAACAGAGGGGCTGAAACAGAAGGCGCGAAACAGAGGGCGCGAAACAGAAGGCGCGAAACAGTGGGCGAGAAACAGAGGGTCTGAAACAGAGGGTCTGAAACAGAGGGTCTGAAACAGAGGGCGAGAAACAGAGGGTCTGAAACAGAGGGCGAGAAACAGAGGGGCCGAAACAGAGGGTGAGAAACAGAGTGGCCGCAACAGAGGGTCTGAAACAGAGGGTCTGAAACAGAGGGGCCGAAAAAGAGGGTGAGAAACAGAGGGTCTGAAATAGAGCGGCCAAAACAGAGGGCGAGAAACAGAGGGTCTGAAACAGAGGGTCTGAAACAAGGGTCTGAAACAGAGGGGCTGAAACAGAGGGGCTGAAACAGAGTGCGTGAAACAGAGGGGCTGAAACAGAGGGCGAGAAACAGATGGTCTGGAACAGAGGGGCTGAAACAGAGGGCGCGAAACAGAGGGTCTGAAACATAGGGCGCGAAACAGAGGGCGCAAAACAGAGGGGCTGAAACAGAGGGGCTGAAACAGAGGGTCTGAAACAGAGGGTCTGAAACAGAGGGCGCGAAACAGAGGGTCTGAAACAGCGGGTCTGAAACATAGGGTCTGAAACAGAGGGGCTGAAACAGAGGGCGCGAAACTGTGTGTCTGAAACAGAGGGGCTGAAACAGAGGGCGCGAAACAGAGGGTCTGAAACAGAGGGGCTGAAACAGAGGGCGAGAAACAGAGGGGCTGAAACAGAGGGCGAGAAACAGAGGGTCTGAAACAGAGGGTCTGAAACAGAGTGTCTGAAACAGAGGGGCTGAAACAGAAGGGCTGAATCAGAGGGCGAGAAACTGAGGGGCTGAAAAAGAGGGGCTGAAACAGAGGGTCTGAAACAGAGGGGGCGAAACAGAGGGTCGGAAACAGAGGGCGAGAAACAGAGGGGCCGAAACAGAGGGCGAGAAACAGAGGGGCCGAAACAGAGGGCGAGAATCAGAGGGGCCGAAACAGAGGGCGAGAAACAGAGGGGCCGAAACAGAGGGCGAGAAACAGAGGGTCTGAAACAGAGGGTCTGAAACAGGGGGTCTGAAACAGAGGGGCTGAAACAGAGGGCGCGAAACAGAGGGCGCGAAACAGAGGGCGAGAAACAGAGGGTCTGAAACAGAGGGTCTGAAACAGAGGGCGTGAAACAGAGGGTCTGAAACAGAGGGTCTGAAACAGATGGGCTGAAAAAGAGGGTCTGAAAGAGAGGGCGAGAAACAGAGGGGCTGAAACAGAGGGCGAGAAATAGAGGGTCTGAAACAGAGGGTCTGAAACAGAGGGTGCGAAACAGAGGGCGCGAAACAGTGGGTCTGAAACAGAGGGTCTGAAACAGAAAGGCTGAAACAGAGGGGCTGAAACAGAGGGCGAGAAACAGAGGGTCTGAAACAGAGGGTCTGAAACAGAGGGCGTGAAACAGAGGCCGCGAAACAGAGGGTCTGAAACAGAGGGTCTGAAACAGAGGGCGAGAAACAGAGGGCGAGAAACAGAGGGTCTGAAACAGAGGTTCTGAAACAGAGGGCGCGAAACAGAGGGCGCGAAACAGAGGGGCCGAAACCGAGGGCGGCAAACAGAGGGGCCGAAACAGAGGGTCTGAAACAGAGGGCGCGAAACAGAGGGCGCGAAACAGAGGGCGAGAAACAGAGGGTCTGAAACAGAGGGTCTGAAACAGAGGGTCTGAAACAGAGGGGCTGAAACAGAGGGCGAGAAACAGAGGGTCTGAAACAGAGGGTCTGAAACAGGGGCTGAAACAGAGGGTCTGAAACAGAGGGTGAGAAACAGAGGGCGAGAAACAGAGGGGCTGAAACAGAGGGGCTGAAACAGAGGGGCTGAAACAGAGGGCGAGAAACAGAGGGGCTGAAACAGAGGGGCTGAAACAGAGGGGCTGAAACAGAGGGGCTGAAACAGAGGGCACGAAATAGAGGGTCTGAAACAGAGGGCGAGAAACAGAGGGGCTGCAACAGAGGCCCTGAAACAGAGGGCGCGAAACAGAGGGCGCGAAATATAGGGGGCGAGACAGAGGGCGAGAAACAGAATGACTGAAACAGAGGGGCTAAAACAGAGGGGCTGAAACAGAGGGCGAGAAACAGAGGGCGAGAAACAGAGGGCGAGAAACAGAGGGTCTGAAACAGAGGGGCTGAAACAGAAGGCGCGAAACAGAGGGCGCGAAACAGAAGGCGCGAAACAGTGGGCGAGAAACAGAGGGTCTGAAACAGAGGGTCTGAAACAGAGGGTCTGAAACAGAGGGCGAGAAACAGAGGGTCTGAAACAGAGGGCGAGAAACAGAGGGGTCGAAACAGAGGGTGAGAATCAGAGTGGCCGCAACAGAGGGTCTGAAACAGAGGGTCTGAAACAGAGGGGCCGAAAAAGAGGGTGAGAAACAGAGGGTCTGAAATAGAGCGGCCAAAACAGAGGGCGAGAAACAGAGGGTCTGAAACAGAGGACCTGAAACAGAGGGTCTGAAACAGAGGGTCTAAAACAGAATGCGAGAAACAGAGGGTCTGAAACAGAGGGCGCGAAACAGAGGGCGCGAAACAGAGGGCGCAAAACAGAGGGTCTGAAACAGAGGGGCTGAAACAGAGGGGCTGAAACAGAGGGTTTGAAACAGAGGTGCTGAAACAGAGGGCGCGAAATAGAGGGTCTGAAACAGATGGCGGGAAACAGAGGGCGCGAAACAGAGGGCGAGAAACAGAGGGCGAGAAACAGAGGGTCTGAAACAGAGGGTCTGAAACAGTGGGTCTGAAACAGAGGGGCTGAAACAGAGGGTCTGAATCAGAGGGCGAGAAACAGAGGGGCTGAAACAGAGGGTCTGAAACAGAGGGGCTAAAACAGAGGGGGCGAAACAGGGGGTCGGAAACAGAGGGCGAGAAACAGAGGGGCCGAAACAGACGGCGAGAAACAGAGGGGCCGAAACAGAGGGCGAGAAACAGAGGGGCCGAAATAGAGGGCGAGAAACAGAGGGTCTGAAACAGAGGGTCTGAAACAGAGGGTCTGAAACAGAGTGGCTGAAACAGAGGGCGCGAAACAGAGGGGCCGAAACAGAGGGCGAGAATCAGAGGGGCCGAAACAGACGGCGAGAAACAGAGGGCGATTTACAGAGGGTCTGAAACAGATGGGTTGAAACAGAGGGCGAGATACAGAGCGTCTGAAACAGAGGGTCTGAAACAGAGGGTCTGAAACAGAGGGCGCGAAACAGAGGGGCCGATACAGAGGGCGAGAAACAGAGTGGCCGAAACAGACGGCGAGAAACAGAGGGTCTGAAACAGAGGGTCTGAAACAAGGGTCTGAAACAGAGGGGCTGAAACAGAGGGGCTGAAACAGAGGGCGCGAAACAGAGGGGCTGAAACAGAGGGCGAGAAACAGAGTGTCTGAAACAGAGGGGCTGAAACAGAGGGTCTGAAACAGAGGGGCTGAAAAAGATGGTCTGGAACAGAGGGGCTGAAACAGAGGGCGCGAAACAGAGGGTCTGAAACATAGGGCGCGAAACAGAGGGCGCAAAACAGAGGGGCTTAAACAGAGGGGCTGAAACAGAGGGTCTGAAACAGAGTGTCTGAAACAGAGAGCGCGAAACAGAGGGTCTGAAACAGCGGGTCTGAAACAGAGGGTCTGAAACAGAGGGGCTGAAACAGAGGGCGCGAAACTGAGGGTCTGAAACAGAGGGGCTGAAACAGAGGGCGCGAAACAGAGGGTCTGAAAGAGATGGCGGGAAACAGAGGGCGCGAAACAGAGGGCGTGAAACAGAGGGCGAGAAACAGAGGGTCTGAAACAGAGGGTCTCAAACAGAGGGTCTCAAACAGAGGGGCTGAAACAGAGGGGCTGAATCAGAGGGCGAGAAACAGAGGGGCTGAAAAAGAGGGGCTGAAACAGAGGGTCTGAAACAGAGGGGGCGAAACAGAGGGTCGGAAACAGAGGGCGAGAAACAGAGGGGCCGAAACAGAGGGCGAGAAACAGAGGGGCCGAAACAGAGGGCGAGAAACAGAGGGTCCGAAACAGAGGGCGAGAAACAGAGGGTCTGAAACAGAGGGTCTGAAACAGAGGGGCTGAAACAGAGGGCGCGAAACAGAGGGCGCGAAACAGAGGGCAAGAAACAGAGGGTCTGAAACAGAGGGTCTGAAACAGAGGGCGTGATACAGAGGGTCTGAAACAGAGGGTCTGAAACAGAGGGGCTTAAAAAGAGTGTCTGAAAGAGAGGACGAGAAACAGAGGGGCTGAAACAGAGGGCGAGAAATAGAGGGTCTGAAACAGAGGGTCTGAAACAGAGGGCACGAAACAGAGGGCGCGAAACAGAGGGTCTGAAACAGAGGGTCTGAAACAGAGAGGCTGAAACAGAGGGGCTGCAACAGAGGGCGAGAAACAGAGAGGCTGAAACAGAGGGCGAGAAACAGAGGGTCTGAAACAGAGGGTCTGAAACAGAGGGCGCGAAACAGAGGCCGCGAAACAGAGGGTCTGAAACAGAGTGTCTGAAACAGAGGGCGAGAAACAGAGGGCGAGAAACAGAGGGTCTGAATCAGAGGTTCTGAAACAGAGGGCGCGAAACAGAGGGCGCGAAACAGAGGGGCCGAAACCGAGGGCGGCAAACAGAGGGGCCGAAACAGAGGGTCTGAAACAGAGGGCGCGAAACAGAGGGCGCGAAACAGAGTGCGAGAAACAGAGGGTCTGAAACAGAGGGTCTGAAACAGAGGGTCTGAAACAGAGGGGCTGAAACAGAGGGCGAGAAACAGAGGGTCTGAAACAGAGGGTCTGAAACAGGGGCTGAAACAGAGGGTCTGAAACAGAGGGTGAGAAACAGAGGGCGAGAAACAGAGGGGCTGAAACAGAGGGGCTGAAACAGAGGGGCTGAAACAGAGGGCGAGAAACAGAGGGGCTGAAACAGAGGGGCTGAAACAGAGGGGCTGAAACAGAGGGGCTGAAACAGAGGGCACGAAACAGAGGGTCTGAAACAGAGGGCGAGAAACAGAGGGGCCGCAACAGAGGGACTGAAACAGAGGGCGCGAAACAGAGGGCGCGAAATATAGGGGGCGAAACAGAGGGCGAGAAACAAAATGACTGAAACAGAGGGGCTAAAACAGAGGGGCTGAAACAGAGGGCGAGAAACAGAGGGCGAGAAACAGAGGGCCAGAAACAGAGGGTCTGAAACAGAGGGGCTGAAACAGAAGGCGCGAAACAGAGGGCGCGAAACAGAAGGCGCGAAACAGAGGGCGAGAAACAGAGGGTCTGAAACAGAGGGTCTGAAACAGAGGGTCTGAAACAGAGGTCGAGAAACAGAGGGTCTGAAACAGAGGGCGAGAAACAGAGGGGCCGAAACAGAGGGTGAGAAACAGAGTGGCCGCAACAGAGGGCGTGAAACAGAGGGCCTGAAACACAGGGTCTGAAACAGAGGGCGAGAAACAGAGGGTCTGAAACAGAGGGTCTGAAACAGAGGGGCTGAAACAGAGGGCGAGAAACAGAGGGCGAGAAACAGAGGGTGACAAACAGAGGGCGAGAAACAGAGGGCGAGAAACAGTGGGTCTGAAACAGAGGGGCTGAAACAGCGGGGCTGAAACAGAGGGCGAGAAACAGAGGGTCTGAAACAGAGGGCGAGAAACAGAGCGCGCGAATCAGAGGGTCTGAAACAGAGGGCGCGAAACAGAGGGCGAGAAACAGAGGGTCTGAAACAGAGGGCGCGAAACAGAGGGCGAGAAACAGACGGTCTGAAACAGAGGGTGTGAAACAGAGGGTTTGAAACAGAGGGGCCGAAACAGAGGGTGAGAAACAGAGGGTCTGAAATGGAGCGGCCAAAACAGAGGGCGAGAAACAGAGGGTCTGAGAGAGAGGGCCTCAAACAGTGGGTCTGAAACAGAGAGTCTGAAACAGAGGGCGCGAAACAGAGGGTCTGAAACAGAGGGCGCGAAACAGAGGGCGCGAAACAGAGGGTCTGAAACAGAGGGCGCGAAACAGAGGGCTAGAAACAGAGGGTCTGAAACAGAGGGTCTGAAACAGAGGGTCTGAAACAGAGGGCGCTAAACAGAGGGTCTTAAACAGAGGGGCTGAAACAGAGGGCGTGAAACAGAGAGTCTGAAACAGAGGGCGCAAAACAGAGGGCACAAAACAGATGGGCTGAAACAGAGGGGCTGAAACAGAGGGTCTGAAACAGTGGGTCTGAAACAGAGGGCGCGAAACAGAGGGTTTGAAACAGCGGGTCTGAAACCAAGGGTCTGAAACAGAGGGGCTGAAACAGAGGGCGCGAAACTGAGGGTCTGAAACAGAGTGGCTGAAACAGAGGGCGCGAAACCGAGGGTCTGAAACAGATGGCGGGAAACAGAGGGCGCGAAACAGAGGGCGAGAAACAGAGGGCGAGAAACAGAGTGTCTGAAACAGAGGGTCTGAAACAGAGGGTCTGAAACAGAGGGGCTGAAACAGAGGGTCTGAATCAGAGGGCGAGAAACAGAGGGGCTGAAACAGAGGGGCTGAAACAGAGGGGCTAAAACAGAGGGGGCGAAACAGGGGGTCGGAAACAGAGGGCGAGAAACAGAGGGGCCGAAACAGAGAGCGAGAAACAGAGGGGCCGAAACAGACGTCGAGAAACAGAGGGGCCGAAACAGAGGGCGAGAAACAGAGGGGCCGAAATAGAGGGCGAGAAACAGAGGGTCTGAAACAGAGGGTCTGAAACAGAGGGTCTGAAACAGAGGGTCTGAAACAGAGGGCGCGAAACAGAGGGGCCGAAACAGAGGGCGAGAATCAGAGGGGCCGAAACAGACGGCGAGAAACAGAGGGCGATTTACAGAGGATCTGAAACAGACGGGTTGAAACAGAGGGCAAGAAACAGAGCGTCTGAAACAGAGGGAGTGAAACAGAGGGTCTGAAACAGAGGGCGCCAAACAGAGGGGCCGATACAGAGGGCGAGAAACAGAGTGGCCGAAACAGACGGCGAGAAACAGAGGGTCTGAAACAGAGGGTCTGAAACAAGGGTCTGAAACAGAGGGGCTGAAACAGAGGGGCTGAAACAGAGGGCGTGAAACAGAGGGGCTGAAACAGAGGGCGAGAAACAGAGTGTCTGAAACAGAGGGGCTGAAACAGAGGGTCTGAAACAGAGGGGCTGAAACAGATGGTCTGGAACAGAGGGGCTGAAACAGAGGGCGCGAAACAGAGGGCGCAAAACAGAGGGGCTGAAACAGAGGGGCTGAAACAGAGGGTCTGAAACAGAGGGTCTGAAACAGAGGGCGCGAAACAGAGGGTCTGAAACAGCGGGTCTGAAACAGAGGGTCTGAAACAGAGGGTCTGAAACAGAGGGTGCGAAACTGAGTGTCTGAAAGAGAGGGGCTGAAACAGAGGGCGCGAAACAGAGGGTCTGAAACAGATGGCGGGAAACAGAGGGCGCGAAACAGAGGGCGTGAAACAGAGGGCGAGAAACAGAGGGTCTGAAACAGAGGGTCTGAAACAGAGGGTCTGAAACAGAGGGGCTGAAACAGAGGGGCTGAATCAGAGGGCGAGAAACTGAGGGGCTGAAAAAGAGGGGCTGAAACAGAGAGGCTAAAACAGAGGGGGCGAAACAGGGGGTCGGAAACAGAGGGCGAGAAACAGAGGGGCCGAAACAGAGGGCGAGAAACAGAGGGGCCGAAACAGACGTCGAGAAACAGAGGGGCCGAAACAGAGGGCGAGAAACAGAGGGGCCGAAATAGAGGGCGAGAAACAGAGGGTCTGAAACAGAGGGTCTGAAACAGAGGGTCTGAAACAGAGGGCGCGAAACAGAGGGGCCGAAACAGAGGGCGAGAATCAGAGGGGCCGAAACAGACGGCGAGAAACAGAGGGCGATTTACAGAGGGTCTGAAACAGACGGGTTGAAACAGAGGGCAAGAAACAGAGCGTCTGAAACAGAGGGAGTGAAACAGAGGGTCTGAAACAGAGGGCGCCAAACAGAGGGGCCGATACAGAGGGCGAGAAACAGAGTGGCCGAAACAGACGGCGAGAAACAGAGGGTCTGAAACAGAGGGTCTGAAACAAGGGTCTGAAACAGAGGGGCTGAAACAGAGGGGCTGAAACAGAGGGCGTGAAACAGAGGGGCTGAAACAGAGGGCGAGAAACAGAGTGTCTGAAACAGAGGGGCTGAAACAGAGGGTCTGAAACAGAGGGGCTGAAACAGATGGTCTGGAACAGAGGGGCTGAAACAGAGGGCGCGAAACAGAGGGTCTGAAACATAGGGCGCGAAACAGAGGGCGCAAAACAGAGGGGCTGAAACAGAGGGGCTGAAACAGAGGGTCTGAAACAGAGGGTCTGAAACAGAGGGCGCGAAACAGAGGGTCTGAAACAGCGGGTCTGAAACAGAGGGTCTGAAACAGAGGGTCTGAAACAGAGGGTGCGAAACTGAGTGTCTGAAAGGGAGGGGCTGAAACAGAGGGCGCGAAACAGAGGGTCTGAAACAGATGGCGGGAAACAGAGGGCGCGAAACAGAGGGCGTGAAACAGAGGGCGAGAAACAGAGGGTCTGAAACAGAGGGTCTGAAACAGAGGGGCTGAAACAGAGGGGCTGAAACAGAGGGGCTGAATCAGAGGGCGAGAAACTGAGGGGCTGAAAAAGAGGGGCTGAAACTGAGGGTCTGAAACAGAGGGGGCGAAACAGAGGGTCGGAAACAGAGGGCGAGAAACAGAGGGGCCGAAACAGAGGGCGAGAAACAGAGGGGCCGAAACAGAGGGCGAGAAACAGAGGGGCCGAAACAGAGGGCGAGAAACAGAGGGTCTGAAACAGAGGGTCTCAAACAGAGGGTCTGAAACAGAGGGGCTGAAACAGAGGGCGCGAAACAGAGGGCGCGAAACAGAGGGCGAGAAACAGAGGGTCTGAAACAGAGGGTCTGAAACAGAGGGCGTGAAACAGAGGGTCTGAAACAGAGGGTCTGAAACAGAGGGGCTGAAAAAGAGGGTCTGAAAGAGAGGGCGAGAAACAGAGGGGCTGAAACAGAGGGCTAGAAATAGAGGGTCTGAAACAGAGGGTCTGAAACAGAGGGCGCGAAACAGAGGGCGCGAAACAGAGGGTCTGAAACAGAGGGTCTGAAACAGAGGGCGAGAAACAGAGGGCGAGAAACAGAGGGTGACAAACAGAGGGCGAGAAATAGTGGGCGAGAAACAGTGGGTCTGAAACAGAGGGGCTGAAACAGAGGGGCTGAAACAAAGGGCGAGAAACAGAGGGTCTGAAACAGAGGGTGAGAAACAGAGGGGCCGAAACAGAGGGCGAGAAACAGAGGGTCTGAAACAGAGGGTCTGAAACAGAGGGTTTGAAACAGAGGGGCCGAAACAGAGGGCGAGAAACAGAGGGTCTGAAACAGAGGGCGAGAAACAGAGGGTCTGAAACAGAGGGTCTGAAACAGAGGGGCTGAAACAGAGGGTGAGAAACAGAGGGTGAGAAACAGAGGGTGACAAACAGAGGGCGAGAAACAGAGGGCGAGAAACAGTGGGTCTGAAACAGAGGGGCTGAAACAGAGGGGCTGAAACAGAGGGCGAGAAACAGAGGGTCTGAAACAGAGGGCGAGAAACAGAGGGGCCGAAACAGAGGGCGAGAAACAGAGGGTCTGAAACAGAGGGTCTGAAACAGAGGGCGAGAAACAGAGGGGCCGAAACAGAGGGTGAGAAACAGAGGGTCTGAAATAGAGCGGCCAAAACAGAGGGCGAGAAACAGAGGGTCTGAAACAGAGGGCCTTAAACAGAGGGTCTGAAACAGAGGGTCTGAAACAGAGGGCGCGAAACAGAGGGTCTGAAACAGAGGGCGCGAAACAGAGGGCGCGAAATAGAGGGTCTGAAACAGAGGGCGCGAAACAGAGGGCGAGAAACAGAGGGTCTTAAACAGAGGGTCTGAAACAGAGGGTCTGAAACAGAGGGCGCTAAACAGAGGGTCTTAAAAAGAGGGGCTGAAACAGAGAGCGCGAAACAGAGAGTCTGAAACAGAGGGCGCAAAACAGAGGGCACAAAACAGATGGGCTGAAACAGAGGGGCTGAAACAGAGGGTCTGAAACAGAGGGTCTGAAACTGAGGCGCGAAACAGAGGGTTTGAAACAGCGGGTCTGAAACCGAGGGTCTGAAACAGAGGGGCTGAAACAGAGGGTCTGAAACAGAGGGGCTGAAACAGATGGTCTGGAACAGAGGGGCTGAAACAGAGGGCGCGAAACAGAGGGTCTGAAACATAGGGCGCGAAACAGAGGGCGCAAAACAGAGGGGCTGAAACAGAGGGGCTGAAACAGAGGGTCTGAAACAGAGGGTCTGAAACAGAGGGCGCGAAACAGAGGGTCTGAAACAGCGGGTCTGAAACAGAGGGTCTGAAACAGAGGGTCTGAAACAGAGGGTGCGAAACTGAGTGTCTGAAAGAGAGGGGCTGAAACAGAGGGCGCGAAACAGAGGGTCTGAAACAGATGGCGGGAAACAGAGGGCGAGAAACAGAGGGTCTGAAACAGAGGGTCTGAAACAGAGGGTCTGAAACAGAGGGCGCTAAACAGAGGGTCTTAAACAGAGGGGCTGAAACAGAGAGCGCGAAACAGAGAGTCTGAAACAGAGGGCGCAAAACAGAGGGCACAAAACAGATGGGCTGAAACAGAGGGGCTGAAACAGAGGGTCTGAAACAGAGGGTCTGAAACAGAGGGCGCGAAACAGAGGGTTTGAAACAGCGGGTCTGAAACCGAGGGTCTGAAACAGAGGGGCTGAAACAGAGGGCGCGAAACTGAGGGTCTGAAACAGAGGTTCTGAAACAGAGGGCGCGAAACAGAGGGTCTGAAACAGATGGCGGGAAACAGAGGGCGTGAAACAGAGGGCTAGAAACAGAGGGTCTGAAACAGAGGGGCTGAAACAGAGGGTCTGAAACAGAGGGGCTGAAACAGAGGGTCTGAATCAGAGGGCGAGAAACAGAGGGGCTGAAACAGAGGGGCTGAAACAGAGGGGCTAAAACAGAGGGGGCGAAACAGGGGGTCGGAAACAGAGGGCGAGAAACAGAGGGGCCGAAACAGAGGGCGAGAAACAGAGGGGCCGAAACAGACGGCGAGAAACAGAGGGGCCGAAACAGATGGCGAGAAACAGAGGGGCCGAAATAGAGGGCGAGAAACAGAGGGTCTGAAACAGAGGGTCTGAAACAGAGGGTCTGAAACAGAGGGCGCCAAACAGAGGGGCCGATACAGAGGGCGAGAAACAGAGGGCGATTTACAGAGGGTCTGAAACAGATGGGTTGAAACAGAGGGCGAGAAACAGAGCGTCTGAAACAGAGGGTGTGAAACAGAGGGTCTGAAACAGAGGGCGCCAAACAGAGGGGCCGATACAGAGGGCGAGAAACAGAGTGGCCGAAACAGACGGCGAGAAACAGAGGGTCTGAAACAGAGGGTCTGAAACAAGGGTCTGAAACAGAGGGGCTGAAACAGAGGGGCTGAAACAGAGGGCGTGAAACAGAGGGGCTGATACAGAGGGCGAGAAACAGAGAGTCTGAAACAGAGGGGCTGAAACAGAGGGTCTGAAACAGAGGGGCTGAAACAGATGGTCTGGAACAGAGGGGCTGAAACAGAGGGCGCGAAACAGAGGGTCTGAAACATAGGGCGCGAAACAGAGGGCGCAAAAACGAGGGGCTGAAACAGAGGGGCTGAAACAGAGGGTCTGAAACAGAGGGTCTGAAACAGAGGGCGCGAAACAGAGGGTCTGAAACAGCGGGTCTGAAACAGAGGGTCTGAAACAGAGGGTCTGAAACAGAGGGCACGAAACTGAGTGTCTGAAACAGAGGGTCTGAAACAGATGGCGCGAAACAGAGGGTCTGAAACAGATGGCGGGAAACAGAGGACGCGAAACAGAGTGCGTGAAACAGAGGGCGAGAAACAGAGGGTCTGAAACAGAGGGTCTGAAACAGAGGGGCTGAATCAGAGGGCGAGAAACTGAGGGGCTGAAAAAGAGGGGCTGAAACAGAGGGTCTGAAACAGAGGGGGCGAAACAGAGGGTCGGAAACAGAGGGCGAGAAACAGAGGGGCCGAAACATAGGGCGAGAAACAGAGGGGCCGAAACAGAGGGCGAGAAACAGAGGGGCCGAAACAGAGGGCGAGAAACAGAGGGGCCGAAACAGAGGGCGAGAAACAGAGGGTCTGAAACAGAGGGTCTGAAACAGAGGGTCTGAAACAGAGGGGCTGAAACAGAGGGCGCGAAACAGAGGGCGCGAAACAGAGGGCGAGAAACAGAGGGTCTGAAACAGAGGGTCTGAAACAGAGGGCGTGAAACAGAGGGTCTGAAACAGAGGGTCTGAAACAGAGGGGCTGAAAAAGAGGGTCTGAAAGAGAGGGCGAGAAACAGAGGGGCTGAAACAGAGGGCGAGAAATAGTGGGTCTGAAACAGAGGGTCTGAAACAGAGGGCGCGAAACAGAGGGCGCGAAACAGAGGGTCTGAAACAGAGGGTCTGAAACAGAGGGGCTGAAACAGAGGGCCTTAAACAGAGGGCGAGAAACAGAGGGGCTGAAACAGAGGGCGAGAAACAGAGGGTCTGAAACAGAGGGTCTGAAACAGAGGGCGAGAAACAGAGGACGAGAAACAGAGGGTCTGAAACAGAGGTTCTGAAACAGAGGGCGCGAAACAGAGGGCACGAAACAGAGGGGCCGAAACCGAGGGCGGCAAACAGAGGGGCCGAAACAGAGGGTCTGAAACAGAAGGCGCGAAACAGAGGGCGCGAAACTGAGGGCGAGAAACAGAGGGTCTGAAACAGAGGGTCTGAAACAGAGGGGCTGAAACAGTGGGCGAGAAACAGAGGGTCTGAAACAGAGGGTCTGAAACGGGCTGAAACAGAGGGTCTGAAACAGAGGGTGAGAAACAGAGGGCGAGAAACAAAGGGGGCTGAAACAGAGGGGCTGAAACAGAGGGGCTGAAACAGAGGGCGAGAAACAGAGGGGCTGAAACAGAGGGGCTGAAACAGAGGGGCTGAAACAGAGGGCACGAAATAGAGGGTCTGAAACAGAGGGCGAGAAACAGAGGGGCCGCAACAGAGGGCCTGAAACAGAGGGCGCGAAACAGAGGGCGCGAAATATAGGGGGCGAAACTGAGGGCGAGAAACAGAATGACTGAAACAGAGGGGCTAAAACAGAGGGGCTGAAACAGAGGGCGAGAAACAGAGGGCGGGAAACAGAGGGTCTGAAACAGAGGGCGCGAAACAGAGGGCGAGAAACAGAGGGTCTGAAACAGAGTGTCTGAAACAGAGGGTCTGAAACAGAGGGCGCTAAACAGAGGGTCTGAAACAGAGGGTCTGAAACAAGGGTCTGAAACAGAGGGGCTGAAACAGAGGGGCTGAAACAGAGGGCGTGAAACAGAGGGGCTGAAACAGAGGGCGAGAAACAGAGTGTCTGAAACAGAGGGGCTGAAACAGAGGGTCTTAAACAGAGGGGCTGAAACAGATGGTCTGGAACAGAGGGGCTGAAACAGAGGGCGTGAAACAGAGGGTCTGAAACATAGGGCGCGAAACAGAGGGCGCAAAACAGAGGGGCTGAAACAGAGGGGCTGAAACAGAGGGTCTGAAACAGAGGGTCTGAAACAGAGGGCGCGAAACAGAGGGTCTGAAACAGCGGGTCTGAAACAGAGGGTCTGAAACAGAGGGGCTGAAACAGAGGGCGCGAAACTGAGTGTCTGAAACAGAGGGTCTGAAACAGATGGCGGGAAACAGAGGGCGCGAAACAGAGGGCGTGAAACAGAGGGTGCGAAACAGAGGGTCTGAAACAGAGGGTCTGAAACAGAGGGTCTGAAACAGAGGGGCTGAAACAGAGGGGCTGAATCAGAGGGGGAGAAACTGAGGGGCTGAAAAAGAGGGGCTGAAACAGAGGGTCTGAAACAGAGGGGGCGAAACAGAGGGTCGGAAACAGAGGGCGAGAAACAGAGGGGCCAAAACAGAGGGCGAGAAACAGAAGGGCCGAAACAGAGGGCGAGAAACAGAGGGGCCGAAACAGAGGGCGAGAAACAGGGGGGCCGAAACAGAGGGCGAGAAACAGAGGGTCTGAAACAGAGGGTCTGAAACAGAGGGTCTGAAACAGAGGGGCTGAAACAGAGGGCGCGAAACAGAGGGTCTGAAACAGAGGGTCTGAAACAGAGGGTCTGAAACAGAGGGTTTGAAACAGCGGGTCTGAAACCGAGGGTCTGAAACAGAGGGGCTGAAACAGAGGGCGCAAAACTGAGGGTCTGAAACAGAGGGGCTGAAACAGAGGGCGCGAAACAGAGGGTCTGAAACAGATGGCGGGAAACAGAGGGCTCGAAACAGAGGGCGAGAAACAGAGGGAAGAAACAGAGGGTCTGAAACAGAGGGTCTGAAACAGAGGGTCTGAAACAGAGGGGCTGAAACAGAGGGTCTGAATCAGAGGGCGAGAAACAGAGGGGCTGAAACAGAGGAGCTGAAACAGAGGGGCTAAAACAGAGGGGGCGAAAAAGGGGGTCGGAAACAGAGGGCGAGAAACAGAGGGGCCGAAACAGAGGGCGAGAAACAGAGGGGCCGAAACAGACGGCGAGAAACAGAGGGGCCGAAACAGAGGGCGAGAAACAGAGGGGCCGAAATAGAGGGCGAGAAACAGAGTGTCTGAAACAGAGGGTCTGAAACAGAGGGTCTGAAACAGAGGGGCTGAAACAGAGGGCGCGAAACAGAGGGGCCGAAACAGAGGGCGAGAATCAGAGGGGCCGAAACAGACGGCGAGAAACAGAGGGCGATTTACAGAGGGTCTGAAACAGACGGGTTGAAACAGAGGGCGAGAAACAGAGCGTCTGAAACAGAGGGTGTGAAACAGAGGGTCTGAAACAGAGGGCGCGAAACAGTGGGGCCGATACAGAGGGCGAGAAACAGAGTGGCCGAAACAGATGGCGAGAAACAGAGGGTCTGAAACAGAGGGTCTGAAACAAGGGTCTGAAACAGAGGGGCTGAAACAGAGGGGCTGAAACAGAGGGCGTGAAACAGAGGGGCTGAAACAGAGGGCGAGAAACAGAGTGTCTGAAACAGAGGGGCTGAAACAGAGGGTCTTAAACAGAGGGGCTGAAACAGATGGTCTGGAACAGAGGGGCTGAAACAGAGGGCGTGAAACAGAGGGTCTGAAACATAGGGCGCGAAACAGAGGGCGCAAAACAGAGGGGCTGAAACAGAGGGGCTGAAACAGAGGGTCTGAAACAGAGGGTCTGAAACAGAGGGCGCGAAACAGAGGGTCTGAAACAGCGGGTCTGAAACAGAGGGTCTGAAACAGAGGGGCTGAAACAGAGGGCGCGAAACTGAGTGTCTGAAACAGAGGGTCTGAAACAGATGGCGGGAAACAGAGGGCGCGAAACAGAGGGCGTGAAACAGAGGGTGAGAAACAGAGGGTCTGAAACAGAGGGTCTGAAACAGAGGGTCTGAAACAGAGGGGCTGAAACAGAGGGGCTGAATCAGAGGGGGAGAAACTGAGGGGCTGAAAAAGAGGGGCTGAAACAGAGGGTCTGAAACAGAGGGGGCGAAACAGAGGGTCGGAAACAGAGGGCGAGAAAAAGAGGGGCCAAAACAGAGGGCGAGAAACAGAAGGGCCGAAACAGAGGGCGAGAAACAGAGGGGCCGAAACAGAGGGCGAGAAACAGGGGGGCCGAAACAGAGGGCGCGAAACAGAGGGTCTGAAACAGAGGGTCTGAAACAGAGGGGCTGAAAAAGAGGGTCTGAAAGAGTGGGCGAGAAACAGAGGGGCTGAAACAGAGGGCGAGAAATAGAGGGTCTGAAACAGAGGGTCTGAAACAGAGGGCGCGAAACAGAGGGCACGAAACAGAGGGTCTGAAACAGAGGGTCTGAAACAGAGGGGCTGAAACAGAGGGGCTGAAACAGAGGGCGAGAAACAGAGGGGCTGAAACAGAGGGCGAGAAACAGAGGGTCTGAAACAGAGGGTCTGAAACAGAGGGCGCGAAACAGAGGCCGCGAAACAGAGGGTCTGAAACAGAGGGTCTGAAACAGAGGGCGGGAAACAGAGGGCGAGAAACAGAGGGTCTGAAACAGAGGTTCTGAAACAGAGGGTGCGAAACAGAGGGCGCGAAACAGCGGGGCCGAAACCGAGGGCGGCAAACAGAGGGGCCGAAACAGAGGGTCTGAAACAGAGGGCGCGAAACAGAGGGCGCGAAACAGAGGGCGAGAAACAGAGGGTCTGAAACAGGGGGTCTGAAACAGTGGGTCTGAAACAGAGGGGCTGAAACAGAGGGCGAGAAACAGAGGGTCTGAAACAGAGGGTCTGAAACAGGGGCTGAAACAGAGGGTCTGAAACAGAGGGTGAGAAACAGAGGGCGAGAAACAAAGGGGGCTGAAACAGAGGGGCTGAAACAGAGGGTCTGAAACAGAGGGCGAGAAACAGAAGGGCTGAAACAGAGGGGCTGAAACAGAGGGGCTGAAACAGAGGGCACGAAACAGAGGGTCTGAAACAGAGGGCGAGAAACAGAGGGGCCGCAACAGAGGGCCTGAAACAGAGGGCGCGAAACAGAGGGCGCGATATATAGGGGGCGAAACAGAGGGCGAGAAACAGAATGACTGAAACAGAGGGGCTAAAACAGAGGGGCTGAAACAGAGGGCGAGAAACAGAGTGTTACAAGGGGACATAAATTTAAGGTGAAGGGTGGAAGGTATAGGGGAGATGTCAGGGGTGGGGGCATGGAATGCGCTGCCCGTGGGAGTGGTAGAGTCAGATTCATTGGCGACCTTTAAGCGGCATTTGGATAGGTACATGGATGGGTGCTTAATCTAGGATAGAAGTTCGGCACAACATCGTGGGCCGAAGGGCCTGTTCTGTGCTGTATTGTTCTATGTTCTAAACAGAGGGCGAGAAACAGAGGGCGAGAAACAGAGGGTCTGAAACAGAGGGTCTGAAACAGAGGGCGAGAAACAGAGGGTCTGAAACAGAGGGCGAGAAACAGAGGGGCCGAAACAGAGGGTGAGAAACAGAGTGGCCGCAACAGAGGGTCTGAAACAGAGGGTCTGAAACAGAGGGGCCGAAACAGAGGGTGAGAAACAGAGGGTCTGAAATAGAGCGGCCAAAACAGAGGGCGAGAAACAGAGGGTCTGAAACAGAGGGCCTGAAACAGAGGGTCTGAAACAGAGGGTCTGAAACAGAGGGCGCGAAACAGAGGGTCTGAAACAGAGGGCGCGAAACAGAGGGCGCGAAACTGAGGGTCTGAAACAGAGGGCACGAAACAGAGGGCGCAAAACAGAGGGTCTGAAACAGAGGGGCTGAAACAGAGGGGCTGAAACAGAGGGTCTGAAACAGAGGGGCTGAAACAGAGGGCGCGAAACTGAGGGTCTGAAACAGATGGCGGGAAACAGAGGGCGCGAAACAGAGGGCGAGAAACAGAGGGCGAGAAACAGAGGGTCTGAAACAGAGGGTCTGAAACATAGGGTCTGAAACAGAGGGGCTGAAACAGAGGGGCTGAATCAGAGGGCGAGAAACAGAGGGGCTGAAACAGAGGTTCTGAAACAGAGGGGCTAAAACAGATGGGGCGAAACAGGGTGTCGGAAACAGAGGGCGAGAAACAGAGGGGCCGAAACAGAGGGCGAGAAACAGAGGGGCCGAAACAGACGGCGAGAAACAGAGGGGCCGAAACAGAGGGCGAGAAACAGAGGGGCCGAAATAGAGGGCGAGAAACAGAGGGTCTGAAACAGAGGGTCTGAAACAGAGGGTCTGAAACAGAGGGGCTGAAACAGAGGGCGCGAAACAGAGGGGCCGAAACAGAGGGCGAGAATCAGAGGGGCCGAAACAGACACTGAGAAACAGAGGGCGATTTACATAGGGTCTGAAACAGATGGGTTGAAACAGAGGGCGAGAAACAGAGCGTCTGAAACAGAGGGTCTGAAACAAGGGTCTGAAACAGAGGGGCTGAAACAGAGGGGCTGAAACAGAGGGCGCGAAACAGAGGGACTGAAACAGAGGGCGAGAAACAGAGTGTCTGAAACAGAGGGGCTGAAACAGAGGGTCTGAAACAGAGGGGCTGAAACAGATGGTCTGGAACAGAGGGGCTGAAACAGAGGGCGCGAAACAGAGGGTCTGAAACATAGGGCGCGAAACAGAGGGCGCAAAACAGAGGGGCTGAAACAGAGGGGCTGAAACAGAGGGTCTGAAACAGAGGGTCTGAAACAGAGGGCGCGAAACAGAGGGTCTGAAACAGCGGGTCTGAAACAGAGGGTCTGAAACAGAGGGGCTGAAACAGAGGGCGCGAAACTGAGTGTCTGAAACAGAGGGGCTGAAACAGAGGGCGCGAAACAGAGGGTCTGAAAGAGATGGCGGGAAACAGAGGGCGCGAAACAGAAGGCGTGAAACAGAGGGCGAGAAACAGAGGGTCTGAAACAGAGGGTCTGAAACAGAGGGTCTGAAACAGAGGGGCTGAAACAGAGGGGCTGAATCAGAGGGCGAGAAACTGAGGGGCTGAATCAGAGGGTCTGAAACAGAGGGTCTGAAACAGAGGGCGCGAAACAGAGGGTCTGAAACAGCGGGTCTGAAACAGAGGGTCTGAAACAGAGGGGCTGAAACAGAGGGCGCGAAACTGAGTGTCTGAAACAGAGGGGCTGAAACAGAGGGCGCGAAACAGAGGGTCTGAAAGAGATGGCGGGAAACAGAGGGCGCGAAACAGAGGGCGTGAAACAGAGGGCGAGAAACAGAGGGTCTGAAACAGAGGGTCTGAAACAGAGGGTCTGAAACAGAGGGGCTGAAACATAGGGGCTGAATCAGAGGGCGAGAAACTGAGGGGCTGAAAAAGAGGGGCTGAAACAGAGGGTCTGAAACAGAGGGGGCGAAACAGAGGGTCGGAAACAGAGGGCGAGAAACAGAGGGGCCGAAACAGAGGGCGAGAAACAGAGTGGCCGAAACAGAGGGCGAGAAACAGAAGGGCCGAAACAGAGGGCGAGAAACAGAGGGCCGAAACAGAGGGCGAGAAACAGAGGGTCTGAAACAGAGGGGCTGAAACAGAGGGCGCGAAACTGAGGGTCTGAAACAGAGGGTCTGAAACAGAGGGTCTGAAACAGAGGGTCTGAAACAGAGGGGCTGAAACAGAGGGTCTGAATCAGAGGGCGAGAAACAGAGGGGCTGAAACAGAGGGGCTGAAACAGTGGGGCTAAAACAAAGGGGGCGAAACAGGGGGTCGGAAACAGAGGGTGAGAAACAGAGGGGCCGAAACAGAGGGCGAGAAACAGAGGGGCCGAAACAGACGGCGAGAAACAGAGGGGCCGAAACAGAGGGCGAGAAACAGAGGGGCCGAAATAGAGGGCGAGAAACAGAGGGTCTGAAACAGAGGGTCTGAAACAAAGGGTCTGAAACAGAGTGGCTGAAACAGAGGGCGCGAAACAGAGGGGCCGAAACAGAGGGCGAGAATCAGAGGGGCCGAAACAGACGGCGAGAAACAGAAGGCGATTTACAGAGGGTCTGAAACAGACGGGTTGAAACAGAGGGCGAGAAACAGAGCGTCTGAAACAGAGGGTGAGAAACAGAGGGTCTGAAACAGAGGGCGCGAAACAGAGGGGCCGATACAGAGGGCGAGAAACAGAGTGGCCGAAACAGACGGCGAGAAACAGAGGGTCTGAAACAGAGGGTCTGAAACAAGGGTCTGAAACAGAGGGGCTGAAACAGAGGGGCTGAAACAGAGGGCGCGAAACAGAGGGACTGAAACAGAGGGTCTGAAACATAGGGCGCGAAACAGAGGGCGCAAAACAGAGGGGCTGAAACAGAGGGTCTGAAACAGAGGGGCTGAAACAGATGGTCTGGAACAGAGGGGCTGAAACAGAGGGCGCGAAACAGAGGGTCTGAAACATAGGGCGCGAAACAGAGGGCGCAAAACAGAGGGGCTGAAACAGAGGGGCTGAAACAGAGGGTCTGAAACAGAGGGTCTGAAACAGAGGGCGCGAAACAGAGGGTCTGAAACAGCGGGTCTGAAACAGAGGGTCTGAAAAAGAGGGGCTGAAACAGAGGGCGCGAAACTGAGTGTCTGAAACAGAGGGGCTGAAACAGAGGGCGCGAAACAGAGGGTCTGAAAGAGATGGCGGGAAACAGAGGGCGCGAAACAGAGGGCGTGAAACAGAGGGCGAGAAACAGAGGGTCTGAAACAGAGGGTCTGAAACAGAGGGTCTGAAACAGAGGGGCTGAAACAGAGGGGCTGAATCAGAGGGCGAGAAACTGAGGGGCTGAAAATGAGGGGCTGAAACAGAGGGTCTGAAACAGAGGGGGCGAAACAGAGGGTCGGAAACAGAGGGGGAGAAACAGAGGGGCCGAAACAGAGGGCGAGAAACAGAGGGGCCGAAACAGAGGGCGAGAAACAGAGGGGCCGAAACAGGGGGCGAGAAACAGAGGGCGCGAAACAGAGGGCGAGAAACAGAGGGTCTGAAACAGAGGGTCTGAAACAGAGGGCGTGAAACAGAGGGCGAGAAAAAGTGGGGCTGAAACAGAGGGCGCGAAACAGAGGGTCTGAAACAGAGGGTCTGAAACAGAGTGCGCGAAAGAGAGGCCGCGAAACAGAGGGTCTGAAACAGAGGGTCTGAAACAGAGGGTCTGAAACAGAGGGCGTGATGCAGAGGGCGAGAAACAGAGGGTGTGAAACAGATGGTCTGAAACAGAGGGCGCGAAACAGAATGCGCGAAACAGAGAGGCCGAAACAGAGGGCGGCAAACAGAGGGGCCGAAACAGAGGGTCTGAAACAGAGGGCGCGAAACAGAGGGCGAGAAACAGAGGGTCTGAAACAGAGAGTCTGAAACAGAGGGCGCGAAACAGAGTGGCCGAAACAGAGGGCGGGAAACAGTGGGGCCGAAACAGAGGGTCTGAAACAGAGGGCACGAAACAGAGGGCGAGAAACAGAGGGTCTGAAACAGAGGGTCTGAAACAGAGGGCGCGAAACAGAGTGGCCGAAACAGAGGGCGGGAAACAGTGGGGCTGAAACAGAGGGTCTGAAACAGAGGGCACGAAACAGAGCAGCCGAAACAGAGGGTCTGAAACAGAGGGCGCGAAACAGAGGGTCTGAAACAGAGGGGCCGAAACAGAGTGCGAGAAACAGAGGGTCTGAAAGAGAGGGTCTGAAACGGAGGGGCTGAAACAGAGGGCGCGAAACAGAGGGCGCGAAACAGAGGGCGAGAAACAGAGGGGCTGAAACAGAGGGCGAGAAACAGTGGGGCTGAAACAGAGTGCGCGAAACAGAGGGTCTGAAACAGAGGGAGCGAAACAGAGGCCGCGAAACAGAGCGTCTGAAACAGAGGGTCTGAAACAGAGGGTCTGAAACAGAGGGCGCGAAACAGAGGGCGAGAAACAGAGGGTCTGAAACAGATGGTCTGAAACAGAGGGCGCAAAACAGAGGGCGCGAAACAGAGGGGCCGAAACAGAGGGCGGGAATCAGAGGGGCCGAAACAGAGGGTCTGAAACAGAGGGCGCGAAACAGTGTGCGCGAAACAGAGGGCGAGAAACAGAGGGTCTGAAACAGAGGGCGCGAAACAGAGGGTCTGAAACAGAGGGGCTGAAACAGAGGGCGAGAAACAGAGGGTCTGAAACAGAGGGGCTGAAACAGAGGGCGAGAAACAGAGGGTCTGAAACAGAGGGTCTGAAACAGAGGGTCTGAAACAGAGGGCGCGGAACAGAGGGGCCGAAACAGAGGGCGAGAAACAGAGGGACCGAAACAGACGGCGAGAAACAGAGGGCGAGAAACAGAGGGTCTGAAACAGAGGGGTTGAAACAGAGGGCGAGAAACAGAGCGTCTGAAACAGAGGGTCTGTAACAGAGGGCGCGAAACAGAGGGGCCGAAACAGAGGGCGAGAAACAGAGGGGCCGAAACAGACGGCGAGAAACAGAGGGTCTGAAACAGACGGTCTGAAACAGAGGGTCTGAAACACAGGGGCTGAAACAGAGGGGCTGAAACAGAGGGTCTGAAACAGAGGGGCTGAAACAGAGGGCGAGAAACAGAGGGGCTGAAACAGAGGGCGAGAAACAGAGGGTCTGAAACAGAGGGTCTGAAACAGAGGGTCTGAAACAGAGGGGCTGAAACAGAGGGTCTGAAACAGAGGGCGCGAAACATAGGGCGCGAAACAGAGGGGCCGAAACAGAGGGCGGCAAACAGAGGGGCCGTAACAGAGGGTCTGAAACAGAGGGCGCGAAACAGAGGGTGCGAAACAGAGGTCGAGAAACAGAGGGTCTGAAACAGATGGTCTGAAACAGAGGGCGTGAAACAGAGGGGCTGAAACAGAGGGCGAGAAACAGAGGGGCCGAAACAGAGGGCGAGAAACAGAGGGTCTGAAACAGAGGGTCTGAAACAGAGGGGCTGAAACAGAGGGTCTGAAACAGAGGGGCTGAAACAGAGGGCGAGAAACAGTGGGGCTGAAACAGAGTGCGCGAAACAGAGGGTCTGAAACAGAGGGCGCGAAACAGAAGCCGCGAAACAGAGGGTCTGAAACAGTGGGTCTGAAACAGGGGGTCTGAAACAGAGGGCACGAAACAGAGTGCGCGAAACAGAGGGGCCGAAACAGAGGGCGGCGAACAGAGGGGCCGAAACAGAGGGTCTGAAACAGAGGGCGCGAAACAGAGGGGTCGAAACAGAGGGCGGGAAACAGAGGGGCCGAAACAGAGGGTCTGAAACAGAGGGCGCGAAACAGAGTGCGCGAAACAGAGGGCGAGAAACAGAGGGTCTGAAACAGAGGGTCTGAAACAGAGGGTCTGAAACAGAGGGCGCAAAACAGAGGCCGCGAAACAGAGGGGCCGAAACAGAGGGCGAGAAACAGAGGGGCCGAAACAGAGGGCGAGAAACAGAGGGTCTGAAACAGAGGGTCTGAAACAGAGGGGCTGAAACAGAGGGTCTGAAACAGAGGGGCTGAAACAGAGGGCGAGAAACAGTGGGGCTGAAACAGAGGGCGCGAAACAGAGGGTCTGAAACAGAGGGTCTGAAACAGAGGGCGCGAAACAGAGGCCGCGAAACAGAGGGTCTGAAACAGAGGGTCTGAAACAAAGGGTCTGAAACAGAGGGCACGAAACAGAGGGCGAGAAACAGAGGGTCTGAAACAGAGGGGTTGAAACAGAGGGCAAGAAACTGAGCGTCTGAAACAGAGGGTCTGTAACAGAGGGCGCGAAACAGAGGGGCCGAAACAGAGGGCGAGAAACAGAGGGGCCGAAACAGACGGCGAGAAACAGAGGGTCTGAAACAGAGGGTCTGAAACAGAGGGGCTGAAACAGAGGGCGAGAAACAGAGGGGCTGAAACAGAGGGCGAGAAACAGAGGGTCTGAAACAGAGGGTCTGAAACAGAGGGTCTGAAACAGAGGGGCTGAAACAGAGGGTCTGAAACAGAGGGCGCGAAACATAGGGCGCGAAACAGAGGGGCCGAAACAGAGGGCGGCAAACAGAGGGGCCGTAACAGAGGGTCTGAAACAGAGGGCGCGAAACAGAGTGTGCGAAACAGAGGTCGAGAAACAGAGGGTCTGAAACAGATGGTCTGAAACAGAGGGCGTGAAACAGAGGGGCTGAAACAGAGGTTGAGAAACAGAGGGGCCGAAACAGAGGGCGAGAAACAGAGGGTCTGAAACAGAGGGTCTGAAACAGAGGGGCTGAAACAGAGGGTCTGAAACAGAGGGGCTGAAACAGAGGGCGAGAAACAGTGGGGCTGAAACAGAGTGCGCGAAACAGAGGGTCTGAAACAGAGGGTCTGAAACAGAGGGCGCGAAACAGAAGCCGCGAAACAGAGGGTCTGAAACAGTGGGTCTGAAACAGAGGGTCTGAAACAGAGGGCACGAAACAGAGTGCGCGAAACAGAGGGGCCGAAACAGAGGGCGGCGAACAGAGGGGCCGAAACAGAGGGTCTGAAACAGAGGGCGCGAAACAGAGGGGTCGAAACAGAGGGCGGGAAACAGAGGGTCTGAAACAGAGGGTCTGAAACAGAGGGTCTGAAACAGAGGGCGCAAAACAGAGGCCGCGAAACAGAGGGGCCGAAACAGAGGGCGAGAAACAGAGGGGCCGAAACAGAGGGCGAGAAACAGAGGGTCTGAAACAGAGGGTCTGAAACAGAGGGGCTGAAACAGAGGGTCTGAAACAGAGGGGCTGAAACAGAGGGCGAGAAACAGTGGGGCTGAAACAGAGGGCGCGAAACAGAGGGTCTGAAACAGAGGGTCTGAAACAGAGGGCGCGAAACAGAGGCCGCGAAACAGAGGGTCTGAAACAGAGGGTCTGAAACAAAGGGTCTGAAACAGAGGGCACGAAACAGAGGGCGAGAAACAGAGGGTGTGAAACAGATGGTCTGAAACAGAGGGCGCGAAACAGAATGCGCGAAACAGAGAGGCCGAAACAGAGGGCGGCAAACAGAGGGGCCGAAACAGAGGGTCTGAAACAGAGGGCGCGAAACAGAGGGCGAGAAACAGAGGGTCTGAAACAGAGGGTCTGAAACAGAGGGCGCGAAACAGAGGGGCCGAAACAGAGGGGGGGAAACAGTGGGGCCGAAACAGAGGGTCTGAAACAGAGGGTCTGAAACAGAGGGCGCGGAACAGAGGGGCCGAAACAGAGGGCGAGAAACAGAGGGGCCGAAACAGAGGGCGAGAAACAGAGGGGCCGAAACAGACGGCGAGAAACAGAGGGCGAGAAACAGAGGGTCTGAAACAGAGGGGTTGAAACAGAGGGCGAGAAACAGAGCGTCTGAAACAGAGGGTCTGTAACAGAGGGCGCGAAACAGAGGGGCCGAAACAGAGGGCGAGAAACAGAGGGGCCGAAACAGACGGCGAGAAACAGAGGGTCTGAAACAGAGGGTCTGAAACAGAGGGTCTGAAACACAGGGGCTGAAACAGAGGGGCTGAAACAGAGGGTCTGAAACAGAGGGGCTGAAACAGAGGGCGAGAAACAGAGGGGCTGAAACAGAGGGCGAGAAACAGAGGGTCTGAAACAGAGGGTCTGAAACAGAGGGTCTGAAACAGAGGGGCTGAAACAGAGGGCGGCAAACAGAGGGGCCGTAACAGAGGGTCTGAAACAGAGGGCGCGAAACAGAGGGTGCGAAACAGAGGTCGAGAAACAGAGGGTCTGAAACAGATGGTCTGAAACAGAGGGCGTGAAACAGAGGGGCTGAAACAGAGGGCGAGAAACAGAGGGGCCGAAACAGAGGGCGAGAAACAGAGGGTCTGAAACAGAGGGTCTGAAACAGAGGGTCTGAAACAGAGGGTCTGAAACAGAGGGGCTGAAACAGAGGGCGAGAAACAGTGGGGCTGAAACAGAGTGCGCGAAACAGAGGGTCTGAAACAGAGGGCGCGAAACAGAAGCCGCGAAACACAGGGTCTGAAACAGTGGGTCTGAAACAGGGGGTCTGAAACAGAGGGCACGAAACAGAGTGCGCGAAACAGAGGGGCCGAAACAGAGGGCGGCGAACAGAGGGGCCGAAACAGAGGGTCTGAAACAGAGGGCGCGAAACAGAGGGGTCGAAACAGAGGGCGGGAAACAGAGGGGCCGAAACAGAGGGTCTGAAATAGAGGGCGCGAAACAGAGTGCGCGAAACAGAGGGCGAGAAACAGAGGGTCTGAAACAGAGGGTCTGAAACAGAGGGTCTGAAACAGAGGGCGCAAAACAGAGGCCGCGAAACAGAGGGGCCGAAACAGAGGGCGAGAAACAGAGGGGCCGAAACAGAGGGCGAGAAACAGAGGGTCTGCAACAGAGGGTCTGAAACAGAGGGGCTGAAACAGAGGGTCTGAAACAGAGGGGCTGAAACAGAGGGCGAGAAACAGTGGGGCTGAAACAGAGGGCGCGAAACAGAGGGTCTGAAACAGAGGGTCTGAAACAGAGGGCGCGAAACAGAGGCCGCGAAACAGAGGGTCTGAAACAGAGGGTCTGAAACAAAGGGTCTGAAACAGAGGGCACGAAACAGAGGGCGAGAAACAGAGGGTCTGAAACAGAGGGGTTGAAACAGAGGGCGAGAAACTGAGCGTCTGAAACAGAGGGTCTGTAACAGAGGGCGCGAAACAGAGGGGCCGAAACAGAGGGCGAGAAACAGAGGGGCCGAAACAGACGGCGAGAAACAGAGGGTCTGAAACAGAGGGTCTGAAACAGAGGGGCTGAAACAGAGGGCGAGAAACAGAGGGGCTGAAACAGAGGGCGAGAAACAGAGGGTCTGAAACAGAGGGTCTGAAACAGAGGGTCTGAAACAGAGGGGCTGAAACAGAGGGTCTGAAACAGAGCGCGCGAAACATAGGGCGCGAAACAGAGGGGCCGAAACAGAGGGCGGCAAACAGAGGGGCCGTAACAGAGGGTCTGAAACAGAGGGCGCGAAACAGAGGGTGCGAAACAGAGGTCGAGAAACAGAGGGTCTGAAACAGATGGTCTGAAACAGAGGGCGTGAAACAGAGGGGCTGAAACAGAGGTTGAGAAACAGAGGGGCCGAAACAGAGGGCGAGAAACAGAGGGTCTGAAACAGAGGGTCTGAAACAGAGGGGCTGAAACAGAGGGTCTGAAACAGAGGGGCTGAAACAGAGGGCGAGAAACAGTGGGGCTGAAACAGAGTGCGCGAAACAGAGGGTCTGAAACAGAGGGTCTGAAACAGAGGGCGCGAAACAGAAGCCGCGAAACAGAGGGTCTGAAACAGTGGGTCTGAAACAGAGGGTCTGAAACAGAGGGCACGAAACAGAGTGCGCGAAACAGAGGGGCCGAAACAGAGGGCGGCGAACAGAGGGGCCGAAACAGAGGGTCTGAAACAGAGGGCGCGAAACAGAGGGGTCGAAACAGAGGGCGGGAAACAGAGGGTCTGAAACAGAGGGTCTGAAACAGAGGGTCTGAAACAGAGGGCGCAAAACAGAGGCCGCGAAACAGAGGGGCCGAAACAGAGGGCGAGAAACAGAGGGGCCGAAACAGAGGGCGAGAAACAGAGGGTCTGAAACAGAGGGTCTGAAACAGAGGGGCTGAAACAGAGGGTCTGAAACAGAGGGGCTGAAACAGAGGGCGAGAAACAGTGGGGCTGAAACAGAGGGCGCGAAACAGAGGGTCTGAAACAGAGGGTCTGAAACAGAGGGCGCGAAACAGAGGCCGCGAAACAGAGGGTCTGAAACAGAGGGTCTGAAACAAAGGGTCTGAAACAGAGGGCACGAAACAGAGGGCGAGAAACAGAGGGTGTGAAACAGATGGTCTGAAACAGAGGGCGCGAAACAGAATGCGCGAAACAGAGAGGCCGAAACAGAGGGCGGCAAACAGAGGGGCCGAAACAGAGGGTCTGAAACAGAGGGCGCGAAACAGAGGGCGAGAAACAGAGGGTCTGAAACAGAGGGTCTGAAACAGAGGGCGCGAAACAGAGGGGCCGAAACAGAGGGGGGGAAACAGTGGGGCCGAAACAGAGGGTCTGAAACAGAGGGCGCGAAACAGAGTGCGCGAAACAGAGGGCGAGAAACAGAGGGTCTGAAACAGAGGGTCTGAAACAGAGGGCACGAAATAGAGCAGCCGGAACAGAGGGCGAGAAACAGAGGGTCTGAAACAGAGGGTCTGAAACAGAGGGGCCGAAACAGAGGGCGAGAAACAGAGGGTCTGAAACAGAGGGTCTGAAACAGAGGGGCTGAAACATAGGGCGAGAAACAGAGGGGCTGAAACAGAGGGGCTGAATCAGAGGGGCTGAAACAGAGGGGCTGAAACAGAGGGCGCGAAACAGAGGGCGCGAAACAGAGGGCGCGAAACAGAGGGCGAGAAATAGAGGGTCTGAAACAGAGGGTCTGAAACAGAGGGGCTGAAACAGAGGGTCTGAAACAGAGGGGCTGAAACAGAGGGCGAGAAACAGAGGGGCTGAAACAGAGGGCGAGAAACAGAGGGTCTGAAACAGAGGGTCTGAAACAGAGGGTCTGAAACAGAGGGCGCGAAACAGAGGGCGCGAAACAGAGGGGCCGAAACAGAGGGCGGCAAACAGAGGCGACGAAACAGAGGGTCTAAAACAGAGGGCGCGAAACAGAGGGGCCGAAACAGAGGGCGGGAAACAGAGGGGCCGAAACAGAGGGTCTGAAACAGAGGGCGCGAAACAGAGTGCGCGAAACAGAGGGCGATAAACAGAGGGTCTGAAACAGAGGGTCTGAAACAGAGGGACTGAAACAGAGGGTCTGAAACAGAGGGCGCAAAACAGAGGGTCTGAAACAGAGGGGCCGAAACAGAGGGCGATAAACAGAGGGGCCGAAACAGAGGGCGAGAAACAGAGGGGCCGAAACAGAGGGCGAGAAACAGAGGGTCTGAAACAGAGGGTCTGAAACAGCGGGGCTGAAACAGAGGGTCTGAAACAGAGGGGCTGAAACAGAGGGCGAGAAACAGTGGGGCTGAAACAGAGGGCGCGAAACAGAGGGTCTGAAACAGAGGGTCTGAAAAAGAGGGCGCGAAACAGAGGCCACGAAACAGAGCGTCAGAAACAGAGGGTCTGAATTAGAGGGCGCGAAACAGAGGGCGAGAAACAGAGGGTGTGAAACAGATGGTCTGAAACAGAGGGCGCGAAACAGAATGCGCGAAACAGAGAGGCCGAAACAGAGGGCGGCAAACAGAGGGGCCGAAACAGAGCGTCTGAAACAGAGGGCGCGAAACAGAGGGCGAGAAACAGAGGGTCTGAAACAGAGGGTCTGAAACAGAGGGCGCGAAACAGAGGGGCTGAAACAGAGGGCGGGAAACAGAGGGGCCGAAACAGAGGGTCTGAAACAGAGGGCGCGAAACAGAGTGCGCGAAACAGAGGGCGAGAAACAGAGGGTCTGAAACAGAGGGTCTGAAACAGAGGGCACGAAACAGAGCAGCCGAAACAGAGGGCGAGAAACAGAGGGTCTGAAACAGAGGGTCTGAAACAGAGGGGCCGAAACAGAGGGTCTGAAACAGAGGGCGCGAAACATAGGGCGCGAAACAGAGGGGCCGAAACAGAGGGCGGCAAACAGAGGGGCCGTAACAGAGGGTCTGAAACAGAGGGCGCGAAACAGAGGGTGCGAAACAGAGGTCGAGAAACAGAGGGTCTGAAACAGATGGTCTGAAACAGAGGGCGTGAAACAGAGGGGCTGAAACAGAGGTTGAGAAACAGAGGGGCCGAAACAGAGGGCGAGAAACAGAGGGTCTGAAACAGAGGGTCTGAAACAGAGGGGCTGAAACAGAGGGTCTGAAACAGAGGGGCTGAAACAGAGGGCGAGAAACAGTGGGGCTGAAACAGAGTGCGCGAAACAGAGGGTCTGAAACAGAGGGTCTGAAACAGAGGGCGCGAAACAGAAGCCGCGAAACAGAGGGTCTGAAACAGTGGGTCTGAAACAGAGGGTCTGAAACAGAGGGCACGAAACAGAGTGCGCGAAACAGAGGGGCCGAAACAGAGGGCGGCGAACAGAGGGGCCGAAACAGAGGGTCTGAAACAGAGGGCGCGAAACAGAGGGGTCGAAACAGAGGGCGGGAAACAGAGGGTCTGAAACAGAGGGTCTGAAACAGAGGGTCTGAAACAGAGGGCGCAAAACAGAGGCCGCGAAACAGAGGGGCCGAAACAGAGGGCGAGAAACAGAGGGGCCGAAACAGAGGGCGAGAAACAGAGGGTCTGAAACAGAGGGTCTGAAACAGAGGGGCTGAAACAGAGGGTCTGAAACAGAGGGGCTGAAACAGAGGGCGAGAAACAGTGGGGCTGAAACAGAGGGCGCGAAACAGAGGGTCTGAAACAGAGGGTCTGAAACAGAGGGCGCGAAACAGAGGCCGCGAAACAGAGGGTCTGAAACAGAGGGTCTGAAACAAAGGGTCTGAAACAGAGGGCACGAAACAGAGGGCGAGAAACAGAGGGTGTGAAACAGATGGTCTGAAACAGAGGGCGCGAAACAGAATGCGCGAAACAGAGAGGCCGAAACAGAGGGCGGCAAACAGAGGGGCCGAAACAGAGGGTCTGAAACAGAGGGCGCGAAACAGAGGGCGAGAAACAGAGGGTCTGAAACAGAGGGTCTGAAACAGAGGGCGCGAAACAGAGGGGCCGAAACAGAGGGGGGGAAACAGTGGGGCCGAAACAGAGGGTCTGAAACAGAGGGTCTGAAACAGAGGGCGCGGAACAGAGGGGCCGAAACAGAGGGCGAGAAACAGAGGGGCCGAAACAGAGGGCGAGAAACAGAGGGGCCGAAACAGACGGCGAGAAACAGAGGGCGAGAAACAGAGGGTCTGAAACAGAGGGGTTGAAACAGAGGGCGAGAAACAGAGCGTCTGAAACAGAGGGTCTGTAACAGAGGGCGCGAAACAGAGGGGCCGAAACAGAGGGCGAGAAACAGAGGGGCCGAAACAGACGGCGAGAAACAGAGGGTCTGAAACAGAGGGTCTGAAACAGAGGGTCTGAAACACAGGGGCTGAAACAGAGGGGCTGAAACAGAGGGTCTGAAACAGAGGGGCTGAAACAGAGGGCGAGAAACAGAGGGGCTGAAACAGAGGGCGAGAAACAGAGGGTCTGAAACAGAGGGTCTGAAACAGAGGGTCTGAAACAGAGGGGCTGAAACAGAGGGCGGCAAACAGAGGGGCCGTAACAGAGGGTCTGAAACAGAGGGCGCGAAACAGAGGGTGCGAAACAGAGGTCGAGAAACAGAGGGTCTGAAACAGATGGTCTGAAACAGAGGGCGTGAAACAGAGGGGCTGAAACAGAGGGCGAGAAACAGAGGGGCCGAAACAGAGGGCGAGAAACAGAGGGTCTGAAACAGAGGGTCTGAAACAGAGGGTCTGAAACAGAGGGTCTGAAACAGAGGGGCTGAAACAGAGGGCGAGAAACAGTGGGGCTGAAACAGAGTGCGCGAAACAGAGGGTCTGAAACAGAGGGCGCGAAACAGAAGCCGCGAAACACAGGGTCTGAAACAGTGGGTCTGAAACAGGGGGTCTGAAACAGAGGGCACGAAACAGAGTGCGCGAAACAGAGGGGCCGAAACAGAGGGCGGCGAACAGAGGGGCCGAAACAGAGGGTCTGAAACAGAGGGCGCGAAACAGAGGGGTCGAAACAGAGGGCGGGAAACAGAGGGGCCGAAACAGAGGGTCTGAAATAGAGGGCGCGAAACAGAGTGCGCGAAACAGAGGGCGAGAAACAAAGGGTCTGAAACAGAGGGTCTGAAACAGAGGGTCTGAAACAGAGGGCGCAAAACAGAGGCCGCGAAACAGAGGGGCCGAAACAGAGGGCGAGAAACAGAGGGGCCGAAACAGAGGGCGAGAAACAGAGGGTCTGAAACAGAGGGTCTGAAACAGAGGGGCTGAAACAGAGGGTCTGAAACAGAGGGGCTGAAACAGAGGGCGAGAAACAGTGGGGCTGAAACAGAGGGCGCGAAACAGAGGGTCTGAAACAGAGGGTCTGAAACAGAGGGCGCGAAACAGAGGCCGCGAAACAGAGGGTCTGAAACAGAGGGTCTGAAACAAAGGGTCTGAAACAGAGGGCACGAAACAGAGGGCGAGAAACAGAGGGTCTGAAACAGAGGGGTTGAAACAGAGGGCGAGAAACTGAGCGTCTGAAACAGAGGGTCTGTAACAGAGGGCGCGAAACAGAGGGGCCGAAACAGAGGGCGAGAAACAGAGGGGCCGAAACAGACGGCGAGAAACAGAGGGTCTGAAACAGAGGGTCTGAAACAGAGGGGCTGAAACAGAGGGCGAGAAACAGAGGGGCTGAAACAGAGGGCGAGAAACAGAGGGTCTGAAACAGAGGGTCTGAAACAGAGGGTCTGAAACAGAGGGGCTGAAACAGAGGGTCTGAAACAGAGGGCGCGAAACATAGGGCGCGAAACAGAGGGGCCGAAACAGAGGGCGGCAAACAGAGGGGCCGTAACAGAGGGTCTGAAACAGAGGGCGCGAAACAGAGGGTGCGAAACAGAGGTCGAGAAACAGAGGGTCTGAAACAGATGGTCTGAAACAGAGGGCGTGAAACAGAGGGGCTGAAACAGAGGTTGAGAAACAGAGGGGCCGAAACAGAGGGCGAGAAACAGAGGGTCTGAAACAGAGGGTCTGAAACAGAGGGGCTGAAACAGAGGGTCTGAAACAGAGGGGCTGAAACAGAGGGCGAGAAACAGTGGGGCTGAAACAGAGTGCGCGAAACAGAGGGTCTGAAACAGAGGGTCTGAAACAGAGGGCGCGAAACAGAAGCCGCGAAACAGAGGGTCTGAAACAGTGGGTCTGAAACAGAGGGTCTGAAACAGAGGGCACGAAACAGAGTGCGCGAAACAGAGGGGCCGAAACAGAGGGCGGCGAACAGAGGGGCCGAAACAGAGGGTCTGAAACAGAGGGCGCGAAACAGAGGGGTCGAAACAGAGGGCGGGAAACAGAGGGTCTGAAACAGAGGGTCTGAAACAGAGGGTCTGAAACAGAGGGCGCAAAACAGAGGCCGCGAAACAGAGGGGCCGAAACAGAGGGCGAGAAACAGAGGGGCCGAAACAGAGGGCGAGAAACAGAGGGTCTGAAACAGAGGGTCTGAAACAGAGGGGCTGAAACAGAGGGTCTGAAACAGAGGGGCTGAAACAGAGGGCGAGAAACAGTGGGGCTGAAACAGAGGGCGCGAAACAGAGGGTCTGAAACAGAGGGTCTGAAACAGAGGGCGCGAAACAGAGGCCGCGAAACAGAGGGTCTGAAACAGAGGGTCTGAAACAAAGGGTCTGAAACAGAGGGCACGAAACAGAGAGCGAGAAACAGAGGGTGTGAAACAGATGGTCTGAAACAGAGGGCGCGAAACAGAATGCGCGAAACAGAGAGGCCGAAACAGAGGGCGGCAAACAGAGGGGCCGAAACAGAGGGTCTGAAACAGAGGGCGCGAAACAGAGGGCGAGAAACAGAGGGTCTGAAACAGAGGGTCTGAAACAGAGGGCGCGAAACAGAGGGGCCGAAACAGAGGGGGGGAAACAGTGGGGCCGAAACAGAGGGTCTGAAACAGAGGGCGCGAAACAGAGTGCGCGAAACAGAGGGCGAGAAACAGAGGGTCTGAAACAGAGGGTCTGAAACAGAGGGCACGAAATAGAGCAGCCGGAACAGAGGGCGAGAAACAGAGGGTCTGAAACAGAGGGTCTGAAACAGAGGGGCCGAAACAGAGGGCGAGAAACAGTGGGTCTGAAACAGAGGGTCTGAAACAGAGGGGCTGAAACATAGGGCGAGAAACAGAGGGGCTGAAACAGAGGGGCTGAATCAGAGGGGCTGAAACAGAGGGGCTGAAACAGAGGGCGCGAAACAGAGGGCGCGAAACAGAGGGCGCGAAACAGAGGGCGAGAAATAGAGGGTCTGAAACAGAGGGTCTGAAACAGAGGGGCTGAAACAGAGGGTCTGAAACAGAGGGGCTGAAACAGAGGGCGAGAAACAGAGGGGCTGAAACAGAGGGCGAGAAACAGAGGGTCTGAAACAGAGGGTCTGAAACAGAGGGTCTGAAACAGAGGGCGCGAAACAGAGGGCGCGAAACAGAGGGGCCGAAACAGAGGGCGGCAAACAGAGGCGACGAAACAGAGGGTCTAAAACAGAGGGCGCGAAACAGAGGGGCCGAAACAGAGGGCGGGAAACAGAGGGGCCGAAACAGAGGGTCTGAAACAGAGGGCGCGAAACAGAGTGCGCGAAACAGAGGGCGATAAACAGAGGGTCTGAAACAGAGGGTCTGAAACAGAGGGACTGAAACAGAGGGTCTGAAACAGAGGGCGCAAAACAGAGGGTCTGAAACAGAGGGGCCGAAACAGAGGGCGATAAACAGAGGGGCCGAAACAGAGGGCGAGAAACAGAGGGGCCGAAACAGAGGGCGAGAAACAGAGGGTCTGAAACAGAGGGTCTGAAACAGCGGGGCTGAAACAGAGGGTCTGAAACAGAGGGGCTGAAACAGAGGGCGAGAAACAGTGGGGCTGAAACAGAGGGCGCGAAACAGAGGGTCTGAAACAGAGGGTCTGAAAAAGAGGGCGCGAAACAGAGGCCACGAAACAGAGCGTCAGAAACAGAGGGTCTGAATTAGAGGGCGCGAAACAGAGGGCGAGAAACAGAGGGTGTGAAACAGATGGTCTGAAACAGAGGGCGCGAAACAGAATGCGCGAAACAGAGAGGCCGAAACAGAGGGCGGCAAACAGAGGGGCCGAAACAGAGCGTCTGAAACAGAGGGCGCGAAACAGAGGGCGAGAAACAGAGGGTCTGAAACAGAGGGTCTGAAACAGAGGGCGCGAAACAGAGGGGCTGAAACAGAGGGCGGGAAACAGAGGGGCCGAAACAGAGGGTCTGAAACAGAGGGCGCGAAACAGAGTGCGCGAAACAGAGGGCGAGAAACAGAGGGTCTGAAACAGAGGGTCTGAAACAGAGGGCACGAAACAGAGCAGCCGAAACAGAGGGCGAGAAACAGAGGGTCTGAAACAGAGGGTCTGAAACAGAGGGGCCGAAACAGAGGGCGAGAAACAGAGGGTCTGAAAGAGAGGGTCTGAAACAGAGGGGCTGAAACACAGGGCGAGAAACAGAGAGCGCGAAATATAGGGCGAGAAACAGAGGGGCTAAAACAGACGGGCTGAATCAGAGGGACTGAAACAGAGGTGCTGAAACAGAGGGCGCGAAACAGAGGGTCTTAAACACAGGGCGCGAAACAGAGGGTGAGAAATAGAGGGTCTGAAACAGAGGGTCTGAAACAGAGGGGCTGAAACATCGGGTCTGAAACAGAGGGGCTGAAACAGAGGGCGAGAAACAGAGGGGCTGAAACAGAGGGCGAGAAACAGGGGGTTTGAAACAGAGGGTCTGAAACAGAGTGTCTGAAACAGAGGGCGCGAAACAGAGGGTCTGAAACAGAGGGACTGAAACAGAGGGCGAGAAACAGAGGGTCTGAAACAGAGGGGCTGAAACAGAGGTCGAGAAACAGAGGGTCTGAAACAGAGGGTCTGAAACAGAGGGTCTGAAATAGAGGGCGCGAAACAGAGGGGCCGAAACAGAGGGCGAGAAACAGAGGGGCCGAAACAGAGGGGCTGAAACAGAGGGTCTGCGACAGAGGGGCTGAAACAGAGGGCGAGAAACAGTGGGGCTGAAACAGAGGGCGCGAAACAGAGGATCTGAAACAGAGGGTCTGAAAAAGAGGGCGCGAAACAGAGGCCGCGAAACAGAGGGTCTGAAACAGAGGGGCTGAAACACAGGGTCTGAAACAGAGGGGCTGAAACAGAGGGCGAGAAACAGTGGTGCTGAAACAGAGGGCGCGAAACAGAGGGTCTGAAACAGAGGGTCTGAAACAGAGGGCGCGAAACAGAGGCCGCGAAACAGAGGGTCTGAAACAGAGGGTCTGAAACAGAGGGTCTGAAACAGAGGGCGCGAAACAGAGGGCGAGAAACAGAGGGTGTGAAACAGATGGTCTGAAACAGAGGGCGCGAAACAGAATGCGCGAAACAGAGAGGCCGAAACAGAGGGCTGCAAACAGAGGGGCCGAAACAGACGGTCTGAAACAGAAGGCGCGAAACAGAGGGCGAGAAACAGAGGGTCTGAAACAGAGGGCGCGAAAAAGAGGGCGCGAAACAGAGGGGCCGAAACAGAGGGCGGGAAACAGAGGGGCCGAAACAGAGGGTCTGAAACAGTTGGTCTGAAACAGAGGGCACGAAACAGAGCAGCCGAAACAGAGGGCGAGAAACAGAGGGTCTGAACCAGAGGGTCTGAAACAGAGGGGCCGAAACAGAGGGCGAGAAACAGAGGGTCTGAAACAGAGGGTCTGAAACAGAGGGGCTGAAACACAGGGCGCGAAACAGAGGGCGCGAAACATAGGGCGAGAAACAGAGGGGCTGAAACAGAGGGGCTAAAACAGAGGGGCTGAATCAGAGGGGCTGAAACAGAGGTGCTGAAACAGAGGGCGCGAAACAGAGGGTCTTAAACACAGGGCGCGAAAGAGAGGGTGAGAAATAGAGGGTCTGAAACAGAGGGTCTGAAACAGAGGGGCTGAAACATAGGGTCTGAAACAGAGGGGCTGAAACAGAGGGCGAGAAACAGAGGGGCTGAAACAGAGGGCGAGAAACAGGGGGTCTGAAACAGAGGGTCTGAAACAGAGTGTCTGAAACAGAGGGCGCGAAACAGAGGGTCTGAAACAGAGGGACTGAAACAGAGGGCGAGAAACAGAGGGTCTGAAACAGAGGGGCTGAAACAGAGGTCGAGAAACAGAGGGTCTGAAACAGAGGGTCTGAAACAGAGGGTCTGAAATAGAGGGCGCGAAACAGAGGGGCCGGAACAGAGGGCGAGAAACAGTGGGGCCGAAACAGAGGGGCTGAAACAGAGGGTCTGCGACAGATGGGCTGAAACAGAGGGCGAGAAACAGTGGGGCTGAAACAGAGGGCGCGAAACAGAGGGTCTGAAACAGAGGGTCTGAAACAGAGGGCGCGAAACAGAGGGCGCGAAACAGAGGGTCTGAAACAGAGGGGCTGAAACACAGGGTCTGAAACAGAGGGGCTGAAACAGAGGGCGAGAAACAGTGGGGCTGAAACAGAGGGCGCGAAACAGAGGGTCTGAAACAGAGGGTCTGAAACAGAGGGTCTGAAACAGAGGGTCTGAAATAGAGGGCGCGAAACAGAGGGGCCGGAACAGAGGGCGAGAAACAGTGGGGCCGAAACAGAGGGGCTGAAACAGAGGGTCTGCGACAGATGGGCTGAAACAGAGGGCGAGAAACAGTGGGGCTGAAACAGAGGGCTCGAAACAGAGGGTCTGAAACAGAGGGTCTTAACAGAGGGGCTGAAACAAAGGGCGAGAAACAGAGGGTCTGAAACAGAGGGGCTGAAACAGAGGGTCTGAAACAGAGGGGCTGAAACAGAGGGTCTGAAACAGAGGGGCTGAAACAGAGGGTGCGAAACAGAGGGTCTGAAACAGAGGGCGTGAAACAGAGGGTCTGAAACAGCGGGTCTGAAACAGAGGGGCTGAAACAGAGGGCGCGAAAGAGAGGGTCTGAAACAGATGGCGGGAAACAGAGGGCGAGAAACAGAGGGTCTGAAATAGAGGGTCTGAAACAGAGGGTCTGAAACAGACGGGCTGAAACAGAGGGGCTGAATCAGAGGGCGAGAAACAGAGGGGCTGAAACAGAGGGGCTGAAACAGAGGGGCTGAAACAGAGGGGGCGAAACAGAGGGTCGGAAACAGAGGGCGAGAAACAGAGGGGCCGAAACAGAGGGCGAGAAACAGAGGGGCCGAAACAGAGGGCGAGAAACAGAGGGGCCGAAACAGAGGGCGAGAAACAGAGGGTCTGAAACAGAGGGTCTGAATCAGAGGGTCTGAAACAGAGGGTCTGAAACAGAGGGCACGAAACAGAGGGCGCGAAACAGAGGGCGAGAAACAGAGGGTCTGAAACAGAGGGTCTGAAACAGAGGGCGTGAAACAAAAGTTCTGAAACAGAGGGTCTGAAACAGAGGGGCTGAAACAGAGGGCGAGAAACAGAGGGTCTGAAACTGATGGCGAGAAACAGAGGGCGAGAAACAGAGGGTCTGAAATAGAGGGTCTGAAACAGAGGGTCTGAAACAGACGGGCTGAAACAGAGGGGCTGAATCAGAGGGCGAGAAACAGAGGGGCTGAAACAGACGGGCTGAAACAGAGGGGCTGAAACAGAGGGGGCGAAACAGAGGGTCGGAAACAGAGGGCGAGAATCAGAGGGGCCGAAACAGAGGGCGAGAAACAGAGGGGCCGAAACAGAGGGGCCGAAATAGAGGGCGAGAAACAGAGGGGCCGAAACAGAGGGCGAGAAACAGAGGGGCCGAAACAGAGGGTCTGAAACAGATGGCGCGAAACAGAGTGCGCGAAACAGAGGGCGAGAAACAGAGGGTCTGAAAAAGAGGGTCTGAAACAGAGGGTCTGAAACAGAGGGGCTGAAACAGAGGGCGAGAAACAGAGGGTCTGAAACAGAGGGTCTGAAACAGAGGGGCTGAAACAGAGGGTCTGGAACAGAGGGTGAGAAACATAGGGCGAGAAACAGAGGGGCTGAAACAGAGGGGCTGAAACAGAGGGGCTGAAACAGAGGGCGAGAAACAGAGGGGCTGAAACAGAGAGGCGGAAACAGAGGGGCTGAAACAGAGGGGCTGAAACAGAGGGCACGAAACAGAGGGTCTGAAACAGAGGGCGAGAAACAGAGGGGCCGAAACAGAGTGTCTGAAACAGAGCGCGCGAAACAGAGGGCGCGAAGCATAGGGGGCGAAACAGAGGGCGAGAAACAGAGGGTCTGAAACAGAGGGGCTGAAACAGAGGGGCTGAAACAGAGGGCGAGAAACAGAGGGCGAGAAACAGAGGGCGAGAAACAGAGCTTCTGAAAAAGAGGGTCTGAAACAGAGGGTCTGAAACAGAGGGGCTGAAACAGAGGGCGAGAAACAGAGGGTCTGAAACAGAGGGTCTGAAACAGAGGGGCTGAAACAGAGGGTCTGAAACAGAGGGTGAGAAACATAGGGCGAGAAACAGAGGGGCTGAAACAGAGGGGCTGAAACAGAGGGGCTGAAACAGAGGGCGAGAAACAGAGGGGCTGAAACAGAGGGGCGGAAACAGAGGGGCTGAAACAGAGGGGCTGAAACAGAGGGCACGAAACAGAGGGTCTGAAACAGAGGGCGAGAAACAGAGGGGCCGAAACAGAGTGTCTGAAACAGAGCGCGCGAAACAGAGGGCGCGAAGCATAGGGGGCGAAACAGAGGGCGAGAAACAGAGGGTCTGAAACAGAGGGGCTGAAACAGAGGGGCTGAAACAGAGGGCGAGAAACAGAGGGCGAGAAACAGAGGGCGAGAAACAGATTGTCTGAAACAGAGGGGCTGAAACAGAGGGCGCGAAAGAGAGGGCGCGAAACAGAAGGCGCGAAACAGAGGGCGAGAAACAGAGGGGCCGAAACAGAGGGTCTGATACAGAGTGGCCGAAACAGAGGGCGAGAAACAGAGTGTCTGAAACAGAGCGTCTGAAACAGAGGGTCTGAAACAGAGGGCCCGAAACAGAGGGCGCGAAACAGAGGGCGAGAAACAGAGGGTCTGAAACAGAGGGCGTGAAACAGAGGGCCTGAAACACAGGGTCTGAAACAGACGGTCTGAAAAAGAGGGTCTGAAACAGAGGGCGAGAAACAGAGGGACTGAAAAAGAGGGCGAGAAACAGAGGGTATGAAACAGTGGGTCTGAAACAGAGGGGCTGAAACAGAGGGCGAGAAACAGAGGGCGAGAAACAGAAGGCGAGAAACAGATGGTCTGAAACAGAGGGGCTGAAACAGAGGGGCTGAAACAGAGGGCGAGAAACAGAGGGTCTGAAACAGAGGGCGAGAAACAGAGGGGCCGAAACAGAGGGTGAGAAACAGAGGGTCTGAAACAGTGGGTCTGAAACAGAGGGTCTGAAACAGAGGGGCCGAAACAGAGGGTGAGAAACAGAGGGTCTGAAACAGAGGGTGCGAAACAGAGGGCGAGAAACAGAGGGTCTGAAACAGAGGGTCTGAAACGGAGGGTCTGAAACAGAGGGCGCTAAACAGAGGGTCTGAAACAGAGGGGCTGAAACGGAGGGCGAGAAACAGAGGGTCTGAAACAGAGGGGCTGAAACAGAGGGTGAGAAACAGAGGGTCTGAAACAGAGGGTCTGAAACAGAGGGTCTGAAACAGAGGGGCCGAAACAGAGGGGCCGAAACAGAGGGCGAGAAACAGAGGGGCCGAAACAGAATGCGAGAAACAGAGGGCGAGAAACAGAGGGTCTGAAACAGAGGGGTTGAAACAGAGGGCGAGAAACAGAGCGTCTGAAACAGAGGGTCTGAAACAGAGGGTCTGAAACAGAGGGCGCGAAACAGAGGGCGAGAAACAGAGGGTCTGAAACAGAGGGTCTGAAACGGAGGGTCTGAAACAGAGGGCGCTAAACAGAGGGTCTGAAACAGAGGGGCTGAAACGGAGGGCGAGAAACAGAGGGTCTGAAACAGAGGGGCTGAAACAGAGGGTGAGAAACAGAGGGTCTGAAACAGAGGGTCTGAAACAGAGGGTCTGAAACAGAGGGGCCGAAACAGAGGGGCCGAAACAGAGGGCGAGAAACAGAGGGGCCGAAACAGAATGCGAGAAACAGAGGGCGAGAAACAGAGGGTCTGAAACAGAGGGGTTGAAACAGAGGGCGAGAAACAGAGCGTCTGAAACAGAGGGTCTGAAACAGAGGGTCTGAAACAGAGGGCGCGAAACAGAGGGGCCGAAACAGACGGCGAGAAACAGAGGGGCCGAAACAGACGGCGAGAAACAGAGGGTCTGAAACAGAGGGTCTGAAACAGAAGGTCTGAAACAGAGGGGCTGAAACAGAGGGGCTGAAACAGAGGGTCTGAAACAGAGGGGCTGAAACAGAGGGCGAGAAACAGAGGGTCTGAAACAGAGGATCCGAAACAGAGGGCGAGAAACAGAGGGGCCGAAACAGAATGCGAGAAACAGAGGGCGAGAAACAGAGGGTCTGAAAAAGAGGGTCTGAAACAGAGGGTCTGAAACAGAGGGGCTGAAACAGAGGGCGAGAAACAGAGGGTCTGAAACAGAGGGTCTGAAACAGAGGGGCTGAAACAGAGGGTCTGAAACAGAGGGTGAGAAACAGAGGGCGAGAAACAGAGGGGCTGAAACAGAGAGGCTGAAACAGAGGGGCTGAAACAGAGGGCGAGAAACAGAGGGGCTGAAACAGAGGGGCTGAAACAGAGGGGCTGAAACAGAGGGCACGAAACAGAGGGTCTGAAACAGAGGGCGAGAAACAGAGGGGCCGAAACAGAGTGTCTGAAACAGAGCGCGCGAAACAGAGGGCGCGAAGCATAGGGGGCGAAACAGGGCGAGAAACAGAGGGGCTGAAACAGAGGGGCTGAAACAGAGGGGCTGAAACAGAGGGCGAGAAACAGAGGGCGAGAAACAGAGGGTCTGAAACAGAGGGGCTGAAACAGAGGGCGCGAAAGAGAGGGCGCGAAACAGAAGGCGCGAAACAGAGGGCGAGAAACAGAGGGGCCGAAACAGAGGGTGAGATACAGAGTGGCCGAAACAGAGGGCGAGAAACAGAGGGTCTGAAACAGAGCGTCTGAAACAGAGGGTCTGAAACAGAGGGCCCGAAACAGAGGGCGCGAAACAGAGGGCGAGAAACAGAGGGTCTGAAACAGAGGGCGTGAAACAGAGGGCCTGAAACACAGGGTCTGAAACAGACGGTCTGAAACAGAGGGTCTGAAACAGAGGGCGAGAAACAGAGGGACTGAAACAGAGGGCGAGAAACAGAGGGGCCGAAACAGAGGGCGAGAAACAGAGGGACCGAAACAGAGGGCGAGAAACAGAGGGCGAGAAACAGAAGGCGAGAAACAGAGGGTCTGAAACAGAGGGGCTGAAACAGAGGGTCTGAAACAGAGGGCGAGAAACAGAGGGTCTGAAACAGAGGGCGAGAAACAGAGGGGCCGAAACAGAGGGCGAGAAACAGAGGGACCGAAACAGAGGGCGAGAAACAGAGGGTCTGAAACAGTGGGTCTGAAACAGAGGGTCTGAAACAGAGGGGCCGAAACAGAGGGTGAGAAACAGAGGGTCTGAAACAGAGGGTGCGAAACAGAGTGCGAGAAACAGAGGGTCTGAAACAGAGGGTCTGAAACGGAGGGTCTGAAACAGAGGGCGCTAAACAGAGGGTCTGAAACAGAGGGGCTGAAACGGAGGGCGAGAAACAGAGGGTCTGAAACAGAGGGGCTGAAACAGAGGGTGAGAAATAGAGAGTCTGAAACAGAGGGTCTGAAACAGAGGGTCTGAAACAGAGGGCGCGAAACAGAGGGGCCGAAACAGAGGGCGAGAAACAGAGGGGCCGAAACAGAATGCGAGAAACAGAGGGCGAGAAACAGAGGGTCTGAAACAGAGGGGTTGAAACAGAGGGCGAGAAACAGAGCGTCTGAAACAGAGGGTCTGAAACAGAGGGTCTGAAACAGAGGGCGCGAAACAGAGGGGCCGAAACAGAGGGCGAGAAACAGAGGGGCCGAAACAGACGGCGAGAAACAGAGGGTCTGAAACAGAGGGTCTGAAACAGAAGGTCTGAAACAGAGGAGCTGAAACAGAGGGGCTGAAACAGAGGGTCTGAAACAGAGGGGCTGAAACAGAGGGCGAGAAACAGAGGGTCTGAAACAGAGGAGCCGAAACAGAGGGCGAGAAACAGAGGGGCCGAAACAGAATGCGAGAAACAGAGGGCGAGAAACAGAGGGTCTGAAACAGAGGGGTTGAAACAGAGGGCGAGAAACAGAGCGTCTGAAACAGAGGGTCTGAAACAGAGGGCGCGAAACAGAGGGGCCGAAACAGAGGGCGAGAAACAGAGGGGCCGAAACAGACGGCGAGAAACAGAGGGTCTGAAAAAGAGGGTCTGAAACAGAGGGTCTGAAACAGAGGGGCTGAAACAGAGGGGCTGAAACAGAGGGTCTGAAACAGAGGGGCTGAAACAGAGGGCGAGAAACAGAGGGTCTGAAACAGAGGGGCTGAAACAGAGGGTCTGAAACAGAGGGGCTGAAACAGAGGGTCTGAAACAGAGGGGCTGAAACAGAGGGTGCGAAACAGAGGGTCTGAAACAGAGGGCGCGAAACAGAGGGTCTGAAACAGAGGGCGCGAAACAGAGGGTCTGAAACAACGGGTCTGAAACAGAGGGGCTGAAACAGAGGGCGCGAAACAGAGTGTCTGAAACAGATGGCGGGAAACAGAGGGCGAGAAACAGAGGGTCTGAAATAGAGGGTCTGAAACAGAGGGTCTGAAACAGACGGGCTGAAACAGAAGGGCTGAATCAGAGGGCGAGAAACAGAGGGGCTGAAACAGAGGGGCTGAAACAGAGGGGCTGAAACAGAGGGGGCGAAACAGAGGGTCGGAAACAGAGGGCGAGAAACAGAGGGGCCGAAACAGAGGGCGAGAAACAGAGGGGCCGAAACAGAGGGCGAGAAACAGAGGGGCCGAAACAGAGGGCGAGAAACAGAGGGTCTGAAACAGAGGGTCTGAATCAGAGGGTCTGAAACAGAGGGGCTGAAACAGAGGGCACGAAACAGAGGGCGCGAAACAGATGGCGAGAAACAGAGGGTCTGAAACAGAGGGTCTGAAACAGAGGGCGTGAAACAAAAGTTCTGAAACAGAGGGTCTGAAACAGAGGGGCTGAAACAGAGGGCGAGAAACAGAGGGTCTGAAACTGATGGCGAGAAACAGAGGGCGAGAAACAGAGGGTCTGAAATAGAGGGTCTGAAACAGAGGGGCTGAAACAGACGGGCTGAAACAGAGGGGCTGAATCAGAGGGCGAGAAACAGAGGGGCCGAAACAGAGGGCGAGAAACAGAGGGGCCGAAACAGAGGGCGAGAAACAGACGGGCCGAAACAGAGGGCGAGAAACAGAGGGGCCGAAACAGAGGGCGAGAAACAGAGGGTCTGAAACAGAGGGTCTGAAACAGAGGGGCTGAAACAGAGGGCGCGAAACAGAGGGCGCGAAACAGAGGGCGAGAAACAGAGGGTCTGAAACAGAGGGTCTGAAACAGAGGGCGTGAAACAGAGGTTCTGAAACAGAGGGTCTGAAACAGAGGGGCTGAAACAGAGGGTCTGAAAGAGAGGGCGAGAAACAGAGGGGCTTAAACAGAGGGCGAGAAATAGAGGGTCTGAAACAGAGGGTCTGAAACAGAGGGCGCGAAACAGAGGGCGCGAAACAGAGGGGCTGAAACAGAGGGTGAGAAACAGAGGGTCTGAAACAGAGGGTGCGAAACAGAGGGCGAGAAACAGAGGGTCTGAAACAGAGGGTCTGAAACGGAGGGTCTGAAACAGAGGGCGCTAAACAGAGGGTCTGAAACAGAGGGGCTGAAACCGAGGGCGAGAAACAGAGGGTCTGAAACAGAGGGGCTGAAACAGAGGGTGAGAAACAGAGGGTCTGAAACAGAGGGTCTGAAACAGAGGGTCTGAAACAGAGGGGCCGAAACAGAGGGGCCGAAACAGAGGGCGAGAAACAGAGGGGCCGAAACAGAATGCGAGAAACAGAGGGCGAGAAACAGAGGGTCTGAAACAGAGGGGTTGAAACAGAGGGCGAGAAACAGAGCGTCTGAAACAGAGGGTCTGAAACAGAGGGTCTGAAACAGAGGGCGCGAAACAGAGGGGCCGAAACAGACGGCGAGAAACAGAGGGGCCGAAACAGACGGCGAGAAACAGAGGGTCTGAAACAGAGGGTCTGAAACAGAAGGTCTGAAACAGAGGGGCTGAAACAGAGGGGCTGAAACAGAGGGTCTGAAACAGAGGGGCTGAAACAGAGGGCGAGAAACAGAGGGTCTGAAACAGAGGATCCGAAACAGAGGGCGAGAAACAGAGGGGCCGAAACAGAATGCGAGAAACAGAGGGCGAGAAACAGAGGGTCTGAAAAAGAGGGTCTGAAACAGAGGGTCTGAAACAGAGGGGCTGAAACAGAGGGCAACAAACAGAGGGTCCGAAACAGAGGGTCTGAAACAGAGGGGCTGAAACAGAGGGTCTGAAACAGAGGGTGAGAAACAGAGGGCGAGAAACAGAGGGGCTGAAACAGAGAGGCTGAAACAGAGGGGCTGAAACAGAGGGCGAGAAACAGAGGGGCTGAAACAGAGGGGCTGAAACAGAGGGGCTGAAACAGAGGGCACGAAACAGAGGGTCTGAAACAGAGGGCGAGAAACAGAGGGGCCGAAACAGAGTGTCTGAAACAGAGCGCGCGAAACAGAGGGCGCGAAGCATAGGGGGCGAAACAGAGGGCGAGAAACAGAGGGGCTGAAACAGAGGGGCTGAAACAGAGGGGCTGAAACAGAGGGCGAGAAACAGAGGGCGAGAAACAGAGGGCGAGAAACAGAGGGTCTGAAACAGAGGGGCTGAAACAGAGGGCGCGAAAGAGAGGGCGCGAAACAGAAGGCGCGAAACAGAGGGCGAGAAACAGAGGGGCCGAAACAGAGGGTGAGATACAGAGTGGCCGAAACAGAGGGCGAGAAACAGAGGGTCTGAAACAGAGCGTCTGAAACAGAGGGTCTGAAACAGAGGGCCCGAAACAGAGGGCGCGAAACAGAGGGCGAGAAACAGAGGGTCTGAAACAGAGGGCGTGAAACAGAGGGCCTGAAACACAGGGTCTGAAACAGACGGTCTGAAACAGAGGGTCTGAAACAGAGGGCGAGAAACAGAGGGACTGAAACAGAGGGCGAGAAACAGAGGGTATGAAACAGTGGGTCTGAAACAGAGGGGCTGAAACAGAGGGCGAGAAACAGAGGGCGAGAAACAGAAGGCGAGAAACAGAGGGTCTGAAACAGAGGGGCTGAAACAGAGGGTCTGAAACAGAGGGCGAGAAACAGAGGGTCTGAAACAGAGGGCGAGAAACAGAGGGGCCGAAACAGAGGGCGAGAAACAGAGGGACCGAAACAGAGGGCGAGAAACAGAGGGTCTGAAACAGTGGGTCTGAAACAGAGGCTCTGAAACAGAGGGGCCGAAACAGAGGGTGAGAAACAGAGGGTCTGAAACAGAGGGTGCGAAACAGAGTGCGAGAAACAGAGGGTCTGAAACAGAGGGTCTGAAACGGAGGGTCTGAAACAGAGGGCGCTAAACAGAGGGTCTGAAACAGAGGGGCTGAAACAGAGGGTGAGAAATAGAGAGTCTGAAACAGAGGGTCTGAAACAGAGGGTCTGAAACAGAGGGGGCGAAACAGAGGGGCCGAAACAGAGGGCGAGAAACAGAGGGGCCGAAACAGAATGCGAGAAACAGAGGGCGAGAAACAGAGGGTCTGAAACAGAGGGGTTGAAACAGAGGGCGAGAAACAGAGCGTCTGAAACAGAGGGTCTGAAACAGAGGGTCTGAAACAGAGGGCGCGAAACAGAGGGGCCGAAACAGAGGGCGAGAAACAGAGGGGCCGAAACAGACGGCGAGAAACAGAGGGTCTGAAACAGAGGGTCTGAAACAGAGGGGCTGAAACAGAGGGTGCGAAACAGAGGGTCTGAAACAGAGGGCGCGAAACAGAGGGTCTGAAACAGAGGGCGCGAAACAGAGGGTCTGAAACAACGGGTCTGAAACAGAGGGGCTGAAACAGAAGCGCGAAACAGAGTGTCTGAAACAGATGGCGGGAAACAGAGGGCGAGAAACAGAGGGTCTGAAATAGAGGGTCTGAAACAGAGGGTCTGAAACAGACGGGCTGAAACAGAGGGGCTGAATCAGAGGGCGAGAAACAGAGGGGCTGAAACAGAGGGGCTGAAACAGAGGGGCTGAAACAGAGGGGGCGAAACAGAGGGTCGGAAACAGAGGGCGAGAAACAGAGGGGCCGAAACAGAGGGCGAGAAACAGAGGGGCCGAAACAGAGGGCGAGAAACAGAGGGGCCGAAACAGAGGGCGAGAAACAGAGGGTCTGAAACAGAGGGTCTGAATCAGAGGGTCTGAAACAGAGGGGCTGAAACAGAGGGCACGAAACAGAGGGCGCGAAACAGATGGCGAGAAACAGAGGGTCTGAAACAGAGGGTCTGAAACAGAGGGCGTGAAACAAAAGTTCTGAAACAGAGGGTCTGAAACAGAGGGGCTGAAACAGAGGGCGAGAAACAGAGGGTCTGAAACTGATGGCGAGAAACAGAGGGTGAGAAACAGAGGGTCTGAAATAGAGGGTCTGAAACAGAGGGGCTGAAACAGACGGGCTGAAACAGAGGGGCTGAATCAGAGGGCGAGAAACAGAGGGGCCGAAACAGAGGGCGAGAAACAGAGGGGCCGAAACAGAGGGCGAGAAACAGACGGGCCGAAACAGAGGGCGAGAAACAGAGGGGCCGAAACAGAGGGCGAGAAACAGAGGGTCTGAAACAGAGGGTCTGAAACAGAGGGCGTGAAACAAAAGTTCTGAAACAGAGGGTCTGAAACAGAGGGGCTGAAACAGAGGGTCTGAAACAGAGGGTCTGAAACAGAGGGTCTGAAACAGAGGGGCTGAAACAGAGGGCGCGAAACAGAGGGCGCGAAACAGAGGGCGAGAAACAGAGGGTCTGAAACAGAGGGTCTGAAACAGAGGGCGTGAAACAGAGGTTCTGAAACAGAGGGTCTGAAACAGAGGGGCTGAAACAGAGGGTCTGAAAGAGAGGGCGAGAAACAGAGGGGCTTAAACAGAGGGCGAGAAATAGAGGGTCTGAAACAGAGGGTCTGAAACAGAGGGCGCGAAACAGAGGGCGCGAAACAGAGGGGCTGAAACAGTGGGTCTGAAACAGAGGGGCTGAAACAGAGGGCGCGAAAGAGAGCGCGCGAAACAGAAGGCGCGAAACAGAGGGCGAGAAACAGAGGGGCCGAAACAGAGGGTGAGATACAGAGTGGCCGAAACAGAGGGCGAGAAACAGAGGGTCTGAAACAGAGCGTCTGAAACAGAGGGTCTGAAACAGAGGGCCCGAAACAGAGGGCGCGAAACAGAGGGCGAGAAACAGAGGGTCTGAAACAGAGGGCGTGAAACAGAGGGCCTGAAACACAGGGTCTGAAACAGACGGTCTGAAACAGAGGGTCTGAAACAGAGGGCGAGAAACAGAGGGACTGAAACAGAGGGCGAGAAACAGAGGGTATGAAACAGTGGGTCTGAAACAGAGGGGCTGAAACAGAGGGCGAGAAACAGAGGGCGAGAAACAGAAGGCGAGAAACAGAGGGTCTGAAACAGAGCGTCTGAAACAGAGGGTCTGAAACAGAGGGCCCGAAACAGAGGGCGCGAAACAGAGGGCGAGAAACAGAGGGTCTGAAACAGAGGGCGTGAAACAGAGGGCCTGAAACACAGGGTCTGAAACAGACGGTCTGAAAAAGAGGGTCTGAAACAGAGGGCGAGAAACAGAGGGACTGAAAAAGAGGGCGAGAAACAGAGGGTATGAAACAGTGGGTCTGAAACAGAGGGGCTGAAACAGAGGGCGAGAAACAGAGGGCGAGAAACAGAAGGCGAGAAACAGATGGTCTGAAACAGAGGGGCTGAAACAGAGGGGCTGAAACAGAGGGCGAGAAACAGAGGGTCTGAAACAGAGGGCGAGAAACAGAGGGGCCGAAACAGAGGGCGAGAAACAGAGGGACCGAAACAGAGGGCGAGAAACAGAGGGTCTGAAACAGTGGGTCTGAAACAGAGGGTCTGAAACAGAGGGGCCGAAACAGAGGGTGAGAAACAGAGGGTCTGAAACAGAGGGTGCGAAACAGAGGGCGAGAAACAGAGGGTCTGAAACAGAGGGTCTGAAACGGAGGGTCTGAAACAGAGGGCGCTAAACAGAGGGTCTGAAACAGAGGGGCTGAAACGGAGGGCGAGAAACAGAGGGTCTGAAACAGAGGGGCTGAAACAGAGGGTGAGAAACAGAGGGTCTGAAACAGAGGGTCTGAAACAGAGGGTCTGAAACAGAGGGGCCGAAACAGAGGGGCCGAAACAGAGGGCGAGAAACAGAGGGGCCGAAACAGAATGCGAGAAACAGAGGGCGAGAAACAGAGGGTCTGAAACAGAGGGGTTGAAACAGAGGGCGAGAAACAGAGCGTCTGAAACAGAGGGTCTGAAACAGAGGGTCTGAAACAGAGGGCGCGAAACAGAGGGGCCGAAACAGACGGCGAGAAACAGAGGGGCCGAAACAGACGGCGAGAAACAGAGGGTCTGAAACAGAGGGTCTGAAACAGAAGGTCTGAAACAGAAGGGCTGAAACAGAGGGGCTGAAACAGAGGGTCTGAAACAGAGGGGCTGAAACAGAGGGCGAGAAACAGAGGGTCTGAAACAGAGGATCCGAAACAGAGGGCGAGAAACAGAGGGGCCGAAACAGAATGCGAGAAACAGAGGGCGAGAAACAGAGGGTCTGAAAAAGAGGGTCTGAAACAGAGGGTCTGAAACAGAGGGGCTGAAACAGAGGGCGAGAAACAGAGGGTCTGAAACAGAGGGTCTGAAACAGAGGGGCTGAAACAGAGGGTCTGAAACAGAGGGTGAGAAACAGAGGGCGAGAAACAGAGGGCGCGAAGCATAGGGGGCGAAACAGAGGGCGAGAAACAGAGGGGCTGAAACAGAGGGGCTGAAACAGAGGGCACGAAACAGAGGGTCTGAAACAGAGGGCGAGAAACAGAGGGGCCGAAACAGAGTGTCTGAAACAGAGCGCGCGAAACAGAGGGCGCGAAGCATAGGGTGCGAAACAGAGGGCGAGAAACAGAGGGGCTGAAACAGAGGGGCTGAAACAGAGGGGCTGAAACAGAGGGCGAGAAACAGAGGGCGAGAAACAGAGGGCGAGAAACAGAGGGTCTGAAACAGAGGGGCTGAAACAGAGGGCGCGAAAGAGAGGGCGCGAAACAGAAGGCGCGAAACAGAGGGCGAGAAACAGAGGGGCCGAAACAGAGGGTGAGATACAGAGTGGCCGAAACAGAGGGCGAGAAACAGAGGGTCTGAAACAGAGCGTCTGAAACAGAGGGTCTGAAACAGAGGGCCCGAAACAGAGGGCGCGAAACAGAGGGCGAGAAACAGAGGGTCTGAAACAGAGGGCGTGAAACAGAGGGCCTGAAACACAGGGTCTGAAACAGACGGTCTGAAACAGAGGGTCTGAAACAGAGGGCGAGAAACAGAGGGACTGAAACAGAGGGCGAGAAACAGAGGGTATGAAACAGTGGGTCTGAAACAGAGGGGCTGAAACAGAGGGCGAGAAACAGAGGGCGAGAAACAGAAGGCGAGAAACAGAGGGTCTGAAACAGAGGGGCTGAAACAGAGGGTCTGAAACAGAGGGCGAGAAACAGAGGGTCTGAAACAGAGGGCGAGAAACAGAGGGGCCGAAACAGAGGGCGAGAAACAGAGGGACCGAAACAGAGGGCGAGAAACAGAGGGTCTGAAACAGTGGGTCTGAAACAGAGGCTCTGAAACAGAGGGGCCGAAACAGAGGGTGAGAAACAGAGGGTCTGAAACAGAGGGTGCGAAACAGAGTGCGAGAAACAGAGGGTCTGAAACAGAGGGTCTGAAACGGAGGGTCTGAAACAGAGGGCGCTAAACAGAGGGTCTGAAACAGAGGGGCTGAAACGGAGGGCGAGAAACAGAGGGTCTGAAACAGAGGGGCTGAAACAGAGGGTGAGAAATAGAGAGTCTGAAACAGAGGGTCTGAAACAGAGGGTCTGAAACAGAGGGGGCGAAACAGAGGGGCCGAAACAGAGGGCGAGAAACAGAGGGGCCGAAACAGAATGCGAGAAACAGAGGGCGAGAAACAGAGGGTCTGAAACAGAGGGGTTGAAACAGAGGGCGAGAAACAGAGCGTCTGAAACAGAGGGTCTGAAACAGAGGGTCTGAAACAGAGGGCGCGAAACAGAGGGGCCGAAACAGAGGGCGAGAAACAGAGGGGCCGAAACAGACGGCGAGAAACAGAGGGTCTGAAACAGAGGGTCTGAAACAGAAGGTCTGAAACAGAGGGGCTGAAACAGAGGGGCTGAAACAGAGGGTCTGAAACAGAGGGGCTGAAACAGAGGGCGAGAAACAGAGGGTCTGAAACAGAGGAGCCGAAACAGAGGGCGAGAAACAGAGGGGCCGAAACAGAATGCGAGAAACAGAGGGCGAGAAACAGAGGGTCTGAAACAGAGGGGTTGAAACAGAGGGCGAGAAACAGAGCGTCTGAAACAGAGGGTCTGAAACAGAGGGCGCGAAACAGAGGGGCCGAAACAGAATGCGAGAAACAGAGGGCGAGAAACAGAGGGTCTGAAACAGAGGGGTTGAAACAGAGGGCGAGAAACAGAGCGTCTGAAACAGAGGGTCTGAAACAGAGGGTCTGAAACAGAGGGCGCGAAACAGAGGGGCCGAAACAGAGGGCGAGAAACAGAGGGGCCGAAACAGACGGCGAGAAACAGAGGGTCTGAAACAGAGGGTCTGAAACAGAAGGTCTGAAACAGAGGGGCTGAAACAGAGGGGCTGAAACAGAGGGTCTGAAACAGAGGGGCTGAAACAGAGGGCGAGAAACAGAGGGTCTGAAACAGAGGAGCCGAAACAGAGGGTCTGAAACAGAGGGCGAGAAACAGAGGGGCCGAAACAGAATGCGAGAAACAGAGGGCGAGAAACAGAGGGTCTGAAACAGAGGGGTTGAAACAGAGGGCGAGAAACAGAGCGTCTGAAACAGAGGGTCTGAAACAGAGGGTCTGAAACAGAGGGCGCGAAACAGAGGGGCCGAAACAGAGGGCGAGAAACAGAGGGGCCGAAACAGACGGCGAGAAACAGAGGGTCTGAAACAGAGGGTCTGAAACAGAAGGTCTGAAACAGAGGGGCTGAAACAGAGGGGCTGAAACAGAGGGTCTGAAACAGAGGGGCTGAAACAGAGGGCGAGAAACAGAGGGTCTGAAACAGAGGAGCCGAAACAGAGGGCGAGAAACAGAGGGGCCGAAACAGAATGCGAGAAACAGAGGGCGAGAAACAGAGGGTCTGAAACAGAGGGGTTGAAACAGAGGGCGAGAAACAGAGCGTCTGAAACAGAGGGTCTGAAACAGAGGGCGCGAAACAGAGGGGCCGAAACAGAGGGCGAGAAACAGAGGGGCCGAAACAGACGGCGAGAAACAGAGGGTCTGAAAAAGAGGGTCTGAAACAGAGGGGCTGAAACAGAGGGGCTGAAACAGAGGGTCTGAAACAGAGGGGCTGAAACAGAGGGCGAGAAACAGAGGGTCTGAAACAGAGGGGCTGAAACAGAGGGTCTGAAACAGAGGGGCTGAAACAGAGGGTCTGAAACAGAGGGGCTGAAACAGAGGGTGCGAAACAGAGGGTCTGAAACAGAGGGCGCGAAACAGAGGGTCTGAAACAGAGGGCGCGAAACAGAGGGTCTGAAACAACGGGTCTGAAACAGAGGGGCTGAAACAGAGGGCGCGAAACAGAGTGTCTGAAACAGATGGCGGGAAACAGAGGGCGAGAAACAGAGGGTCTGAAATAGAGGGTCTGAAACAGAGGGTCTGAAACAGACGGGCTGAAACAGAGGGGCTGAATCAGAGGGCGAGAAACAGAGGGGCTGAAACAGAGGGGCTGAAACAGAGGGGCTGAAACAGAGGGGGCGAAACAGAGGGTCGGAAACAGAGGGCGAGAAACAGAGGGGCCGAAACAGAGGGCGAGAAACAGAGGGGCCGAAACAGAGGGCGAGAAACAGAGGGGCCGAAACAGAGGGCGAGAAACAGAGGGTCTGAAACAGAGGGTCTGAATCAGAGGGTCTGAAACAGAGGGGCTGAAACAGAGGGCACGAAACAGAGGGCGCGAAACAGATGGCGAGAAACAGAGGGTCTGAAACAGAGGGTCTGAAACAGAGGGCGTGAAACAAAAGTTCTGAAACAGAGGGTCTGAAACAGAGGGGCTGAAACAGAGGGCGAGAAACAGAGGGTCTGAAACTGATGGCGAGAAACAGAGGGCGAGAAACAGAGGGTCTGAAATAGAGGGTCTGAAACAGAGGGGCTGAAACAGACGGGCTGAAACAGAGGGGCTGAATCAGAGGGCGAGAAACAGAGGGGCCGAAACAGAGGGCGAGAAACAGAGGGGCCGAAACAGAGGGCGAGAAACAGACGGGCCGAAACAGAGGGCGAGAAACAGAGGGGCCGAAACAGAGGGCGAGAAACAGAGGGTCTGAAACAGAGGGTCTGAAACAGAGGGTCTGAAACAGAGGGGCTGAAACAGAGGGCGCGAAACAGAGGGCGCGAAACAGAGGGCGAGAAACAGAGGGTCTGAAACAGAGGGTCTGAAACAGAGGGCGTGAAACAGAGGTTCTGAAACAGAGGGTCTGAAACAGAGGGGCTGAAACAGAGGGTCTGAAAGAGAGGGCGAGAAACAGAGGGGCTTAAACAGAGGGCGAGAAATAGAGGGTCTGAAACAGAGGGTCTGAAACAGAGGGCGCGAAACAGAGGGCGCGAAACAGAGGGGCTGAAACAGAGGGTCTGAAACAGAGGGGCTGAAACAGAGGGCGCGAAAGAGAGGGCGCGAAACAGAAGGCGCGAAACAGAGGGCGAGAAACAGAGGGGCCGAAACAGAGGGTGAGATACAGAGTGGCCGAAACAGAGGGCGAGAAACAGAGTGTCTGAAACAGAGCGTCTGAAACAGAGGGTCTGAAACAGAGGGCCCGAAACAGAGGGCGCGAAACAGAGGGCGAGAAACAGAGGGTCTGAAACAGAGGGCGTGAAACAGAGGGCCTGAAACACAGGGTCTGAAACAGACGGTCTGAAACAGAGGGTCTGAAACAGAGGGCGAGAAACAGAGGGACTGAAACAGAGGGCGAGAAACAGAGGGTATGAAACAGTGGGTCTGAAACAGAGGGGCTGAAACAGAGGGCGAGAAACAGAGGGCGAGAAACAGAAGGCGAGAAACAGAGGGTCTGAAACAGAGGGGCTGAAACAGAGGGTCTGAAACAGAGGGCGAGAAACAGAGGGTCTGAAACAGAGGGCGAGAAACAGAGGGGCCGAAACAGAGAGCGAGAAACAGAGGGACCGAAACAGAGGGCGAGAAACAGAGGGTCTGAAACAGTGGGTCTGAAACAGAGGCTCTGAAACAGAGGGGCCGAAACAGAGGGTGAGAAACAGAGGGTCTGAAACAGAGGGTGCGAAACAGAGTGCGAGAAACAGAGGGTCTGAAACGGAGGGTCTGAAACAGAGGGCGCTAAACAGAGGGTCTGAAACAGAGGGGCTGAAACCGAGGGCGAGAAACAGAGGGTCTGAAACAGAGGGGCTGAAACAGAGGGTGAGAAATAGAGAGTCTGAAACAGAGGGTCTGAAACAGAGGGTCTGAAACAGAGGGGGCGAAACAGAGGGGCCGAAACAGAGGGCGAGAAACAGAGGGGCCGAAACAGAATGCGAGAAACAGAGGGCGAGAAACAGAGGGTCTGAAACAGAGGGGTTGAAACAGAGGGCGAGAAACAGAGCGTCTGAAACAGAGGGTCTGAAACAGAGGGTCTGAAACAGAGGGCGCGAAACAGAGGGGCCGAAACAGAGGGCGAGAAACAGAGGGGCCGAAACAGACGGCGAGAAACAGAGGGTCTGAAACAGAGGGTCTGAAACAGAAGGTCTGAAACAGAGGGGCTGAAACAGAGGGGCTAAAACAGAGGGTCTGAAACAGAGGGGCTGAAACAGAGGGCGAGAAACAGAGGGTCTGAAACAGAGGAGCCGAAACAGAGGGCGAGAAACAGAGGGGCCGAAACAGAATGCGAGAAACAGAGGGCGAGAAACAGAGGGTCTGAAACAGAGGGGTTTAAACAGAGGGCGAGAAACAGAGCGTCTGAAACAGAGGGTCTGAAACAGAGGGCGCGAAACAGAGGGGCCGAAACAGAGGGCGAGAAACAGAGGGGCCGAAACAGACGGCGAGAAACAGAGGGTCTGAAAAAGAGGGTCTGAAACAGAGGGTCTGAAACAGAGGGGCTGAAACAGAGGGGCTGAAACAGAGGGTCTGAAACAGAGGGGCTGAAACAGAGGGCGAGAAACAGAGGGTCTGAAACAGAGGGGCTGAAACAGAGGGTCTGAAACAGAGGGGCTGAAACAGAGGGTCTGAAACAGAGGGGCTGAAACAGAGGGTGCGAAACAGAGGGTCTGAAACAGAGGGCGCGAAACAGAGGGTCTGAAACAGAGGGCGCGAAACAGAGGGTCTGAAACAGCGGGTCTGAAACAGAGGGTCTGAAACAGAGGGGCTGAAACAGAGGGCGCGAAACAGAGTGTCTGAAACAGATGGCGGGAAACAGAGGGCGAGAAACAGAGGGTCTGAAATAGAGGGTCTGAAACAGAGGGTCTGAAACAGACGGGCTGAAACAGAGGGGCTGAATCAGAGGGCGAGAAACAGAGGGGCTGAAACAGAGGGGCTGAAACAGAGGGGCTGAAACAGAGGGGGCGAAACAGAGGGTCGGAAACAGAGGGCGAGAAACAGAGGGGCCGAAACAGAGGGCGAGAAACAGAGGGGCCGAAACAGAGGGCGAGAAACAGAGGGGCCGAAACAGAGGGCGAGAAACAGAGGGTCTGAAACAGAGGGTCTGAATCAGAGGGTCTGAAACAGAGGGGCTGAAACAGAGGGCACGAAACAGAGGGCGCGAAACAGATGGCGAGAAACAGAGGGTCTGAAACAGAGGGTCTGAAACAGAGGGCGTGAAACAAAAGTTCTGAAACAGAGGGTCTGAAACAGAGGGGCTGAAACAGAGGGCGAGAAACAGAGGGTCTGAAACTGATGGCGAGAAACAGAGGGTGAGAAACAGAGGGTCTGAAATAGAGGGTCTGAAACAGAGGGGCTGAAACAGACGGGCTGAAACAGAGGGGCTGAATCAGAGGGCGAGAAACAGAGGGGCCGAAACAGAGGGCGAGAAACAGAGGGGCCGAAACAGAGGGCGAGAAACAGACGGGCTGAAACAGAGGGCGAGAAACAGAGGGGCCGAAACAGAGGGCGAGAAACAGAGGGTCTGAAACAGAGGGTCTGAAACAGAGGGGCTGAAACAGAGGGCGCGAAACAGAGGGCGCGAAACAGAGGGCGAGAAACAGAGGGTCTGAAACAGAGGGTCTGAAACAGTGGGCGTGAAACAGAGGTTCTGAAACAGAGGGTCTGAAACAGAGGGGCTGAAACAGAGGGTCTGAAAGAGAGGGCGAGAAACAGAGGGGCTTAAACAGAGGGCGAGAAATAGAGGGTCTGAAACAGAGGTTCTGAAACAGAGGGCGCGAAACAGAGGGCGCGAAACAGAGGGTCTGAAACAGAGGGGCTGAAACAGAGGGGGCGAAACAGAGGGTCGGAAACAGAGGGTGAGAATCAGAGGGGCCGAAACAGAGGGCGAGAAACAGAGGGGCCGAAACAGAGGGCGAGAAACAGAGGGGCCGAAACAGAGGGCGAGAAACAGAGGGGCCGAAACAGAGGGCGAGAAACAGAGGGTCTGAAACAGAGGGTCTGAAACAGAGGGTCTGAAACAGAGGGGCTGAAACAGAGGGCGCGAAACAGAGGGCGCGAAACAGAGGGCGAGAAACAGAGGGTCTGAAACAGAGGGTCTGAAACAGAGGGCGTGAAACAGAGGTTCTAAAACAGAGGGTCTGAAACAGAGGGGCTGAAACAGAGGGTCTGAAAGAGAGGGCGAGAAACAGAGGGGCTTAAACAGAGGGCGAGAAATTGAGGGTCTGAAACAGAGGGTCTGAAACAGAGGGCGCGAAACAGAGGGCGCGAAACAGAGGGTCTGAAACAGAGGGTCTGAAACAGAGGGGCTGAAACAGAGGGGCTGAAACAGAGTGCGAGAAACAGAGGGGCTGAAACAGAGGGCGAGAAACAGAGGCCGCGAAACAGAGGGTCTGAAACAGAGGGTCTGAAACAGAGGGTGAGAAACAGAGGGCGAGAAACAGAGGGTCCGAAACAGAGGTTCTGAAACAAAGGGCGCGAAACAGAGGGGCCGAAACAGAGGGCGGCAAACAGAAGGGCCGAAACAGAGGGTCTGAAACAGAGGGCGCGAAGCAGAGGGGCTGAAACATAGGGCGAGAAACAGAGGGGCTGAAACAGGGGGCGTGAAACAGAGGTTCTGAAATAGAGGGTCTGAAACAGAGGCGCTGAAACAGAGGGTCTGAAAGAGAGGGCGAGAAACAGAGGGGCTTAAACAGAGGGCGAGAAATAGAGGGTCTGAAACAGAGGGTCTGAAACAGAGGGCGCGAAACAGAGGGCGCGAAACAGAGGATCTGAAACAGAGGGGCTGAAACAGAGGGGGCGAAACAGAGGGTCGGAAACAGAGGGCGAGAATCAGAGGGGCCGAAACAGAGGGCGAGAAACAGAGGGGCCGAAACAGAGGGCGAGAAACAGAGGGGCCGAAACAGAGGGCGAGAAACAGAGGGGCCGAAACAGAGGGGCTGAAACAGAGGGCGCGAAACAGAAGGCGCGAAACAGAGGGCGAGAAACAGAGGGTCTGAAACAGAGGGTCTGAAACAGAGGGCGTGAAACAGAGGGCCTGAAACACAGGGTCTGAAACAGACGGTCTGAAACAGAGGGTCTGAAACAGAGGGCGAGAAACAGAGGGACTGAAACAGAGGGCGAGAAACAGAGGGTATGAAACAGTGGGTCTGAAACAGAGGGGCTGAAACAGAGGGCGAGAAACAGAGGGCGAGAAACAGAAGGCGAGAAACAGAGGGTCTGAAACAGAGGGGCTGAAACAGAGGGTCTGAAACAGAGGGCGAGAAACAGAGGGTCTGAAACAGAGGGCGAGAAACAGAGGGGCCGAAACAGAGAGCGAGAAACAGAGGGACCGAAACAGAGGGCGAGAAACAGAGGGTCTGAAACAGTGGGTCTGAAACAGAGGCTCTGAAACAGAGGGGCCGAAACAGAGGGTGAGAAACAGAGGGTCTGAAACAGAGGGTGCGAAACAGAGTGCGAGAAACAGAGGGTCTGAAACGGAGGGTCTGAAACAGAGGGCGCTAAACAGAGGGTCTGAAACAGAGGGGCTGAAACCGAGGGCGAGAAACAGAGGGTCTGAAACAGAGGGGCTGAAACAGAGGGTGAGAAATAGAGAGTCTGAAACAGAGGGTCTGAAACAGAGGGTCTGAAACAGAGGGGGCGAAACAGAGGGGCCGAAACAGAGGGCGAGAAACAGAGGGGCCGAAACAGAATGCGAGAAACAGAGGGCGAGAAACAGAGGGTCTGAAACAGAGGGGTTGAAACAGAGGGCGAGAAACAGAGCGTCTGAAACAGAGGGTCTGAAACAGAGGGTCTGAAACAGAGGGCGCGAAACAGAGGGGCCGAAACAGAGGGCGAGAAACAGAGGGGCCGAAACAGACGGCGAGAAACAGAGGGTCTGAAACAGAGGGTCTGAAACAGAAGGTCTGAAACAGAGGGGCTGAAACAGAGGGGCTAAAACAGAGGGTCTGAAACAGAGGGGCTGAAACAGAGGGCGAGAAACAGAGGGTCTGAAACAGAGGAGCCGAAACAGAGGGCGAGAAACAGAGGGGCCGAAACAGAATGCGAGAAACAGAGGGCGAGAAACAGAGGGTCTGAAACAGAGGGGTTGAAACAGAGGGCGAGAAACAGAGCGTCTGAAACAGAGGGTCTGAAACAGAGGGCGCGAAACAGAGGGGCCGAAACAGAGGGCGAGATACAGAGGGGCCGAAACAGACGGCGAGAAACAGAGGGTCTGAAAAAGAGGGTCTGAAACAGAGGGTCTGAAACAGAGGGGCTGAAACAGAGGGGCTGAAACAGAGGGTCTGAAACAGAGGGGCTGAAACAGAGGGCGAGAAACAGAGGGTCTGAAACAGAGGGGCTGAAACAGAGGGTCTGAAACAGAGGGGCTGAAACAGAGGGTCTGAAACAGAGGGGCTGAAACAGAGGGTGCGAAACAGAGGGTCTGAAACAGAGGGCGCGAAACAGAGGGTCTGAAACAGAGGGCGCGAAACAGAGGGTCTGAAACAGCGGGTCTGAAACAGAGGGTCTGAAACAGAGGGGCTGAAACAGAGGGCGCGAAACAGAGTGTCTGAAACAGATGGCGGGAAACAGAGGGCGAGAAACAGAGGGTCTGAAATAGAGGGTCTGAAACAGAGGGTCTGAAACAGACGGGCTGAAACAGAGGGGCTGAATCAGAGGGCGAGAAACAGAGGGGCTGAAACAGAGGGGCTGAAACAGAGGGGCTGAAACAGAGGGGGCGAAACAGAGGGTCGGAAACAGAGGGCGAGAAACAGAGGGGCCGAAACAGAGGGCGAGAAACAGAGGGGCCGAAACAGAGGGCGAGAAACAGAGGGGCCGAAACAGAGGGCGAGAAACAGAGGGTCTGAAACAGAGGGTCTGAATCAGAGGGTCTGAAACAGAGGGGCTGAAACAGAGGGCACGAAACAGAGGGCGCGAAACAGATGGCGAGAAACAGAGGGTCTGAAACAGAGGGTCTGAAACAGAGGGCGTGAAACAAAAGTTCTGAAACAGAGGGTCTGAAACAGAGGGGCTGAAACAGAGGGCGAGAAACAGAGGGTCTGAAACTGATGGCGAGAAACAGAGGGTGAGAAACAGAGGGTCTGAAATAGAGGGTCTGAAACAGAGGGGCTGAAACAGACGGGCTGAAACAGAGGGGCTGAATCAGAGGGCGAGAAACAGAGGGGCCGAAACAGAGGGCGAGAAACAGAGGGGCCGAAACAGAGGGCGAGAAACAGACGGGCTGAAACAGAGGGCGAGAAACAGAGGGGCCGAAACAGAGGGCGAGAAACAGAGGGTCTGAAACAGAGGGTCTGAAACAGAGGGGCTGAAACAGAGGGCGCGAAACAGAGGGCGCGAAACAGAGGGCGAGAAACAGAGGGTCTGAAACAGAGGGTCTGAAACAGTGGGCGTGAAACAGAGGTTCTGAAACAGAGGGTCTGAAACAGAGGGGCTGAAACAGAGGGTCTGAAAGAGAGGGCGAGAAACAGAGGGGCTTAAACAGAGGGCGAGAAATAGAGGGTCTGAAACAGAGGTTCTGAAACAGAGGGCGCGAAACAGAGGGCGCGAAACAGAGGGTCTGAAACAGAGGGGCTGAAACAGAGGGGGCGAAACAGAGGGTCGGAAACAGAGGGTGAGAATCAGAGGGGCCGAAACAGAGGGCGAGAAACAGAGGGGCCGAAACAGAGGGCGAGAAACAGAGGGGCCGAAACAGAGGGCGAGAAACAGAGGGGCCGAAACAGAGGGCGAGAAACAGAGGGTCTGAAACAGAGGGTCTGAAACAGAGGGTCTGAAACAGAGGGGCTGAAACAGAGGGCGCGAAACAGAGGGCGCGAAACAGAGGGCGAGAAACAGAGGGTCTGAAACAGAGGGTCTGAAACAGAGGGCGTGAAACAGAGGTTCTAAAACAGAGGGTCTGAAACAGAGGGGCTGAAACAGAGGGTCTGAAAGAGAGGGCGAGAAACAGAGGGGCTTAAACAGAGGGCGAGAAATTGAGGGTCTGAAACAGAGGGTCTGAAACAGAGGGCGCGAAACAGAGGGCGCGAAACAGAGGGTCTGAAACAGAGGGTCTGAAACAGAGGGGCTGAAACAGAGGGGCTGAAACAGAGTGCGAGAAACAGAGGGGCTGAAACAGAGGGCGAGAAACAGAGGCCGCGAAACAGAGGGTCTGAAACAGAGGGTCTGAAACAGAGGGTGAGAAACAGAGGGCGAGAAACAGAGGGTCCGAAACAGAGGTTCTGAAACAAAGGGCGCGAAACAGAGGGGCCGAAACAGAGGGCGGCAAACAGAAGGGCCGAAACAGAGGGTCTGAAACAGAGGGCGCGAAGCAGAGGGGCTGAAACATAGGGCGAGAAACAGAGGGGCTGAAACAGGGGGCGTGAAACAGAGGTTCTGAAATAGAGGGTCTGAAACAGAGGCGCTGAAACAGAGGGTCTGAAAGAGAGGGCGAGAAACAGAGGGGCTTAAACAGAGGGCGAGAAATAGAGGGTCTGAAACAGAGGGTCTGAAACAGAGGGCGCGAAACAGAGGGCGCGAAACAGAGGATCTGAAACAGAGGGGCTGAAACAGAGGGGGCGAAACAGAGGGTCGGAAACAGAGGGCGAGAATCAGAGGGGCCGAAACAGAGGGCGAGAAACAGAGGGGCCGAAACAGAGGGCGAGAAACAGAGGGGCCGAAACAGAGGGCGAGAAACAGAGGGGCCGAAACAGAGGGGCTGAAACAGAGGGCGCGAAACAGAAGGCGCGAAACAGAGGGCGAGAAACAGAGGGTCTGAAACAGAGGGTCTGAAACAGAGGGCGTGAAACAGAGGTTCTGAAACAGAGGGTCTGAAACAGAGGGGCTGAAACAGAGGGTCTGAAAGAGAGGGCGAGAAACAGAGGGGCTTAAACAGAGGGCGAGAAATTGAGGGTCTGAAACAGAGGGTCTGAAACAGAGGGCGCGAAACAGAGGGCGCGAAACAGAGGGTGTGAAACAGAGGGTCTGAAACAGAGGGGCTGAAACAGAGGGGCTGAAACAGAGGGCGAGAAACAGAGGGGCTGAAACAGAGGGCGAGAAACAGAGGCCGCGAAACAGAGGGTATGAAACAGAGAGTCTGAAACAGAGGGTGAGAAACAGAGGGCGAGAAACAGAGGGTCCGAAACAGAGGTTCTGAAACAAAGGGTGCGAAACAGAGGGGCCGAAACAGAGGGCGGCAAACAGAAGGGCCGAAACAGAGGGTCTGAAACAGAGGGCGCGAAACAGAGGGCGCGAAACAGAGGGCGAGAAACAGAGGGTCTGAAAAAGAGGGTCTGAAACAGAGGGTAGCAAACAGAGGGGCTGAAACAGAGGGCGAGAAACAGAGGGTCTGAAACAGAGGGTCTGAAACAGAGGGGCTGAAACAGAGGGTCTGAAACAGAGGGTGAGAAACAGAGGGCGAGAAACAGAGGGGCTGAAACAGAGGGGCTGAAACAGAGGGGCTGAAACAGAGGGCGAGAAACAGAGGGGCTGAAACAGAGGGGCTGAAACAGAGGGGCTGAAACAGAGGGGCTGAAACAGAGGGCACGAAACAGAGGGTCTGAAACAGAGGGCGAGAAACAGAGGGGCCGAAACAGAGTGTCTGAAACAGAGGGCGCGAAACAGAGGGCGCGAAGCATAGGGGGCGAAACAGAGGGCGAGAAACAGAGGGTCTGAAACAGAGGGGCTGAAACAGAGGGGCTGAAACAGAGGGCGAGAAACAGAGGGTGAGAAACAGAGGGTCTGAAACAGAGGGGCTGAAACAGAGGGCGTGAAAGAGAGGGCGCGAAACAGAAGGCGCGAAACAGAGGGCGAGAAACAGAGGGGCCGAAACAGAGGGTGAGAAACAGAGTGGCCGAAACAGAGGGCGAGAAACAGAGGGTCTGAAACAGAGCATCTGAAACAGAGGGTCTGAAACAGAGGGCCCGAAACAGAGGGCGCGAAACAGAGGGCGAGAAACAGAGGGTCTGAAACAGAGGGCGTGAAACAGAGGGCCTGAATCACAGGGTCTGAAACAGACGGTCTGAAACAGAGGGTCTGAAACAGAGGGCGAGAAACAGAGGGACTGAAACAGAGGGCGAGAAACAGAGGGTATGAAACAGTGGGTCTGAAACAGAGGGGCTGAAACAGAGGGCGAGAAACAGAGGGCGAGAAACAGAGGGCGAGAAACAGAGGGTCTGAAACAGAGGGGCTGAAACAGAGGGGCTGAAACAGAGGGCGAGAAACAGAGGGTCTGAAACAGAGGGCGAGAAACAGAGGGGCCGAAACAGAGGGCGAGAAACAGAGGGGCCGAAACAGAGGGCGAGAAACAGAGGGTCTGAAACAGTGGGTCTGAAACAGAGGGTCTGAAACAGAGGGGCCGAAACAGAGGGTGAGAAACAGAGGGTCTGAAACAGAGGGTCTGAAACGGAGGGTCTGAAACAGAGGACGCTAAACAGTGGGTCTGAAACAGCGGGGCTGAAACGGAGGGCGAGAAACAGAGGGTCTGAAACAGAGGGGCTGAAACAGAGGGTGAGAAACAGAGGGTCTGAAACAGAGGGTCTGAAACAGAGGGTCTGAAACAGAGGGGGCGAAACAGAGGGGCCGAAACAGAGGTCGAGAAACAGAGGGGCCGAAACAGAATGCGAGAAACAGAGGGCGAGAAACAGAGGGTCTGAAACAGAGGGGTTGAAACAGAGGGCGAGAAACAGAGCGTCTGAAACAGAGGGTCTGAAACAGAGGGTCTGAAACAGAGGGCGCGAAACAGAGGGGCCGAAACAGAGGGCGAGAAACAGAGGGGCCGAAACAGACGGCGAGAAACAGAGGGTCTGAAACAGAGGGTCTGAAACAGAAGGTCTGAAACAGAGGGGCTGAAACAGACGGGCTGAAACAGAGGGTCTGAAACAGAGGGGCTGAAACAGAGGGCGAGAAACAGAGGGTCTGAAACAGAGGGGCTGAAACAGAGGGTCTGAAACAGAGGGGCTGAAACAGAGGGTCTGAAACAGAGGGGCTGAAACAGAGGGCGCGAAACAGAGAGTCTGAAACAGAGGGCGCGAAACTGACGGCACAAAACAGAGGGGCTGAAACCGAGGGGCTGAAACAGAGGGTCTGAAACAGAGGGTCTGAAACAGTGGGCACGAAACAGAGGGTCTGAAACAGCGTGTCTGAAACAGAGGGTCTGAAGCAGAGGGGCTGAAACAGAGGGCGCGAAACTGAGTATCTGAAACAGTGGGGCTGAAACAGAGGGCGCGAAACAGAGGGTCTGAAGCAGATGGCGGGAAACAGTGGGCGCGAAACAGAGGGCGAGAAACAGAGTGTCTGAAATAGAGGGTCTGAAACAGAGGGTCTGAAACAGAGGGGCTGAAAGAGAGGGGCTGAATCAGAGGGCGAGAAACAGAGGGGCTGAAACAGAGGGGCTGAAACAGAGGGGCTGAAACAGAGGGGGCGAAACAGAGGGTCGGAAACAGAGGGCGAGAAACAGAGTGTCTGAAATAGAGGGTCTGAAACAGAGGGTCTGAAACAGAGGGGCTGAAACAGAGGGGCTGAATCAGAGGGCGAGAAACAGAGGGTCTGAAACAGAGGGGCTGAAACAGAGGGCGCGAAAGAGAGGGCGCGAAACAGAAGGCGCGAATCAGAGGGCGAGAAACAGAGGGGCCGAAACAGAGGGGCTGAAACAGAGTGGCCGAAACAGAGGGCGAGAAACAGAGGGTCTGAAACAGAGCGTCTGAAACAGAGGGCCCGAAACAGAGGGCGCGAAACAGAGGGCGAGAAACAGAGGGTCTGAAACAGAGGGCGTGAAACAGAGGGCCTGAAACACAGGGTCTGAAACAGACGGTCTGAAACAGAGGGTCTGAAACAGAGGGCGAGAAACAGAGGGACTGAAACAGAGGGCGAGAAACAGAGGGTATGAAACAGTGCGTCTGAAAGAGAGGGGCTGAAACAGAGGGCGAGAAACAGAGGGCGAGAAACAGAGGGCGAGAAACAGAGGGTCTGAAACAGAGGGGCTGAAACAGAGGGGCTGAAACAGAGGGCGAGAAACAGAGGGGCCGAAACAGAGGGCGAGAAACAGAGGGGCCGAAACAGAGGGCGAGAAACAGAGGGTCTGAAACAGTGGGTCTGAAACAGAGGGTCTGAAACAGAGGGGCCGAAACAGAGGGTGAGAAACAGAGGGTCTGAAACAGAGGGTGCGAAACAGAGGGCGAGAAACAGAGGGTCTGAAACAGAGGGTCTGAAACGGAGGGTCTGAAACAGAGGGCGCTAAACAGAGGGTCTGAAACAGAGGGGCTGAAACGGAGGGCGAGAAACAGAGGGTCTGAAACAGAGGGGCTGAAACAGAGGGTGAGAAACAGAGGGTCTGAAACAGAGGGTCTGAAACAGAGGGTCTGAAACAGAGGGGGTGAAACAGAGTGGCCGAAACAGAGGGCGAGAAACAGAGGGGCCGAAACAGACGGCGAGAAACAGAGGGTCTGAAACAGAGGGTCTGAAACAGAAGGTCTGAAACAGAGGGGCTGAAACAGAGGGGCTGAAACAGAGGGTCTGAAACAAAGGGGCTGAAACAGAGGGCGAGAAACAGAGGGTCTGAAACAGAGGGGCTGAAACAGATGGTCTGAAACAGAGGGGCTGAAACAGAGGGTCTGAAACAGAGGGGCTGAAACAGAGGGCGCGAAACAGAGAGTCTGAAACAGAGGGCGCGAAACAGACGGCGCAAAACAGAGGGGCTGAAACCGAGGGGCTGAAACAGAGGGTCTGAAACAGAGGGTCTGAAACAGTGGGCACGAAACAGAGGGTCTGAAACAGCGTGTCTGAAACAGAGGGTCTGAAGCAGAGGGGCTGAAACAGAGGGCGCGAAACTGAGTATCTGAAACAGAGGGCGCGAAACAGAGGGTCTGAAGCAGATGGCGGGAAACAGATGGCGCGAAACAGAGGGCGAGAAACAGAGTGTCTGAAATAGAGGGTCTGAAACAGAGGGTCTGAAACAGAGGGGCTGAAACAGAGGGGCTGAATCAGAGGGCGAGAAACAGAGGGGCTGAAACAGAGGGGCTGAAACAGAGGGGCTGAAACAGAGGGGGCGAAACAGAGGGTCGGAAACAGAGGGCGAGAAACAGAGGGGCCGAAACAGAGGGCGAGAAACAGAGGGGCTGAAACAGAGGGCGAGAAAGAGAGGGGCCGAAACAGAGGGCGAGAAACAGAGGGGCTGAAACAGAGTGGCCGAAACAGAGGGCGAGAAACAGAGGGTCTGAAACAGAGCGTCTGAAACAGAGGGCCCGAAACAGAGGGCGCGAAACAGAGGGCGAGAAACAGAGGGTCTGAAACAGAGGGCGTGAAACAGAGGGCCTGAAACACAGGGTCTGAAACAGACGGTCTGAAACAGAGGGTCTGAAACAGAGGGCGAGAAACAGAGGGACTGAAACAGAGGGCGAGAAACAGAGGGTATGAAACAGTGCGTCTGAAAGAGAGGGGCTGAAACAGAGGGCGAGAAACAGAGGGCGAGAAACAGAGGGCGAGAAACAGAGTGTCTGAAACAGAGGGGCTGAAACAGAGGGGCTGAAACAGAGGGCGAGAAACAGAGGGGCCGAAACAGAGGGCGAGAAACAGAGGGGCCGAAACAGAGGGCGAGAAACAGAGGGTCTGAAACAGTTGGTCTGAAACAGAGGGTCTGAAACAGAGGGGCCGAAACAGAGGGCGAGAAACAGAGGGTCTGAAACAGAGGGTCTGAAACGGAGGGTCTGAAACAGAGGGCGCTAAACAGAGGGTCTGAAACAGAGGGGCTGAAACGGAGGGCGAGAAACAGAGGGTCTGAAACAGAGGGCGAGAAACAGAGGGGCCGAAACAGAGTGTCTGAAACAGAGGGCGCGAAACAGAGGGCGCGAAGCATAGGGGGCGAAACAGAGGGCGAGAAACAGAGGGTCTGAAACAGAGGGGCTGAAACAGAGGGGCTGAAACAGAGGGCGAGAAACAGAGGGTGAGAAACAGAGGGTCTGAAACAGAGGGGCTGAAACAGAGGGCGTGAAAGAGAGGGCGCGAAACAGAAGACGCGAAACAGAGGGCGAGAAACAGAGGGGCCGAAACAGAGGGTGAGAAACAGAGTGGCCGAAACAGAGGGCGAGAAACAGAGGGTCTGAAACAGAGCATCTGAAACAGAGGGTCTGAAACAGAGGGCCCGAAACAGAGGGCGCGAAACAGAGGGCGAGAAACAGAGGGTCTGAAACAGAGGGCGTGAAACAGAGGGCCTGAAACACAGGGTCTGAAACAGACGGTCTGAAACAGAGGGTCTGAAACAGAGGGCGAGAAACAGAGGGACTGAAACAGAGGGCGAGAAACAGAGGGTATGAAACAGTGGGTCTGAAACAGAGGGGCTGAAACAGAGGGCGAGAAACAGAGGGCGAGAAACAGAGGGCGAGAAACAGAGGGTCTGAAACAGAGGGGCTGAAACAGAGGGGCTGAAACAGAGGGCGAGAAACAGAGGGTCTGAAACAGAGGGCGAGAAACAGAGGGGCCGAAACAGAGGGCGAGAAACAGAGGGGCCGAAACAGAGGGCGAGAAACAGAGGGTCTGAAACAGTGGGTCTGAAACAGAGGGTCTGAAACAGAGGGGCCGAAACAGAGGGTGAGAAACAGAGGGTCTGAAACAGAGGGTCTGAAACGGAGGGTCTGAAACAGAGGACGCTAAACAGTGGGTCTGAAACAGCGGGGCTGAAACGGAGGGCGAGAAACAGAGGGTCTGAAACAGAGGGGCTGAAACAGAGGGTGAGAAACAGAGGGTCTGAAACAGAGGGTCTGAAACAGAGGGTCTGAAACAGAGGGGGCGAAACAGAGGGGCCGAAACAGAGGTCGAGAAACAGAGGGGCCGAAACAGAATGCGAGAAACAGAGGGCGAGAAACAGAGGGTCTGAAACAGAGGGGTTGAAACAGAGGGCGAGAAACAGAGCGTCTGAAACAGAGGGTCTGAAACAGAGGGTCTGAAACAGAGGGCGCGAAACAGAGGGGCCGAAACAGAGGGCGAGAAACAGAGGGGCCGAAACAGACGGCGAGAAACAGAGGGTCTGAAACAGAGGGTCTGAAACAGAAGGTCTGAAACAGAGGGGCTGAAACAGACGGGCTGAAACAGAGGGTCTGAAACAGAGGGGCTGAAACAGAGGGCGAGAAACAGAGGGTCTGAAATAGAGGGTCTGAAACAGAGGGCGCGAAACAGAGGGTCTGAAGCAGATGGCGGGAAACAGTGGGCGCGAAACAGAGGGCGAGAAACAGAGTGTCTGAAATAGAGGGTCTGAAACAGAGGGTCTGAAACAGAGGGGCTGAAAGAGAGGGGCTGAATCAGAGGGCGAGAAACAGAGGGGCTGAAACAGAGGGGCTGAAACAGAGGGGCTGAAACAGAGGGGGCGAAACAGAGGGTCGGAAACAGAGGGTCTGAAACAGAGGGGCTGAAACAGAGGGGCTGAATCAGAGGGGCTGAAACAGAGGGGCTGAATCAGAGGGCGAGAAACAGAGGGTCTGAAACAGAGGGGCTGAAACAGAGGGCGCGAAAGAGAGGGCGCGAAACAGAAGGCGCGAATCAGAGGGCGAGAAACAGAGGGGCCGAAACAGAGGGGCTGAAACAGAGTGGCCGAAACAGAGGGCGAGAAACAGAGGGTCTGAAACAGAGCGTCTGAAACAGAGGGCCCGAAACAGAGGGCGCGAAACAGAGGGCGAGAAACAGAGGGTCTGAAACAGAGGGCGTGAAACAGAGGGCCTGAAACACAGGGTCTGAAACAGACGGTCTGAAACAGAGGGTCTAAAACAGAGGGCGAGAAACAGAGGGACTGAAACAGAGGGCGAGAAACAGAGGGTATGAAACAGTGCGTCTGAAAGAGAGGGGCTGAAACAGAGGGCGAGAAACAGAGGGCGAGAAACAGAGGGCGAGAAACAGAGGGTCTGAAACAGAGGGGCTGAAACAGAGGGGCTGAAACAGAGGGCGAGAAACAGAGGGGCCGAAACAGAGGGCGAGAAACAGAGGGGCCGAAACAGAGGGCGAGAAACAGAGGGTCTGAAACAGTGGGTCTGAAACAGAGGGTCTGAAACAGAGGGGCCGAAACAGAGGGTGAGAAACAGAGGGTCTGAAACAGAGGGTGCGAAACAGAGGGCGAGAAACAGAGGGTCTGAAACAGAGGGTCTGAAACGGAGGGTCTGAAACAGAGGGCGCTAAACAGAGGGTCTGAAACAGAGGGGCTGAAACGGAGGGCGAGAAACAGAGGGTCTGAAACAGAGGGGCTGAAACAGAGGGTGAGAAACAGAGGGTCTGAAACAGAGGGTCTGAAACAGAGGGTCTGAAACAGAGGGGGTGAAACAGAGTGGCCGAAACAGAGGGCGAGAAACAGAGGGGCCGAAACAGACGGCGAGAAACAGAGGGTCTGAAACAGAGGGTCTGAAACAGAAGGTCTGAAACAGAGGGGCTGAAACAGAGGGGCTGAAACAGAGGGTCTGAAACAAAGGGGCTGAAACAGAGGGCGAGAAACAGAGGGTCTGAAACAGAGGGGCTGAAACAGATGGTCTGAAACAGAGGGGCTGAAACAGAGGGTCTGAAACAGAGGGGCTGAAACAGAGGGCGCGAAACAGAGAGTCTGAAACAGAGGGCGCGAAACAGACGGCGCAAAACAGAGGGGCTGAAACCGAGGGGCTGAAACAGAGGGTCTGAAACAGAGGGTCTGAAACAGTGGGCACGAAACAGAGGGTCTGAAACAGCGTGTCTGAAACAGAGGGTCTGAAGCAGAGGGGCTGAAACAGAGGGCGCGAAACTGAGTATCTGAAACAGAGGGCGCGAAACAGAGGGTCTGAAGCAGATGGCGGGAAACAGATGGCGCGAAACAGAGGGCGAGAAACAGAGTGTCTGAAATAGAGGGTCTGAAACAGAGGGTCTGAAACAGAGGGGCTGAAACAGAGGGGCTGAATCAGAGGGCGAGAATCAGAGGGGCTGAAACAGAGGGGCTGAAACAGAGGGGCTGAAACAGAGGGGGCGAAACAGAGGGTCGGAAACAGAGGGCGAGAAACAGAGGGGCCGAAACAGAGGGCGAGAAACAGAGGGGCTGAAACAGAGGGCGAGAAAGAGAGGGGCCGAAACAGAGGGCGAGAAACAGAGGGGCTGAAACAGAGTGGCCGAAACAGAGGGCGAGAAACAGAGGGTCTGAAACAGAGCGTCTGAAACAGAGGGCCCGAAACAGAGGGCGCGAAACAGAGGGCGAGAAACAGAGGGTCTGAAACAGAGGGCGTGAAACAGAGGGCCTGAAACACAGGGTCTGAAACAGACGGTCTGAAACAGAGGGTCTGAAACAGAGGGCGAGAAACAGAGGGACTGAAACAGAGGGCGAGAAACAGAGGGTATGAAACAGTGCGTCTGAAAGAGAGGGGCTGAAACAGAGGGCGAGAAACAGAGGGCGAGAAACAGAGGGCGAGAAACAGAGTGTCTGAAACAGAGGGGCTGAAACAGAGGGGCTGAAACAGAGGGCGAGAAACAGAGGGGCCGAAACAGAGGGCGAGAAACAGAGGGGCCGAAACAGAGGGCGAGAAACAGAGGGTCTGAAACAGTTGGTCTGAAACAGAGGGTCTGAAACAGAGGGGCCGAAACAGAGGGCGAGAAACAGAGGGTCTGAAACAGAGGGTCTGAAACGGAGGGTCTGAAACAGAGGGCGCTAAACAGAGGGTCTGAAACAGAGGGGCTGAAACGGAGGGCGAGAAACAGAGGGTCTGAAACAGAGGGCGAGAAACAGAGGGGCCGAAACAGAGTGTCTGAAACAGAGGGCGCGAAACAGAGGGCGCGAAGCATAGGGGGCGAAACAGAGGGCGAGAAACAGAGGGTCTGAAACAGAGGGGCTGAAACAGAGGGGCTGAAACAGAGGGCGAGAAACAGAGGGTGAGAAACAGAGGGTCTGAAACAGAGGGGCTGAAACAGAGGGCGTGAAAGAGAGGGCGCGAAACAGAAGACGCGAAACAGAGGGCGAGAAACAGAGGGGCCGAAACAGAGGGTGAGAAACAGAGTGGCCGAAACAGAGGGCGAGAAACAGAGGGTCTGAAACAGAGCATCTGAAACAGAGGGTCTGAAACAGAGGGCCCGAAACAGAGGGCGCGAAACAGAGGGCGAGAAACAGAGGGTCTGAAACAGAGGGCGTGAAACAGAGGGCCTGAAACACAGGGTCTGAAACAGACGGTCTGAAACAGAGGGTCTGAAACAGAGGGCGAGAAACAGAGGGACTGAAACAGAGGGCGAGAAACAGAGGGTATGAAACAGTGGGTCTGAAACAGAGGGGCTGAAACAGAGGGCGAGAAACAGAGGGCGAGAAACAGAGGGCGAGAAACAGAGGGTCTGAAACAGAGGGGCTGAAACAGAGGGGCTGAAACAGAGGGCGAGAAACAGAGGGTCTGAAACAGAGGGCGAGAAACAGAGGGGCCGAAACAGAGGGCGAGAAACAGAGGGGCCGAAACAGAGGGCGAGAAACAGAGGGTCTGAAACAGTGGGTCTGAAACAGAGGGTCTGAAACAGAGGGGCCGAAACAGAGGGTGAGAAACAGAGGGTCTGAAACAGAGGGTCTGAAACGGAGGGTCTGAAACAGAGGACGCTAAACAGTGGGTCTGAAACAGCGGGGCTGAAACGGAGGGCGAGAAACAGAGGGTCTGAAACAGAGGGGCTGAAACAGAGGGTGAGAAACAGAGGGTCTGAAACAGAGGGTCTGAAACAGAGGGTCTGAAACAGAGGGGGCGAAACAGAGGGGCCGAAACAGAGGTCGAGAAACAGAGGGGCCGAAACAGAATGCGAGAAACAGAGGGCGAGAAACAGAGGGTCTGAAACAGAGGGGTTGAAACAGAGGGCGAGAAACAGAGCGTCTGAAACAGAGGGTCTGAAACAGAGGGTCTGAAACAGAGGGCGCGAAACAGAGGGGCCGAAACAGAGGGCGAGAAACAGAGGGGCCGAAACAGACGGCGAGAAACAGAGGGTCTGAAACAGAGGGTCTGAAACAGAAGGTCTGAAACAGAGGGGCTGAAACAGACGGGCTGAAACAGAGGGTCTGAAACAGAGGGGCTGAAACAGAGGGCGAGAAACAGAGGGTCTGAAACAGAGGGGCTGAAACAGAGGGTCTGAAACAGAGGGGCTGAAACAGAGGGTCTGAAACAGAGGGGCTGAAACAGAGGGCGCGAAACAGAGAGTCTGAAACAGAGGGCGCGAAACTGACGGCACAAAACAGAGGGGCTGAAACCGAGGGGCTGAAACAGAGGGTCTGAAACAGAGGGTCTGAAACAGTGGGCACGAAACAGAGGGTCTGAAACAGTGGGGCTGAAACAGAGGGCGCGAAACAGAGGGTCTGAAGCAGATGGCGGGAAACAGTGGGCGCGAAACAGAGGGCGAGAAACAGAGTGTCTGAAATAGAGGGTCTGAAACAGAGGGTCTGAAACAGAGGGGCTGAAAGAGAGGGGCTGAATCAGAGGGCGAGAAACAGAGGGGCTGAAACAGAGGGGCTGAAACAGAGGGGCTGAAACAGAGGGGGCGAAACAGAGGGTCGGAAACAGAGGGCGAGAAACAGAGTGTCTGAAATAGAGGGTCTGAAACAGAGGGTCTGAAACAGAGGGGCTGAAACAGAGGGGCTGAATCAGAGGGCGAGAAACAGAGGGTCTGAAACAGAGGGGCTGAAACAGAGGGCGCGAAAGAGAGGGCGCGAAACAGAAGGCGCGAATCAGAGGGCGAGAAACAGAGGGGCCGAAACAGAGGGGCTGAAACAGAGTGGCCGAAACAGAGGGCGAGAAACAGAGGGTCTGAAACAGAGCGTCTGAAACAGAGGGCCCGAAACAGAGGGCGCGAAACAGAGGGCGAGAAACAGAGGGTCTGAAACAGAGGGCGTGAAACAGAGGGCCTGAAACACAGGGTCTGAAACAGACGGTCTGAAACAGAGGGTCTAAAACAGAGGGCGAGAAACAGAGGGACTGAAACAGAGGGCGAGAAACAGAGGGTATGAAACAGTGCGTCTGAAAGAGAGGGGCTGAAACAGAGGGCGAGAAACAGAGGGCGAGAAACAGAGGGCGAGAAACAGAGGGTCTGAAACAGAGGGGCTGAAACAGAGGGTCTGAAACAGAGGGCGAGAAACAGAGGGGCCGAAACAGAGGGCGAGAAACAGAGGGGCCGAAACAGAGGGCGAGAAACAGAGGGTCTGAAACAGTGGGTCTGAAACAGAGGGTCTGAAACAGAGGGGCCGAAACAGAGGGTGAGAAACAGAGGGTCTGAAACAGAGGGTGCGAAACAGAGGGCGAGAAACAGAGGGTCTGAAACAGAGGGTCTGAAACGGAGGGTCTGAAACAGAGGGCGCTAAACAGAGGGTCTGAAACAGAGGGGCTGAAACGGAGGGCGAGAAACAGAGGGTCTGAAACAGAGGGGCTGAAACAGAGGGTGAGAAACAGAGGGTCTGAAACAGAGGGTCTGAAACAGAGGGTCTGAAACAGAGGGGGTGAAACAGAGTGGCCGAAACAGAGGGCGAGAAACAGAGGGGCCGAAACAGACGGCGAGAAACAGAGGGTCTGAAACAGAGGGTCTGAAACAGAAGGTCTGAAACAGAGGGGCTGAAACAGAGGGGCTGAAACAGAGGGTCTGAAACAAAGGGGCTGAAACAGAGGGCGAGAAACAGAGGGTCTGAAACAGAGGGGCTGAAACAGATGGTCTGAAACAGAGGGGCTGAAACAGAGGGTCTGAAACAGAGGGGCTGAAACAGAGGGCGCGAAACAGAGAGTCTGAAACAGAGGGCGCGAAACAGACGGCGCAAAACAGAGGGGCTGAAACCGAGGGGCTGAAACAGAGGGTCTGAAACAGAGGGTCTGAAACAGTGGGCACGAAACAGAGGGTCTGAAACAGCGTGTCTGAAACAGAGGGTCTGAAGCAGAGGGGCTGAAACAGAGGGCGCGAAACTGAGTATCTGAAACAGAGGGCGCGAAACAGAGGGTCTGAAGCAGATGGCGGGAAACAGATGGCGCGAAACAGAGGGCGAGAAACAGAGTGTCTGAAATAGAGGGTCTGAAACAGAGGGTCTGAAACAGAGGGGCTGAAACAGAGGGGCTGAATCAGAGGGCGAGAATCAGAGGGGCTGAAACAGAGGGGCTGAAACAGAGGGGCTGAAACAGAGGGGGCGAAACAGAGGGTCGGAAACAGAGGGCGAGAAACAGAGGGGCCGAAACAGAGGGCGAGAAACAGAGGGGCTGAAACAGAGGGCGAGAAAGAGAGGGGCCGAAACAGAGGGCGAGAAACAGAGGGGCTGAAACAGAGTGGCCGAAACAGAGGGCGAGAAACAGAGGGTCTGAAACAGAGCGTCTGAAACAGAGGGCCCGAAACAGAGGGCGCGAAACAGAGGGCGAGAAACAGAGGGTCTGAAACAGAGGGCGTGAAACAGAGGGCCTGAAACACAGGGTCTGAAACAGATGGTCTGAAACAGAGGGTCTGAAACAGAGGGCGAGAAACAGAGGGACTGAAACAGAGGGCGAGAAACAGAGGGTATGAAACAGTGCGTCTGAAAGAGAGGGGCTGAAACAGAGGGCGAGAAACAGAGGGCGAGAAACAGAGGGCGAGAAACAGAGTGTCTGAAACAGAGGGGCTGAAACAGAGGGGCTGAAACAGAGGGCGAGAAACAGAGGGGCCGAAACAGAGGGCGAGAAACAGAGGGGCCGAAACAGAGGGCGAGAAACAGAGGGTCTGAAACAGTTGGTCTGAAACAGAGGGTCTGAAACAGAGGGGCCGAAACAGAGGGCGAGAAACAGAGGGTCTGAAACAGAGGGTCTGAAACGGAGGGTCTGAAACAGAGGGCGCTAAACAGAGGGTCTGAAACAGAGGGGCTGAAACGGAGGGCGAGAAACAGAGGGTCTGAAACAGAGGGGCTGAAACAGAGGGTGAGAAACAGAGGGTCTGAAACAGAGGGTCTGAAACAGAGGGTCTGAAACAGAGGGGGCGAAACAGAGTGGCCGAAACAGAGGGCGAGAAACAGAGGGGCCGAAACAGACGGCGAGAAACAGAGGGTCTGAAACAGAGGGTCTGAAACAGAAGGTCTGAAACAGAGGGGCTGAAACAGAGGGGCTGAAACAGAGGGTCTGAAACAAAGGGGCTGAAACAGTGGGCGAGAAACAGAGGGTCTGAAACAGAGGGGCTGAAACAGATGGTCTGAAACAGAGGGGCTGAAACAGAGGGTCTGAAACAGAGGGGCTGAAACAGAGGGCGCGAAACAGAGAGTCTGAAACAGAGGGCGCGAAACAGACGGCGCAAAACAGAGGGGCTGAAACCGAGGGGCTGAAACAGAGGGTCTGAAACAGAGGGTCTGAAACAGTGGGCACGAAACAGAGGGTCTGAAACAGCGTGTCTGAAACAGAGGGTCTGAAGCAGAGGGGCTGAAACAGAGGGCGCGAAACTGAGTATCTGAAACAGAGGGCGCGAAACAGAGGGTCTGAAGCAGATGGCGGGAAACAGACGGCGCGAAACAGAGGGCGAGAAACAGAGTGTCTGAAATAGAGGGTCTGAAACAGAGGGTCTGAAACAGAGGGGCTGAAACAGAGGGGCTGAATCAGAGGGCGAGAAACAGAGGAGCTGAAACAGAGGGGCTGAAACAGAGGGGCTGAAACAGAGGGGGCGAAACAGAGGGTCGGAAACAGAGGGCGAGAAACAGAGGGGCCGAAACAGAGGGCGAGAAACAGAGGGGCTGAAACAGAGGGCGAGAAAGAGAGGGGCCGAAACAGAGGGCGAGAAACAGAGGGGCCGAAACAGAGGGCGAGAAACAGAGGGTATGAAACAGAGGGCGTGAAACAGAGGGTCTGAAACACAGGGTCTGAAACAGAGGGCACGAAACAGAGGGTCTGAAACAGAGGGCGAGAAACAGAGGGGCCGAAACAGAGTGTCTGAAACAGAGGGCACGAAACAGAGGGCGCGAAGCCAAGTGGGCGAAACAGAGGGCGAGAAACAGAGGGTCTGAAACAGAGGGGCTGAAACAGAGGGGCTAAAACAGAGGGCGAGAAACAGAGGGCGAGAAACAGAGGGCGAGAAACAGAGGGTCTGAAACAGAGGGGCTGAAACAGAGGGCGCGAAAGAGAGGGCGCGAAACAGAAGGCGCGAAACAGAGGGCGAGAAACAGAGGGGCCGAAACAGAGGGTGAGAAACAGAGTGGCCGAAACAGAGGGCGAGAAACAGAGGGTCTGAAACAGAGCGTCTGAAACAGAGGGTCTGAAACAGAGGGCCCGAAACAGAGGGCGCGAAACAGAGGGCGAGAAACAGAGGGTCTGAAACAGAGGGCGTGAAACAGAGGGCCTGAAACACAGGGTCTGAAACAGACGGTCTGAAACAGAGGGTCTGAAACAGAGGGCGAGAAACAGAGGGACTGAAACAGAGGGCGCGAAACAGATGGCGAGAAACAGAGGGTCTGAAACAGAGGGGCTGAAACAGAGGGCGAGAAACAGAGGGTCTGAAACTGATGGCGAGAAACAGAGGGCGAGAAACAGAGGGTCTGAAATAGAGGGTCTGAAACAGAGGGGCTGAAACAGACGGGCTGAAACAGAGGGGCTGAATCAGAGGGCGAGAAACAGAGGGGCCGAAACAGAGGGCGAGAAACAGAGGGGCCGAAACAGAGGGCGAGAAACAGACGGGCCGAAACAGAGGGCGAGAAACAGAGGGGCCGAAACAGAGTGCGAGAAACAGAGGGTCTGAAACAGAGGGTCTGAAACAGAGGGTCTGAAACAGAGGGGCTGAAACAGAGGGCGCGAAACAGAGGGCGCGAAACAGAGGGCGAGAAACAGAGGGTCTGAAACAGAGGGTCTGAAACAGAGGGCGTGAAACAGAGGTTCTGAAACAGAGGGTCTGAAACAGAGGGGCTGAAACAGAGGGTCTGAAAGAGAGGGCGAGAAACAGAGGGGCTTAAACAGAGGGCGAGAAATAGAGGGTCTGAAACAGAGGGTCTGAAACAGAGGGCGCGAAACAGAGGGCGCGAAACAGAGGGTCTGAAACAGAGGGGCTGAAACAGAGGGGGCGAAACAGAGGGTCGGAAACAGAGGGTGAGAATCAGAGGGGCCGAAACTGAGGGCGAGAAACAGAGGGGCCGAAACAGAGGGCGAGAAACAGAGGGGCCGAAACAGAGGGCGAGAAACAGAGGGGCCGAAACAGAGGGCGAGAAACAGAGGGTCTGAAACAGAGGGTCTGAAACAGAGGGGCTGAAACAGAGGGTCTGAAACAGAGGGCGCGAAACAGAGGGCGAGAAACAGAGGGTCTGAAACAGAGGGTCTGAAACAGAGGGCGTGAAACAGAGGTTCTAAAACAGAGGGTCTGAAACAGAGGGGCTGAAACAGAGGGGCTGAAACAGAGGGCGAGAAACAGAGGGGCTGAAACAGAGGGCGAGAAACAGAGGCCGCGAAACAGAGGGTATGAAACAGAGAGTCTGAAACAGATGGTGAGAAACAGAGGGCGAGAAACAGAGGGTCCGAAACAGAGGTTCTGAAACAAAGGGTGCGAAACAGAGGGGCCGAAACAGAGGGCGGCAAACAGAAGGGCCGAAACAGAGGGCGAGAAACAGAGGGGCCGAAACAGAGGGCGAGAAACAGACGGGCTGAAACAGAGGGCGAGAAACAGAGGGGCCGAAACAGAGGGCGAGAAACAGAGGGTCTGAAACAGAGGGTCTGAAACAGAGGGGCTGAAACAGAGGGCGCGAAACAGAGGGCGCGAAACAGAGGGCGAGAAACAGAGGGTCTGAAACAGAGGGTCTGAAACAGTGGGCGTGAAACAGAGGTTCTGAAACAGAGGGTCTGAAACAGAGGGGCTGAAACAGAGGGTCTGAAAGAGAGGGCGAGAAACAGAGGGGCTTAAACAGAGGGCGAGAAATAGAGGGTCTGAAACAGAGGTTCTGAAACAGAGGGCGCGAAACAGAGGGCGCGAAACAGAGGGTCTGAAACAGAGGGGCTGAAACAGAGGGGGCGAAACAGAGGGTCGGAAACAGAGGGTGAGAATCAGAGGGGCCGAAACAGAGGGCGAGAAACAGAGGGGCCGAAACAGAGGGCGAGAAACAGAGGGGCCGAAACAGAGGGCGAGAAACAGAGGGGCCGAAACAGAGGGCGAGAAACAGAGGGTCTGAAACAGAGGGTCTGAAACAGAGGGTCTGAAACAGAGGGGCTGAAACAGAGGGCGCGAAACAGAGGGCGCGAAACAGAGGGCGAGAAACAGAGGGTCTGAAACAGAGGGTCTGAAACAGAGGGCGTGAAACAGAGGTTCTAAAACAGAGGGTCTGAAACAGAGGGGCTGAAACAGAGGGTCTGAAAGAGAGGGCGAGAAACAGAGGGGCTTAAACAGAGGGCGAGAAATTGAGGGTCTGAAACAGAGGGTCTGAAACAGAGGGCGCGAAACAGAGGGCGCGAAACAGAGGGTCTGAAACAGAGGGTCTGAAACAGAGGGGCTGAAACAGAGGGGCTGAAACAGAGTGCGAGAAACAGAGGGGCTGAAACAGAGGGCGAGAAACAGAGGCCGCGAAACAGAGGGTCTGAAACAGAGGGTCTGAAACAGAGGGTGAGAAACAGAGGGCGAGAAACAGAGGGTCCGAAACAGAGGTTCTGAAACAAAGGGCGCGAAACAGAGGGGCCGAAACAGAGGGCGGCAAACAGAAGGGCCGAAACAGAGGGTCTGAAACAGAGGGCGCGAAGCAGAGGGGCTGAAACATAGGGCGAGAAACAGAGGGGCTGAAACAGGGGGCGTGAAACAGAGGTTCTGAAATAGAGGGTCTGAAACAGAGGCGCTGAAACAGAGGGTCTGAAAGAGAGGGCGAGAAACAGAGGGGCTTAAACAGAGGGCGAGAAATAGAGGGTCTGAAACAGAGGGTCTGAAACAGAGGGCGCGAAACAGAGGGCGCGAAACAGAGGATCTGAAACAGAGGGGCTGAAACAGAGGGGGCGAAACAGAGGGTCGGAAACAGAGGGCGAGAATCAGAGGGGCCGAAACAGAGGGCGAGAAACAGAGGGGCCGAAACAGAGGGCGAGAAACAGAGGGGCCGAAACAGAGGGCGAGAAACAGAGGGGCCGAAACAGAGGGGCTGAAACAGAGGGCGCGAAACAGAAGGCGCGAAACAGAGGGCGAGAAACAGAGGGTCTGAAACAGAGGGTCTGAAACAGAGGGCGTGAAACAGAGGTTCTGAAACAGAGGGTCTGAAACAGAGGGGCTGAAACAGAGGGTCTGAAAGAGAGGGCGAGAAACAGAGGGGCTTAAACAGAGGGCGAGAAATTGAGGGTCTGAAACAGAGGGTCTGAAACAGAGGGCGCGAAACAGAGGGCGCGAAACAGAGGGTGTGAAACAGAGGGTCTGAAACAGAGGGGCTGAAACAGAGGGGCTGAAACAGAGGGCGAGAAACAGAGGGGCTGAAACAGAGGGCGAGAAACAGAGGCCGCGAAACAGAGGGTATGAAACAGAGAGTCTGAAACAGAGGGTGAGAAACAGAGGGCGAGAAACAGAGGGTCCGAAACAGAGGTTCTGAAACAAAGGGTGCGAAACAGAGGGGCCGAAACAGAGGGCGGCAAACAGAAGGGCCGAAACAGAGGGTCTGAAACAGAGGGCGCGAAACAGAGGGCGCGAAACAGAGGGCGAGAAACAGAGGGTCTGAAAAAGAGGGTCTGAAACAGAGGGTAGCAAACAGAGGGGCTGAAACAGAGGGCGAGAAACAGAGGGTCTGAAACAGAGGGTCTGAAACAGAGGGGCTGAAACAGAGGGTCTGAAACAGAGGGTGAGAAACAGAGGGCGAGAAACAGAGGGGCTGAAACAGAGGGGCTGAAACAGAGGGGCTGAAACAGAGGGCGAGAAACAGAGGGGCTGAAACAGAGGGGCTGAAACAGAGGGGCTGAAACAGAGGGGCTGAAACAGAGGGCACGAAACAGAGGGTCTGAAACAGAGGGCGAGAAACAGAGGGGCCGAAACAGAGTGTCTGAAACAGAGGGCGCGAAACAGAGGGCGCGAAGCATAGGGGGCGAAACAGAGGGCGAGAAACAGAGGGTCTGAAACAGAGGGGCTGAAACAGAGGGGCTGAAACAGAGGGCGAGAAACAGAGGGTGAGAAACAGAGGGTCTGAAACAGAGGGGCTGAAACAGAGGGCGTGAAAGAGAGGGCGCGAAACAGAAGGCGCGAAACAGAGGGCGAGAAACAGAGGGGCCGAAACAGAGGGTGAGAAACAGAGTGGCCGAAACAGAGGGCGAGAAACAGAGGGTCTGAAACAGAGCATCTGAAACAGAGGGTCTGAAACAGAGGGCCCGAAACAGAGGGCGCGAAACAGAGGGCGAGAAACAGAGGGTCTGAAACAGAGGGCGTGAAACAGAGGGCCTGAATCACAGGGTCTGAAACAGACGGTCTGAAACAGAGGGTCTGAAACAGAGGGCGAGAAACAGAGGGACTGAAACAGAGGGCGAGAAACAGAGGGTATGAAACAGTGGGTCTGAAACAGAGGGGCTGAAACAGAGGGCGAGAAACAGAGGGCGAGAAACAGAGGGCGAGAAACAGAGGGTCTGAAACAGAGGGGCTGAAACAGAGGGGCTGAAACAGAGGGCGAGAAACAGAGGGTCTGAAACAGAGGGCGAGAAACAGAGGGGCCGAAACAGAGGGCGAGAAACAGAGGGGCCGAAACAGAGGGCGAGAAACAGAGGGTCTGAAACAGTGGGTCTGAAACAGAGGGTCTGAAACAGAGGGGCCGAAACAGAGGGTGAGAAACAGAGGGTCTGAAACAGAGGGTCTGAAACGGAGGGTCTGAAACAGAGGACGCTAAACAGTGGGTCTGAAACAGCGGGGCTGAAACGGAGGGCGAGAAACAGAGGGTCTGAAACAGAGGGGCTGAAACAGAGGGTGAGAAACAGAGGGTCTGAAACAGAGGGTCTGAAACAGAGGGTCTGAAACAGAGGGGGCGAAACAGAGGGGCCGAAACAGAGGTCGAGAAACAGAGGGGCCGAAACAGAATGCGAGAAACAGAGGGCGAGAAACAGAGGGTCTGAAACAGAGGGGTTGAAACAGAGGGCGAGAAACAGAGCGTCTGAAACAGAGGGTCTGAAACAGAGGGTCTGAAACAGAGGGCGCGAAACAGAGGGGCCGAAACAGAGGGCGAGAAACAGAGGGGCCGAAACAGACGGCGAGAAACAGAGGGTCTGAAACAGAGGGTCTGAAACAGAAGGTCTGAAACAGAGGGGCTGAAACAGACGGGCTGAAACAGAGGGTCTGAAACAGAGGGGCTGAAACAGAGGGCGAGAAACAGAGGGTCTGAAACAGAGGGGCTGAAACAGAGGGTCTGAAACAGAGGGGCTGAAACAGAGGGTCTGAAACAGAGGGGCTGAAACAGAGGGCGCGAAACAGAGAGTCTGAAACAGAGGGCGCGAAACTGACGGCACAAAACAGAGGGGCTGAAACCGAGGGGCTGAAACAGAGGGTCTGAAACAGAGGGTCTGAAACAGTGGGCACGAAACAGAGGGTCTGAAACAGCGTGTCTGAAACAGAGGGTCTGAAGCAGAGGGGCTGAAACAGAGGGCGCGAAACTGAGTATCTGAAACAGTGGGGCTGAAACAGAGGGCGCGAAACAGAGGGTCTGAAGCAGATGGCGGGAAACAGTGGGCGCGAAACAGAGGGCGAGAAACAGAGTGTCTGAAATAGAGGGTCTGAAACAGAGGGTCTGAAACAGAGGGGCTGAAAGAGAGGGGCTGAATCAGAGGGCGAGAAACAGAGGGGCTGAAACAGAGGGGCTGAAACAGAGGGGCTGAAACAGAGGGGGCGAAACAGAGGGTCGGAAACAGAGGGCGAGAAACAGAGTGTCTGAAATAGAGGGTCTGAAACAGAGGGTCTGAAACAGAGGGGCTGAAACAGAGGGGCTGAATCAGAGGGCGAGAAACAGAGGGTCTGAAACAGAGGGGCTGAAACAGAGGGCGCGAAAGAGAGGGCGCGAAACAGAAGGCGCGAATCAGAGGGCGAGAAACAGAGGGGCCGAAACAGAGGGGCTGAAACAGAGTGGCCGAAACAGAGGGCGAGAAACAGAGGGTCTGAAACAGAGCGTCTGAAACAGAGGGCCCGAAACAGAGGGCGCGAAACAGAGGGCGAGAAACAGAGGGTCTGAAACAGAGGGCGTGAAACAGAGGGCCTGAAACACAGGGTCTGAAACAGACGGTCTGAAACAGAGGGTCTGAAACAGAGGGCGAGAAACAGAGGGACTGAAACAGAGGGCGAGAAACAGAGGGTATGAAACAGTGCGTCTGAAAGAGAGGGGCTGAAACAGAGGGCGAGAAACAGAGGGCGAGAAACAGAGGGCGAGAAACAGAGGGTCTGAAACAGAGGGGCTGAAACAGAGGGGCTGAAACAGAGGGCGAGAAACAGAGGGGCCGAAACAGAGGGCGAGAAACAGAGGGGCCGAAACAGAGGGCGAGAAACAGAGGGTCTGAAACAGTGGGTCTGAAACAGAGGGTCTGAAACAGAGGGGCCGAAACAGAGGGTGAGAAACAGAGGGTCTGAAACAGAGGGTGCGAAACAGAGGGCGAGAAACAGAGGGTCTGAAACAGAGGGTCTGAAACGGAGGGTCTGAAACAGAGGGCGCTAAACAGAGGGTCTGAAACAGAGGGGCTGAAACGGAGGGCGAGAAACAGAGGGTCTGAAACAGAGGGGCTGAAACAGAGGGTGAGAAACAGAGGGTCTGAAACAGAGGGTCTGAAACAGAGGGTCTGAAACAGAGGGGGTGAAACAGAGTGGCCGAAACAGAGGGCGAGAAACAGAGGGGCCGAAACAGACGGCGAGAAACAGAGGGTCTGAAACAGAGGGTCTGAAACAGAAGGTCTGAAACAGAGGGGCTGAAACAGAGGGGCTGAAACAGAGGGTCTGAAACAAAGGGGCTGAAACAGAGGGCGAGAAACAGAGGGTCTGAAACAGAGGGGCTGAAACAGATGGTCTGAAACAGAGGGGCTGAAACAGAGGGTCTGAAACAGAGGGGCTGAAACAGAGGGCGCGAAACAGAGAGTCTGAAACAGAGGGCGCGAAACAGACGGCGCAAAACAGAGGGGCTGAAACCGAGGGGCTGAAACAGAGGGTCTGAAACAGAGGGTCTGAAACAGTGGGCACGAAACAGAGGGTCTGAAACAGCGTGTCTGAAACAGAGGGTCTGAAGCAGAGGGGCTGAAACAGAGGGCGCGAAACTGAGTATCTGAAACAGAGGGCGCGAAACAGAGGGTCTGAAGCAGATGGCGGGAAACAGATGGCGCGAAACAGAGGGCGAGAAACAGAGTGTCTGAAATAGAGGGTCTGAAACAGAGGGTCTGAAACAGAGGGGCTGAAACAGAGGGGCTGAATCAGAGGGCGAGAAACAGAGGGGCTGAAACAGAGGGGCTGAAACAGAGGGGCTGAAACAGAGGGGGCGAAACAGAGGGTCGGAAACAGAGGGCGAGAAACAGAGGGGCCGAAACAGAGGGCGAGAAACAGAGGGGCTGAAACAGAGGGCGAGAAAGAGAGGGGCCGAAACAGAGGGCGAGAAACAGAGGGGCTGAAACAGAGTGGCCGAAACAGAGGGCGAGAAACAGAGGGTCTGAAACAGAGCGTCTGAAACAGAGGGCCCGAAACAGAGGGCGCGAAACAGAGGGCGAGAAACAGAGGGTCTGAAACAGAGGGCGTGAAACAGAGGGCCTGAAACACAGGGTCTGAAACAGACGGTCTGAAACAGAGGGTCTGAAACAGAGGGCGAGAAACAGAGGGACTGAAACAGAGGGCGAGAAACAGAGGGTATGAAACAGTGCGTCTGAAAGAGAGGGGCTGAAACAGAGGGCGAGAAACAGAGGGCGAGAAACAGAGGGCGAGAAACAGAGTGTCTGAAACAGAGGGGCTGAAACAGAGGGGCTGAAACAGAGGGCGAGAAACAGAGGGGCCGAAACAGAGGGCGAGAAACAGAGGGGCCGAAACAGAGGGCGAGAAACAGAGGGTCTGAAACAGTTGGTCTGAAACAGAGGGTCTGAAACAGAGGGGCCGAAACAGAGGGCGAGAAACAGAGGGTCTGAAACAGAGGGTCTGAAACGGAGGGTCTGAAACAGAGGGCGCTAAACAGAGGGTCTGAAACAGAGGGGCTGAAACGGAGGGCGAGAAACAGAGGGTCTGAAACAGAGGGCGAGAAACAGAGGGGCCGAAACAGAGTGTCTGAAACAGAGGGCGCGAAACAGAGGGCGCGAAGCATAGGGGGCGAAACAGAGGGCGAGAAACAGAGGGTCTGAAACAGAGGGGCTGAAACAGAGGGGCTGAAACAGAGGGCGAGAAACAGAGGGTGAGAAACAGAGGGTCTGAAACAGAGGGGCTGAAACAGAGGGCGTGAAAGAGAGGGCGCGAAACAGAAGACGCGAAACAGAGGGCGAGAAACAGAGGGGCCGAAACAGAGGGTGAGAAACAGAGTGGCCGAAACAGAGGGCGAGAAACAGAGGGTCTGAAACAGAGCATCTGAAACAGAGGGTCTGAAACAGAGGGCCCGAAACAGAGGGCGCGAAACAGAGGGCGAGAAACAGAGGGTCTGAAACAGAGGGCGTGAAACAGAGGGCCTGAAACACAGGGTCTGAAACAGACGGTCTGAAACAGAGGGTCTGAAACAGAGGGCGAGAAACAGAGGGACTGAAACAGAGGGCGAGAAACAGAGGGTATGAAACAGTGGGTCTGAAACAGAGGGGCTGAAACAGAGGGCGAGAAACAGAGGGCGAGAAACAGAGGGCGAGAAACAGAGGGTCTGAAACAGAGGGGCTGAAACAGAGGGGCTGAAACAGAGGGCGAGAAACAGAGGGTCTGAAACAGAGGGCGAGAAACAGAGGGTCTGAAACAGAGGGTCTGAAACAGAGGGTCTGAAACAGAGGGGGCGAAACAGAGGGGCCGAAACAGAGGTCGAGAAACAGAGGGGCCGAAACAGAATGCGAGAAACAGAGGGCGAGAAACAGAGGGTCTGAAACAGAGGGGTTGAAACAGAGGGCGAGAAACAGAGCGTCTGAAACAGAGGGTCTGAAACAGAGGGTCTGAAACAGAGGGCGCGAAACAGAGGGGCCGAAACAGAGGGCGAGAAACAGAGGGGCCGAAACAGACGGCGAGAAACAGAGGGTCTGAAACAGAGGGTCTGAAACAGAAGGTCTGAAACAGAGGGGCTGAAACAGACGGGCTGAAACAGAGGGTCTGAAACAGAGGGGCTGAAACAGAGGGCGAGAAACAGAGGGTCTGAAACAGAGGGGCTGAAACAGAGGGTCTGAAACAGAGGGGCTGAAACAGAGGGTCTGAAACAGAGGGGCTGAAACAGAGGGCGCGAAACAGAGAGTCTGAAACAGAGGGCGCGAAACTGACGGCACAAAACAGAGGGGCTGAAACCGAGGGGCTGAAACAGAGGGTCTGAAACAGAGGGTCTGAAACAGTGGGCACGAAACAGAGGGTCTGAAACAGCGTGTCTGAAACAGAGGGTCTGAAGCAGAGGGGCTGAAACAGAGGGCGCGAAACTGAGTATCTGAAACAGTGGGGCTGAAACAGAGGGCGCGAAACAGAGGGTCTGAAGCAGATGGCGGGAAACAGTGGGCGCGAAACAGAGGGCGAGAAACAGAGTGTCTGAAATAGAGGGTCTGAAACAGAGGGTCTGAAACAGAGGGGCTGAAAGAGAGGGGCTGAATCAGAGGGCGAGAAACAGAGGGGCTGAAACAGAGGGGGCGAAACAGAGGGTCGGAAACAGAGGGCGAGAAACAGAGTGTCTGAAATAGAGGGTCTGAAACAGAGGGTCTGAAACAGAGGGGCTGAAACAGAGGGGCTGAATCAGAGGGCGAGAAACAGAGGGTCTGAAACAGAGGGGCTGAAACAGAGGGCGCGAAAGAGAGGGCGCGAAACAGAAGGCGCGAATCAGAGGGCGAGAAACAGAGGGGCCGAAACAGAGGGGCTGAAACAGAGTGGCCGAAACAGAGGGCGAGAAACAGAGGGTCTGAAACAGAGCGTCTGAAACAGAGGGCCCGAAACAGAGGGCGCGAAACAGAGGGCGAGAAACAGAGGGTCTGAAACAGAGGGCGTGAAACAGAGGGCCTGAAACACAGGGTCTGAAACAGACGGTCTGAAACAGAGGGTCTGAAACAGAGGGCGAGAAACAGAGGGACTGAAACAGAGGGCGAGAAACAGAGGGTATGAAACAGTGCGTCTGAAAGAGAGGGGCTGAAACAGAGGGCGAGAAACAGAGGGCGAGAAACAGAGGGCGAGAAACAGAGGGTCTGAAACAGAGGGGCTGAAACAGAGGGGCTGAAACAGAGGGCGAGAAACAGAGGGGCCGAAACAGAGGGCGAGAAACAGAGGGGCCGAAACAGAGGGCGAGAAACAGAGGGTCTGAAACAGTGGGTCTGAAACAGAGGGTCTGAAACAGAGGGGCCGAAACAGAGGGTGAGAAACAGAGGGTCTGAAACAGAGGGTGCGAAACAGAGGGCGAGAAACAGAGGGTCTGAAACAGAGGGTCTGAAACGGAGGGTCTGAAACAGAGGGCGCTAAACAGAGGGTCTGAAACAGAGGGGCTGAAACGGAGGGCGAGAAACAGAGGGTCTGAAACAGAGGGGCTGAAACAGAGGGTGAGAAACAGAGGGTCTGAAACAGAGGGTCTGAAACAGAGGGTCTGAAACAGAGGGGGTGAAACAGAGTGGCCGAAACAGAGGGCGAGAAACAGAGGGGCCGAAACAGACGGCGAGAAACAGAGGGTCTGAAACAGAGGGTCTGAAACAGAAGGTCTGAAACAGAGGGGCTGAAACAGAGGGGCTGAAACAGAGGGTCTGAAACAAAGGGGCTGAAACAGAGGGCGAGAAACAGAGGGTCTGAAACAGAGGGGCTGAAACAGATGGTCTGAAACAGAGGGGCTGAAACAGAGGGTCTGAAACAGAGGGGCTGAAACAGAGGGCGCGAAACAGAGAGTCTGAAACAGAGGGCGCGAAACAGACGGCGCAAAACAGAGGGGCTGAAACCGAGGGGCTGAAACAGAGGGTCTGAAACAGAGGGTCTGAAACAGTGGGCACGAAACAGAGGGTCTGAAACAGCGTGTCTGAAACAGAGGGTCTGAAGCAGAGGGGCTGAAACAGAGGGCGCGAAACTGAGTATCTGAAACAGAGGGCGCGAAACAGAGGGTCTGAAGCAGATGGCGGGAAACAGATGGCGCGAAACAGAGGGCGAGAAACAGAGTGTCTGAAATAGAGGGTCTGAAACAGAGGGTCTGAAACAGAGGGGCTGAAACAGAGGGGCTGAATCAGAGGGCGAGAAACAGAGGGGCTGAAACAGAGGGGCTGAAACAGAGGGGCTGAAACAGAGGGGGCGAAACAGAGGGTCGGAAACAGAGGGCGAGAAACAGAGGGGCCGAAACAGAGGGCGAGAAACAGAGGGGCTGAAACAGAGGGCGAGAAAGAGAGGGGCCGAAACAGAGGGCGAGAAACAGAGGGGCTGAAACAGAGTGGCCGAAACAGAGGGCGAGAAACAGAGGGTCTGAAACAGAGCGTCTGAAACAGAGGGCCCGAAACAGAGGGCGCGAAACAGAGGGCGAGAAACAGAGGGTCTGAAACAGAGGGCGTGAAACAGAGGGCCTGAAACACAGGGTCTGAAACAGACGGTCTGAAACAGAGGGTCTGAAACAGAGGGCGAGAAACAGAGGGACTGAAACAGAGGGCGAGAAACAGAGGGTATGAAACAGTGCGTCTGAAAGAGAGGGGCTGAAACAGAGGGCGAGAAACAGAGGGCGAGAAACAGAGGGCGAGAAACAGAGTGTCTGAAACAGAGGGGCTGAAACAGAGGGGCTGAAACAGAGGGCGAGAAACAGAGGGGCCGAAACAGAGGGCGAGAAACAGAGGGGCCGAAATAGAGGGCGAGAAACAGAGGGTCTGAAACAGTTGGTCTGAAACAGAGGGTCTGAAACAGAGGGGCCGAAACAGAGGGCGAGAAACAGAGGGTCTGAAACAGAGGGTCTGAAACGGAGGGTCTGAAACAGAGGGCGCTAAACAGAGGGTCTGAAACAGAGGGGCTGAAACGGAGGGCGAGAAACAGAGGGTCTGAAACAGAGGGCGAGAAACAGAGGGGCCGAAACAGAGTGTCTGAAACAGAGGGCGCGAAACAGAGGGCGCGAAGCATAGGGGGCGAAACAGAGGGCGAGAAACAGAGGGTCTGAAACAGAGGGGCTGAAACAGAGGGGCTGAAACAGAGGGCGAGAAACAGAGGGTGAGAAACAGAGGGTCTGAAACAGAGGGGCTGAAACAGAGGGCGTGAAAGAGAGGGCGCGAAACAGAAGACGCGAAACAGAGGGCGAGAAACAGAGGGGCCGAAACAGAGGGTGAGAAACAGAGTGGCCGAAACAGAGGGCGAGAAACAGAGGGTCTGAAACAGAGCATCTGAAACAGAGGGTCTGAAACAGAGGGCCCGAAACAGAGGGCGCGAAACAGAGGGCGAGAAACAGAGGGTCTGAAACAGAGGGCGTGAAACAGAGGGCCTGAAACACAGGGTCTGAAACAGACGGTCTGAAACAGAGGGTCTGAAACAGAGGGCGAGAAACAGAGGGACTGAAACAGAGGGCGAGAAACAGAGGGTATGAAACAGTGGGTCTGAAACAGAGGGGCTGAAACAGAGGGCGAGAAACAGAGGGCGAGAAACAGAGGGCGAGAAACAGAGGGTCTGAAACAGAGGGGCTGAAACAGAGGGGCTGAAACAGAGGGCGAGAAACAGAGGGTCTGAAACAGAGGGCGAGAAACAGAGGGGCCGAAACAGAGGGCGAGAAACAGAGGGGCCGAAACAGAGGGCGAGAAACAGAGGGTCTGAAACAGTGGGTCTGAAACAGAGGGTCTGAAACAGAGGGGCCGAAACAGAGGGTGAGAAACAGAGGGTCTGAAACAGAGGGTCTGAAACGGAGGGTCTGAAACAGAGGACGCTAAACAGTGGGTCTGAAACAGCGGGGCTGAAACGGAGGGCGAGAAACAGAGGGTCTGAAACAGAGGGGCTGAAACAGAGGGTGAGAAACAGAGGGTCTGAAACAGAGGGTCTGAAACAGAGGGTCTGAAACAGAGGGGGCGAAACAGAGGGGCCGAAACAGAGGTCGAGAAACAGAGGGGCCGAAACAGAATGCGAGAAACAGAGGGCGAGAAACAGAGGGTCTGAAACAGAGGGGTTGAAACAGAGGGCGAGAAACAGAGCGTCTGAAACAGAGGGTCTGAAACAGAGGGTCTGAAACAGAGGGCGCGAAACAGAGGGGCCGAAACAGAGGGCGAGAAACAGAGGGGCCGAAACAGACGGCGAGAAACAGAGGGTCTGAAACAGAGGGTCTGAAACAGAAGGTCTGAAACAGAGGGGCTGAAACAGACGGGCTGAAACAGAGGGTCTGAAACAGAGGGGCTGAAACAGAGGGCGAGAAACAGAGGGTCTGAAATAGAGGGTCTGAAACAGAGGGCGCGAAACAGAGGGTCTGAAGCAGATGGCGGGAAACAGTGGGCGCGAAACAGAGGGCGAGAAACAGAGTGTCTGAAATAGAGGGTCTGAAACAGAGGGTCTGAAACAGAGGGGCTGAAAGAGAGGGGCTGAATCAGAGGGCGAGAAACAGAGGGGCTGAAACAGAGGGGCTGAAACAGAGGGGCTGAAACAGAGGGGGCGAAACAGAGGGTCGGAAACAGAGGGCGAGAAACAGAGTGTCTGAAATAGAGGGTCTGAAACAGAGGGTCTGAAACAGAGGGGCTGAAACAGAGGGGCTGAATCAGAGGGCGAGAAACAGAGGGTCTGAAACAGAGGGGCTGAAACAGAGGGCGCGAAAGAGAGGGCGCGAAACAGAAGGCGCGAATCAGAGGGCGAGAAACAGAGGGGCCGAAACAGAGGGGCTGAAACAGAGTGGCCGAAACAGAGGGCGAGAAACAGAGGGTCTGAAACAGAGCGTCTGAAACAGAGGGCCCGAAACAGAGGGCGCGAAACAGAGGGCGAGAAACAGAGGGTCTGAAACAGAGGGCGTGAAACAGAGGGCCTGAAACACAGGGTCTGAAACAGACGGTCTGAAACAGAGGGTCTAAAACAGAGGGCGAGAAACAGAGGGACTGAAACAGAGGGCGAGAAACAGAGGGTATGAAACAGTGCGTCTGAAAGAGAGGGGCTGAAACAGAGGGCGAGAAACAGAGGGCGAGAAACAGAGGGCGAGAAACAGAGGGTCTGAAACAGAGGGGCTGAAACAGAGGGGCTGAAACAGAGGGCGAGAAACAGAGGGGCCGAAACAGAGGGCGAGAAACAGAGGGGCCGAAACAGAGGGCGAGAAACAGAGGGTCTGAAACAGTGGGTCTGAAACAGAGGGTCTGAAACAGAGGGGCCGAAACAGAGGGTGAGAAACAGAGGGTCTGAAACAGAGGGTGCGAAACAGAGGGCGAGAAACAGAGGGTCTGAAACAGAGGGTCTGAAACGGAGGGTCTGAAACAGAGGGCGCTAAACAGAGGGTCTGAAACAGAGGGGCTGAAACGGAGGGCGAGAAACAGAGGGTCTGAAACAGAGGGGCTGAAACAGAGGGTGAGAAACAGAGGGTCTGAAACAGAGGGTCTGAAACAGAGGGTCTGAAACAGAGGGGGTGAAACAGAGTGGCCGAAACAGAGGGCGAGAAACAGAGGGGCCGAAACAGACGGCGAGAAACAGAGGGTCTGAAACAGAGGGTCTGAAACAGAAGGTCTGAAACAGAGGGGCTGAAACAGAGGGGCTGAAACAGAGGGTCTGAAACAAAGGGGCTGAAACAGAGGGCGAGAAACAGAGGGTCTGAAACAGAGGGGCTGAAACAGATGGTCTGAAACAGAGGGGCTGAAACAGAGGGTCTGAAACAGAGGGGCTGAAACAGAGGGCGCGAAACAGAGAGTCTGAAACAGAGGGCGCGAAACAGACGGCGCAAAACAGAGGGGCTGAAACCGAGGGGCTGAAACAGAGGGTCTGAAACAGAGGGTCTGAAACAGTGGGCACGAAACAGAGGGTCTGAAACAGCGTGTCTGAAACAGAGGGTCTGAAGCAGAGGGGCTGAAACAGAGGGCGCGAAACTGAGTATCTGAAACAGAGGGCGCGAAACAGAGGGTCTGAAGCAGATGGCGGGAAACAGATGGCGCGAAACAGAGGGCGAGAAACAGAGTGTCTGAAATAGAGGGTCTGAAACAGAGGGTCTGAAACAGAGGGGCTGAAACAGAGGGGCTGAATCAGAGGGCGAGAATCAGAGGGGCTGAAACAGAGGGGCTGAAACAGAGGGGCTGAAACAGAGGGGGCGAAACAGAGGGTCGGAAACAGAGGGCGAGAAACAGAGGGGCCGAAACAGAGGGCGAGAAACAGAGGGGCTGAAACAGAGGGCGAGAAAGAGAGGGGCCGAAACAGAGGGCGAGAAACAGAGGGGCTGAAACAGAGTGGCCGAAACAGAGGGCGAGAAACAGAGGGTCTGAAACAGAGCGTCTGAAACAGAGGGCCCGAAACAGAGGGCGCGAAACAGAGGGCGAGAAACAGAGGGTCTGAAACAGAGGGCGTGAAACAGAGGGCCTGAAACACAGGGTCTGAAACAGACGGTCTGAAACAGAGGGTCTGAAACAGAGGGCGAGAAACAGAGGGACTGAAACAGAGGGCGAGAAACAGAGGGTATGAAACAGTGCGTCTGAAAGAGAGGGGCTGAAACAGAGGGCGAGAAACAGAGGGCGAGAAACAGAGGGCGAGAAACAGAGTGTCTGAAACAGAGGGGCTGAAACAGAGGGGCTGAAACAGAGGGCGAGAAACAGAGGGGCCGAAACAGAGGGCGAGAAACAGAGGGGCCGAAACAGAGGGCGAGAAACAGAGGGTCTGAAACAGTTGGTCTGAAACAGAGGGTCTGAAACAGAGGGGCCGAAACAGAGGGCGAGAAACAGAGGGTCTGAAACAGAGGGTCTGAAACGGAGGGTCTGAAACAGAGGGCGCTAAACAGAGGGTCTGAAACAGAGGGGCTGAAACGGAGGGCGAGAAACAGAGGGTCTGAAACAGAGGGCGAGAAACAGAGGGGCCGAAACAGAGTGTCTGAAACAGAGGGCGCGAAACAGAGGGCGCGAAGCATAGGGGGCGAAACAGAGGGCGAGAAACAGAGGGTCTGAAACAGAGGGGCTGAAACAGAGGGGCTGAAACAGAGGGCGAGAAACAGAGGGTGAGAAACAGAGGGTCTGAAACAGAGGGGCTGAAACAGAGGGCGTGAAAGAGAGGGCGCGAAACAGAAGACGCGAAACAGAGGGCGAGAAACAGAGGGGCCGAAACAGAGGGTGAGAAACAGAGTGGCCGAAACAGAGGGCGAGAAACAGAGGGTCTGAAACAGAGCATCTGAAACAGAGGGTCTGAAACAGAGGGCCCGAAACAGAGGGCGCGAAACAGAGGGCGAGAAACAGAGGGTCTGAAACAGAGGGCGTGAAACAGAGGGCCTGAAACACAGGGTCTGAAACAGACGGTCTGAAACAGAGGGTCTGAAACAGAGGGCGAGAAACAGAGGGACTGAAACAGAGGGCGAGAAACAGAGGGTATGAAACAGTGGGTCTGAAACAGAGGGGCTGAAACAGAGGGCGAGAAACAGAGGGCGAGAAACAGAGGGCGAGAAACAGAGGGTCTGAAACAGAGGGGCTGAAACAGAGGGGCTGAAACAGAGGGCGAGAAACAGAGGGTCTGAAACAGAGGGCGAGAAACAGAGGGGCCGAAACAGAGGGCGAGAAACAGAGGGGCCGAAACAGAGGGCGAGAAACAGAGGGTCTGAAACAGTGGGTCTGAAACAGAGGGTCTGAAACAGAGGGGCCGAAACAGAGGGTGAGAAACAGAGGGTCTGAAACAGAGGGTCTGAAACGGAGGGTCTGAAACAGAGGACGCTAAACAGTGGGTCTGAAACAGCGGGGCTGAAACGGAGGGCGAGAAACAGAGGGTCTGAAACAGAGGGGCTGAAACAGAGGGTGAGAAACAGAGGGTCTGAAACAGAGGGTCTGAAACAGAGGGTCTGAAACAGAGGGGGCGAAACAGAGGGGCCGAAACAGAGGTCGAGAAACAGAGGGGCCGAAACAGAATGCGAGAAACAGAGGGCGAGAAACAGAGGGTCTGAAACAGAGGGGTTGAAACAGAGGGCGAGAAACAGAGCGTCTGAAACAGAGGGTCTGAAACAGAGGGTCTGAAACAGAGGGCGCGAAACAGAGGGGCCGAAACAGAGGGCGAGAAACAGAGGGGCCGAAACAGACGGCGAGAAACAGAGGGTCTGAAACAGAGGGTCTGAAACAGAAGGTCTGAAACAGAGGGGCTGAAACAGACGGGCTGAAACAGAGGGTCTGAAACAGAGGGGCTGAAACAGAGGGCGAGAAACAGAGGGTCTGAAACAGAGGGGCTGAAACAGAGGGTCTGAAACAGAGGGGCTGAAACAGAGGGTCTGAAACAGAGGGGCTGAAACAGAGGGCGCGAAACAGAGAGTCTGAAACAGAGGGCGCGAAACTGACGGCACAAAACAGAGGGGCTGAAACCGAGGGGCTGAAACAGAGGGTCTGAAACAGAGGGTCTGAAACAGTGGGCACGAAACAGAGGGTCTGAAACAGTGGGGCTGAAACAGAGGGCGCGAAACAGAGGGTCTGAAGCAGATGGCGGGAAACAGTGGGCGCGAAACAGAGGGCGAGAAACAGAGTGTCTGAAATAGAGGGTCTGAAACAGAGGGTCTGAAACAGAGGGGCTGAAAGAGAGGGGCTGAATCAGAGGGCGAGAAACAGAGGGGCTGAAACAGAGGGGCTGAAACAGAGGGGCTGAAACAGAGGGGGCGAAACAGAGGGTCGGAAACAGAGGGCGAGAAACAGAGTGTCTGAAATAGAGGGTCTGAAACAGAGGGTCTGAAACAGAGGGGCTGAAACAGAGGGGCTGAATCAGAGGGCGAGAAACAGAGGGTCTGAAACAGAGGGGCTGAAACAGAGGGCGCGAAAGAGAGGGCGCGAAACAGAAGGCGCGAATCAGAGGGCGAGAAACAGAGGGGCCGAAACAGAGGGGCTGAAACAGAGTGGCCGAAACAGAGGGCGAGAAACAGAGGGTCTGAAACAGAGCGTCTGAAACAGAGGGCCCGAAACAGAGGGCGCGAAACAGAGGGCGAGAAACAGAGGGTCTGAAACAGAGGGCGTGAAACAGAGGGCCTGAAACACAGGGTCTGAAACAGACGGTCTGAAACAGAGGGTCTAAAACAGAGGGCGAGAAACAGAGGGACTGAAACAGAGGGCGAGAAACAGAGGGTATGAAACAGTGCGTCTGAAAGAGAGGGGCTGAAACAGAGGGCGAGAAACAGAGGGCGAGAAACAGAGGGCGAGAAACAGAGGGTCTGAAACAGAGGGGCTGAAACAGAGGGTCTGAAACAGAGGGCGAGAAACAGAGGGGCCGAAACAGAGGGCGAGAAACAGAGGGGCCGAAACAGAGGGCGAGAAACAGAGGGTCTGAAACAGTGGGTCTGAAACAGAGGGTCTGAAACAGAGGGGCCGAAACAGAGGGTGAGAAACAGAGGGTCTGAAACAGAGGGTGCGAAACAGAGGGCGAGAAACAGAGGGTCTGAAACAGAGGGTCTGAAACGGAGGGTCTGAAACAGAGGGCGCTAAACAGAGGGTCTGAAACAGAGGGGCTGAAACGGAGGGCGAGAAACAGAGGGTCTGAAACAGAGGGGCTGAAACAGAGGGTGAGAAACAGAGGGTCTGAAACAGAGGGTCTGAAACAGAGGGTCTGAAACAGAGGGGGTGAAACAGAGTGGCCGAAACAGAGGGCGAGAAACAGAGGGGCCGAAACAGACGGCGAGAAACAGAGGGTCTGAAACAGAGGGTCTGAAACAGAAGGTCTGAAACAGAGGGGCTGAAACAGAGGGGCTGAAACAGAGGGTCTGAAACAAAGGGGCTGAAACAGAGGGCGAGAAACAGAGGGTCTGAAACAGAGGGGCTGAAACAGATGGTCTGAAACAGAGGGGCTGAAACAGAGGGTCTGAAACAGAGGGGCTGAAACAGAGGGCGCGAAACAGAGAGTCTGAAACAGAGGGCGCGAAACAGACGGCGCAAAACAGAGGGGCTGAAACCGAGGGGCTGAAACAGAGGGTCTGAAACAGAGGGTCTGAAACAGTGGGCACGAAACAGAGGGTCTGAAACAGCGTGTCTGAAACAGAGGGTCTGAAGCAGAGGGGCTGAAACAGAGGGCGCGAAACTGAGTATCTGAAACAGAGGGCGCGAAACAGAGGGTCTGAAGCAGATGGCGGGAAACAGATGGCGCGAAACAGAGGGCGAGAAACAGAGTGTCTGAAATAGAGGGTCTGAAACAGAGGGTCTGAAACAGAGGGGCTGAAACAGAGGGGCTGAATCAGAGGGCGAGAATCAGAGGGGCTGAAACAGAGGGGCTGAAACAGAGGGGCTGAAACAGAGGGGGCGAAACAGAGGGTCGGAAACAGAGGGCGAGAAACAGAGGGGCCGAAACAGAGGGCGAGAAACAGAGGGGCTGAAACAGAGGGCGAGAAAGAGAGGGGCCGAAACAGAGGGCGAGAAACAGAGGGGCTGAAACAGAGTGGCCGAAACAGAGGGCGAGAAACAGAGGGTCTGAAACAGAGCGTCTGAAACAGAGGGCCCGAAACAGAGGGCGCGAAACAGAGGGCGAGAAACAGAGGGTCTGAAACAGAGGGCGTGAAACAGAGGGCCTGAAACACAGGGTCTGAAACAGATGGTCTGAAACAGAGGGTCTGAAACAGAGGGCGAGAAACAGAGGGACTGAAACAGAGGGCGAGAAACAGAGGGTATGAAACAGTGCGTCTGAAAGAGAGGGGCTGAAACAGAGGGCGAGAAACAGAGGGCGAGAAACAGAGGGCGAGAAACAGAGTGTCTGAAACAGAGGGGCTGAAACAGAGGGGCTGAAACAGAGGGCGAGAAACAGAGGGGCCGAAACAGAGGGCGAGAAACAGAGGGGCCGAAACAGAGGGCGAGAAACAGAGGGTCTGAAACAGTTGGTCTGAAACAGAGGGTCTGAAACAGAGGGGCCGAAACAGAGGGCGAGAAACAGAGGGTCTGAAACAGAGGGTCTGAAACGGAGGGTCTGAAACAGAGGGCGCTAAACAGAGGGTCTGAAACAGAGGGGCTGAAACGGAGGGCGAGAAACAGAGGGTCTGAAACAGAGGGGCTGAAACAGAGGGTGAGAAACAGAGGGTCTGAAACAGAGGGTCTGAAACAGAGGGTCTGAAACAGAGGGGGCGAAACAGAGTGGCCGAAACAGAGGGCGAGAAACAGAGGGGCCGAAACAGACGGCGAGAAACAGAGGGTCTGAAACAGAGGGTCTGAAACAGAAGGTCTGAAACAGAGGGGCTGAAACAGAGGGGCTGAAACAGAGGGTCTGAAACAAAGGGGCTGAAACAGTGGGCGAGAAACAGAGGGTCTGAAACAGAGGGGCTGAAACAGATGGTCTGAAACAGAGGGGCTGAAACAGAGGGTCTGAAACAGAGGGGCTGAAACAGAGGGCGCGAAACAGAGAGTCTGAAACAGAGGGCGCGAAACAGACGGCGCAAAACAGAGGGGCTGAAACCGAGGGGCTGAAACAGAGGGTCTGAAACAGAGGGTCTGAAACAGTGGGCACGAAACAGAGGGTCTGAAACAGCGTGTCTGAAACAGAGGGTCTGAAGCAGAGGGGCTGAAACAGAGGGCGCGAAACTGAGTATCTGAAACAGAGGGCGCGAAACAGAGGGTCTGAAGCAGATGGCGGGAAACAGACGGCGCGAAACAGAGGGCGAGAAACAGAGTGTCTGAAATAGAGGGTCTGAAACAGAGGGTCTGAAACAGAGGGGCTGAAACAGAGGGGCTGAATCAGAGGGCGAGAAACAGAGGAGCTGAAACAGAGGGGCTGAAACAGAGGGGCTGAAACAGAGGGGGCGAAACAGAGGGTCGGAAACAGAGGGCGAGAAACAGAGGGGCCGAAACAGAGGGCGAGAAACAGAGGGGCTGAAACAGAGGGCGAGAAAGAGAGGGGCCGAAACAGAGGGCGAGAAACAGAGGGGCCGAAACAGAGGGCGAGAAACAGAGGGTATGAAACAGAGGGCGTGAAACAGAGGGTCTGAAACACAGGGTCTGAAACAGAGGGCACGAAACAGAGGGTCTGAAACAGAGGGCGAGAAACAGAGGGGCCGAAACAGAGTGTCTGAAACAGAGGGCACGAAACAGAGGGCGCGAAGCCAAGTGGGCGAAACAGAGGGCGAGAAACAGAGGGTCTGAAACAGAGGGGCTGAAACAGAGGGGCTAAAACAGAGGGCGAGAAACAGAGGGCGAGAAACAGAGGGCGAGAAACAGAGGGTCTGAAACAGAGGGGCTGAAACAGAGGGCGCGAAAGAGAGGGCGCGAAACAGAAGGCGCGAAACAGAGGGCGAGAAACAGAGGGGCCGAAACAGAGGGTGAGAAACAGAGTGGCCGAAACAGAGGGCGAGAAACAGAGGGTCTGAAACAGAGCGTCTGAAACAGAGGGTCTGAAACAGAGGGCCCGAAACAGAGGGCGCGAAACAGAGGGCGAGAAACAGAGGGTCTGAAACAGAGGGCGTGAAACAGAGGGCCTGAAACACAGGGTCTGAAACAGACGGTCTGAAACAGAGGGTCTGAAACAGAGGGCGAGAAACAGAGGGACTGAAACAGAGGGCGCGAAACAGATGGCGAGAAACAGAGGGTCTGAAACAGAGGGGCTGAAACAGAGGGCGAGAAACAGAGGGTCTGAAACTGATGGCGAGAAACAGAGGGCGAGAAACAGAGGGTCTGAAATAGAGGGTCTGAAACAGAGGGGCTGAAACAGACGGGCTGAAACAGAGGGGCTGAATCAGAGGGCGAGAAACAGAGGGGCCGAAACAGAGGGCGAGAAACAGAGGGGCCGAAACAGAGGGCGAGAAACAGACGGGCCGAAACAGAGGGCGAGAAACAGAGGGGCCGAAACAGAGTGCGAGAAACAGAGGGTCTGAAACAGAGGGTCTGAAACAGAGGGTCTGAAACAGAGGGGCTGAAACAGAGGGCGCGAAACAGAGGGCGCGAAACAGAGGGCGAGAAACAGAGGGTCTGAAACAGAGGGTCTGAAACAGAGGGCGTGAAACAGAGGTTCTGAAACAGAGGGTCTGAAACAGAGGGGCTGAAACAGAGGGTCTGAAAGAGAGGGCGAGAAACAGAGGGGCTTAAACAGAGGGCGAGAAATAGAGGGTCTGAAACAGAGGGTCTGAAACAGAGGGCGCGAAACAGAGGGCGCGAAACAGAGGGTCTGAAACAGAGGGGCTGAAACAGAGGGGGCGAAACAGAGGGTCGGAAACAGAGGGTGAGAATCAGAGGGGCCGAAACTGAGGGCGAGAAACAGAGGGGCCGAAACAGAGGGCGAGAAACAGAGGGGCCGAAACAGAGGGCGAGAAACAGAGGGGCCGAAACAGAGGGCGAGAAACAGAGGGTCTGAAACAGAGGGTCTGAAACAGAGGGGCTGAAACAGAGGGTCTGAAACAGAGGGCGCGAAACAGAGGGCGAGAAACAGAGGGTCTGAAACAGAGGGTCTGAAACAGAGGGCGTGAAACAGAGGTTCTAAAACAGAGGGTCTGAAACAGAGGGGCTGAAACAGAGGGGCTGAAACAGAGGGCGAGAAACAGAGGGGCTGAAACAGAGGGCGAGAAACAGAGGCCGCGAAACAGAGGGTATGAAACAGAGAGTCTGAAACAGATGGTGAGAAACAGAGGGCGAGAAACAGAGGGTCCGAAACAGAGGTTCTGAAACAAAGGGTGCGAAACAGAGGGGCCGAAACAGAGGGCGGCAAACAGAAGGGCCGAAACAGAGGGCGAGAAACAGAGGGGCCGAAACAGAGGGCGAGAAACAGACGGGCTGAAACAGAGGGCGAGAAACAGAGGGGCCGAAACAGAGGGCGAGAAACAGAGGGTCTGAAACAGAGGGTCTGAAACAGAGGGGCTGAAACAGAGGGCGCGAAACAGAGGGCGCGAAACAGAGGGCGAGAAACAGAGGGTCTGAAACAGAGGGTCTGAAACAGTGGGCGTGAAACAGAGGTTCTGAAACAGAGGGTCTGAAACAGAGGGGCTGAAACAGAGGGTCTGAAAGAGAGGGCGAGAAACAGAGGGGCTTAAACAGAGGGCGAGAAATAGAGGGTCTGAAACAGAGGTTCTGAAACAGAGGGCGCGAAACAGAGGGCGCGAAACAGAGGGTCTGAAACAGAGGGGCTGAAACAGAGGGGGCGAAACAGAGGGTCGGAAACAGAGGGTGAGAATCAGAGGGGCCGAAACAGAGGGCGAGAAACAGAGGGGCCGAAACAGAGGGCGAGAAACAGAGGGGCCGAAACAGAGGGCGAGAAACAGAGGGGCCGAAACAGAGGGCGAGAAACAGAGGGTCTGAAACAGAGGGTCTGAAACAGAGGGTCTGAAACAGAGGGGCTGAAACAGAGGGCGCGAAACAGAGGGCGCGAAACAGAGGGCGAGAAACAGAGGGTCTGAAACAGAGGGTCTGAAACAGAGGGCGTGAAACAGAGGTTCTAAAACAGAGGGTCTGAAACAGAGGGGCTGAAACAGAGGGTCTGAAAGAGAGGGCGAGAAACAGAGGGGCTTAAACAGAGGGCGAGAAATTGAGGGTCTGAAACAGAGGGTCTGAAACAGAGGGCGCGAAACAGAGGGCGCGAAACAGAGGGTCTGAAACAGAGGGTCTGAAACAGAGGGGCTGAAACAGAGGGGCTGAAACAGAGTGCGAGAAACAGAGGGGCTGAAACAGAGGGCGAGAAACAGAGGCCGCGAAACAGAGGGTCTGAAACAGAGGGTCTGAAACAGAGGGTGAGAAACAGAGGGCGAGAAACAGAGGGTCCGAAACAGAGGTTCTGAAACAAAGGGCGCGAAACAGAGGGGCCGAAACAGAGGGCGGCAAACAGAAGGGCCGAAACAGAGGGTCTGAAACAGAGGGCGCGAAGCAGAGGGGCTGAAACATAGGGCGAGAAACAGAGGGGCTGAAACAGGGGGCGTGAAACAGAGGTTCTGAAATAGAGGGTCTGAAACAGAGGCGCTGAAACAGAGGGTCTGAAAGAGAGGGCGAGAAACAGAGGGGCTTAAACAGAGGGCGAGAAATAGAGGGTCTGAAACAGAGGGTCTGAAACAGAGGGCGCGAAACAGAGGGCGCGAAACAGAGGATCTGAAACAGAGGGGCTGAAACAGAGGGGGCGAAACAGAGGGTCGGAAACAGAGGGCGAGAATCAGAGGGGCCGAAACAGAGGGCGAGAAACAGAGGGGCCGAAACAGAGGGCGAGAAACAGAGGGGCCGAAACAGAGGGCGAGAAACAGAGGGGCCGAAACAGAGGGGCTGAAACAGAGGGCGCGAAACAGAAGGCGCGAAACAGAGGGCGAGAAACAGAGGGTCTGAAACAGAGGGTCTGAAACAGAGGGCGTGAAACAGAGGTTCTGAAACAGAGGGTCTGAAACAGAGGGGCTGAAACAGAGGGTCTGAAAGAGAGGGCGAGAAACAGAGGGGCTTAAACAGAGGGCGAGAAATTGAGGGTCTGAAACAGAGGGTCTGAAACAGAGGGCGCGAAACAGAGGGCGCGAAACAGAGGGTGTGAAACAGAGGGTCTGAAACAGAGGGGCTGAAACAGAGGGGCTGAAACAGAGGGCGAGAAACAGAGGGGCTGAAACAGAGGGCGAGAAACAGAGGCCGCGAAACAGAGGGTATGAAACAGAGAGTCTGAAACAGAGGGTGAGAAACAGAGGGCGAGAAACAGAGGGTCCGAAACAGAGGTTCTGAAACAAAGGGTGCGAAACAGAGGGGCCGAAACAGAGGGCGGCAAACAGAAGGGCCGAAACAGAGGGTCTGAAACAGAGGGCGCGAAACAGAGGGCGCGAAACAGAGGGCGAGAAACAGAGGGTCTGAAAAAGAGGGTCTGAAACAGAGGGTAGCAAACAGAGGGGCTGAAACAGAGGGCGAGAAACAGAGGGTCTGAAACAGAGGGTCTGAAACAGAGGGGCTGAAACAGAGGGTCTGAAACAGAGGGTGAGAAACAGAGGGCGAGAAACAGAGGGGCTGAAACAGAGGGGCTGAAACAGAGGGGCTGAAACAGAGGGCGAGAAACAGAGGGGCTGAAACAGAGGGGCTGAAACAGAGGGGCTGAAACAGAGGGGCTGAAACAGAGGGCACGAAACAGAGGGTCTGAAACAGAGGGCGAGAAACAGAGGGGCCGAAACAGAGTGTCTGAAACAGAGGGCGCGAAACAGAGGGCGCGAAGCATAGGGGGCGAAACAGAGGGCGAGAAACAGAGGGTCTGAAACAGAGGGGCTGAAACAGAGGGGCTGAAACAGAGGGCGAGAAACAGAGGGTGAGAAACAGAGGGTCTGAAACAGAGGGGCTGAAACAGAGGGCGTGAAAGAGAGGGCGCGAAACAGAAGGCGCGAAACAGAGGGCGAGAAACAGAGGGGCCGAAACAGAGGGTGAGAAACAGAGTGGCCGAAACAGAGGGCGAGAAACAGAGGGTCTGAAACAGAGCATCTGAAACAGAGGGTCTGAAACAGAGGGCCCGAAACAGAGGGCGCGAAACAGAGGGCGAGAAACAGAGGGTCTGAAACAGAGGGCGTGAAACAGAGGGCCTGAATCACAGGGTCTGAAACAGACGGTCTGAAACAGAGGGTCTGAAACAGAGGGCGAGAAACAGAGGGACTGAAACAGAGGGCGAGAAACAGAGGGTATGAAACAGTGGGTCTGAAACAGAGGGGCTGAAACAGAGGGCGAGAAACAGAGGGCGAGAAACAGAGGGCGAGAAACAGAGGGTCTGAAACAGAGGGGCTGAAACAGAGGGGCTGAAACAGAGGGCGAGAAACAGAGGGTCTGAAACAGAGGGCGAGAAACAGAGGGGCCGAAACAGAGGGCGAGAAACAGAGGGGCCGAAACAGAGGGCGAGAAACAGAGGGTCTGAAACAGTGGGTCTGAAACAGAGGGTCTGAAACAGAGGGGCCGAAACAGAGGGTGAGAAACAGAGGGTCTGAAACAGAGGGTCTGAAACGGAGGGTCTGAAACAGAGGACGCTAAACAGTGGGTCTGAAACAGCGGGGCTGAAACGGAGGGCGAGAAACAGAGGGTCTGAAACAGAGGGGCTGAAACAGAGGGTGAGAAACAGAGGGTCTGAAACAGAGGGTCTGAAACAGAGGGTCTGAAACAGAGGGGGCGAAACAGAGGGGCCGAAACAGAGGTCGAGAAACAGAGGGGCCGAAACAGAATGCGAGAAACAGAGGGCGAGAAACAGAGGGTCTGAAACAGAGGGGTTGAAACAGAGGGCGAGAAACAGAGCGTCTGAAACAGAGGGTCTGAAACAGAGGGTCTGAAACAGAGGGCGCGAAACAGAGGGGCCGAAACAGAGGGCGAGAAACAGAGGGGCCGAAACAGACGGCGAGAAACAGAGGGTCTGAAACAGAGGGTCTGAAACAGAAGGTCTGAAACAGATGGGCTGAAACAGACGGGCTGAAACAGAGGGTCTGAAACAGAGGGGCTGAAACAGAGGGCGAGAAACAGAGGGTCTGAAACAGAGGGGCTGAAACAGAGGGTCTGAAACAGAGGGGCTGAAACAGAGGGTCTGAAACAGAGGGGCTGAAACAGAGGGCGCGAAACAGAGAGTCTGAAACAGAGGGCGCGAAACTGACGGCACAAAACAGAGGGGCTGAAACCGAGGGGCTGAAACAGAGGGTCTGAAACAGAGGGTCTGAAACAGTGGGCACGAAACAGAGGGTCTGAAACAGCGTGTCTGAAACAGAGGGTCTGAAGCAGAGGGGCTGAAACAGAGGGCGCGAAACTGAGTATCTGAAACAGTGGGGCTGAAACAGAGGGCGCGAAACAGAGGGTCTGAAGCAGATGGCGGGAAACAGTGGGCGCGAAACAGAGGGCGAGAAACAGAGTGTCTGAAATAGAGGGTCTGAAACAGAGGGTCTGAAACAGAGGGGCTGAAAGAGAGGGGCTGAATCAGAGGGCGAGAAACAGAGGGGCTGAAACAGAGGGGCTGAAACAGAGGGGCTGAAACAGAGGGGGCGAAACAGAGGGTCGGAAACAGAGGGCGAGAAACAGAGTGTCTGAAATAGAGGGTCTGAAACAGAGGGTCTGAAACAGAGGGGCTGAAACAGAGGGGCTGAATCAGAGGGCGAGAAACAGAGGGTCTGAAACAGAGGGGCTGAAACAGAGGGCGCGAAAGAGAGGGCGCGAAACAGAAGGCGCGAATCAGAGGGCGAGAAACAGAGGGGCCGAAACAGAGGGGCTGAAACAGAGTGGCCGAAACAGAGGGCGAGAAACAGAGGGTCTGAAACAGAGCGTCTGAAACAGAGGGCCCGAAACAGAGGGCGCGAAACAGAGGGCGAGAAACAGAGGGTCTGAAACAGAGGGCGTGAAACAGAGGGCCTGAAACACAGGGTCTGAAACAGACGGTCTGAAACAGAGGGTCTGAAACAGAGGGCGAGAAACAGAGGGACTGAAACAGAGGGCGAGAAACAGAGGGTATGAAACAGTGCGTCTGAAAGAGAGGGGCTGAAACAGAGGGCGAGAAACAGAGGGCGAGAAACAGAGGGCGAGAAACAGAGGGTCTGAAACAGAGGGGCTGAAACAGAGGGGCTGAAACAGAGGGCGAGAAACAGAGGGGCCGAAACAGAGGGCGAGAAACAGAGGGGCCGAAACAGAGGGCGAGAAACAGAGGGTCTGAAACAGTGGGTCTGAAACAGAGGGTCTGAAACAGAGGGGCCGAAACAGAGGGTGAGAAACAGAGGGTCTGAAACAGAGGGTGCGAAACAGAGGGCGAGAAACAGAGGGTCTGAAACAGAGGGTCTGAAACGGAGGGTCTGAAACAGAGGGCGCTAAACAGAGGGTCTGAAACAGAGGGGCTGAAACGGAGGGCGAGAAACAGAGGGTCTGAAACAGAGGGGCTGAAACAGAGGGTGAGAAACAGAGGGTCTGAAACAGAGGGTCTGAAACAGAGGGTCTGAAACAGAGGGGGTGAAACAGAGTGGCCGAAACAGAGGGCGAGAAACAGAGGGGCCGAAACAGACGGCGAGAAACAGAGGGTCTGAAACAGAGGGTCTGAAACAGAAGGTCTGAAACAGAGGGGCTGAAACAGAGGGGCTGAAACAGAGGGTCTGAAACAAAGGGGCTGAAACAGAGGGCGAGAAACAGAGGGTCTGAAACAGAGGGGCTGAAACAGATGGTCTGAAACAGAGGGGCTGAAACAGAGGGTCTGAAACAGAGGGGCTGAAACAGAGGGCGCGAAACAGAGAGTCTGAAACAGAGGGCGCGAAACAGACGGCGCAAAACAGAGGGGCTGAAACCGAGGGGCTGAAACAGAGGGTCTGAAACAGAGGGTCTGAAACAGTGGGCACGAAACAGAGGGTCTGAAACAGCGTGTCTGAAACAGAGGGTCTGAAGCAGAGGGGCTGAAACAGAGGGCGCGAAACTGAGTATCTGAAACAGAGGGCGCGAAACAGAGGGTCTGAAGCAGATGGCGGGAAACAGATGGCGCGAAACAGAGGGCGAGAAACAGAGTGTCTGAAATAGAGGGTCTGAAACAGAGGGTCTGAAACAGAGGGGCTGAAACAGAGGGGCTGAATCAGAGGGCGAGAAACAGAGGGGCTGAAACAGAGGGGCTGAAACAGAGGGGCTGAAACAGAGGGGGCGAAACAGAGGGTCGGAAACAGAGGGCGAGAAACAGAGGGGCCGAAACAGAGGGCGAGAAACAGAGGGGCTGAAACAGAGGGCGAGAAAGAGAGGGGCCGAAACAGAGGGCGAGAAACAGAGGGGCTGAAACAGAGTGGCCGAAACAGAGGGCGAGAAACAGAGGGTCTGAAACAGAGCGTCTGAAACAGAGGGCCCGAAACAGAGGGCGCGAAACAGAGGGCGAGAAACAGAGGGTCTGAAACAGAGGGCGTGAAACAGAGGGCCTGAAACACAGGGTCTGAAACAGACGGTCTGAAACAGAGGGTCTGAAACAGAGGGCGAGAAACAGAGGGACTGAAACAGAGGGCGAGAAACAGAGGGTATGAAACAGTGCGTCTGAAAGAGAGGGGCTGAAACAGAGGGCGAGAAACAGAGGGCGAGAAACAGAGGGCGAGAAACAGAGTGTCTGAAACAGAGGGGCTGAAACAGAGGGGCTGAAACAGAGGGCGAGAAACAGAGGGGCCGAAACAGAGGGCGAGAAACAGAGGGGCCGAAACAGAGGGCGAGAAACAGAGGGTCTGAAACAGTTGGTCTGAAACAGAGGGTCTGAAACAGAGGGGCCGAAACAGAGGGCGAGAAACAGAGGGTCTGAAACAGAGGGTCTGAAACGGAGGGTCTGAAACAGAGGGCGCTAAACAGAGGGTCTGAAACAGAGGGGCTGAAACGGAGGGCGAGAAACAGAGGGTCTGAAACAGAGGGCGAGAAACAGAGGGGCCGAAACAGAGTGTCTGAAACAGAGGGCGCGAAACAGAGGGCGCGAAGCATAGGGGGCGAAACAGAGGGCGAGAAACAGAGGGTCTGAAACAGAGGGGCTGAAACAGAGGGGCTGAAACAGAGGGCGAGAAACAGAGGGTGAGAAACAGAGGGTCTGAAACAGAGGGGCTGAAACAGAGGGCGTGAAAGAGAGGGCGCGAAACAGAAGACGCGAAACAGAGGGCGAGAAACAGAGGGGCCGAAACAGAGGGTGAGAAACAGAGTGGCCGAAACAGAGGGCGAGAAACAGAGGGTCTGAAACAGAGCATCTGAAACAGAGGGTCTGAAACAGAGGGCCCGAAACAGAGGGCGCGAAACAGAGGGCGAGAAACAGAGGGTCTGAAACAGAGGGCGTGAAACAGAGGGCCTGAAACACAGGGTCTGAAACAGACGGTCTGAAACAGAGGGTCTGAAACAGAGGGCGAGAAACAGAGGGACTGAAACAGAGGGCGAGAAACAGAGGGTATGAAACAGTGGGTCTGAAACAGAGGGGCTGAAACAGAGGGCGAGAAACAGAGGGCGAGAAACAGAGGGCGAGAAACAGAGGGTCTGAAACAGAGGGGCTGAAACAGAGGGGCTGAAACAGAGGGCGAGAAACAGAGGGTCTGAAACAGAGGGCGAGAAACAGAGGGGCCGAAACAGAGGGCGAGAAACAGAGGGGCCGAAACAGAGGGCGAGAAACAGAGGGTCTGAAACAGTGGGTCTGAAACAGAGGGTCTGAAACAGAGGGGCCGAAACAGAGGGTGAGAAACAGAGGGTCTGAAACAGAGGGTCTGAAACGGAGGGTCTGAAACAGAGGACGCTAAACAGTGGGTCTGAAACAGCGGGGCTGAAACGGAGGGCGAGAAACAGAGGGTCTGAAACAGAGGGGCTGAAACAGAGGGTGAGAAACAGAGGGTCTGAAACAGAGGGTCTGAAACAGAGGGTCTGAAACAGAGGGGGCGAAACAGAGGGGCCGAAACAGAGGTCGAGAAACAGAGGGGCCGAAACAGAATGCGAGAAACAGAGGGCGAGAAACAGAGGGTCTGAAACAGAGGGGTTGAAACAGAGGGCGAGAAACAGAGCGTCTGAAACAGAGGGTCTGAAACAGAGGGTCTGAAACAGAGGGCGCGAAACAGAGGGGCCGAAACAGAGGGCGAGAAACAGAGGGGCCGAAACAGACGGCGAGAAACAGAGGGTCTGAAACAGAGGGTCTGAAACAGAAGGTCTGAAACAGAGGGGCTGAAACAGACGGGCTGAAACAGAGGGTCTGAAACAGAGGGGCTGAAACAGAGGGCGAGAAACAGAGGGTCTGAAATAGAGGGTCTGAAACAGAGGGCGCGAAACAGAGGGTCTGAAGCAGATGGCGGGAAACAGTGGGCGCGAAACAGAGGGCGAGAAACAGAGTGTCTGAAATAGAGGGTCTGAAACAGAGGGTCTGAAACAGAGGGGCTGAAAGAGAGGGGCTGAATCAGAGGGCGAGAAACAGAGGGGCTGAAACAGAGGGGCTGAAACAGAGGGGCTGAAACAGAGGGGGCGAAACAGAGGGTCGGAAACAGAGGGCGAGAAACAGAGTGTCTGAAATAGAGGGTCTGAAACAGAGGGTCTGAAACAGAGGGGCTGAAACAGAGGGGCTGAATCAGAGGGCGAGAAACAGAGGGTCTGAAACAGAGGGGCTGAAACAGAGGGCGCGAAAGAGAGGGCGCGAAACAGAAGGCGCGAATCAGAGGGCGAGAAACAGAGGGGCCGAAACAGAGGGGCTGAAACAGAGTGGCCGAAACAGAGGGCGAGAAACAGAGGGTCTGAAACAGAGCGTCTGAAACAGAGGGCCCGAAACAGAGGGCGCGAAACAGAGGGCGAGAAACAGAGGGTCTGAAACAGAGGGCGTGAAACAGAGGGCCTGAAACACAGGGTCTGAAACAGACGGTCTGAAACAGAGGGTCTAAAACAGAGGGCGAGAAACAGAGGGACTGAAACAGAGGGCGAGAAACAGAGGGTATGAAACAGTGCGTCTGAAAGAGAGGGGCTGAAACAGAGGGCGAGAAACAGAGGGCGAGAAACAGAGGGCGAGAAACAGAGGGTCTGAAACAGAGGGGCTGAAACAGAGGGGCTGAAACAGAGGGCGAGAAACAGAGGGGCCGAAACAGAGGGCGAGAAACAGAGGGGCCGAAACAGAGGGCGAGAAACAGAGGGTCTGAAACAGTGGGTCTGAAACAGAGGGTCTGAAACAGAGGGGCCGAAACAGAGGGTGAGAAACAGAGGGTCTGAAACAGAGGGTGCGAAACAGAGGGCGAGAAACAGAGGGTCTGAAACAGAGGGTCTGAAACGGAGGGTCTGAAACAGAGGGCGCTAAACAGAGGGTCTGAAACAGAGGGGCTGAAACGGAGGGCGAGAAACAGAGGGTCTGAAACAGAGGGGCTGAAACAGAGGGTGAGAAACAGAGGGTCTGAAACAGAGGGTCTGAAACAGAGGGTCTGAAACAGAGGGGGTGAAACAGAGTGGCCGAAACAGAGGGCGAGAAACAGAGGGGCCGAAACAGACGGCGAGAAACAGAGGGTCTGAAACAGAGGGTCTGAAACAGAAGGTCTGAAACAGAGGGGCTGAAACAGAGGGGCTGAAACAGAGGGTCTGAAACAAAGGGGCTGAAACAGAGGGCGAGAAACAGAGGGTCTGAAACAGAGGGGCTGAAACAGATGGTCTGAAACAGAGGGGCTGAAACAGAGGGTCTGAAACAGAGGGGCTGAAACAGAGGGCGCGAAACAGAGAGTCTGAAACAGAGGGCGCGAAACAGACGGCGCAAAACAGAGGGGCTGAAACCGAGGGGCTGAAACAGAGGGTCTGAAACAGAGGGTCTGAAACAGTGGGCACGAAACAGAGGGTCTGAAACAGCGTGTCTGAAACAGAGGGTCTGAAGCAGAGGGGCTGAAACAGAGGGCGCGAAACTGAGTATCTGAAACAGAGGGCGCGAAACAGAGGGTCTGAAGCAGATGGCGGGAAACAGATGGCGCGAAACAGAGGGCGAGAAACAGAGTGTCTGAAATAGAGGGTCTGAAACAGAGGGTCTGAAACAGAGGGGCTGAAACAGAGGGGCTGAATCAGAGGGCGAGAATCAGAGGGGCTGAAACAGAGGGGCTGAAACAGAGGGGCTGAAACAGAGGGGGCGAAACAGAGGGTCGGAAACAGAGGGCGAGAAACAGAGGGGCCGAAACAGAGGGCGAGAAACAGAGGGGCTGAAACAGAGGGCGAGAAAGAGAGGGGCCGAAACAGAGGGCGAGAAACAGAGGGGCTGAAACAGAGTGGCCGAAACAGAGGGCGAGAAACAGAGGGTCTGAAACAGAGCGTCTGAAACAGAGGGCCCGAAACAGAGGGCGCGAAACAGAGGGCGAGAAACAGAGGGTCTGAAACAGAGGGCGTGAAACAGAGGGCCTGAAACACAGGGTCTGAAAGAGAGGGGCTGAAACAGAGGGCGAGAAACAGAGGGCGAGAAACAGAGGGCGAGAAACAGAGTGTCTGAAACAGAGGGGCTGAAACAGAGGGGCTGAAACAGAGGGCGAGAAACAGAGGGGCCGAAACAGAGGGCGAGAAACAGAGGGGCCGAAACAGAGGGCGAGAAACAGAGGGTCTGAAACAGTTGGTCTGAAACAGAGGGTCTGAAACAGAGGGGCCGAAACAGAGGGCGAGAAACAGAGGGTCTGAAACAGAGGGTCTGAAACGGAGGGTCTGAAACAGAGGGCGCTAAACAGAGGGTCTGAAACAGAGGGGCTGAAACGGAGGGCGAGAAACAGAGGGTCTGAAACAGAGGGCGAGAAACAGAGGGGCCGAAACAGAGTGTCTGAAACAGAGGGCGCGAAACAGAGGGCGCGAAGCATAGGGGGCGAAACAGAGGGCGAGAAACAGAGGGTCTGAAACAGAGGGGCTGAAACAGAGGGGCTGAAACAGAGGGCGAGAAACAGAGGGTGAGAAACAGAGGGTCTGAAACAGAGGGGCTGAAACAGAGGGCGTGAAAGAGAGGGCGCGAAACAGAAGACGCGAAACAGAGGGCGAGAAACAGAGGGGCCGAAACAGAGGGTGAGAAACAGAGTGGCCGAAACAGAGGGCGAGAAACAGAGGGTCTGAAACAGAGCATCTGAAACAGAGGGTCTGAAACAGAGGGCCCGAAACAGAGGGCGCGAAACAGAGGGCGAGAAACAGAGGGTCTGAAACAGAGGGCGTGAAACAGAGGGCCTGAAACACAGGGTCTGAAACAGACGGTCTGAAACAGAGGGTCTGAAACAGAGGGCGAGAAACAGAGGGACTGAAACAGAGGGCGAGAAACAGAGGGTATGAAACAGTGGGTCTGAAACAGAGGGGCTGAAACAGAGGGCGAGAAACAGAGGGCGAGAAACAGAGGGCGAGAAACAGAGGGTCTGAAACAGAGGGGCTGAAACAGAGGGGCTGAAACAGAGGGCGAGAAACAGAGGGTCTGAAACAGAGGGCGAGAAACAGAGGGGCCGAAACAGAGGGCGAGAAACAGAGGGGCCGAAACAGAGGGCGAGAAACAGAGGGTCTGAAACAGTGGGTCTGAAACAGAGGGTCTGAAACAGAGGGGCCGAAACAGAGGGTGAGAAACAGAGGGTCTGAAACAGAGGGTCTGAAACGGAGGGTCTGAAACAGAGGACGCTAAACAGTGGGTCTGAAACAGCGGGGCTGAAACGGAGGGCGAGAAACAGAGGGTCTGAAACAGAGGGGCTGAAACAGAGGGTGAGAAACAGAGGGTCTGAAACAGAGGGTCTGAAACAGAGGGTCTGAAACAGAGGGGGCGAAACAGAGGGGCCGAAACAGAGGTCGAGAAACAGAGGGGCCGAAACAGAATGCGAGAAACAGAGGGCGAGAAACAGAGGGTCTGAAACAGAGGGGTTGAAACAGAGGGCGAGAAACAGAGCGTCTGAAACAGAGGGTCTGAAACAGAGGGTCTGAAACAGAGGGCGCGAAACAGAGGGGCCGAAACAGAGGGCGAGAAACAGAGGGGCCGAAACAGACGGCGAGAAACAGAGGGTCTGAAACAGAGGGTCTGAAACAGAAGGTCTGAAACAGAGGGGCTGAAACAGACGGGCTGAAACAGAGGGTCTGAAACAGAGGGGCTGAAACAGAGGGCGAGAAACAGAGGGTCTGAAACAGAGGGGCTGAAACAGAGGGTCTGAAACAGAGGGGCTGAAACAGAGGGTCTGAAACAGAGGGGCTGAAACAGAGGGCGCGAAACAGAGAGTCTGAAACAGAGGGCGCGAAACTGACGGCACAAAACAGAGGGGCTGAAACCGAGGGGCTGAAACAGAGGGTCTGAAACAGAGGGTCTGAAACAGTGGGCACGAAACAGAGGGTCTGAAACAGTGGGGCTGAAACAGAGGGCGCGAAACAGAGGGTCTGAAGCAGATGGCGGGAAACAGTGGGCGCGAAACAGAGGGCGAGAAACAGAGTGTCTGAAATAGAGGGTCTGAAACAGAGGGTCTGAAACAGAGGGGCTGAAAGAGAGGGGCTGAATCAGAGGGCGAGAAACAGAGGGGCTGAAACAGAGGGGCTGAAACAGAGGGGCTGAAACAGAGGGGGCGAAACAGAGGGTCGGAAACAGAGGGCGAGAAACAGAGTGTCTGAAATAGAGGGTCTGAAACAGAGGGTCTGAAACAGAGGGGCTGAAACAGAGGGGCTGAATCAGAGGGCGAGAAACAGAGGGTCTGAAACAGAGGGGCTGAAACAGAGGGCGCGAAAGAGAGGGCGCGAAACAGAAGGCGCGAATCAGAGGGCGAGAAACAGAGGGGCCGAAACAGAGGGGCTGAAACAGAGTGGCCGAAACAGAGGGCGAGAAACAGAGGGTCTGAAACAGAGCGTCTGAAACAGAGGGCCCGAAACAGAGGGCGCGAAACAGAGGGCGAGAAACAGAGGGTCTGAAACAGAGGGCGTGAAACAGAGGGCCTGAAACACAGGGTCTGAAACAGACGGTCTGAAACAGAGGGTCTAAAACAGAGGGCGAGAAACAGAGGGACTGAAACAGAGGGCGAGAAACAGAGGGTATGAAACAGTGCGTCTGAAAGAGAGGGGCTGAAACAGAGGGCGAGAAACAGAGGGCGAGAAACAGAGGGCGAGAAACAGAGGGTCTGAAACAGAGGGGCTGAAACAGAGGGTCTGAAACAGAGGGCGAGAAACAGAGGGGCCGAAACAGAGGGCGAGAAACAGAGGGGCCGAAACAGAGGGCGAGAAACAGAGGGTCTGAAACAGTGGGTCTGAAACAGAGGGTCTGAAACAGAGGGGCCGAAACAGAGGGTGAGAAACAGAGGGTCTGAAACAGAGGGTGCGAAACAGAGGGCGAGAAACAGAGGGTCTGAAACAGAGGGTCTGAAACGGAGGGTCTGAAACAGAGGGCGCTAAACAGAGGGTCTGAAACAGAGGGGCTGAAACGGAGGGCGAGAAACAGAGGGTCTGAAACAGAGGGGCTGAAACAGAGGGTGAGAAACAGAGGGTCTGAAACAGAGGGTCTGAAACAGAGGGTCTGAAACAGAGGGGGTGAAACAGAGTGGCCGAAACAGAGGGCGAGAAACAGAGGGGCCGAAACAGACGGCGAGAAACAGAGGGTCTGAAACAGAGGGTCTGAAACAGAAGGTCTGAAACAGAGGGGCTGAAACAGAGGGGCTGAAACAGAGGGTCTGAAACAAAGGGGCTGAAACAGAGGGCGAGAAACAGAGGGTCTGAAACAGAGGGGCTGAAACAGATGGTCTGAAACAGAGGGGCTGAAACAGAGGGTCTGAAACAGAGGGGCTGAAACAGAGGGCGCGAAACAGAGAGTCTGAAACAGAGGGCGCGAAACAGACGGCGCAAAACAGAGGGGCTGAAACCGAGGGGCTGAAACAGAGGGTCTGAAACAGAGGGTCTGAAACAGTGGGCACGAAACAGAGGGTCTGAAACAGCGTGTCTGAAACAGAGGGTCTGAAGCAGAGGGGCTGAAACAGAGGGCGCGAAACTGAGTATCTGAAACAGAGGGCGCGAAACAGAGGGTCTGAAGCAGATGGCGGGAAACAGATGGCGCGAAACAGAGGGCGAGAAACAGAGTGTCTGAAATAGAGGGTCTGAAACAGAGGGTCTGAAACAGAGGGGCTGAAACAGAGGGGCTGAATCAGAGGGCGAGAATCAGAGGGGCTGAAACAGAGGGGCTGAAACAGAGGGGCTGAAACAGAGGGGGCGAAACAGAGGGTCGGAAACAGAGGGCGAGAAACAGAGGGGCCGAAACAGAGGGCGAGAAACAGAGGGGCTGAAACAGAGGGCGAGAAAGAGAGGGGCCGAAACAGAGGGCGAGAAACAGAGGGGCTGAAACAGAGTGGCCGAAACAGAGGGCGAGAAACAGAGGGTCTGAAACAGAGCGTCTGAAACAGAGGGCCCGAAACAGAGGGCGCGAAACAGAGGGCGAGAAACAGAGGGTCTGAAACAGAGGGCGTGAAACAGAGGGCCTGAAACACAGGGTCTGAAACAGATGGTCTGAAACAGAGGGTCTGAAACAGAGGGCGAGAAACAGAGGGACTGAAACAGAGGGCGAGAAACAGAGGGTATGAAACAGTGCGTCTGAAAGAGAGGGGCTGAAACAGAGGGCGAGAAACAGAGGGCGAGAAACAGAGGGCGAGAAACAGAGTGTCTGAAACAGAGGGGCTGAAACAGAGGGGCTGAAACAGAGGGCGAGAAACAGAGGGGCCGAAACAGAGGGCGAGAAACAGAGGGGCCGAAACAGAGGGCGAGAAACAGAGGGTCTGAAACAGTTGGTCTGAAACAGAGGGTCTGAAACAGAGGGGCCGAAACAGAGGGCGAGAAACAGAGGGTCTGAAACAGAGGGTCTGAAACGGAGGGTCTGAAACAGAGGGCGCTAAACAGAGGGTCTGAAACAGAGGGGCTGAAACGGAGGGCGAGAAACAGAGGGTCTGAAACAGAGGGGCTGAAACAGAGGGTGAGAAACAGAGGGTCTGAAACAGAGGGTCTGAAACAGAGGGTCTGAAACAGAGGGGGCGAAACAGAGTGGCCGAAACAGAGGGCGAGAAACAGAGGGGCCGAAACAGACGGCGAGAAACAGAGGGTCTGAAACAGAGGGTCTGAAACAGAAGGTCTGAAACAGAGGGGCTGAAACAGAGGGGCTGAAACAGAGGGTCTGAAACAAAGGGGCTGAAACAGTGGGCGAGAAACAGAGGGTCTGAAACAGAGGGGCTGAAACAGATGGTCTGAAACAGAGGGGCTGAAACAGAGGGTCTGAAACAGAGGGGCTGAAACAGAGGGCGCGAAACAGAGAGTCTGAAACAGAGGGCGCGAAACAGACGGCGCAAAACAGAGGGGCTGAAACCGAGGGGCTGAAACAGAGGGTCTGAAACAGAGGGTCTGAAACAGTGGGCACGAAACAGAGGGTCTGAAACAGCGTGTCTGAAACAGAGGGTCTGAAGCAGAGGGGCTGAAACAGAGGGCGCGAAACTGAGTATCTGAAACAGAGGGCGCGAAACAGAGGGTCTGAAGCAGATGGCGGGAAACAGACGGCGCGAAACAGAGGGCGAGAAACAGAGTGTCTGAAATAGAGGGTCTGAAACAGAGGGTCTGAAACAGAGGGGCTGAAACAGAGGGGCTGAATCAGAGGGCGAGAAACAGAGGAGCTGAAACAGAGGGGCTGAAACAGAGGGGCTGAAACAGAGGGGGCGAAACAGAGGGTCGGAAACAGAGGGCGAGAAACAGAGGGGCCGAAACAGAGGGCGAGAAACAGAGGGGCTGAAACAGAGGGCGAGAAAGAGAGGGGCCGAAACAGAGGGCGAGAAACAGAGGGGCCGAAACAGAGGGCGAGAAACAGAGGGTATGAAACAGAGGGCGTGAAACAGAGGGTCTGAAACACAGGGTCTGAAACAGAGGGCACGAAACAGAGGGTCTGAAACAGAGGGCGAGAAACAGAGGGGCCGAAACAGAGTGTCTGAAACAGAGGGCACGAAACAGAGGGCGCGAAGCCAAGTGGGCGAAACAGAGGGCGAGAAACAGAGGGTCTGAAACAGAGGGGCTGAAACAGAGGGGCTAAAACAGAGGGCGAGAAACAGAGGGCGAGAAACAGAGGGCGAGAAACAGAGGGTCTGAAACAGAGGGGCTGAAACAGAGGGCGCGAAAGAGAGGGCGCGAAACAGAAGGCGCGAAACAGAGGGCGAGAAACAGAGGGGCCGAAACAGAGGGTGAGAAACAGAGTGGCCGAAACAGAGGGCGAGAAACAGAGGGTCTGAAACAGAGCGTCTGAAACAGAGGGTCTGAAACAGAGGGCCCGAAACAGAGGGCGCGAAACAGAGGGCGAGAAACAGAGGGTCTGAAACAGAGGGCGTGAAACAGAGGGCCTGAAACACAGGGTCTGAAACAGACGGTCTGAAACAGAGGGTCTGAAACAGAGGGCGAGAAACAGAGGGACTGAAACAGAGGGCGCGAAACAGATGGCGAGAAACAGAGGGTCTGAAACAGAGGGGCTGAAACAGAGGGCGAGAAACAGAGGGTCTGAAACTGATGGCGAGAAACAGAGGGCGAGAAACAGAGGGTCTGAAATAGAGGGTCTGAAACAGAGGGGCTGAAACAGACGGGCTGAAACAGAGGGGCTGAATCAGAGGGCGAGAAACAGAGGGGCCGAAACAGAGGGCGAGAAACAGAGGGGCCGAAACAGAGGGCGAGAAACAGACGGGCCGAAACAGAGGGCGAGAAACAGAGGGGCCGAAACAGAGTGCGAGAAACAGAGGGTCTGAAACAGAGGGTCTGAAACAGAGGGTCTGAAACAGAGGGGCTGAAACAGAGGGCGCGAAACAGAGGGCGCGAAACAGAGGGCGAGAAACAGAGGGTCTGAAACAGAGGGTCTGAAACAGAGGGCGTGAAACAGAGGTTCTGAAACAGAGGGTCTGAAACAGAGGGGCTGAAACAGAGGGTCTGAAAGAGAGGGCGAGAAACAGAGGGGCTTAAACAGAGGGCGAGAAATAGAGGGTCTGAAACAGAGGGTCTGAAACAGAGGGCGCGAAACAGAGGGCGCGAAACAGAGGGTCTGAAACAGAGGGGCTGAAACAGAGGGGGCGAAACAGAGGGTCGGAAACAGAGGGTGAGAATCAGAGGGGCCGAAACTGAGGGCGAGAAACAGAGGGGCCGAAACAGAGGGCGAGAAACAGAGGGGCCGAAACAGAGGGCGAGAAACAGAGGGGCCGAAACAGAGGGCGAGAAACAGAGGGTCTGAAACAGAGGGTCTGAAACAGAGGGGCTGAAACAGAGGGTCTGAAACAGAGGGCGCGAAACAGAGGGCGAGAAACAGAGGGTCTGAAACAGAGGGTCTGAAACAGAGGGCGTGAAACAGAGGTTCTAAAACAGAGGGTCTGAAACAGAGGGGCTGAAACAGAGGGGCTGAAACAGAGGGCGAGAAACAGAGGGGCTGAAACAGAGGGCGAGAAACAGAGGCCGCGAAACAGAGGGTATGAAACAGAGAGTCTGAAACAGATGGTGAGAAACAGAGGGCGAGAAACAGAGGGTCCGAAACAGAGGTTCTGAAACAAAGGGTGCGAAACAGAGGGGCCGAAACAGAGGGCGGCAAACAGAAGGGCCGAAACAGAGGGTCTGAAACAGAGGGCGCGAAACAGAGGGCGCGAAACAGAGGGCGAGAAACAGAGGGTCTGAAAAAGAGGGTCTGAAACAGAGGGTAGCAAACAGAGGGGCTGAAACAGAGGGCGAGAAACAGAGGGTCTGAAACAGAGGGTCTGAAACAGAGGGGCTGAAACAGAGGGTCTGAAACAGAGGGTGAGAAACAGAGGGCGAGAAACAGAGGGGCTGAAACAGAGGGGCTGAAACAGAGGGGCTGAAACAGAGGGCGAGAAACAGAGGGGCTGAAACAGAGGGGCTGAAACAGAGGGGCTGAAACAGAGGGGCTGAAACAGAGGGCACGAAACAGAGGGTCTGAAACAGAGGGCGAGAAACAGAGGGGCCGAAACAGAGTGTCTGAAACAGAGGGCGCGAAACAGAGGGCGCGAAGCATAGGGGGCGAAACAGAGGGCGAGAAACAGAGGGTCTGAAACAGAGGGGCTGAAACAGAGGGGCTGAAACAGAGGGCGAGAAACAGAGGGTGAGAAACAGAGGGTCTGAAACAGAGGGGCTGAAACAGAGGGCGTGAAAGAGAGGGCGCGAAACAGAAGGCGCGAAACAGAGGGCGAGAAACAGAGGGGCCGAAACAGAGGGTGAGAAACAGAGTGGCCGAAACAGAGGGCGAGAAACAGAGGGTCTGAAACAGAGCATCTGAAACAGAGGGTCTGAAACAGAGGGCCCGAAACAGAGGGCGCGAAACAGAGGGCGAGAAACAGAGGGTCTGAAACAGAGGGCGTGAAACAGAGGGCCTGAAACACAGGGTCTGAAACAGACGGTCTGAAACAGAGGGTCTGAAACAGAGGGTCTGAAACAGAGGGCGAGAAACAGAGGGACTGAAACAGAGGGCGAGAAACAGAGGGTATGAAACAGTGGGTCTGAAACAGAGGGGCTGAAACAGAGGGCGAGAAACAGAGGGCGAGAAACAGAGGGCGAGAAACAGAGGGTCTGAAACAGAGGGGCTGAAACAGAGGGGCTGAAACAGAGGGCGAGAAACAGAGGGTCTGAAACAGAGGGCGAGAAACAGAGGGGCCGAAACAGAGGGCGAGAAACAGAGGGGCCGAAACAGAGGGCGAGAAACAGAGGGTCTGAAACAGTGGGTCTGAAACAGAGGGTCTGAAACAGAGGGGCCGAAACAGAGGGTGAGAAACAGAGGGTCTGAAACAGAGGGTCTGAAACGGAGGGTCTGAAACAGAGGACGCTAAACAGTGGGTCTGAAACAGCGGGGCTGAAACGGAGGGCGAGAAACAGAGGGTCTGAAACAGAGGGGCTGAAACAGAGGGTGAGAAACAGAGGGTCTGAAACAGAGGGTCTGAAACAGAGGGTCTGAAACAGAGGGGGCGAAACAGAGGGGCCGAAACAGAGGTCGAGAAACAGAGGGGCGGAAACAGAATGCGAGAAACAGAGGGCGAGAAACAGAGGATCTGAAACAGAGGGGTTGAAACAGAGGGCGAGAAACAGAGCGTCTGAAACAGAGGGTCTGAAACAGAGGGTCTGAAACAGAGGGCGCGAAACAGAGGGGCCGAAACAGAGGGCGAGAAACAGAGGGGCCGAAACAGACGGCGAGAAACAGAGGGTCTGAAACAGAGGGTCTGAAACAGAAGGTCTGAAACAGAGGGGCTGAAACAGACGGGCTGAAACAGAGGGTCTGAAACAGAGGGGCTGAAACAGAGGGCGAGAAACAGAGGGTCTGAAACAGAGGGGCTGAAACAGAGGGTCTGAAACAGAGGGGCTGAAACAGAGGGTCTGAAACAGAGGGGCTGAAACAGAGGGCGCGAAACAGAGAGTCTGAAACAGAGGGCGCGAAACTGACGGCACAAAACAGAGGGGCTGAAACCGAGGGGCTGAAACAGAGGGTCTGAAACAGAGGGTCTGAAACAGTGGGCACGAAACAGAGGGTCTGAAACAGCGTGTCTGAAACAGAGGGTCTGAAGCAGAGGGGCTGAAACAGAGGGCGCGAAACTGAGTATCTGAAACAGTGGGGCTGAAACAGAGGGCGCGAAACAGAGGGTCTGAAGCAGATGGCGGGAAACAGTGGGCGCGAAACAGAGGGCGAGAAACAGAGTGTCTGAAATAGAGGGTCTGAAACAGAGGGTCTGAAACAGAGGGGCTGAAAGAGAGGGGCTGAATCAGAGGGCGAGAAACAGAGGGGCTGAAACAGAGGGGCTGAAACAGAGGGGCTGAAACAGAGGGGGCGAAACAGAGGGTCGGAAACAGAGGGCGAGAAACAGAGTGTCTGAAATAGAGGGTCTGAAACAGAGGGTCTGAAACAGAGGGGCTGAAACAGAGGGGCTGAATCAGAGGGCGAGAAACAGAGGGTCTGAAACAGAGGGGCTGAAACAGAGGGCGCGAAAGAGAGGGCGCGAAACAGAAGGCGCGAATCAGAGGGCGAGAAACAGAGGGGCCGAAACAGAGGGGCTGAAACAGAGTGGCCGAAACAGAGGGCGAGAAACAGAGGGTCTGAAACAGAGCGTCTGAAACAGAGGGCCCGAAACAGAGGGCGCGAAACAGAGGGCGAGAAACAGAGGGTCTGAAACAGAGGGCGTGAAACAGAGGGCCTGAAACACAGGGTCTGAAACAGACGGTCTGAAACAGAGGGTCTGAAACAGAGGGCGAGAAACAGAGGGACTGAAACAGAGGGCGAGAAACAGAGGGTATGAAACAGTGCGTCTGAAAGAGAGGGGCTGAAACAGAGGGCGAGAAACAGAGGGCGAGAAACAGAGGGCGAGAAACAGAGGGTCTGAAACAGAGGGGCTGAAACAGAGGGGCTGAAACAGAGGGCGAGAAACAGAGGGGCCGAAACAGAGGGCGAGAAACAGAGGGGCCGAAACAGAGGGCGAGAAACAGAGGGTCTGAAACAGTGGGTCTGAAACAGAGGGTCTGAAACAGAGGGGCCGAAACAGAGGGTGAGAAACAGAGGGTCTGAAACAGAGGGTGCGAAACAGAGGGCGAGAAACAGAGGGTCTGAAACAGAGGGTCTGAAACGGAGGGTCTGAAACAGAGGGCGCTAAACAGAGGGTCTGAAACAGAGGGGCTGAAACGGAGGGCGAGAAACAGAGGGTCTGAAACAGAGGGGCTGAAACAGAGGGTGAGAAACAGAGGGTCTGAAACAGAGGGTCTGAAACAGAGGGTCTGAAACAGAGGGGGTGAAACAGAGTGGCCGAAACAGAGGGCGAGAAACAGAGGGGCCGAAACAGACGGCGAGAAACAGAGGGTCTGAAACAGAGGGTCTGAAACAGAAGGTCTGAAACAGAGGGGCTGAAACAGAGGGGCTGAAACAGAGGGTCTGAAACAAAGGGGCTGAAACAGAGGGCGAGAAACAGAGGGTCTGAAACAGAGGGGCTGAAACAGATGGTCTGAAACAGAGGGGCTGAAACAGAGGGTCTGAAACAGAGGGGCTGAAACAGAGGGCGCGAAACAGAGAGTCTGAAACAGAGGGCGCGAAACAGACGGCGCAAAACAGAGGGGCTGAAACCGAGGGGCTGAAACAGAGGGTCTGAAACAGAGGGTCTGAAACAGTGGGCACGAAACAGAGGGTCTGAAACAGCGTGTCTGAAACAGAGGGTCTGAAGCAGAGGGGCTGAAACAGAGGGCGCGAAACTGAGTATCTGAAACAGAGGGCGCGAAACAGAGGGTCTGAAGCAGATGGCGGGAAACAGATGGCGCGAAACAGAGGGCGAGAAACAGAGTGTCTGAAATAGAGGGTCTGAAACAGAGGGTCTGAAACAGAGGGGCTGAAACAGAGGGGCTGAATCAGAGGGCGAGAAACAGAGGGGCTGAAACAGAGGGGCTGAAACAGAGGGGCTGAAACAGAGGGGGCGAAACAGAGGGTCGGAAACAGAGGGCGAGAAACAGAGGGGCCGAAACAGAGGGCGAGAAACAGAGGGGCTGAAACAGAGGGCGAGAAAGAGAGGGGCCGAAACAGAGGGCGAGAAACAGAGGGGCTGAAACAGAGTGGCCGAAACAGAGGGCGAGAAACAGAGGGTCTGAAACAGAGCGTCTGAAACAGAGGGCCCGAAACAGAGGGCGCGAAACAGAGGGCGAGAAACAGAGGGTCTGAAACAGAGGGCGTGAAACAGAGGGCCTGAAACACAGGGTCTGAAACAGACGGTCTGAAACAGAGGGTCTGAAACAGAGGGCGAGAAACAGAGGGACTGAAACAGAGGGCGAGAAACAGAGGGTATGAAACAGTGCGTCTGAAAGAGAGGGGCTGAAACAGAGGGCGAGAAACAGAGGGCGAGAAACAGAGGGCGAGAAACAGAGTGTCTGAAACAGAGGGGCTGAAACAGAGGGGCTGAAACAGAGGGCGAGAAACAGAGGGGCCGAAACAGAGGGCGAGAAACAGAGGGGCCGAAACAGAGGGCGAGAAACAGAGGGTCTGAAACAGTTGGTCTGAAACAGAGGGTCTGAAACAGAGGGGCCGAAACAGAGGGCGAGAAACAGAGGGTCTGAAACAGAGGGTCTGAAACGGAGGGTCTGAAACAGAGGGCGCTAAACAGAGGGTCTGAAACAGAGGGGCTGAAACGGAGGGCGAGAAACAGAGGGTCTGAAACAGAGGGCGAGAAACAGAGGGGCCGAAACAGAGTGTCTGAAACAGAGGGCGCGAAACAGAGGGCGCGAAGCATAGGGGGCGAAACAGAGGGCGAGAAACAGAGGGTCTGAAACAGAGGGGCTGAAACAGAGGGGCTGAAACAGAGGGCGAGAAACAGAGGGTGAGAAACAGAGGGTCTGAAACAGAGGGGCTGAAACAGAGGGCGTGAAAGAGAGGGCGCGAAACAGAAGACGCGAAACAGAGGGCGAGAAACAGAGGGGCCGAAACAGAGGGTGAGAAACAGAGTGGCCGAAACAGAGGGCGAGAAACAGAGGGTCTGAAACAGAGCATCTGAAACAGAGGGTCTGAAACAGAGGGCCCGAAACAGAGGGCGCGAAACAGAGGGCGAGAAACAGAGGGTCTGAAACAGAGGGCGTGAAACAGAGGGCCTGAAACACAGGGTCTGAAACAGACGGTCTGAAACAGAGGGTCTGAAACAGAGGGCGAGAAACAGAGGGACTGAAACAGAGGGCGAGAAACAGAGGGTATGAAACAGTGGGTCTGAAACAGAGGGGCTGAAACAGAGGGCGAGAAACAGAGGGCGAGAAACAGAGGGCGAGAAACAGAGGGTCTGAAACAGAGGGGCTGAAACAGAGGGGCTGAAACAGAGGGCGAGAAACAGAGGGTCTGAAACAGAGGGCGAGAAACAGAGGGGCCGAAACAGAGGGCGAGAAACAGAGGGGCCGAAACAGAGGGCGAGAAACAGAGGGTCTGAAACAGTGGGTCTGAAACAGAGGGTCTGAAACAGAGGGGCCGAAACAGAGGGTGAGAAACAGAGGGTCTGAAACAGAGGGTCTGAAACGGAGGGTCTGAAACAGAGGACGCTAAACAGTGGGTCTGAAACAGCGGGGCTGAAACGGAGGGCGAGAAACAGAGGGTCTGAAACAGAGGGGCTGAAACAGAGGGTGAGAAACAGAGGGTCTGAAACAGAGGGTCTGAAACAGAGGGTCTGAAACAGAGGGGGCGAAACAGAGGGGCCGAAACAGAGGTCGAGAAACAGAGGGGCCGAAACAGAATGCGAGAAACAGAGGGCGAGAAACAGAGGGTCTGAAACAGAGGGGTTGAAACAGAGGGCGAGAAACAGAGCGTCTGAAACAGAGGGTCTGAAACAGAGGGTCTGAAACAGAGGGCGCGAAACAGAGGGGCCGAAACAGAGGGCGAGAAACAGAGGGGCCGAAACAGACGGCGAGAAACAGAGGGTCTGAAACAGAGGGTCTGAAACAGAAGGTCTGAAACAGAGGGGCTGAAACAGACGGGCTGAAACAGAGGGTCTGAAACAGAGGGGCTGAAACAGAGGGCGAGAAACAGAGGGTCTGAAACAGAGGGGCTGAAACAGAGGGTCTGAAACAGAGGGGCTGAAACAGAGGGTCTGAAACAGAGGGGCTGAAACAGAGGGCGCGAAACAGAGAGTCTGAAACAGAGGGCGCGAAACTGACGGCACAAAACAGAGGGGCTGAAACCGAGGGGCTGAAACAGAGGGTCTGAAACAGAGGGTCTGAAACAGTGGGCACGAAACAGAGGGTCTGAAACAGCGTGTCTGAAACAGAGGGTCTGAAGCAGAGGGGCTGAAACAGAGGGCGCGAAACTGAGTATCTGAAACAGTGGGGCTGAAACAGAGGGCGCGAAACAGAGGGTCTGAAGCAGATGGCGGGAAACAGTGGGCGCGAAACAGAGGGCGAGAAACAGAGTGTCTGAAATAGAGGGTCTGAAACAGAGGGTCTGAAACAGAGGGGCTGAAAGAGAGGGGCTGAATCAGAGGGCGAGAAACAGAGGGGCTGAAACAGAGGGGCTGAAACAGAGGGGCTGAAACAGAGGGGGCGAAACAGAGGGTCGGAAACAGAGGGCGAGAAACAGAGTGTCTGAAATAGAGGGTCTGAAACAGAGGGTCTGAAACAGAGGGGCTGAAACAGAGGGGCTGAATCAGAGGGCGAGAAACAGAGGGTCTGAAACAGAGGGGCTGAAACAGAGGGCGCGAAAGAGAGGGCGCGAAACAGAAGGCGCGAATCAGAGGGCGAGAAACAGAGGGGCCGAAACAGAGGGGCTGAAACAGAGTGGCCGAAACAGAGGGCGAGAAACAGAGGGTCTGAAACAGAGCGTCTGAAACAGAGGGCCCGAAACAGAGGGCGCGAAACAGAGGGCGAGAAACAGAGGGTCTGAAACAGAGGGCGTGAAACAGAGGGCCTGAAACACAGGGTCTGAAACAGACGGTCTGAAACAGAGGGTCTAAAACAGAGGGCGAGAAACAGAGGGACTGAAACAGAGGGCGAGAAACAGAGGGTATGAAACAGTGCGTCTGAAAGAGAGGGGCTGAAACAGAGGGCGAGAAACAGAGGGCGAGAAACAGAGGGTCTGAAACAGAGGGGCTGAAACAGAGGGGCTGAAACAGAGGGCGAGAAACAGAGGGGCCGAAACAGAGGGCGAGAAACAGAGGGGCCGAAACAGAGGGCGAGAAACAGAGGGTCTGAAACAGTGGGTCTGAAACAGAGGGTCTGAAACAGAGGGGCCGAAACAGAGGGTGAGAAACAGAGGGTCTGAAACAGAGGGTGCGAAACAGAGGGCGAGAAACAGAGGGTCTGAAACAGAGGGTCTGAAACGGAGGGTCTGAAACAGAGGGCGCTAAACAGAGGGTCTGAAACAGAGGGGCTGAAACGGAGGGCGAGAAACAGAGGGTCTGAAACAGAGGGGCTGAAACAGAGGGTGAGAAACAGAGGGTCTGAAACAGAGGGTCTGAAACAGAGGGTCTGAAACAGAGGGGGTGAAACAGAGTGGCCGAAACAGAGGGCGAGAAACAGAGGGGCCGAAACAGACGGCGAGAAACAGAGGGTCTGAAACAGAGGGTCTGAAACAGAAGGTCTGAAACAGAGGGGCTGAAACAGAGGGGCTGAAACAGAGGGTCTGAAACAAAGGGGCTGAAACAGAGGGCGAGAAACAGAGGGTCTGAAACAGAGGGGCTGAAACAGATGGTCTGAAACAGAGGGGCTGAAACAGAGGGTCTGAAACAGAGGGGCTGAAACAGAGGGCGCGAAACAGAGAGTCTGAAACAGAGGGCGCGAAACAGACGGCGCAAAACAGAGGGGCTGAAACCGAGGGGCTGAAACAGAGGGTCTGAAACAGAGGGTCTGAAACAGTGGGCACGAAACAGAGGGTCTGAAACAGCGTGTCTGAAACAGAGGGTCTGAAGCAGAGGGGCTGAAACAGAGGGCGCGAAACTGAGTATCTGAAACAGAGGGCGCGAAACAGAGGGTCTGAAGCAGATGGCGGGAAACAGATGGCGCGAAACAGAGGGCGAGAAACAGAGTGTCTGAAATAGAGGGTCTGAAACAGAGGGTCTGAAACAGAGGGGCTGAAACAGAGGGGCTGAATCAGAGGGCGAGAATCAGAGGGGCTGAAACAGAGGGGCTGAAACAGAGGGGCTGAAACAGAGGGGGCGAAACAGAGGGTCGGAAACAGAGGGCGAGAAACAGAGGGGCCGAAACAGAGGGCGAGAAACAGAGGGGCTGAAACAGAGGGCGAGAAAGAGAGGGGCCGAAACAGAGGGCGAGAAACAGAGGGGCTGAAACAGAGTGGCCGAAACAGAGGGCGAGAAACAGAGGGTCTGAAACAGAGCGTCTGAAACAGAGGGCCCGAAACAGAGGGCGCGAAACAGAGGGCGAGAAACAGAGGGTCTGAAACAGAGGGCGTGAAACAGAGGGCCTGAAACACAGGGTCTGAAACAGATGGTCTGAAACAGAGGGTCTGAAACAGAGGGCGAGAAACAGAGGGACTGAAACAGAGGGCGCGAAACTGAGTATCTGAAACAGAGGGCGCGAAACAGAGGGTCTGAAGCAGATGGCGGGAAACAGACGGCGCGAAACAGAGGGCGAGAAACAGAGTGTCTGAAATAGAGGGTCTGAAACAGAGGGTCTGAAACAGAGGGGCTGAAACAGAGGGGCTGAATCAGAGGGCGAGAAACAGAGGAGCTGAAACAGAGGGGCTGAAACAGAGGGGCTGAAACAGAGGGGGCGAAACAGAGGGTCGGAAACAGAGGGCGAGAAACAGAGGGGCCGAAACAGAGGGCGAGAAACAGAGGGGCTGAAACAGAGGGCGAGAAAGAGAGGGGCCGAAACAGAGGGCGAGAAACAGAGGGGCCGAAACAGAGGGCGAGAAACAGAGGGTATGAAACAGAGGGCGTGAAACAGAGGGTCTGAAACACAGGGTCTGAAACAGAGGGCACGAAACAGAGGGTCTGAAACAGAGGGCGAGAAACAGAGGGGCCGAAACAGAGTGTCTGAAACAGAGGGCACGAAACAGAGGGCGCGAAGCCAAGTGGGCGAAACAGAGGGCGAGAAACAGAGGGTCTGAAACAGAGGGGCTGAAACAGAGGGGCTAAAACAGAGGGCGAGAAACAGAGGGCGAGAAACAGAGGGCGAGAAACAGAGGGTCTGAAACAGAGGGGCTGAAACAGAGGGCGCGAAAGAGAGGGCGCGAAACAGAAGGCGCGAAACAGAGGGCGAGAAACAGAGGGGCCGAAACAGAGGGTGAGAAACAGAGTGGCCGAAACAGAGGGCGAGAAACAGAGGGTCTGAAACAGAGCGTCTGAAACAGAGGGTCTGAAACAGAGGGCCCGAAACAGAGGGCGCGAAACAGAGGGCGAGAAACAGAGGGTCTGAAACAGAGGGCGTGAAACAGAGGGCCTGAAACACAGGGTCTGAAACAGACGGTCTGAAACAGAGGGTCTGAAACAGAGGGCGAGAAACAGAGGGACTGAAACAGAGGGCGCGAAACAGATGGCGAGAAACAGAGGGTCTGAAACAGAGGGGCTGAAACAGAGGGCGAGAAACAGAGGGTCTGAAACTGATGGCGAGAAACAGAGGGCGAGAAACAGAGGGTCTGAAATAGAGGGTCTGAAACAGAGGGGCTGAAACAGACGGGCTGAAACAGAGGGGCTGAATCAGAGGGCGAGAAACAGAGGGGCCGAAACAGAGGGCGAGAAACAGAGGGGCCGAAACAGAGGGCGAGAAACAGACGGGCCGAAACAGAGGGCGAGAAACAGAGGGGCCGAAACAGAGTGCGAGAAACAGAGGGTCTGAAACAGAGGGTCTGAAACAGAGGGGCTGAAACAGAGGGCGCGAAACAGAGGGCGCGAAACAGAGGGCGAGAAACAGAGGGTCTGAAACAGAGGGTCTGAAACAGAGGGCGTGAAACAGAGGTTCTGAAACAGAGGGTCTGAAACAGAGGGGCTGAAACAGAGGGTCTGAAAGAGAGGGCGAGAAACAGAGGGGCTTAAACAGAGGGCGAGAAATAGAGGGTCTGAAACAGAGGGTCTGAAACAGAGGGCGCGAAACAGAGGGCGCGAAACAGAGGGTCTGAAACAGAGGGGCTGAAACAGAGGGGGCGAAACAGAGGGTCGGAAACAGAGGGTGAGAATCAGAGGGGCCGAAACTGAGGGCGAGAAACAGAGGGGCCGAAACAGAGGGCGAGAAACAGAGGGGCCGAAACAGAGGGCGAGAAACAGAGGGGCCGAAACAGAGGGCGAGAAACAGAGGGTCTGAAACAGAGGGTCTGAAACAGAGGGTCTGAAACAGAGGGGCTGAAACAGAGGGTCTGAAACAGAGGGCGCGAAACAGAGGGCGAGAAACAGAGGGTCTGAAACAGAGGGTCTGAAACAGAGGGCGTGAAACAGAGGTTCTAAAACAGAGGGTCTGAAACAGAGGGGCTGAAACAGAGGGTGTGAAAGAGAGGGCGAGAAACAGAGGGGCTTAAACAGAGGGCGAGAAATTGAGGGTCTGAAACAGAGGGTCTGAAACAGAGGGCGCGAAACAGAGGGCGCGAAACAGAGGGTCTGAAACAGAGGGTCTGAAACAGAGGGGCTGAAACAGAGGGGCTGAAACAGAGTGCGAGAAACAGAGGGGCTGAAACAGAGGGCGAGAAACAGAGGCCGCGAAACAGAGGGTCTGAAACAGAGGGTCTGAAACAGAGGGTGAGAAACAGAGGGCGAGAAACAGAGGGTCCGAAACAGAGGTTCTGAAACAAAGGGCGCGAAACAGAGGGGCCGAAACAGAGGGCGGCAAACAGAAGGGCCGAAACAGAGGGTCTGAAACAGAGGGCGCGAAGCAGAGGGGCTGAAACAGAGGGCGAGAAACAGAGGGGCTGAAACAGAGGGCGTGAAACAGAGGTTCTGAAATAGAGGGTCTGAAACAGAGGCGCTGAAACAGAGGGTCTGAAAGAGAGGGCGAGAAACAGAGGGGCTTAAACAGAGGGCGAGAAATAGAGGGTCTGAAACAGAGGGTCTGAAACAGAGGGCGCGAAACAGAGGGCGCGAAACAGAGGGGCTGAAACAGAGGGGCTGAAACAGAGGGGGCGAAACAGAGGGTCGGAAACAGAGGGCGAGAATCAGAGGGGCCGAAACAGAGGGCGAGATACAGAGGGGCCGAAACAGAGGGCGAGAAACAGAGGGGCCGAAACAGAGGGCGAGAAACAGAGGGTCTGAAACAGAGGGTCTGAAACAGAGGGTCTGAAACAGAGGGGCTGAAACAGAGGGCGCGAAACAAAAGGCGCGAAACAGAGGGCGAGAAACAGAGGGTCTGAAACAGAGGGTCTGAAACAGAGGGCGTGAAACAGAGGTTCTGAAACAGAGGGTCTGAAACAGAGGGGCTGAAACAGAGGGTCTGAAAGAGAGGGCGAGAAACAGAGGGGCTTAAACAGAGGGCGAGAAATTGAGGGTCTGAAACAGAGGGTCTGAAACAGAGGGCGCGAAACAGAGGGCACGAAACAGAGGGTCTGAAACAGAGGGTCTGAAACAGAGGGGCTGAAACAGAGGGGCTGAAACAGAGGGCGAGAAACAGAGGGGCTGAAACAGAGGGCGAGAAACAGAGGCCGCGAAACAGAGGGTATGAAACAGAGGGTCTGAAACAGAGGGTGAGAAACAGAGGGCGAGAAACAGAGGGTCCGAAACAGAGGTTCTGAAACAAAGGGTGCGAAACAGAGGGGCCGAAACAGAGGGCGGCAAACAGAAGGGCCGAAACAGAGGGTCTGAAACAGAGGGCGCGAAACAGAGGGCGCGAAACAGAGGGCGAGAAACAGAGGGTCTGAAAAAGAGGGTCTGAAACAGAGGGTAGCAAACAGAGGGGCTGAAACAGAGGGCGAGAAACAGAGGGTCTGAAACAGAGGGTCTGAAACAGAGGGGCTGAAACAGAGGGTCTGAAACAGAGGGTGAGAAACAGAGGGCGAGAAACAGAGGGGCTGAAACAGAGGGGCTGAAACAGAGGGGCTGAAACAGAGGGCGAGAAACAGAGGGGCTGAAACAGAGGGGCTGAAACAGAGGGGCTGAAACAGAGGGGCTGAAACAGAGGGCACGAAACAGAGGGTCTGAAACAGAGGGCGAGAAACAGAGGGGCCGAAACAGAGTGTCTGAAACAGAGGGCGCGAAACAGAGGGCGCGAAGCATAGGGGGCGAAACAGAGGGCGAGAAACAGAGGGTCTGAAACAGAGGGGCTGAAACAGAGGGGCTGAAACAGAGGGCGAGAAACAGAGGGCGAGAAACAGAGGATCTGAAACAGAGGGTGAGAAACAGAGTGGCCGAAACAGAGGGTGAGAAACAGAGTGGCCGAAACAGAGGGCGAGAAACAGAGGGTCTGAAACAGAGCATCTGAAACAGAGGGTCTGAAACAGAGGGCCCGAAACAGAGGGCGCGAAACAGAGGGCGAGAAACAGAGGGTCTGAAACAGAGGGCGTGAAACAGAGGGCCTGAAACACAGGGTCTGAAACAGACGGTCTGAAACAGAGGGTCTGAAACAGAGGGCGAGAAACAGAGGGACTGAAACAGAGGGCGAGAAACAGAGGGTATGAAACAGTGGGTCTGAAACAGAGGGGCTGAAACAGAGGGCGAGAAACAGAGGGCGAGAAACAGAGGGCGAGAAACAGAGGGTCTGAAACAGAGGGGCTGAAACAGAGGGGCTGAAACAGAGGGCGAGAAACAGAGGGTCTGAAACAGAGGGCGAGAAACAGAGGGGCCGAAACAGAGGGCGAGAAACAGAGGGGCCGAAACAGAGGGCGAGAAACAGAGGGTCTGAAACAGTGGGTCTGAAACAGAGGGTCTGAAACAGAGGGGCCGAAACAGAGGGTGAGAAACAGAGGGTCTGAAACAGAGGGTGCGAAACAGAGGGTGAGAAACAGAGGGTCTGAAACAGAGGGTCTGAAACGGAGGGTCTGAAACAGAGGGCGCTAAACAGAGGGTCTGAAACAGAGGGGCTGAAACGGAGGGCGAGAAACAGAGGGTCTGAAACAGAGGGGCTGAAACAGAGGGTGAGAAACAGAGGGTCTGAAACAGAGGGTCTGAAACAGAGGGTCTGAAACAGAGGGGGCGAAACAGAGGGGCCGAAACAGAGGTCGAGAAACAGAGGGGCCGAAACAGAATGCGAGAAACAGAGGGCGAGAAACAGAGGGTCTGAAACAGAGGGGTTGAAACAGAGGGCGAGAAACAGAGCATCTGAAACAGAGGGTCTGAAACAGAGGGTCTGAAACAGAGGGCGCGAAACAGAGGGGCCGAAACAGAGGGCGAGAAACAGAGGGGCCGAAACAGACGGCGAGAAACAGAGGGTCTGAAACAGAGGGTCTGAAACAGAAGGTCTGAAACAGAGGGGCTGAAACAGACGGGCTGAAACAGAGGGTCTGAAACAGAGGGGCTGAAACAGAGGGCGAGAAACAGAGGGTCTGAAACAGAGGGGCTGAAACAGAGAGTCTGAAACAGAGGGGCTGAAACAGAGGGTCTGAAACAGAGGGGCTGAAACAGAGGGCGCGAAACAGAGAGTCTGAAACAGAGGGCGCGAAACTGACGGCGCAAAACAGAGGGGCTGAAACCGAGGGGCTGAAACAGAGGGTCTGAAACAGAGGGTCTGAAACAGTGGGCAAGAAACAGAGGGTCTGAAACAGCGTGTCTGAAACAGAGGGTCTGAAGCAGAGGGGCTGAAACAGAGGGCGCGAAACTGAGTATCTGAAACAGTGGGGCTGAAACAGAGGGCGCGAAACAGAGGGTCTGAAGCAGATGGCGGGAAACAGTGGGCGCGAAACAGAGCGCGAGAAACAGAGTGTCTGAAATAGAGGGTCTGAAACAGAGGGTCTGAAACAGAGGGGCTGAAAGAGAGGGGCTGAATCAGAGGGCGAGAAACAGAGGGGCTGAAACAGAGGGGCTGAAACAGAGGGGCTGAAACAGAGGGGGCGAAACAGAGGGTCGGAAACAGAGGGCGAGAAACAGAGTGTCCGAAATAGAGGGTCTGAAACAGACGGTCTGAAACAGAGGGGCTGAAACAGAGGGGCTGAATCAGAGGGCGAGAAACAGAGGGTCTGAAACAGAGGGGCTGAAACAGAGGGCGCGAAAGAGAGGGCGCGAAACAGAAGGCGCGAATCAGAGGGCGAGAAACAGAGGGGCCGAAACAGAGGGGCTGAAACAGAGTGGCCGAAACAGAGGGCGAGAAACAGAGGGTCTGAAACACAGCGTCGGAAACAGAGCGTCTGAAACAGAGGGCCCGAAACAGAGGGCGCGAAACAGAGGGCGAGAAACAGAGGGTCTGAAACAGAGGGCGTGAAACAGAGGGCCTGAAACACAGGGTCTGAAACAGACGGTCTGAAACAGAGGGTCTGAAACAGATGGCGAGAAACAGAGGGTATGAAACAGTGGGTCTGAAAGAGAGGGGCTGAAACAGAGGGCGAGAAACAGAGGGCGAGAAACAGAGGGCGAGAAACAGAGGGTCTGAAACAGAGGGTCTGAAACAGAGGGGCTGAAACAGAGGGCGAGAAACAGAGGGGCCGAAAGAGAGGGCGAGAAACAGAGGGGCCGAAACAGAGGGCGAGAAACAGAGGGTCTGAAACAGTGGGTCTGAAACAGAGGGTCTGAAACAGAGGGGCCGAAACAGAGGGTGAGAAACAGAGGGTCTGAAACAGAGGGTGCGAAACAGAGGGCGAGAAACAGAGGGTCTGAAACAGAGGGTCTGAAACGGAGGGTCTGAAACAGAGGGCGCTAAACAGAGGGTCTGAAACAGAGGGGCTGAAACGGAGGGCGAGAAACAGAGGGTCTGAAACAGAGGGGCTGAAACAGAGGGTGAGAAACAGAGGGTCTGAAACAGAGGGTCTGAAACAGAGGGTCTGAAACAGAGGGGGCGAAACAGAGTGGCCGAAACAGAGGGCGAGAAACAGAGGGGCCGAAACAGACGGCGAGAAACAGAGGGTCTGAAACAGAGGGGCTGAAACAGAGGGTCTGAAACAAAGGGGCTGAAACAGTGGGCGAGAAACAGAGGGTCTGAAACAAAGGGGCTGAAACAGATGGTCTGAAACAGAGGGGCTGAAACAGAGGGTCTGAAACAGAGGGGCTGAAACAGAGGGCGCGAAACAGAGAGTCTGAAACAGAGGGCGCGAAACAGACGGCGCAAAACAGAGGGGCTGAAACCGAGGGGCTGAAACAGAGGGTCTGAAACAGAGGGTCTGAAACAGTGGGCACGAAACAGAGGGTCTGAAACAGCGTGTCTGAAACAGAGGGTCTGAAGCAGAGGGGCTGAAACAGAGGGCGCGAAACTGAGTATCTGAAACAGAGGGGCTGAAACAGAGGGCGCGAAACAGAGGGTCTGAAGCAGATGGCGGGAAACAGACGGCGCGAAACAGAGGGCGAGAAACAGAGTGTCTGAAATAGAGGGTCTGAAACAGAGGGTCTGAAACAGAGGGGCTGAAACAGAGGGGCTGAATCAGAGGGCGAGAAACAGAGGGGCTGAAACAGAGGGGCTGAAACAGAGGGGCTGAAACAGAGGGGGCGAAACAGAGGGTCGGAAACAGAGGGCGAGAAACAGAGGGGCCGAAACAGAGGGCGAGAAACAGAGGGGCCGAAACAGAGGGCGAGAAAGAGAGGGGCCGAAACAGAGGGCGAGAAACAGAGGGGCCGAAACAGAGGGCGAGAAACAGAGGGTATGAAACAGAGGGCCTGAAACAGAGGGTCGGAAACAGAGGGGCTGAAACAGAGGGCGCGAAACAGAGGGCGCGAAACAGAGGGCGAGAAACAGAGGGTCTGAAACAGAGGGTCTGAAACAGAGGGCGTGAAACAGAGGGTCTGAAACAGAGGGTCTGAAACAGAGGGCACGAAACAGAGGGTCTGAAACAGAGGGCGAGAAACAGAGGGGCCGAAACAGAGTGTCTGAAACAGAGGGCACGAAACAGAGGGCGCGAAGCCAAGTGGGCGAAACAGAGGGCGAGAAACAGAGGGTCTGAAACAGAGGGGCTGAAACAGAGTGGCTGAAACAGAGGGCGAGAAACAGAGGGCGAGAAACAGAGGGCGAGAAACAGAGGGTCTGAAACAGAGGGGCTGAAACAGAGGGCGCGAAAGAGAGGGCGCGAAACAGAAGGCGCGAAACAGAGGGCGAGAAACAGAGGGGCCGAAACAGAGGGTGAGAAACAGAGTGGCCGAAACAGAGGGCGAGAAACAGAGGGTCTGAAACAGAGCGTCTGAAACAGAGGGTCTGAAACAGAGGGCCCGAAACAGAGGGCGCGAAACAGAGGGCGAGAAACAGAGGGTCTGAAACAGAGGGCGTGAAACAGAGGGCCTGAAACACAGGGTCTGAAACAGACGGTCTGAAAAAGAGGGTCTGAAACAGAGGGCGAGAAACAGAGGGGCCGAAACGGAGGGCGAGAAACAGAGGGTCTGAAACAGTGGGTCTGAAACAGAGGGTCTGAAACAGAGGGGCCGAAACAGAGGGTGAGAAACAGAGGGTCTGAAACAGAGGGTGCGAAACAGAGGGTGAGAAACAGAGGGTCTGAAACAGAGGGTCTGAAACGGAGGGTCTGAAACAGAGGGCGCTAAACAGAGGGTCTGAAACAGAGGGGCTGAAACGGAGGGCGAGAAACAGAGGGTCTGAAACAGAGGGGCTGAAACAGAGGGTGAGAAACAGAGGGTCTGAAACAGAGGGTCTGAAACAGAGGGTCTGAAACAGAGGGGGCGAAACAGAGGGGCCGAAACAGAGGTCGAGAAACAGAGGGGCCGAAACAGAATGCGAGAAACAGAGGGCGAGAAACAGAGGGTCTGAAACAGAGGGGTTGAAACAGAGGGCGAGAAACAGAGCGTCTGAAACAGAGGGTCTGAAACAGAGGGTCTGAAACAGAGGGCGCGAAACAGAGGGGCCGAAACAGAGGGCGAGAAACAGAGGGGCCGAAACAGACGGCGAGAAACAGAGGGTCTGAAACAGAGGGTCTGAAACAGAAGGTCTGAAACAGAGGGGCTGAAACAGACGGGCTGAAACAGAGGGTCTGAAACAGAGGGGCTGAAACAGAGGGCGAGAAACAGAGGGTCTGAAACAGAGGGGCTGAAACAGAGAGTCTGAAACAGAGGGGCTGAAACAGAGGGTCTGAAACAGAGGGGCTGAAACAGAGGGCGCGAAACAGAGAGTCTGAAACAGAGGGCGCGAAACTGACGGCGCAAAACAGAGGGGCTGAAACCGAGGGGCTGAAACAGAGGGTCTGAAACAGAGGGTCTGAAACAGTGGGCAAGAAACAGAGGGTCTGAAACAGCGTGTCTGAAACAGAGGGTCTGAAGCAGAGGGGCTGAAACAGAGGGCGCGAAACTGAGTATCTGAAACAGTGGGGCTGAAACAGAGGGCGCGAAACAGAGGGTCTGAAGCAGATGGCGGGAAACAGTGGGCGCAAAACAGAGCGCGAGAAACAGAGTGTCTGAAATAGAGGGTCTGAAACAGAGGGTCTGAAACAGAGGGGCTGAAAGAGAGGGGCTGAATCAGAGGGCGAGAAACAGAGGGGCTGAAACAGAGGGGCTGAAACAGAGGGGCTGAAACAGAGGGGGCGAAACAGAGGGTCGGAAACAGAGGGCGAGAAACAGAGTGTCTGAAATAGAGGGTCTGAAACAGAGGGTCTGAAACAGAGGGGCTGAAACAGAGGGGCTGAATCAGAGGGCGAGAAACAGAGGGTCTGAAACAGAGGGGCTGAAACAGAGGGCGCGAAAGAGAGGGCGCGAAACAGAAGGCGCGAATCAGAGGGCGAGAAACAGAGGGGCCGAAACAGAGGGGCTGAAACAGAGTGGCCGAAACAGAGGGCGAGAAACAGAGGGTCTGAAACACAGCGTCTGAAACAGAGCGTCTGAAACAGAGGGCCCAAAACAGAGGGCGCGAAACAGAGGGCGAGAAACAGAGGGTCTGAAACAGAGGGCGTGAAACAGAGGGCCTGAAACACAGGGTCTGAAACAGACGGTCTGAAACAGAGGGTCTGAAACAGAGGGCGAGAAACAGAGGGTATGAAACAGTGGGTCCGAAAGAGAGGGGCTGAAACAGAGGGCGAGAAACAGAGGGCGAGAAACAGAGGGCGAGAAACAGAGGGTCTGAAACAGAGGGGCTGAAACAGAGGGGCTGAAACAGAGGGCGAGAAACAGAGGGGCCGAAACAGAGGGCGAGAAACAGAGGGGCCGAAACAGAGGGCGAGAAACAGAGGGTCTGAAACAGTGGGTCTGAAACAGAGGGTCTGAAACAGAGGGGCCGAAACAGAGGGTGAGAAACAGAGGGTCTGAAACAGAGGGTGCGAAACAGAGGGCGAGAAACAGAGGGTCTGAAACAGAGGGTCTGAAACGGAGGGTCTGAAACAGAGGGCGCTAAACAGAGGGTCTGAAACAGAGGGGCTGAAACGGAGGGCGAGAAACAGAGGGTCTGAAACAGAGGGGCTGAAACAGAGGGTGAGAAACAGAGGGTCTGAAACAGAGGGTCTGAAACAGAGGGTCTGAAACAGAGGGGGCGAAACAGAGTGGCCGAAACAGAGGGCGAGAAACAGAGGGGCCGAAACAGACGGCGAGAAACAGAGGGTCTGAAACAGAGGGGCTGAAACAGAGGGTCTGAAACAAAGGGGCTGAAACAGAGGGCGAGAAACAGAGGGTCTGAAACAGAGGGGCTGAAACAGATGGTCTGAAACAGAGGGGCTGAAACAGAGGGGCTGAAACAGAGGGGCTGAAACAGAGGGCGCGAAACAGAGAGTCTGAAACAGAGGGCGCGAAACAGACGGCGCAAAACAGAGGGGCTGAAACCGAGGGGCTGAAACAGAGGGTCTGAAACAGAGGGTCTGAAACAGTGGGCACGAAACAGAGGGTCTGAAACAGCGTGTCTGAAACAGAGGGTCTGAAGCAGAGGGGCTGAAACAGAGGGCGCGAAACTGAGTATCTGAAACAGAGGGGCTGAAACAGAGGGCGCGAAACAGAGGGTCTGAAGCAGATGGCGGGAAACAGACGGCGCGAAACAGAGGGCGAGAAACAGAGTGTCTGAAATAGAGGGTCTGAAACAGAGGGTCTGAAACAGAGGGGCTGAAACAGAGGGGCTGAATCAGAGGGCGAGAAACAGAGGGGCTGAAACAGAGGGGCTGAAACAGAGGGGCTGAAACAGAGGGGGCGAAACAGAGGGTCGGAAACAGAGGGCGAGAAACAGAGGGGCCGAAACAGAGGGCGAGAAACAGAGGGGCCGAAACAGAGGGCGAGAAAGAGAGGGGCCGAAACAGAGGGCGAGAAACAGAGGGGCCGAAACAGAGGGCGAGAAACAGAGGGTATGAAACAGAGGGCCTGAAACAGAGGGTCGGAAACAGAGGGGCTGAAACAGAGGGCGCGAAACAGAGGGCGCGAAACAGAGGGCGAGAAACAGAGGGTCTGAAACAGAGGGTCTGAAACAGAGGGCGTGAAACAGAGGGTCTGAAACAGAGGGTCTGAAACAGAGGGCACGAAACAGAGGGTCTGTAACAGAGGGCGAGAAACAGAGGGGCCGAAACAGAGTGTCTGAAACAGAGGGCACGAAACAGAGGGCGCGAAGCCAAGTGGGCGAAACAGAGGGCGAGAAACAGAGGGTCTGAAACAGAGGGGCTGAAACAGAGGGGCTGAAACAGAGGGCGAGAAACAGAGGGCGAGAAACAGAGGGCGAGAAACAGAGGGTCTGAAACAGAGGGGCTGAAACAGAGGGCGCGAAAGAGAGGGCGCGAAACAGAAGGCGCGAAACAGAGGGCGAGAAACAGAGGGGCCGAAACAGAGGGTGAGAAACAGAGTGGCCGAAACAGAGGGCGAGAAACAGAGGGTCTGAAACAGAGCATCTGAAACAGAGGGTCTGAAACAGAGGGCCCGAAACAGAGGGCGCGAAACAGAGGGCGAGAAACAGAGGGTCTGAAACAGAGGGCGTGAAACAGAGGGCCTGAAACACAGGGTCTGAAACAGACGGTCTGAAAAAGAGGGTCTGAAACAGAGGGCGAGAAACAGAGGGACTGAAACAGAGGGCGAGAAACAGAGGGTATGAAACAGTGGGTCTGAAACAGAGGGGCTGAAACAGAGGGCGAGAAACAGAGGGCGAGAAACAGAGTGCGAGAAACAGAGGGTCTGAAACAGAGGGGCTGAAACAGAGGGGCTGAAACAGAGGGCGAGAAACAGAGGGTCTGAAACAGAGGGCGAGAAAGAGAGGGGCCGAAACAGAGGGCGAGAAACAGAGGGGCCGAAACAGAGGGCGAGAAACAGAGGGTCTGAAACAGTGGGTCTGAAACAGAGGGTCTGAAACAGAGGGGCCGAAACAGAGGGTGAGAAACAGAGGGTCTGAAACAGAGGGTGCGAAACAGAGGGCGAGAAACAGAGGGTCTGAAACAGAGGGTCTGAAACGGAGGGTCTGAAACAGAGGGCGCTAAACAGAGGGTCTGAAACAGAGGGGCTGAAACGGAGGGCGAGAAACAGAGGGTCTGAAACAGAGGGGCTGAAACAGAGGGTGAGAAACATAGGGTCTGAAACAGAGGGTCTGAAACAGAGGGTCTGAAACAGAGGGGGCGAAACAGAGGGGCCGAAACAGAGGGCGAGAAACAGAGGGGCCGAAACAGAATGCGACAAACAGAGGGTCTGAAACAGAGGGGTTGAAACAGAGGGCGAGAAACAGAGCGTCTGAAACAGAGGGTCTGAAACAGAGGGTCTGAAACAGAGGGCGCGAAACAGAGGGGCCGAAACAGAGGGCGAGAAACAGAGGAGCCGAAACAGACGGCGAGAAACAGAGGGTCGGAAACAGAGGGTCTGAAACAGAAGGTCTGAAACAGAGGGGCTGAAACAGAGGGGCTGAAACAGAGGGTCTGAAACAGAGGGGCTGAAACAGAGGGCGAGAAACAGAGGGTCTGAAACAGAGGGGCTGAAACAGATGGTCTGAAACAGAGGGGCTGAAACAGAGGGGCTGAAACAGAGGGGCTGAAACAGAGGGCGCGAAACAGAGAGTCTGAAACAGAGGGCGCGAAACTGACGGCGCAAAACAGACGGGCTGAAACCGAGGGGCTGAAACAGAGGGTCTGAAACAGAGGGTCTGAAACAGTGGGCACGAAACAGAGGGTCTGAAACAGCGTGTCTGAAACAGAGGGTCTGAAGCAGAGGGGCTGAAACAGAGGGCGCTAAACTGAGTATCTGAAACAGAGGGGCTGAAACAGAGGGCGCGAAACAGAGGGTCTGAAGCAGATGGCGGGAAACAGACGGCACGAAACAGAGGGCGAGAAACAGAGTGTCTGAAATAGAGGGTCTGAAACAGAGGGTCTGAAACAGAGGGGCTGAAACAGAGGGGCTGAATCAGAGGGCGAGAAACAGAGGGGCTGAAACAGAGGGGCTGAAACAAAGGGGCTGAAACAGAGGGGGCGAAACAGAGGGTCGGAAACAGAGGGCGAGAAACAGAGGGGCCGAAACAGAGGGCGAGAAACAGAGGGGCTGAAACAGAGGGCGAGAAAGAGAGGGGCCGAAACAGAGGGCGAGAAACAGAGGGGCCGAAACAGAGGGCGAGAAACAGAGGGTATGAAACAGAGGGCCTGAAACAGAGGGTCGGAAACAGAGGGGCTGAAACAGAGGGCGCGAAACAGAGGGCGCGAAACAGAGGGCGAGAAACAGAGGGTCTGAAACAGAGGGTCTGAAACAGAGGGCGTGAAACAGAGGGTCTGAAACAGAGGGTCTGAAACAGAGGGCACGAAACAGAGGGTCTGAAACAGAGGGCGAGAAACAGAGGGGCCGAAACAGAGTGTCTGAAACAGAGGGCACGAAACAGAGGGCGCGAAGCCAAGTGGGCGAAACAGAGGGCGAGAAACAGAGGGTCTGAAACAGAGGGGCTGAAACAGAGGGGCTGAAACAGAGGGCGAGAAACAGAGGGCGAGAAACAGAGGGCGAGAAACAGAGGGTCTGAAACAGAGGGGCTGAAACAGAGGGCGCGAAAGAGAGGGCGCGAAACAGAAGGCGCGAAACAGAGGGCGAGAAACAGAGGGGCCGAAACAGAGGGTGAGAAACAGAGTGGCCGAAACAGAGGGCGAGAAACAGAGGGTCTGAAACAGAGCGTCTGAAACAGAGGGTCTGAAACAGAGGGCCCGAAACAGAGGGCGCGAAACAGAGGGCGGGAAACAGAGGGTCTGAAACAGAGGGCGTGAAACAGAGGGCCTGAAACACAGGGTCTGAAACAGACGGTCTGAAAAAGAGGGTCTGAAACAGAGGGCGAGAAACAGAGGGACTGAAACAGAGGGCGAGAAACAGAGGGTATGAAACAGTGGGTCTGAAACAGAGGGGCTGAAACAGAGGGCGAGAAACAGAGGGCGAGAAACAGAGTGCGAGAAACAGAGGGTCTGAAACAGAGGGGCTGAAACAGAGGGGCTGAAACAGAGGGCGAGAAACAGAGGGTCTGAAACAGAGGGCGAGAAAGAGAGGGGCCGAAACAGAGGGCGAGAAACAGAGGGGCCGAAACAGAGGGTGCGAAACAGAGGGCGAGAAACAGAGGGTCTGAAACAGAGGGTCTGAAACGGAATGTCTGAAACAGAGAGCGCTAAACAGAGGGTCTGAAACAGAGGGGCTGAAACGGAGGGCGAGAAACAGAGGGTCTGAAACAGAGGGGCTGAAACAGAGGGTGAGAAACATAGGGTCTGAAACAGAGGGTCTGAAACAGAGGGTCTGAAACAGAGGGGGCGAAACAGAGGGGCCGAAACAGAGGGCGAGAAACAGAGGGGCCGAAACAGAATGCGAGAAACAGAGGGTCTGAAACAGAGGGGTCGAAACAGAGGGCGAGAAACAGAGCGTCTGAAACAGAGGGTCTGAAACAGAGGGTCTGAAACAGAGGGCGCGAAACAGAGGGGCCGAAACAGAGGGCGAGAAACAGAGGAGCCGAAACAGACGGCGAGAAACAGAGTGTCGGAAACAGAGGGTCTGAAACAGAAGGTCTTAAACAGAGGGGCTGAAACAGAGGGGCTGAAACAGAGGGTCTGAAACAGAGGGGCTGAAACAGAGGGCGAGAAACAGAGGGTCTGAAACAGAGGGGCTGAAACAGATGGTCTGAAACAGAGGGGCTGAAACAGAGGGGCTGAAACAGAGGGGCTGAAACAGAGGGCGCGAAACAGAGAGTCTGAAACAGAGGGCGCGAAACTGACGGCGCAAAACAGACGGGCTGAAACCGAGGGGCTGAAACAGAGGGTCTGAAACAGAGGGTCTGAAACAGTGGGCACGAAACAGAGGGTCTGAAACAGCGTGTCTGAAACAGAGGGTCTGAAGCAGAGGGGCTGAAACAGAGGGCGCTAAACTGAGTATCTGAAACAGAGGGGCTGAAACAGAGGGCGCGAAACAGAGGGTCTGAAGCAGATGGCGGGAAACAGAGGGCGCGAAACAGAGGGCGAGAAACAGAGTGTCTGAAATAGAGGGTCTGAAACAGAGGGTCTGAAACAGAGGGGCTGAAACAGAGGGGCTGAATCAGAGGGCGAGAAACAGAGGGGCTGAAACAGAGGGGCTGAAACAGAGGGGCTGAAACAGAGGGGGCGAAACAGAGGGTCGGAAACAGAGGGCGAGAAACAGAGGGGCCGAAACAGAGGGCGAGAAACAGAGGGGCCGAAACAGAGGGCGAGAAAGAGAGGGGCCGAAACAGAGGGCGAGAAACAGAGGGGCCGAAACAGAGGGCGAGAAACAGAGGGTATGAAACAGAGGGCCTGAAACAGAGCGTCTGAAACAGAGGGGCTGAAACAGAGAGCGCGAAACAGAGGGCGCGAAACAGAGGGCGAGAAACAGAGGGTCTGAAACAGAGGGTCTGAAACAGAGGGCGTTAAACAGAGGGTCTGAAACAGAGGGTCTGAAACAGAGGGTCTGAAACAGAGGGGCTGAAACAGAGGGCGAGGAACAGAGGGGCCGAAACAGAGTGTCTGAAACAGAGGGCGAGAAACAGAGGGGCCTAAACAGAGGGCGAGAAACAGAGGGTATGAAACAGAGGGCCTGAAACAGAGGGTCTGAAACAGAGGGGCTGAAACAGAGGGCGAGAAACAGAGGGTTTGAAACAGAGCGTCTGAAACAGAGGGCGTGAAACAGACGGTCTGAAAAAGAGGGTCTGAAACAGAGGGCGAGAAACAGAGGGACTGAAACAGAGGGCGAGAAACAGAGGGTATGAAACAGTGGGTCTGAAACAGAGGGGCTGAAACAGAGGGCGAGAAACAGAGGGCGAGAAACAGAGGGCGAGAAACAGAGGGTCTGAAACAGAGGGGCTGAAACAGAGGGGCTGAAACAGAGGGCGAGAAACAGAGGGTCTGAAACAGAGGGCGAGAAACAGAGGGGCCGAAACAGAGGGCGAGAAACAGAGGGGCCGAAACAGAGGGCGAGAAACAGAGGGTCTGAAACAGTGGGTCTGAAACAGAGGGTCTGAAACAGAGGGGCCGAAACAGAGGGCGAGAAACAGAGGGTCTGAAACAGAGGGTCTGAAACGGAGGGTCTGAAACAGAGGGCGCTAAACAGAGGGTCTGAAACAGAGGGGCTGAAACGGAGGGCGAGAAACAGAGGGTCTGAAACAGAGGGGCTGAAACAGAGGGTGAGAAACAGAGGGTCTGAAACAGAGGGTCTGAAACAGAGGGTCTGAAACAGAGGGGGCGAAACAGATGTGCCGAAACAGAGGTCGAGAAACAGAGGGGCCGAAACAGAATGCGAGAAACAGAGGGCGAGAAACAGAGGGTCTGAAACAGAGGGGTTGAAACAGAGGGCGAGAAACAGAGCGTCTGAAACAGAGGGTCTGAAACAGAGGGTCTGAAACAGAGGGCGCGAAACAGAGGGGCCGAAACAGAGGGCGAGAAACAGAGGGGCCGAAACAGACGGCGAGAAACAGAGGGTCTGAAACAGAGGGTCTGAAACAGAAGGTCTGAAACAGAGGGGCTGAAACAGAGGGGCTGAAACAGAGGGTCTGAAACAGAGGGGCTGAAACAGAGGGCGAGAAACAGAGGGTCTGAAACAGAGGGCCCGAAACAGATGGTCTGAAACAGAGGGGCTGAAACAGAGGGTCTGAAACAGAGGGGCTGAAACAGAGGGCGCTAAACTGAGTATCTGAAACAGAGGGGCTGAAACAGAGGGCGCGAAACAGAGGGTCTGAAGCAGATGGCGGGAAACAGACGGCGCGAAACAGAGGGCGAGAAACAGAGTGTCTGAAATAGAGGGTCTGAAACAGAGGGTCTGAAACAGAGGGGCTGAAACAGAGGGGCTGAATCAGAGGGCGAGAAACAGAGGGGCTGAAACAGAGGGGCTGAAACAGAGGGGCTGAAACAGAGGGGGCGAAACAGAGGGTCGGAAACAGAGGGCGAGAAACAGAGGGGCCGAAACAGAGGGCGAGAAACAGAGGGGCTGAAACAGAGGGCGAGAAAGAGAGGGGCCGAAACAGAGGGCGAGAAACAGAGGGGCCGAAACAGAGGGCGAGAAACAGAGGGTATGAAACAGAGGGCCTGAAACAGAGGGTCGGAAACAGAGGGGCTGAAACAGAGGGCGCGAAACAGAGGGCGCGAAACAGAGGGCGAGAAACAGAGGGTCTGAAACAGAGGGTCTGAAACAGAGGGCGTGAAACAGAGGGTCTGAAACAGAGGGTCTGAAACAGAGGGCACGAAACAGAGGGTCTGAAACAGAGGGCGAGAAACAGAGGGGCCGAAACAGAGTGTCTGAAACAGAGGGCACGAAACAGAGGGCGCGAAGCCAAGTGGGCGAAACAGAGGGCGAGAAACAGAGGGTCTGAAACAGAGGGGCTGAAACAGAGGGGCTGAAACAGAGGGCGAGAAACAGAGGGTGAGAAACAGAGGGCGAGAAACAGAGGGTCTGAAACAGAGGTGCTGAAACAGAGGGCGCGAAAGAGAGGGCGCGAAACAGAAGGCGCGAAACAGAGGGCGAGAAACAGAGGGGCCGAAACAGAGGTTGAGAAACAGAGTGGCCGAAACAGAGGGCGAGAAACAGAGGGTCTGAAACAGAGCGTCTGAAACAGAGGGTCTGAAACAGAGGGCCCGAAACAGAGGGCGCGAAACAGAGGGCGAGAAACAGAGGGTCTGAAACAGAGGGCGTGAAACAGAGGGCCTGAAACACAGGGTCTGAAACAGACGGTCTGAAAAAGAGGGTCTGAAACAGAGGGCGAGAAACAGAGGGACTGAAACAGAGGGCGAGAAACAGAGGGTATGAAACAGTGGGTCTGAAACAGAGGGGCTGAAACAGAGGGCGAGAAACAGAGGGCGAGAAACAGAGTGCGAGAAACAGAGGGTCTGAAACAGAGGGGCTGAAACAGAGGGGCTGAAACAGAGGGCGAGAAACAGAGGGTCTGAAACAGAGGGCGAGAAAGAGAGGGGCCGAAACAGAGGGCGAGAAACAGAGGGGCCGAAACAGAGGGTGCGAAACAGAGGGCGAGAAACAGAGGGTCTGAAACAGAGGGTCTGAAACGGAATGTCTGAAACAGAGAGCGCTAAACAGAGGGTCTGAAACAGAGGGGCTGAAACGGAGGGCGAGAAACAGAGGGTCTGAAACAGAGGGGCTGAAACAGAGGGTGAGAAACATAGGGTCTGAAACAGAGGGTCTGAAACAGAGGGTCTGAAACAGAGGGGGCGAAACAGAGGGGCCGAAACAGAGGGCGAGAAACAGAGGGGCCGAAACAGAATGCGAGAAACAGAGGGTCTGAAACAGAGGGGTTGAAACAGAGGGCGAGAAACAGAGCGTCTGAAACAGAGGGTCTGAAACAGAGGGTCTGAAACAGAGGGCGCGAAACAGAGGGGCCGAAACTGAGGGTCTGAAACAGAGGAGCCGAAACAGACGGCGAGAAACAGAGTGTCGGAAACAGAGGGTCTGAAACAGAAGGTCTTAAACAGAGGGGCTGAAACAGAGGGGCTGAAACAGAGGGTCTGAAACAGAGGGGCTGAAACAGAGGGCGAGAAACAGAGGGTCTGAAACAGAGGGGCTGAAACAGATGGTCTGAAACAGAGGGGCTGAAACAGAGGGGCTGAAACAGAGGGGCTGAAACAGAGGGCGCGAAACAGAGAGTCTGAAACAGAGGGCGCGAAACTGACGGCGCAAAACAGACGGGCTGAAACCGAGGGGCTGAAACAGAGGGTCTGAAACAGAGGGTCTGAAACAGTGGGCACGAAACAGAGGGTCTGAAACAGCGTGTCTGAAACAGAGGGTCTGAAGCAGAGGGGCTGAAACAGAGGGCGCTAAACTGAGTATCTGAAACAGAGGGGCTGAAACAGAGGGCGCGAAACAGAGGGTCTGAAGCAGATGGCGGGAAACAGAGGGCGCGAAACAGAGGGCGAGAAACAGAGTGTCTGAAATAGAGGGTCTGAAACAGAGGGTCTGAAACAGAGGGGCTGAAACAGAGGGGCTGAATCAGAGGGCGAGAAACAGAGGGGCTGAAACAGAGGGGCTGAAACAGAGGGGCTGAAACAGAGGGGGCGAAACAGAGGGTCGGAAACAGAGGGCGAGAAACAGAGGGGCCGAAACAGAGGGCGAGAAACAGAGGGGCCGAAACAGAGGGCGAGAAAGAGAGGGGCCGAAACAGAGGGCGAGAAACAGAGGGGCCGAAACAGAGGGCGAGAAACAGAGGGTATGAAACAGAGGGCCTGAAACAGAGCGTCTGAAACAGAGGGGCTGAAACAGAGGGCGCGAAACAGAGGGCGCGAAACAGAGGGCGAGAAACAGAGGGTCTGAAACAGAGGGTCTGAAACAGAGGGCGTTAAACAGAGGGTCTGAAACAGAGGGTCTGAAACAGAGGGTCTGAAACAGAGGGGCTGAAACAGAGGGCGAGGAACAGAGGGGCCGAAACAGAGTGTCTGAAACAGAGGGCGAGAAACAGAGGGGCCTAAACAGAGGGCGAGAAACAGAGGGTATGAAACAGAGGGCCTGAAACAGAGGGTCTGAAACAGAGGGGCTGAAACAGAGGGCGAGAAACAGAGGGTTTGAAACAGAGCGTCTGAAACAGAGGGCGTGAAACAGAGGGTCTGAAACAGAGGGTCTGAAACAGAGGGCACGAAACAGAGGGTCTGAAACAGAGGGCGTGAAACAGAGGGCCTGAAACACAGGGTCTGAAACAGACGGTCTGAAAAAGAGGGTCTGAAACAGAGGGCGAGAAACAGAGGGACTGAAACAGAGGGCGAGAAACAGAGGGGCCGAAACAGTGGGTCTGAAACAGAGGGGCTGAAACAGAGGGCGAGAAACAGAGGGCGAGAAACAGAGGGCGAGAAACAGAGGGTCTGAAACAGAGGGGCTGAAACAGAGGGGCTGAAACAGAGGGCGAGAAACAGAGGGTCTGAAACAGAGGGCGAGAAACAGACGGGCCGAAACAGAGGGCGAGAAACAGAGGGGCCGAAACAGAGGGCGAGAAACAGAGGGTCTGAAACAGTGGGTCTGAAACAGAGGGTCTGAAACAGAGGGGCCGAAACAGAGGGTGAGAAACAGAGGGTCTGAAACAGAGGGTGCGAAACAGAGGGCGAGAAACAGAGGGTCTGAAACAGAGGGTCTGAAACGGAGGGTCTGAAACAGAGGGCGCTAAACAGAGGGTCTGAAACAGAGGGGCTGAAACGGAGGGCGAGAAACAGAGGGTCTGAAACAGAGGGGCTGAAACAGAGGGTGAGAAACAGAGGGTCTGAAACAGAGGGTCTGAAACAGAGGGTCTGAAACAGAGGGGGCGAAACAGATGTGCCGAAACAGAGGTCGAGAAACAGAGGGGCCGAAACAGAATGCGAGAAACAGAGGGCGAGAAACAGAGGGTCTGAAACAGAGGGGTTGAAACAGAGGGCGAGAAACAGAGCGTCTGAAACAGAGGGTCTGAAACAGAGGGTCTGAAACAGAGGGCGCGAAACAGAGGGGCCGAAACAGAGGGCGAGAAACAGAGGGGCCGAAACAGACGGCGAGAAACAGAGGGTCTGAAACAGAGGGTCTGAAACAGAAGGTCTGAAACAGAGGGGCTGAAACAGAGGGGATGAAACAGAGGGTCTGAAACAGAGGGGCTGAAACAGAGGGCGAGAAACAGAGGGTCTGAAACAGAGGGCCCGAAACAGATGGTCTGAAACAGAGGGGCTGAAACAGAGGGTCTGAAACAGAGGGGCTGAAACAGAGGGCGCGAAACAGAGAGTCTGAAACAGAGGGCGCGAAACAGACGGCGCAAAACAGAGGGGCTGAAACCGAGGGGCTGAAACAGAGGGTCTGAAACAGAGGGTCTGAAACAGTGGGCACGAAACAGAGGGTCTGAAACAGCGTGTCTGAAACAGAGGGTCTGAAGCAGAGGGGCTGAAACAGAGGGCGCAAAACTGAGTATCTGAAACAGAGGGGCTGAAACAGAGGGCGCGAAACAGAGGGTCTGAAGCAGATGGCGGGAAACAGAGGGCGCGAAACAGAGGGCGAGAAACAGAGTGTCTGAAATAGAGGGTCTGAAACAGAGGGTCTGAAACAGAGCGGCTGAAACAGAGGGGCTGAATCAGAGGGCGAGAAACAGAGGGGCTGAAACAGAGGGGCTGAAACAGAGGGGCTGAAACAGAGGGGGCGAAACAGAGGGTCGGAAACAGAGGGCGAGAAACAGAGGGGCCGAAACAGAGGGCGAGAAACAGAGGGGCCGAAACAGAGGGCGAGAAAGAGAGGGGCCGAAACAGAGGGCGAGAAACAGAGGGGCCGAAACTGAGGGCGAGAAACAGAGGGTATGAAACAGAGGGCCTGAAACAGAGGGTCTGAAACAGAGGGGCTGAAACAGAGGGCGCGAAACAGAGGGCGCGAAACAGAGGGCGAGAAACAGAGGGTCTGAAACAGAGGGTCTGAAACAGAGGGCGTGAAACAGAGGGTCTGAAACAGAGGGTCTGAAACAGAGGGCACGAAACAGATGGTCTGAAACAGAGGGCGAGAAACAGAGGGGCCGAAACAGAGTGTCTGAATCAGAGGGCGCGAAACAGAGGGCGCGAAGCCGAGGGGGCGAAACAGAGGGCGAGAAACAGAGGGGCTGAAACAGAGGGGCTGAAACAGAGGGGCTGAAACAGAGGGCGAGAAACAGAGGGCGAGAAACAGAGGGTGAGAAACAGAGGGTCTGAAACAGAGGGGCTGAAACAGAGGGCGCGAAAGAGAGGGCGCTAAACAGAAGGCGCGAAACAGAGGGCGAGAAACAGAGGGGCCGAAACAGAGGGTGAGAAACAGAGGGTCTGAAACAGAGCGTCTGAAACAGAGGGTCTGAAACAGAGGGCCCGAAACAGAGGGCGCGAAACATAGGGCGAGAAACAGAGGGTCTGAAACAGAGGGCGTGAAACAGAGGGCCTGAAACACAGGGTCTGAAACAGACGGTCTGAAAAAGAGGGTCTGAAACAGAGGGCGAGAAACAGAGGGACTGAAACAGATGGCGAGAAACAGAGGGTATGAAACAGTGGGTCTGAAACAGAGGGGCTGAAACAGAGGGCGAGAAACAGAGGGCGAGAAACAGAGGGCGAGAAACAGAGGGTCTGAAACAGAGGGGCTGAAACAGAGGGGCTGAAACAGAGGGCGAGACACAGAGGGTCTGAAACAGAGGGCGAGAAACAGAGGGGCCGAAACAGAGGGCGAGAAACAGAGGGGCCGAAACAGAGGGCGAGAAACAGAGGGTCTGAAACAGTGGGTCTGAAACAGAGGGTCTGAAACAGAGGGGCCGAAACAGAGGGTGAGAAACAGAGGGTCTGAAACAGAGGGTGCGAAACAGAGGGCGAGAAACAGAGGGTCTGAAACAGAGGGTCTGAAACGGAGGGTCTGAAACAGAGGGCGCTAAACAGAGGGTCTGAAACAGAGGGGCTGAAACGGAGGGCGAGAAACAGAGGGTCTGAAACAGAGGGACTGAAACAGAGGGTGAGAAACATAGGGTCTGAAACAGAGGGTCTGAAACAGAGGGTCTGAAACAGAGGGGGCGAAACAGAGGGGCCGAAACAGAGGGCGAGAAACAGAGGGGCCGAAACAGAATGCGAGAAACAGAGGGCGAGAAACAGAGGGTCTGAAACAGAGGGGTTGAAACAGAGGGCGAGAAACAGAGCGTCTGAAACAGAGGGTCTGAAACAGAGGGTCTGAAACAGAGGGCGCGAAACAGAGGGGCCGAAACAGAGGGCGAGAAACAGAGGGGCCGAAACAGACGGCGAGAAACAGAGGGTCTGAAACAGAGGGTCTGAAACAGAAGGTCTGAAACAGAGGGGCTGAAACAGAGGGGCTGAAACAGAGGGGCTGAAACAGAGGGGCTGAAACAGATGGTCTGAAACAGAGGGGCTGAAACAGAGGGTCTGAAACAGAGGGGCTGAAACAGAGGGCGCGAAACAGAGAGTCTGAAACAGAGGGCGCGAAACAGACGGCGCAAAACAGAGGGGCTGAAACCGAGGGGCTGAAACAGAGGGTCTGAAACAGAGGGTCTGAAACAGTGGGCACGAAACAAAGGGTCTGAAACAGCGTGTCTGAAACAGAGGGTCTGAAGCAGAGGGGCTGAAACAGAGGGCGCGAAACTGAGTATCTGAAACAGAGGGGCTGAAACAGAGGGCGCGAAACAGAGGGTCTGAAGCAGATGGCGGGAAACAGAGGGCGCGAAACAGAGGGCGAGAAACAGAGTGTCTAAAATAGAGTGTCTGAAACAGAGGGTCTGAAACAGAGGGGCTGAAACAGAGGGGCTGAATCAGAGGGCGAGAAACAGAGGGGCTGAAACAGAGGGTCTGAAACAGAGGGGCTGAAACAGAGGGTGCGAAACAGAGGGTCGGAAACAGAGGGCGAGAAACAGAGGGGCCGAAACAGAGGGCGAGAAACAGAGGGGCCGAAACAGAGGGCGAGAAAGAGAGGGGCCGAAACAGAGGGCGAGAAACAGAGGGGCCGAAACAGAGGGGCCGAAACAGAGGGCGAGAAACAGAGGGTCTGAAACAGAGCGTCTGAAACAGAGGGTCTGAAACAGAGGGGCCGAAACAGAGGGTGAGAAACAGAGGGTCTGAAACAGAGGGTGCGAAACAGAGGGCGAGAAACAGAGGGTCTGAAACAGAGGGTCTGAAACGGAGGGTCTGAAACAGAGGGCGCTAAACAGAGGGTCTGAAACAGAGGGGCTGAAACGGAGGGCGAGAAACAGAGGGTCTGAAACAGAGGGGCTGAAACAGAGGGTGAGAAACAGAGGGTCTGAAACAGAGGGTCTGAAACAGAGGGTCTGAAACAGAGGGGGCGAAACAGAGGTGCCGAAACAGAGAGCGAGAAACAGAGGGGCCGAAACAGAATGCGAGAAACAGAGGGCGAGAAACAGAGGGTCTGAAACAGAGGGGTTGAAACAGAGGGCGAGAAACAGAGCGTCTGAAACAGAGGGTCTGAAACAGAGGGTCTGAAACAGAGGGCGCGAAACAGAGGGGCCGAAACAGAGGGCGAGAAACAGAGGGGCCGAAACAGACGGCGAGAAACAGAGGGTCTGAAACAGAGGGTCTGAAACAGAAGGTCTGAAACAGAGGGGCTGAAACAGAGGGGCTGAAACAGAGGGTCTGAAACAGAGGGGCTGAAACAGATGGTCTGAAACAGAGGGGCTGAAACAGAGGGTCTGAAACAGAGGGGCTGAAACAGAGGGCGTGAAACAGAGAGTCTGAAACAGAGGGCGCGAAACAGACGGCGCAAAACAGAGGGGCTGAAACCGAGGGGCTGAAACAGAGGGTCTGAAACAGAGGGTCTGAAACAGTGGGCACGAAACAGAGGGTCTGAAACAGCGTGTCTGAAACAGAGGGTCTGAAGCAGAGGGGCTGAAACAGAGGGCGCGAAACTGAGTATCTGAAACAGAGGGGCTGAAACAGAGGGCGCGAAACAGAGGGTCTGAAGCAGATGGCGGGAAACAGAGGGCGCGAAACAGAGGGCGAGAAACAGAGTGTCTGAAATAGAGGGTCTGAAACAGAGGGTCTGAAACAGAGGGGCTGAAACAGAGGGGCTGAATCAGAGGGCGAGAAACAGAGGGGCTGAAACAGAGGGTCTGAAACAGAGGGGCTGAAACAGAGGGGGCGAAACAGAGGGTCGGAAACAGAGGGCGAGAAACAGAGGGGCCAAAACAGAGGGCGAGAAACAGAGGGGCCGAAACAGAGGGCGAGAAAGAGAGGGGCCGAAACAGAGGGCGAGAAACAGAGGGGCCGAAACAGAGGGGCCGAAACAGAGGGCGAGAAACAGAGGGTCTGAAACAGTGGGTCTGAAACAGAGGGTCTGAAACAGAGGGCGCGGAACTGAGTATCTGAAACAGAGGGGCTGAAACAGAGGGCGAGAAACAGAGGGTCTGAAACAGTGGGTCTGAAACAGAGGGTCTGAAACAGAGGGGCCGAAACAGAGGGTGAGAAACAGATGGTCTGAAACAGAGGGTGCGAAACAGAGGGCGAGAAACAGAGGGTCTGAAACAGAGGGTCTGAAACGGAGGGTCTGAAACAGAGGGCGCTAAACAGAGGGTCTGAAACAGAGGGGCTGAAACGGAGGGCGAGAAACAGAGCGTCTGAAACAGAGGGGCTGAAACAGAGGGTGAGAAACAGAGGGTCTGAAACAGAGGGTCTGAAACAGAGGGTCTGAAACAGAGGGGGCGAAACAGAGGTGCCGAAACAGAGGTCGAGAAACAGAGGGGCCGAAACAGAATGCGAGAAACAGAGGGCGAGAAACAGAGGGTCTGAAACAGAGGGGTTGAAACAGAGGGCGAGAAACAGAGCGTCTGAAACAGAGGGTCTGAAACAGAGGGTCTGAAACAGAGGGCGCGAAACAGAGGGGCCGAAACAGAGGGCAAGAAACAGAGGGGCCGAAACAGACGGCGAGAAACAGAGGGTCTGAAACAGAGGGTCTGAAACAGAAGGTCTGAAACAGAGGGGCTGAAACAGAGGGGCTGAAACAGAGGGTCTGAAACAGAGGGGCTGAAACAGAGGGCGAGAAACAGAGGGTCTGAAACAGAGGGCCTGAAACAGATGGTCTGAAACAGAGGGGCTGAAACAGAGGGTCTGAAACAGAGGGGCTGAAACAGAGGGCGCGAAACAGAGAGTCTGAAACAGAGGGCGCGAAACAGAGAGTCTGAAACAGAGGGGCTGAAACCGAGGGGCTGAAAATGAGTGTCTGAAACAGAGGGTCTGAAACAGTGGGCACGAAACAGAGGGTCTGAAACAGCGTGTCTGAAACAGAGGGTGTGTAGCAGAGGGGCTGAAACAGAGGGCGCGAAACTGAGTATCTGAAACAGAGGGGCTGAAACAGAGGGCGCGAAACAGAGGGTCTGAAGCAGATGGCGGGAAACAGAGGGCGCGAAACAGAGGGCGAGAAACAGAGTGTCTGAAATAGAGGGTCTGAAACAGAGGGTCTGAAACAGAGGGGCTGAAACAGAGGGGCTGAATCAGAGGGCGAGAAACAGAGGGGCTGAAACAGAGGGGCTGAAACAGAGGGGCTGAAACAGAGGGGGCGAAACAGAGGGTCGGAAACAGAGGGCGAGAAACAGAGGGGCCGAAACAGAGGGGCTGAAAATGAGTGTCTGAAACAGAGAGTCTGAAACAGTGGGCACGAAACAGAGGGTCTGAAACAGCGTGTCTGAAACAGAGGGTCTGAAGCAGAGGGGCTGAAACAGAGGGCGCGAAACTGAGTATCTGAAACAGAGGGGCTGAAACAGAGGGCGCGAAACAGAGGGTCTGAAGCAGATGGCGGGAAACAGAGGGCGCGAAACAGAGGGCGAGAAACAGAGTGTCTGAAATAGAGGGTCTGAAACAGAGGGTCTGAAACAGAGGGGCTGAAACAGAGGGGCTGAATCAGAGGGCGAGAAACAGAGGGGCTGAAACAGAGGGGCTGAAACAGAGGGGCTGAAACAGAGGGGGCGAAACAGAGGGTCGGAAACAGAGGGCGAGAAACAGAGGGGCCGAAACAGAGGGCGAGAAACAGAGGGGCCGAAACAGAGGGCGAGAAAGAGAGGGGCCGAAACAGAGGGCGAGAAACAGAGGGGCCGAAACAGAGGGCGAGAAACAGAGGGTATGAAACAGAGGGCCTGAAACAGAGGGTCTGAAACAGAGGGGCTGAAACAGAGGGCGCGAAACAGAGGGCGCGAAACAGAGGGCGAGAAACAGAGGGTCTGAAACAGAAGGTCTGAAACAGAGGGCGTGAAACAGAGGGTCTGAAACGGAGGGTCTGAAACAGAGGGCACGAAACAGAGGGTCTGAAACAGAGGGCGAGAAACAGAGGGGCCGAAACAGAGTGTCTGAAACAGAGGGCGCGAAACAGAGGGCGCGAAGCCTAGGGGGCGAAACAGAGGGCGAGAAACAGAGGGTCTGAAACAGAGGGGCTGAAACAGAGGGGCTGAAACAGAGGGCGAGAAACAGAGGGCGAGAAACAGAGGGCGAGAAACAGAGGGTCTGAAACAGAGGGGCTGAAACAGAGGGCGCGAAAGAGAGGGCGCGAAACAGAAGGCGCGAAACAGAGGGCGAGAAACAGAGGGGCCGAAACAGAGGGTGAGAAACAGGGTGGCCGAAACAGAGGGCGAGAAACAGAGGGTCTGAAACAGAGCGTCTGAAACAGAGGGTCTGAAACAGAGGGCCCGAAACAGAGGGCGCGAAACAGAGGGCGAGAAACAGAGGGTCTGAAACAGAGGGCGTGAAACAGAGGGCCTGAAACACAGGGTCTGAAACAGACGGTCTGAAAAAGAGGGTCTGAAACAGAGGCCGAGAAACAGAGGGACTGAAACAGAGGGCGTGAAACAGAGGGTATGAAACAGTGGGTCTGAAACAGAGGGGCTGAAACAGAGGGCGAGAAACAGAGGGCGAGAAACAGAGGGCGAGAAACAGAGGGTCTGAAACAGAGGGGCTGAAACAGAGGGGCTGAAACAGAGGGCGAGAAACAGAGTGTCTGAAACAGAGGGCGAGAAACAGAGGGGCCGAAACAGAGGGCGAGAAACAGAGGGGCCGAAACAGAGGGCGAGAAACAGAGGGTCTGAAACAGTGGGTCTGAAACAGAGGGTCTGAAACAGAGGGGCCGAAACAGAGGGTGAGAAACAGAGGGTCTGAAACAGAGGGTGCGAAACAGAGGGCGAGAAACAGAGGGTCTGAAACAGAGGGTCTGAAACGGAGGGTCTGAAACAGAGGGCGCTAAACAGAGGGTCTGAAACAGAGGGGCTGAAACGGAGGGCGAGAAACAGAGGGTCTGAAACAGAGGGACTGAAACAGAGGGTGAGAAACATAGGGTCTGAAACAGAGGGTCTGAAACAGAGGGTCTGAAACAGAGGGGGCGAAACAGAGGGGCCGAAACAGAGGGCGAGAAACAGAGGGGCCGAAACAGAATGCGAGAAACAGAGGGCGAGAAACAGAGGGTCTGAAACAGAGGGGTTGAAACAGAGGGTGAGAAACAGAGCGTCTGAAACAGAGGGTCTGAAACAGAGGGTCTGAAACAGAGGGCGCGAAACAGAGGGGCCGAAACAGAGGGCGAGAAACAGAGGGGCCGAAACAGACGGCGAGAAACAGAGGGTCTGAAACAGAGGGTCTGAAACAGAAGGTCTGAAACAGAGGGGGTGAAACAGAGGGGCTGAAACAGAGGGTCTGAAACAGAGGGGCTGAAACAGATGGTCTGAAACAGAGGGGCTGAAACAGAGGGTCTGAAACAGAGGGGCTGAAACAGAGGGCGCGAAACAGAGAGTCTGAAACAGAGGGCGCGAAACAGACGGCGCAAAACAGAGGGGCTGAAACCGAGGGGCTGAGACAGAGGGTCTGAAACAGAGAGTCTGAAACAGTGGGCACGAAACAGAGGGTCTGAAACAGCGTGTCTGAAACAGAGGGTCTGAAGCAGAGGGGCTGAAACAGAGGGCGCGAAACTGAGTATCTGAAACAGAGGGGCTGAAACAGAGGGCACGAAACAGAGGGTCTGAAACAGAGGGCGTGAAACAGAGGGCCTGAAACACAGGGTCTGAAACAGACGGTCTGAAAAAGAGGGCCTGAAACAGAGGGCGAGAAACAGAGGGACTGAAACAGAGGGCGAGAAACAGAGGGTATGAAACAGTGGGTCTGAAACAGAGGGGCTGAAACAGAGGGCGAGAAACAGAGGGCGAGAAACAGAGGGTCTGAAACAGAGGGGCTGAAACAGAGGGGCTGAAACAGAGGGCGAGAAACAGAGGGTCTGAAACAGAGGGCGAGAAACAGAGGGGCCGAAACAGAGGGCGAGAAACAGAGGGGCCGAAACAGAGGGCGAGAAACAGAGGGTCTGAAACAGTGGGTCTGAAACAGAGGGTCTGAAACAGAGGGGCCGAAACAGAGGGTGAGAAACAGAGGGTCTGAAACAGAGGGTGCGAAACAGAGGGCGAGAAACAGAGGGTCTGAAACAGAGGGTCTGAAACGGAGGGTCTGAAACAGAGGGCGCTAAACAGAGGGTCTGAAACAGAGGGGCTGAAACGGAGGGCGAGAAACAGAGGGTCTGAAACAGAGGGGCTGAAACAGAGGGTGAGAAACAGAGGGTCTGAAACAGAGGGTCTGAAACAGAGGGTCTGAAACAGAGGGGGCGAAACAGAGGTGCCGAAACAGAGGGCGAGAAACAGAGGGGCCGAAACAGAATGCGAGAAACAGAGGGCGAGAAACAGAGGGTCTGAAACAGAGGGGTTGAAACAGAGGGCGAGAAACAGAGCGTCTGAAACAGAGGGTCTGAAACAGAGGGTCTGAAACAGAGGGCGCGAAACAGAGGGGCCGAAACAGAGGGCGAGAAACAGAGGGGCCGAAACAGAGGGCGAGAAACAGAGGGTCTGAAACAGTGGGTCTGAAACAGAGGGTCTGAAACAGAGGGGCCGAAACAGAGGGTGAGAAACAGAGGGTCTGAAACAGAGGGTGCGAAACAGAGGGCGAGAAACAGAGGGTCTGAAACAGAGGGTCTGAAACGGAGGGTCTGAAACAGAGGGCGCTAAACAGAGGGTCTGAAACAGAGGGGCTGAAACGGAGGGCGAGAAACAGAGGGTCTGAAACAGAGGGACTGAAACAGAGGGTGAGAAACGTAGGGTCTGAAACAGAGGGTCTGAAACAGAGGGTCTGAAACAGAGGGGGCGAAACAGAGGGGCCGAAACAGAGGGCGAGAAACAGAGGGGCCGAAACAGAATGCGAGAAACAGAGGGCGAGAAACAGAGGGTCTGAAACAGAGGGGTTGAAACAGAGGGTGAGAAACAGAGCGTCTGAAACAGAGGGTCTGAAACAGAGGGTCTGAAACAGAGGGCGCGAAACAGAGGGGCCGAAACAGAGGGCGAGAAACAGAGGGGCCGAAACAGACGGCGAGAAACAGAGGGTCTGAAACAGAGGGTCTGAAACAGAAGGTCTGAAACAGAGGGGGTGAAACAGAGGGGCTGAAACAGAGGGTCTGAAACAGAGGGGCTGAAACAGATGGTCTGAAACAGAGGGGCTGAAACAGAGGGTCTGAAACAGAGGGGCTGAAACAGAGGGCGCGAAACAGAGAGTCTGAAACAGAGGGCGCGAAACAGACGGCGCAAAACAGAGGGGCTGAAACCGAGGGGCTGAGACAGAGGGTCTGAAACAGAGAGTCTGAAACAGTGGGCACGAAACAGAGGGTCTGAAACAGCGTGTCTGAAACAGAGGGTCTGAAGCAGAGGGGCTGAAACAGAGGGCGCGAAACTGAGTATCTGAAACAGAGGGGCTGAAACAGAGGGCACGAAACAGAGGGTCTGAAACAGAGGGCGTGAAACAGAGGGCCTGAAACACAGGGTCTGAAACAGACGGTCTGAAAAAGAGGGCCTGAAACAGAGGGCGAGAAACAGAGGGACTGAAACAGAGGGCGAGAAACAGAGGGTATGAAACAGTGGGTCTGAAACAGAGGGGCTGAAACAGAGGGCGAGAAACAGAGGGCGAGAAACAGAGGGTCTGAAACAGAGGGGCTGAAACAGAGGGGCTGAAACAGAGGGCGAGAAACAGAGGGTCTGAAACAGAGGGCGAGAAACAGAGGGGCCGAAACAGAGGGCGAGAAACAGAGGGGCCGAAACAGAGGGCGAGAAACAGAGGGTCTGAAACAGTGGGTCTGAAACAGAGGGTCTGAAACAGAGGGGCCGAAACAGAGGGTGAGAAACAGAGGGTCTGAAACAGAGGGTGCGAAACAGAGGGCGAGAAACAGAGGGTCTGAAACAGAGGGTCTGAAACGGAGGGTCTGAAACAGAGGGCGCTAAACAGAGGGTCTGAAACAGAGGGGCTGAAACGGAGGGCGAGAAACAGAGGGTCTGAAACAGAGGGGCTGAAACAGAGGGTGAGAAACAGAGGGTCTGAAACAGAGGGTCTGAAACAGAGGGTCTGAAACAGAGGGGGCGAAACAGAGGTGCCGAAACAGAGGGCGAGAAACAGAGGGGCCGAAACAGAATGCGAGAAACAGAGGGCGAGAAACAGAGGGTCTGAAACAGAGGGGTTGAAACAGAGGGCGAGAAACAGAGCGTCTGAAACAGAGGGTCTGAAACAGAGGGTCTGAAACAGAGGGCGCGAAACAGAGGGGCCGAAACAGAGGGCGAGAAACAGAGGGGCCGAAACAGAATGCGAGAAACAGAGAGTCTGAAACAGAGGGCGCGAAACAGACGGCGCAAAACAGAGGGGCTGAAACCGAGGGGCTGAAACAGAGGGTCTGAAACAGAGGGTCTGAAGCAGAGGGGCTGAAACAGAGGGCGCGAAACTGAGTATCTGAAACAGAGGGGCTGAAACAGAGGGCACGAAACAGAGGGTCTGAAGCAGATGGCGGGAAACAGAGGGCGCGAAACAGAGGGCGAGAAACAGAGTGTCTGAAATAGAGGGTCTGAAACAGAGGGGCTGAAACAGAGGGGCTGAAACAGAGGGGCTGAATCAGAGGGCGAGAAACAGAGGGGCTGAAACAGAGGGGCTGAAACGGAGGGTCTGAAACAGATGGCGCTAAACAGAGGGTCTGAAACAGAGGGGCCGAAACAAAGGGTGAGAAACAGAGGGTCTGAAACAGATGGTCTGAAACGGAGGGTCTGAAACAGAGGGCGCTAAACAGAGGGTCTGAAACAGAGGGGCTGAAACGGAGGGCGAGAAACAGAGGGTCTGAAACAGAGGGGCTGAAACGGAGGGTGAGAAACAGAGGGTCTGAAACAGAGGGTCTGAAACAGAGGGTCTGAAACAGAGCGGGCGAAACAGAGGGACCGAAACAGAGGGCGAGAAACAGAGGGGCCGAAACAGAAAGCGAGAAACAGAGGGCGAGAAACAGAGGGTCTGAAACAGAGTGGTTGAAACAGAGGGCGAGAAACAGAGCGTCTGAAACAGAGGGTCTGAAACAGAGGGTCTGAAACAGAGGGCGCGAAACAGAGGGGCCGAAACAGAGGGCGAGAAACAGAGGGGCCGAAACAGACGGCGAGAAACAGAGGGTCTGAAACAGAGGGTCTGAAACAGAAGGTCTGAAACAGAGGGGCTGAAACAGAGGAGCTGAAACAGAGGGTCTGAAACAGAGGGGCTGAAACAGAGGGCGAGAAACAGAGGGTCTGAAACAGAGGGGCTGAAACAGATGGTCTGAAACAGAGGGGCTGAAACAGAGGGGCTGAAACAGAGGGGCTGAAACAGAGGGCGCGAAACAGAGAGTCTGAAACAGAGGGCGCGAAACAGACGGCGCAAAACAGAGGGGCTGAAACCGAGGGGCTGAAACAGAGGGTCTGAAACAGAGGGTCTGAAACTGTGGGCACGAAACAGAGGGTCTGAAACAGCGTGTCTGAAACAGAGGGTCTGAAGCAGAGGGGCTGAAACAGAGGGCGCGAAACTGAGTATCTGAAACAGAGGGGCTGAAACAGAGGGCGCGAAACAGAGGGTCTGAAGCAGATGGCGGGAAACAGAGGGCGCGAAACAGAGGGCGAGAAACAGAGTGTCTGAAATAGAGGGTCTGAAACAGAGGGTCTGAAACAGAGGGGCTGAAACAGAGGGGCTGAATCAGAGGGCGAGAAACAGAGGGGCTGAAACAGAGGGGCTGAAACAGAGGGGCTGAAACAGAGGGGGCGAAACAGAGGGTCGGAAACAGAGGGCGAGAAACAGAGGGGCCGAAACAGAGGGCGAGAAACAGAGGGGCCGAAACAGAGGGCGAGAAAGAGAGGGGCCGAAACAGAGGGTGAGAAACAGAGGGGCCGAAACAGAGGGCGAGAAACAGAGGGTCTGAAACAGAGGGTCTGAAACAGAGGGCGTGAAACAGAGGGTCTGAAACAGAGGGTCTGAAACAGAGGGCACGAAACAGAGGGTCTGAAACAGAGGGCGAGAAACAGAGGGGCCGAAACAGAGTGTCCGAAACAGAGTGGCTGAAACAGAGGGCGAGAAACAGAGGGCGAGAAACAGAGGGCGAGAAACAGAGGGTCTGAAACACAGGGGCTGAAACAGAGGGCGCGAAAGAGACGGCGCGAAACAGAAGGCGCGAAACAGAGGGCGAGAAACAGAGGGGCCGAAACAGAGGGTGAGAAACAGAGTGGCCGAAACGGAGGGCTAGAAACAGAGGGTCTGAAACAGAGCGTCTGAAACAGAGGGTCTGAAGCAGAGGGGCTGAAACAGAGGGCGCGAAACTGAGTATCTGAAACAGAGGGGCTGAAACAGAGGGCGCGAAACAGAGGGTCTGAAGCAGATGGCGGGAAACAGAGGGTGCGAAACAGAGGGCGAGAAACAGAGTGTCTGAAATAGAGGGTCTGAAACAGAGGGTCTGAAACAGAGGGGCTGAAACAGAGGGGCTGAATCAGAGGGCGAGAAACAGAGGGGCTGAAACAGAGGGGCTGAAACAGAGGGGCTGAAACAGAGGGGGCGAAACAGAGGGTCGGAAACAGAGGGTGAGAAACAGAGGGGCCGAAACAGAGGGCGAGAAACAGAGGTGCCGAAACAGAGGGCGAGAAAGAGAGGGGCCGAAACAGAGGGCGAGAAACAGAGGGGCCGAAACAGAGGGCGAGAAACAGAGGGTATGAAACAGAGGGCCTGAAACAGAGGGTCTGAAACAGAGGGGCTGAAACAGAGGGCGCGAAACAGAGGGCGCGAAACAGAGGGCGAGAAACAGAGGGTCAGAAACAGAGGGTCTGAACCAGAGGGCGTGAAACAGAGGGTCTGAAACAGAGGGTCTGAAACAGAGGGCACGAAACAGAGGGTCTGAAACAGAGGGCGAGAAACAGAGGGCGAGAAACAGAGGGTCTGAAACAGAGGGGCTGAAACAGAGGGGCTGAAACAGAGGGCGAGAAACAGAGGGTCTGAAACAGAGGGCGAGAAACAGAGGGGCCGAAACAGAGGGCGAGAAACAGAGGGGCCGAAACAGAGGGCGAGAAACAGAGGGTCTGAAACAGTGGGTCTGAAACAGAGGGTCTGAAACAGAGGGGCCGAAACAGAGGGTGAGAAACAGAGGGTCTGAAACAGAGGGGCCGAAACAGAGGGTGAGAAACAGAGGGTCTGAAACAGAGGGTCTGAAACGGAGGGTCTGAAACAGAGGGCGCTAAACAGAGGGTCTGAAACAGAGGGGCTGAAACCAAGGGCGAGAAACAGAGGGTCTGAAACAGAGGGACTGAAACAGAGGGTGAGAAACATAGGGTCTGAAACAGAGGGTCTGAAACAGAGGGTCTGAAACAGAGGGGGCGAAATAGAGGGGCCGAAACAGAGGGCGAGAAACAGAGGGGCCGAAACAGAATGCGAGAAACAGAGGGCGAGAAACAGAGGGTCTGAAACCGAGGGGTTGAAACAGAGGGCGAGAAACAGAGCGTCTGAAACAGAGGGTCTGAAACAAAGGGTCTGAAACAGAGGGCGCGAAACAGAGGGGCCGAAACAGAGGGCGAGAAACAGAGGGGCCGAAACAGACGGCGAGAAACAGAGGGTCTGAAACAGAGGGTCTGAAACAGAAGGTCTGAAACAGAGGGGCTGAAACAGAGGGGCTGAAACAGAGGGTCTGAAACAGAGGGGCTGAAACAGATGGTCTGAAACAGAGGGGCTGAAACAGAGGGTCTGAAACAGAGGGGCTGAAACAGAGGGCGCAAAACAGAGAGTCTGAAACAGAGGGCGCGAAACAGAGGGCGCGAAACAGAGGGGCTGAAACCGAGGGGCTGAGACAGAGGGTCTGAAACAGAGGGTCTGAAACAGTGGGCACGAAACAGAGGGTCTGAAACAGTGTGTCTGAAACAGAGGGTCTGAAGCAGAGGGGCTGAAACAGAGGGCGCGAAACTGAGTATCTGAAACAGAGGGGCTGAAACAGAGGGCGCGAAACAGAGGGTCTGAAGCAGATGGCGGGAAACAGAGGGCGCGAAACAGAGGGCGAGAAACAGAGTGTCTGAAATAGAGGGTCTGAAACAGAGGGTCTGAAACAGAGGGGCTGAAACAGAGGGGCTGAATCAGAGGGCGAGAAACAGAGGGGCTGAAACAGAGGGGCTGAAACAGAGGGGCTGAAACAGAGGTGGCGAAACAGAGGGTCGGAAACAGAGGGCGAGAAACAGAGGGGCCGAAACAGAGGGCGAGAAACAGAGGGGCCGAAACAGAGGGCGAGAAAGAGAGGGGCCGAAACAGAGGGCGAGAAACAGAGGGGCCGAAACAGAGGGCGAGAAACAGAGGGTATGAAACAGAGGGCCTGAAACAGAGGGTCTGAAACAGAGGGGCTGAAACAGAGGGCGCGAAACAGAGGGCGCGAAACAGAGGGCGAGAAACAGAGGGTCTGAAACAGAGGGTCTCAACCAGAGGGCGTGAAACAGAGGGTCTGAATCAGAGGGTCTGAAACAGAGGGCACGAAACAGAGGGTCTGAAACAGAGGGCGAGAAACAGAGGGGCCGAAACAGAGTGTCTGAAACAGACGGTCTGAAAAAGAGGGCCTGAAACAGAGGGCGAGAAACAGAGGGACTGAAACAGAGGGCGAGAAACAGAGGGTATGAAACAGTGGGTCTGAATCAGAGGGGCTGAAACAGAGGGCGAGAAACAGAGGGCGAGAAACAGAGGGCGAGAAACAGAGGGTCTGAAACAGAGGGGCTGAAACAGAGGGGCTGAAACAGAGGGCGAGAAACAGAGGGTCTGAAACAGAGGGCGAGAAACAGAGGGACCGAAACAGAGGGCGAGAAACAGAGGGGCCGAAACAGAGGGCGAGAAACAGAGGGTCTGAAACAGTGGGTCTGAAACAGAGGGTCTGAAACAGAGGGGCCGAAACAGAGGGTGAGAAACAGAGGGTCTGAAACAGAGGGTGCGAAACAGAGGGCGAGAAACAGAGGGTCTGAAACAGAGGGTCTGAAACGGAGGGTCTGAAACAGAGGGCGCTAAACAGAGGGTCTGAAACAGAGGGGCTGAAACGGAGGGCGAGAAACAGAGGGTCTGAAACAGAGGGGCTGAAACAGAGGGTGAGAAACAGAGGGTCTGAAACAGAGGGTCTGAAACAGAGGGTCTGAAACAGAGGGGGCGAAACAGAGGGGCCGAAACAGAGGGCGAGAAACAGAGGGGCCGAAACAGAATGCGAGAAACAGAGGGCGAGAAACAGAGGGTCTGAAACAGAGGGGTTGAAACAGAGGGCGAGAAACAGAGCGTCTGAAACAGAGGGTCTGAAACAGAGGGTCTGAAACAGAGGGCGCGAAACAGAGGGGCCGAAACAGAGGGCGAGAAACAGAGGGGCCGAAACAGACGGCGAGAAACAGAGGGTCTGAAACAGAGGGTCTGAAACAGAAGGTCTGAAACAGAGGGGCTGAAACAGAGGAGCTGAAACAGAGGGTCTGAAACAGAGGGGCTGAAACAGAGGGCGAGAAACAGAGGGTCTGAAACAGAGGGGCTGAAACAGATGGTCTGAAACAGAGGGGCTGAAACAGAGGGTCTGAAACAGAGGCGCTGAAACAGAGGGCGCGAAACAGAGAGTCTGAAACAGAGGGCGCGAAACAGACGGCGCAAAACAGAGGGGCTGAAACCGAGGGGCTGAAACAGAGGGTCTGAAACAGAGGGTCTGAAACAGTGGGCACGAAACAGAGGGTCTGAAACAGCGTGTCTGAAACAGAGGGTCTGAAGCAGAGGGGCTGAAACAGAGGGCGCGAAACTGAGTATCTGAAACAGAGGGGCTGAAACAGAGGGCGCGAAACAGAGGGTCTGAAGCAGATGGCGGGAAACAGAGGGCGCGAAACAGAGGGCGAGAAACAGAGTGTCTGAAATAGAGGGTCTGAAACAGAGGGTCTGAAACAGAGGGGCTGAAACAGAGGGGCTGAATCAGAGGGCGAGAAACAGAGGGGCTGAAACAGAGGGGCTGAAACAGAGGGGCTGAAATAGAGGGGGCGAAACAGAGGGTCGGAAACAGAGGGCGAGAAACAGAGGGGCCGAAACAGAGGGCGAGAAACAGAGGGGCCGAAACAGAGGGCGAGAAAGAGAGGGGCCGAAACAGAGGGCGAGAAACAGAGGGGCCGAAACAGAGGGCGAGAAACAGAGGGTCTGAAACAGAGGGTCTGAAACAGAGGGCGTGAAACAGAGGGTCTGAAACAGAGGGTCTGAAACAGAGGGCACGAAACAGAGGGTCTGAAACAGAGGGCGAGAAACAGAGGGGCCGAAACAGAGTGTCTGAAACAGAGGGCGCGAAACAGAGGGCGCGAAGCCTAGGGGGCAAAACAGAGGGCGAGAAACAGAGGGTCTGAAACAGAGGGGCTGAAACAGAGGGGCTGAAACAGAGGGCGAGAAACAGAGGGCGAGAAACAGAGGGCGAGAAACAGAGGGTCTGAAACAGAGGGGCTGAAACAGAGGGCGCGAAAGAGAGGGCGCGAAACAGAAGGCGCGAAACAGAGGGCGAGAAACAGAGGGGCCGAAACAGAGGGTGAGAAACAGAGTGGCCGAAACAGAGGGCGAGAAACAGAGGGTCTGAAACAGAGCGTCTGAAACAGAGGGTCTGAAGCAGAGGGGCTGAAACAGAGGGCGCGAAACTGAGTATCTGAAACAGAGGGGCTGAAACAGAGGGCGCGAAACAGAGGGTCTGAAGCAGATGGCGGGAAACAGAGGGCGCGAAACAGAGGGCGAGAAACAGAGTGTCTGAAATAGAGGGTCTGAAACAGAGGGTCTGAAACAGAGGGGCTGAAACAGAGGGGCTGAATCAGAGGGCGAGAAACCGAGGGGCTGAAACAGAGGGGCTGAAACAGAGGGGCTGAAACAGAGGGGGCGAAACAGAGGGTCGGAAACAGAGGGCGAGAAACAGAGGGGCCGAAACAGAGGGCGAGAAACAGAGGGGCCGAAACAGAGGGCGAGAAAGAGAGGGGCCGAAACAGAGGGCGAGAAACAGAGGGGCCGAAACAGAGGGCGAGAAACAGAGGGTATGAAACAGAGGGCCTGAAACAGAGGGTCTGAAACAGAGGGGCTGAAACAGAGGGCGCGAAACAGAGGGCGCGAAACAGAGGGCGAGGAACAGAGGGTCTGAAACAGAGGGTCTGAACCAGAGGGCGTGAAACAGAGGGTCTGAAACAGAGGGTCTGAAACAGAGGGCACGAAACAGAGGGTCTGAAACAGAGGGCGAGAAACAGAGGGGCCGAAACAGAGTGTCTGAAACTGAGGGCGAGAAACAGAGGGGCCGAAACAGAGGGCGAGAAACAGAGGGTACGAAACAGAGGGCCTGAAACAGAGGGTCTGAAACAGAGGGGCTGAAACAGAGGGCGCGAAACAGAGGGCGCGAAACAGAAGGCGAGAAACAGAGGGTCTGAAACAGAGGGTCTGAAACAGAGGGCGTGAAACAGAGGGTCTGAAACAGAGGGTCTGAAACAGAGGGCACGAAACAGAGGGTCTGAAACAGAGGGCGTGAAACAGAGGGCCTGAAACACAGGGTCTGAAACAGACGGTCTGAAAAAGAGGGTCTGAAACAGAGGGCGAGAAACAGAGGGACTGAAACAGAGGGCGAGAAACAGAGGGTATGAAACAGTGGGTCTGAAACAGAGGGGCTGAAACAGAGGGCGAGAAACAGAGGGTGAGAAACAGAGGGCGAGAAACAGAGGGTCTGAAACAGAGGGGCTGAAACAGAGGGGCTGAAACAGAGGGCGAGAAACAGAGGGTCTGAAACAGAGGGCGAGAAACAGAGGGGCCGAAACAGAGGGCGAGAAACAGAGGGGCCGAAACAGAGGGCGAGAAACAGAGGGTCTGAAACAGTGGGTCTGAAACAGAGTGTCTGAAACAGAGGGGCCGAAACAGAGGGAGAGAAACAGAGGGTCTGAAACAGAGGGTCTGAAACGGAGGGTCTGAAACAGATGGCGCTAAACAGAGGGTCTGAAACAGAGGGGCTGAAACGGAGGGCGAGAAACAGAGGGTCTGAAACCGAGGGGCTGAAACAGAGGGTGAGAAACAGAGGGTCTGAAACAGAGGGTCTGAAACAGAGGGTCTGAAACAGAGCGGGCGAAACAGAGGGGCCGAAACAGAGGGCGAGAAACAGAGGGGCCGAAACAGAATGCGAGAAACAGAGGGCGAGAAACAGAGGGTCTGAAACAGAGGGGTTGAAACAGAGGGCGAGAAACAGAGCGTCTGAAACAGAGGGTCTGAAACAGAGGGTCTGAAACAGAGGGCGCGAAACAGAGGGGCCGAAACAGAGGGCGAGAAACAGAGGGGCCGAAACAGACGGCGAGAAACAGAGGGTCTGAAACAGAGGGTCTGAAACAGAAGGTCTGAAACAGAGGGGCTGAAACAGAGGAGCTGAAACAGAGGGTCTGAAACAGAGGGGCTGAAACAGAGGGCGAGAAACAGAGGGTCTGAAACAGAGGGGCTGAAACAGATGGTCTGAAACAGAGGGGCTGAAACAGAGGGTCTGAAACAGAGGGGCTGAAACAGAGGGCGCGAAACAGAGAGTCTGAAACAGAGGGCGCGAAACAGACGGCGCAAAACAGAGGGGCTGAAACCGAGGGGCTGAAACAGAGGGTCTGAAACAGAGGGTCTGAAACAGTGGGCACGAAACAGAGGGTCTGAAACAGCGTGTCTGAAACAGAGGGTCTGAAGCAGAGGGGCTGAAACAGAGGGCGCGAAACTGAGTATCTGAAACAGAGGGGCTGAAACAGAGGGCGCGAAACAGAGGGTCTGAAGCAGATGGCGGGAAACAGAGGGCGCGAAACAGAGGGCGAGAAACAGAGTGTCTGAAATAGAGGGTCTGAAACAGAGGGTCTGAAACAGAGGGGATGAAACAGAGGGGCTGAATCAGAGGGCGAGAAACAGAGGGGCTGAAACAGAGGGGCTGAAACAGAGGGGCTGAAACAGAGGTGGCGAAACAGAGGGTCGGAAACAGAGGGCGAGAAACAGAGGGGCCGAAACAGAGGGCGAGAAACAGAGGGGCCGAAACAGAGGGCGAGAAAGAGAGGGGCCGAAACAGAGGGCGAGAAACAGAGGGGCCGAAACAGAGGGCGAGAAACAGAGGGTCTGAAACAGAGGGTCTGAAACAGAGGGCGTGAAACAGAGGGTCTGAAACAGAGGGTCTGAAACAGAGGGCACGAAACAGAGGGTCTGAAACAGAGGGCGAGAAACAGAGGGGCCGAAACAGAGTGTCTGAAACAGAGGGCGCGAAACAGAGGGCGCGAAGCCTAGGGGGCGAAACAGAGGGCGAGAAACAGAGGGTCTGAAACAGAGGGTCTGAAACAGAGGGGCTGAAACAGAGGGCGAGAAACAGAGGGCGAGAAACAGAGGGTCTGAAACAGAGGGGCTGAAACAGAGGGCGCGAAAGAGAGGGCGCGAAACAGAAGTCGCGAAACAGAGGGCGAGAAACAGAGGGGCCGAAACAGAGGGTGAGAAACAGAGTGGCCGAAACAGAGGGCGAGAAACAGAGGGTCTGAAACAGAGCGTCTGAAACAGAGGGTCTGAAACAGAGGGCGAGAAACAGAGGGCGCGAAACAGAGGGCGAGAAACAGAGGTTCTGAAACAGAGGGCGTGAAACAGAGGGCCTGAAACACAGGGTCTGAAACAGACGGTCTGAAAAAGAGGGTCTGAAACAGAGGGCGAGAAACAGAGGGACTGAAACAGAGGGCGAGAAACAGAGGGTATGAAACAGTGGGTCTGAAACAGAGGGGCTGAAACAGAGGGCGAGAAACAGAGGGCGAGAAACAGAGGGTCTGAAACAGAGGGGCTGAAACAGAGGGGCTGAAACAGAGGGCGAGAAACAGAGGGTCTGAAACAGAGGGCGAGAAACAGAGGGGCCGAAACAGAGGGCGAGAAACAGAGGGGCCGAAACAGAGGGCGAGAAACAGAGGGTTTGAAACAGTGGGTCTGAAACAGAGGGTCTGAAACAGAGGGGCCGAAACAGAGGGTGAGAAACAGAGGGTCTGAAACAGAGGGTGCGAAACAGAGGGCGAGAAACAGAGGGTCTGAAACAGAGGGTCTGAAACGGAGGGTCTGAAACAGAGGGCGCTAAACAGAGGGTCTGAAACAGAGGGGCTGAAACGGAGGGCGAGAATCAGAGGGTCTGAAACAGAGGGGCTGAAACAGAGGGTGAGAAACATAGGGTCTGAAACAGAGGGTCTGAAACAGAGGGTCTGAAACAGAGGGGGCGAAACAGAGGGGCCGAAACAGAGGGCGAGAAACAGAGGGGCCAAAACAGAATGCGAGAAACAGAGGGCGAGAAACAGAGGGTCTGAAACAGAGGGGTTGAAACAGAGGGCGAGAAACAGAGCATCTGAAACAGAGGGTCTGAAACAGAGGGTCTGAAACAGAGGGCGCGAAACAGAGGGGCCGAAACAGACGGCGAGAAACAGAGGGTCTGAAACAGAGGGTCTGAAACAGAAGGTCTGAAACAGAGGGGCTTAAACAGAGGGGCTGAAACAGAGGGTCTGAAACAGAGGGGCTGAAACAGAGGGCGAGAAACAGAGGGTCTGAAACAGAGGGGCTGAAACAGAGAGTCTGAAACAGAGGGGCTGAAACAGAGGGTCTGAAACAGAGGGGCTGAAACAGAGGGCGCGAAACAGAGAGTCTGAAACAGAGGGCGTGAAACAGACGGCGCAAAACAGAGGGGCTGAAACCGAGGGGCTGAAACAGAGGGTCTGAAACAGAGGGTCTGAAACAGTGGGCACGAAACAGAGGGTCTGAAACAGCGTGTCTGAAACAGAGGGTCTGAAGCAGAGGGGCTGAAACAGAGGGCGCGAAACTGAGTATCTGAAACAGAGGGGCTGAAACAGAGGGCGCGAAACAGAGGGTCTGAAGCAGATGGCGGGAAACAGAGGGCGCGAAACAGAGGGCGAGAAACAGAGGGTCTGAAACAGAGGGGCTGAAACAGAGGGTCTGAAACAGAGGGGCTGAAACAGAGGGGCTGAAACAGAGGGGCTGAAACAGAGGGCGCGAAACAGAGGGTCTGAAACAGAGGGCGCGAAACAGACGGCGCAAAACAGAGGGGCTGAAACCGAGGGGCTGAAACAGAGGGTCTGAAACAGAGGGTCTGAAACAGTGGGCACGAAACAGAGGGTCTGAAACAGCGTGTCTGAAACAGAGGGTCTGAAGCAGAGGGGCTGAAACAGAGGGCGCGAAACTGAGTATCTGAAACAGAGGGGCTGAAACAGAGGGCGCGAAACAGAGGGTCTGAAGCAGATGGCGGGAAACAGAGGGCGCGAAACAGAGGGCGAGAAACAGAGTGTCTGAAACAGCGTGTCTGAAACAGAGGGTCTGAAGCAGAGGGGCTGAAACAGAGGGCGCGAAACTGAGTATCTGAAACAGAGGGGCTGAAACAGAGGGCGCGAAACAGAGGGTCTGAAGCAGATGGCGGGAAACAGAGGGCGCGAAACAGAGGACGAGAAACAGAGTGTCTGAAATAGAGGGTCTGAAACAGAGGGGCTGAAACAGAGGGGCTGAAACAGAGGGGCTGAAACAGAGGGGGCGAAACAGAGGGTCGGAAACAGAGGGCGAGAAACAGAGGGGCCGAAACAGAGGGCGAGAAACAGAGGGGCCGAAACAGAGGGCGAGAAAGAGAGGGGCCGAAACAGAGGGCGAGAAACAGAGGGGCCGAAACAGAGGGCGAGAAACAGAGGGTATGAAACAGAGGGTCTGAAACAGAGTGTCTGAAACAGGGGCTGAAACAGAGGGCGCGAAACAGAGGGCGCGAAACAGAGGGCGAGAAACAGAGGGTCTGAAACAGAGGGTCTGAAACAGAGGGCGTGAAACAGAGGGTCTGAAACAGAGGGTCTGAAACAGAGGGGCTGAACCAGCGGGTCTGAAAGAGAGGGCGAGAAACAGAGGGGCTGAAACAGAGGGCGAGAAATAGAGGGTCTGAAACAGAGGGTCTGAAACAGAGGGCGCGAAACAGAGGGTGCGAAACAGAGGGTCTGAAACAGAGGGTCTGAAACAGAGGGGCTGAAACAGAGGGGCTGAAACAGAGGGCGAGAAACAGAGGGGCTGTAACAGAGGGGCTGAAACAGAGGGTCTAAAACAAAGGGCGCGAAACAGAGGGCGAGAAACAGAGGGCGAGAAACAGAGGGCGAGAAACAGAGGGGCAGAAACAGAGGGGCTGAAATAGAGGGGCTGAAACAGAGGGTCTGAAACAGCGGGGCTGAAACAGAGGGTGTGAAACCGAGGGCGAGAACCAGAGGCTCTGAAACAGAGGGTCTGAAACAGAGGGGCTGAAACAGAGGGTCTGAAACAGAGGGGCTGAAACAGAGGGCGAGAAACAGAGGTGCTGAAACAGAGGGCGAGAAACAGAGGGTCTGACACAGAGTGTCTGAAACAGAGGGCACGAAAAAGAGGGCGCGAAACAGAGGGTCTGAAACAGAGGGGCTGTAACAGAGGGCGAGAAACAGAGGGTCGGAAATAGAGGGGCTGAAACAGAAGGCGAGAAACAGAGGGTCTGAAACAGAGGGTCTGAAACAGAGGGTCTGAAACAGAGGGCGCGAAACTGAGGGGCCGAAACAGAGGGCGAGAAACAGAGGGGCCGAAACAGACGGCGAGAAACAGAGGGTCTGAAACAGAGTGTCTAAAACAGAGGGTCTGAAACAGAGGGGCTGAAACAGAGGGCGAGAAACAGAGGGGCTGAAACAGAGGGTCTGAAACAGAGGGGCTGAAACAGAGAGCGCAAAACAGAGCGCGCGAAACAGTGGGCATGAAACAGAGGGGCCGAAACAGAGGGCGAGAAACAGAGGGTCTGAAACAGAGGGTCTGAAACAGAGGGGCTGAAACAGAGGGCGCGAAACAGAGGGCGCGAAACAGCGGGCAAGAAACAGAGGGGCTGAAACAGAGGGGCTGAATCAGAGGGTCTGAAACAGAGGGGCTGAAACAGAGGGCGCGAAACAGTGGGTCTCACACAGAGGGCGCGAAACAGAGGGCGAGAAACAGAGGGTCTGAAACAGAGGGTCTGAAACAGAGGGGCTGAAACAGAGGGTCTGAAACAGAGGGGCTGAAACAGAGGGTGAGAAACAGAGGGTCTGAAACAGAGGGTCTGAAACAGAGGGTCTGAAACACAGGGCGCGAAACAGAGGGTCTGAAACAGAGGGGCTGAAACAGAGGGCGAGAAACAGAGGGTCTGAAACAGAGGGTCTGAAACAGAGGGCGAGAAACAGAGGGTCTGAAACAGAGGGTCTGAAACAGAGGGTCTGAAACAGAGTGGGCGAAACAGAGGAGCCGAAACAGAGGGCGAGAAACAGAGGGGCCGAATCAGAATGCGAGAAACAGAGGGCGAGAAACAGAGGGTCTGAAACAGAGGGGTTGAAACAGAGGGCGAGAAACAGAGCGTCTGAAACAGAGGGTCTGAAACAGAGGGTCTGAAACAGAGGGCGTGAAACAGAGGGGCCGAAACAGAGGGCGAGAAACAGAGGGGGCCGAAACAGACGGCGAGAAACAGAGGGTCTGAAAAAGAGGGTCTGAAACAGAGGGTCTGAAACAGAGGGGCTGAAACAGAGGGGCTGAAACAGAGGGTCTGAAACAGAGGGGCTGAAACAGAGGGCGAGAAACAGAGGGTCTGAAACAGAGGGGCTGAAACAGAGGGTCTGAAACAGAGGGGCTGAAACAGAGGGTCTGAAACAGAGGGGCTGAAACAGAGGGTGCGAAACAGAGGGTCTGAAACAGAGGGCGCGAAACAAAGGGTCTGAAACAGCGGGTCTGAAACAGAGGGTCTGAAACAGAGGGGCTGAAACAGAGGGCGCGAAACAGAGGGTCTGAAACAGATGGCGAGAAACAGAGGGCGAGAAACAGAGGGTCTGAAATAGAGGGTCTGAAACAGAGGGTCTGAAACAGAGAGGCTGAAACAGAGGGGCTGAATCAGAGGGCGAGAAACAGAGGGGCTGAAACAGAGGGGCTGAAACAGAGGGGCTGAAACAGAGGGGGTGAAACAGTGGGTCGGAAACAGAGGGCGAGAAACAGAGGGGCCGAAACAGAGGGCGAGAAACAGAGGGGCCGAAACAGAGGGCGAGAAACAGAGGGGCTGAAACAGAGGGCGAGAAACAGAGGGTCTGAAACAGACGGTCTGAATCAGAGGGTCTGAAACAGAGAGGCTGAAACAGAGGGCGCGAAACAGAGGGCGCGAAACGGAGGGCGAGAAACAGAGGGTCTGAAACAGAGGGTCTGAAACAGAGGGCGTGAAACAAAGGTTCTGAAACAGAGGGTCTGAAACAGCGGGGCTGAAACAGAGGGCGCGAAACAGAGGGTCTGAAACAGATGGCGAGAAACAGAGGGCGAGAAACAGAGGGTCTGAAATAGAGGGTCTGAAACAGAGGGTCTGAAACAGACGGGCTGAAACAGAGGGGCTGAATCAGAGGGCGAGAAACAGTGGGGCTGAAACAGAGGGGCTGAAACAGAGGGGCTGAAACAGAGGGGGCGAAACAGAGGGTCGGAAACAGAAGGCGAGAAACAGAGGGGCCGAAACAGAGGACGAGATACAGAGGGGCCGAAACAGAGGGCGAGAATCAGAGGGGCCGAAACAGAGGGCGAGAAACAGAGGGGCCGAAACAGAGGGCGAGAAACAGAGGGTCTGAAACAGAGGGTCTGAAAGAGAGGGTCTGAAACAGAGGGGCTGAAACAGAGGGCGCGAAACAGAGGGCGCGAAACAGAGGGCGAGAAACAGAGGGTCTGAAATAGGGGGCGTGAAACAGAGGTTCTGAAACAGAGGGTCTGAAACAGAGGGGCTGAAACAGAGGGTCTGAAAGAGAGGGCGAGAAACAGAGGGGCTTAAACAGAGGGCGAGAAATAGAGGGTCTGAAACAGAGGGGCTGAAACAGAGGGTGTGAAAGAGAGGGCGAGAAACAGAGGGGCTTAAACAGAGGGCGAGAAATAGAGGGTCTGAAACAGAGGGTCTGAAACAGAGGGCGCGAAAAAGAGGCCGCGAAACAGAGGGTCTGAAACAGAGGGTCTGAAACAGAGGGTGAGAAACAGAGGGCGAGAAACAGAGGGACCGAAACAGAGGTTCTGAAACAAAGGGCGCGAAACAGAGGGGCCGAAACAGAGGGCGGCAAACAGAGGGGCCGAAACAGAGGGACTGAAACAGAGGTCGCGAAACAGAGGGCGCGAAACAGAGGGCGAGAAACAGAGGGTCTGAAACAGATGGTCTGAAACAGAGGGTCTGAAACAGAGGGGCTGAAACAGAGGGAGAGAAACAGAGGGTCTGAAACAGAGGGTCTGAAACAGAGGGGCTGAAACAGAGGGTCTGAAACAGTGGGTGAGAAACAGAGGGCGAGAAACAGAGGGGCTGAAACAGAGGGGCTGAAACAGAGGGGCTGAAACAGAGGGCGAGAAACAGAGGGGCTGAAACAGAGGGGCTGAAACAGAGGGGCTGAAACAGAGGGGCTGAAACAGAGGGCACGAAACAGAGGGTCTGAAACAGAGGGCGAGAAACAGAGGGGCCGAAACAGAGTTTCTGAAACAGAGGGCGCGAAACAGAGGGCGCGAAGCATAGGGGGCGAAACAGAGGGCGAGAAACAGAGGGTCTGAAACAGAGGGTCTGAAACAGAGGGGCTGAAACAGAGGGCGAGAAACAGAGGGCGAGAAACAGAGGGCGAGAAACAGAGGGTCTAAAACATAGGGGCTGAAACAGAGGGCGCGAAAGAGAGGGCGCGAAACAGAAGGCGCGAAACAGAGGGCGAGAAACAGAGGGGCCGAAACAGAGGGTGAGAAACAGAGTGGCCGAAACAGAGGGCGAGAAACAGAGGGTCTGAAACAGAGCGTCTGAAACAGAGGGTCTGAAACAGAGGGCCCGAAACAGAGGGCGCGAAACAGAGGGCGAGAAACAGAGGGTCTGAAACAGAGGGCGTGAAACAGAGGGCCTGAAACACAGGGTCTGAAACAGACGGTCTGAAACAGACGGTCTGAAACAGAGGGCGAGAAACAGAGGGACTGAAACAGAGGGCGAGAAACAGAGGGTATGAAACAGTGGGTCTGAAACAGAGGTGCTGAAACAGAGGGCGAGAAACAGAGGGCGAGAAACAGAGGGTCTGAAACAGAGGGGCTGAAACAGAGGGGCTGAAACAGAGGGCGAGAAACAGAGGGTCTGAAACAGAGGGCGAGAAACAGAGGGGCCGAAACAGAGGGCGAGAAACAGAGGGGCCGAAACAGAGGGCGAGAAACAGAGGGTCTGAAACAGTGGGTCTGAAACAGAGGGTCTGAAACAGAGGGGCCGAAACAGAGGGTGAGAAACAGAGGTTCTGAAACAGAGGGTGCGAAACAGAGGGCGAGAAACAGAGGGTCTGAAACAGAGGGTCTGAAACGGAGGGTCTGAAACAGAGGGCGCTAAACAGAGGGTCTGAAACAGAGGGGCTGAAACAGAGGGCGCGAAACAGAGGGTCTGAAACAGAGGGTGCGAAACAGAGGTCGCAAAACAGAGGGGCTGAAACAGAGGGTCTGAAACAGAGGGTCTGAAACAGAGGGCGCGAAACAGAGGGTCTGAAACAGCGGGTCTGAAACAGAGGGTCTGAAACAGAGGGGCTGAAACAGAGGGCGCGAAACTGAGGGTCTGAAACAGAGGGGCTGAAACAGAGGGCGCGAAACAGAGGGTCTGAAACAGATGTCGGGAAACAGATGGCGCGAAACAGAGGGCGAGAAACAGAGGGTCTGAAACAGAGGGTCTGAAACAGAGGGCGTGGAACAGAGGGTCTGAAACAGAGGGTCTGAAACAGAGGGGCTGAAACAGAGGGTCTGAAAGAGAGGGCGAGAAACAGAGGGGCTGAAACAGTGGGCGAGAAATAGAGGGTCTGAAACAGAGGGTCTGAAACAGAGGGCGCGAAACAGAGGGCGCGAAACAGAGGGTCTGAAACAGAGGGTCTGAAACAGAGGGGCTGAAACAGAGGGGCTGAAACAGAGGGCGAGAAACAGAGGGCGCGAAAGAGAGGGCGAGAAACAGAGGGTCTGAAACAGAGGGTCTGAAATAGAGGGCGTGAAACAGAGGTTCTGAAACAGAGGGTCTGAAACAGAGGGGCTGAAACAGAGGGTGTGAAAGAGAGGGCGAGAAACAGAGGGGCTTAAACAGAGGGCGAGAAATAGAGGGTCTGAAACAGAGGGTCTGAAACAGAGGGCGCGAAAAAGAGGCCGCGAAACAGAGGGTCTGAAACAGAGGGTCTGAAACAGAGGGTGAGAAACAGAGGGCGAGAAACAGAGGGACCGAAACAGAGGTTCTGAAACAAAGGGCGCGAAACAGAGGGGCCGAAACAGAGGGCGGCAAACAGAGGGGCCGAAACAGAGGGACTGAAACAGAGGTCGCGAAACAGAGGGCGCGAAACAGAGGGCGAGAAACAGAGGGTCTGAAACAGATGGTCTGAAACAGAGGGGCTGAAACAGAGGGGCTGAAACAGAGGGAGAGAAACAGAGGGTCTGAAACAGAGGGTCTGAAACAGAGGGGCTGAAACAGAGGGTCTGAAACAGTGGGTGAGAAACAGAGGGCGAGAAACAGAGGGGCTGAAACAGAGGGGCTGAAACAGAGGGGCTGAAACAGAGGGCGAGAAACAGAGGGGCTGAAACAGAGGGGCTGAAACAGAGGGGCTGAAACAGAGGGGCTGAAACAGAGGGCACGAAACAGAGGGTCTGAAACAGAGGGCGAGAAACAGAGGGGCCGAAACAGAGTTTCTGAAACAGAGGGCGCGAAACAGAGGGCGCGAAGCATAGGGGGCGAAACAGAGGGCGAGAAACAGAGGGTCTGAAACAGAGGGTCTGAAACAGAGGGGCTGAAACAGAGGGCGAGAAACAGAGGGCGAGAAACAGAGGGCGAGAAACAGAGGGTCTAAAACATAGGGGCTGAAACAGAGGGCGCGAAAGAGAGGGCGCGAAACAGAAGGCGCGAAACAGAGGGCGAGAAACAGAGGGGCCGAAACAGAGGGTGAGAAACAGAGTGGCCGAAACAGAGGGCGAGAAACAGAGGGTCTGAAACAGAGCGTCTGAAACAGAGGGTCTGAAACAGAGGGCCCGAAACAGAGGGCGCGAAACAGAGGGCGAGAAACAGAGGGTCTGAAACAGAGGGCGTGAAACAGAGGGCCTGAAACACAGGGTCTGAAACAGACGGTCTGAAACAGACGGTCTGAAACAGAGGGCGAGAAACAGAGGGACTGAAACAGAGGGCGAGAAACAGAGGGTATGAAACAGTGGGTCTGAAACAGAGGTGCTGAAACAGAGGGCGAGAAACAGAGGGCGAGAAACAGAGGGTCTGAAACAGAGGGGCTGAAACAGAGGGGCTGAAACAGAGGGCGAGAAACAGAGGGTCTGAAACAGAGGGCGAGAAACAGAGGGGCCGAAACAGAGGGCGAGAAACAGAGAGGCCGAAACAGAGGGCGAGAAACAGAGGGTCTGAAACAGTGGGTCTGAAACAGAGGGTCTGAAACAGAGGGGCCGAAACAGAGGGTGAGAAACAGAGGTTCTGAAACAGAGGGTGCGAAACAGAGGGCGAGAAACAGAGGGTCTGAAACAGAGGGTCTGAAACGGAGGGTCTGAAACAGAGGGCGCTAAACAGAGGGTCTGAAACAGAGGGGCTGAAACAGAGGGCGCGAAACAGAGGGTCTGAAACAGAGGGCGCGAAACAGAGGGCGCAAAACAGAGGGGCTGAAACAGAGGGGCTGAAACAGAGGGTCTGAAACAGAGGGTCTGAAACAGAGGGCGCGAAACAGAGGGTCTGAAACAGCGGGTCTGAAACAGAGGGTCTGAAACAGAGGGGCTGAAACAGAGGGCGCGAAACTGAGGGTCTGAAACAGAGGGGCTGAAACAGAGGGCGCGAAACAGAGGGTCTGAAACAGATGGCGGGAAACAGATGGCGCGAAACAGAGGGCGAGAAACAGAGGGTCTGAAACAGAGGGCGTGGAACAGAGGGTCTGAAACAGAGGGTCTGAAACAGAGGGGCTGAAACAGAGGGTCTGAAAGAGAGGGCGAGAAACAGAGGGGCTGAAACAGTGGGCGAGAAATAGAGGGTCTGAAACAGAGGGTCTGAAACAGAGGGCACGAAACAGAGGGCGCGAAACAGAGGGTCTGAAACAGAGGGTCTGAAACAGAGGGGCTGAAACAGAGGGACTGAAACAGAGGGCGAGAAACATAGGGACTGAAACAGAGGGCGAGAAACAGAGGGTCGGAAACAGGGTCTGAAACAGAGGGCGCGAAACAGAGGCCGCGAAACAGAGGGTCTGAAACAGAGGGTCTGAAACAGAGGGAGATATACAGAGGGCGAGAAACAGAGGGTCTGAAACAGAGGTTCTGAAACAGAGGGAGCGAAACAGAGGGCGCGAAACAGTGGGGCCGAAACAGAGGGCGGCAAACAGAGGGGCCGAAACAGAGGGCGTGAAACAGAGGGCGAGAAACAGAGGGTCTGAAACAGAGGGTCTGAAACAGACGGGCTGAAACAGAGGGGCTGAATCAGAGGGCGAGAATCAGAGGGGCTGAAACAGAGGGGCTGAAACAGAAGGGCTGAAACAGAGGGGGCGAAACAGAGGGTCGGAAACAGAGGGCGAGAAACAGAGGGGCCGAAACAGAGGGCGAGAAACAGAGGGGCCGAAACAGAGGGCGAGAAACAGAGGGGCCGAAACAGAGGGCGAGAAACAGAGGGTCTGAAACAGAGGGTCTGAATCAGAGGGTCTGAAACAGAGGGACTGAAACAGAGGGCACGAAACAGAGGGCGCAAAACAGAGGGCGAGAAACAGAGGGTCTGAAACAGAGGGTCTGAAACAGAGTGGCTGAAACAGAGGGTCTGAAACAGAGGGGCTGAAACAGAGGGCGAGAAACAGAGGGTCTGAAACAGAGTGTCTGAAACAGAGGGCACGAAACAGAGGGCGCGAAACAGAGGGTCTGAAACAGAGGGGCTCAAACAGAGGGCGAGAAACAGAGGGTCTGAAACAGAGGGGCTGAAACAGAAGGCGAGAAACAGAGGGTCTGAAACAGAGGGTCTGAAACAGAGGGCGTGAAACTGAGGGGCCGAAACAGAGAGTGAGAAACAGAGGGGCCGAAACAGACGGCGAGAAACAGAGGGTCTGAAACAGAGGGTCTGAAACAGAGGGGCTGAAACAGAGGGGCTGAAACAGAGGGTCTGAAACAGAGGGGCTGAAACAGAGGGTGAGAAACAGAGGGGCTGAAACAGAGGGCGAGAAACAGAGGGTCTGAAACAGAGGGTCTGAAACAGAGAGCGCGAAACAGAGCGCGCGAAACAGAGGGTCTGAAACAGAGGGGCCGAAACAGAGGGCGAGAAACAGAGGGTCTGAAACAGAGGGTCTGAAACAGAGGGGCTGAAACAGAGGGCGCGAAACAGAGGGCGCGAAACAGGGCGAGAAACAGAGGGGCTGAAACAGAGGGGCAGAATCAGAGGGGCTGAAACAGAGTGTCTGAAACAGAGGGCGCGAAAGTGAGGGCGAGATACAGAGGGTCTGAAACAGAGGGTCTGAAACAGAGGGGCTGAAACAGAGGGTCTGAAACAGAGGGACTGAAACAGAGGGCGAGAAACAGAGGGGCTGAAACAGAGGGCGAGAAACAGAGGGTCTGAAACAGAGGGTCTGAAACAGAGGGTCTGAAAGAGAGGGCGCGAAACAGAGGGTCTGAAACAGAGGGGCTGAAACAGAGGGCGAGGAACAGAGGGTCTGAAACAGGGGCTGAAACAGAGGGTCTGAAACAGAGGGTCTGAAACAGAGGGTCTGAAACAGAGGGGGCGAAACAGAGGGGCCGAAACAGAGGGCGAGAAACAGAGGGGCCGAAACAGAATGCGAGAAACAGAGGGCGAGAAACAGAGGGTCTGAAACCGAGGGGTTGAAACAGAGGGCGAGAAACAGAGCGTCTGAAACAGAGGGTCTGAAACAGAGGGTCTGAAACAGAGGGCGCGAAACAGAGGGGCCGAAACAGAGGGCGAGAAACAGAGGGGCCGAAACAGACGGCGAGAAACAGAGGGTCTGAAACAGAGGGTCTGAAACAGAAGGTCTGAAACAGAGGGGCTGAAACAGAGGGGCTGAAACAGAGGGTCTGAAACAGAGGGGCTGATACAGAGGGCAAGAAACAGAGGGTCTTAAACAGAGGGGCTGAAACAGAGGGTCTGAAACAGAGGGGCTGAAACAGAGGGCGCGAAACAGATGGTCTGAAACAGAGGGCGCGAAACAGACGGCGCAAAACAGAGGGGCTGAAACCGAGGGGCTGAAACAGAGGGTCTGAAACAGAGGGTCTGAAACAGTGGGCACGAAACAGAGGGTCTGAAACAGCGTGTCTGAAACAGAGGGTCTGAAGCAGAGGGGCTGAAACAGAGGGCGCGAAACTGAGTATCTGAAACAGAGGGGCTGAAACAGAGGGCGCGAAACAGAGGGTCTGAAGCAGATGGCGGGAAACAGAGGGCGCGAAACAGAGGGCGAGAAACAGAGTGTCTGAAATAGAGGGTCTGAAACAGAGGGTCTGAAACAGGGGCTGAAACAGAGGGGCTGAATCAGAGGGCGAGAAACAGAGGGGCTGAAACAGAGGGGCTGAAACAGAGGGGCTGAAACAGAGGGGGCGAAACAGAGGGTCGGAAACAGAGGGCGAGAAACAGAGGGGCCAAAACAGAGGGCGAGAAACAGAGGGGCCGAAACAGAGGGCGAGAAAGAAAGGGGCCGAAACAGAGGGCGAGAAACAGAGGGGCCGAAACAGAGGGCGAGAAGCAGAGGGTATGAAACAGAGGGTCTGAAACAGAGGGTCTGAAACAGAGGGTCTGAAACAGAGGGTCGGAAACAGAGGGGCTGAACCAGAGGGTCTGAAAGAGAGGGCGAGAAACAGAGGGGCTGAAACAGAGGGCGAGAAACAGAGGGGCCGAAACAGAGGGCGAGAAAGAGAGGGGCCGAAACAGAGAGCGCGAAACAGAGGGCGCGAAACAGAGGGCGAGAAACAGAGGGTCTGAAACAGAGGTTCTGAAACAGAGGGCGAGAAACAGAGGGTCTGAAACAGAGGGTCTGAAACAGAGGGGCTGAACCAGAGGGTCTGAAAGAGAGGGCGATAAACAGAGGGGCTGAAACAGAGGGTCTGAAACAGAGGTTCTGAAACAGAGGGCGAGAAACAGAGAGTCTGAAACAGAGGGTCTGAAACAGAGGGGCTGAAACAGAGGGGCTGAAACAGAGGGCGAGAAACAGAGGGGCTGAAACAGAGGGGCTGAAACAGAGGGTCTAAAACAGAGGGCGCGAAACAGAGGGCGAGAAACAGAGGGCGAGAAACAGAGGGCGAGAAACAGAGGGGCAGAAACAGAGGGGCTGAAATAGAGGGGCTGAAACAGAGGGTCTGAAACAGAGGGCGCGAAAGTGAGGGCGAGATACAGAGGGCGAGAAACAGAGGGCGAGAAACAGAGGGGCAGAAACAGAGGGTCTGAAACAGAGGGGCTGAAACAGAGGGTCTGAAACAGAGGGGCTGAAACAGAGGGCGAGAAACAGAGGGGCTGAAACAGAGGGCGAGAAACAGAGGGTCTGAAACAGAGGGTCTGAAACAGAGGGTCTGAAAGAGAGGGCGCGAAACAGAGGGGCTGAAACAGAGGGAGAGGAACAGAGGGTCTGAAACAGGGGCTGAAACAGAGGGCGAGAAACAGAGGGTCTGAAACAGAGGGTCTGAAACAGAGGGTCTGAAACAGAGGGGGCGAAACAGAGGGGCCGAAACAGAGGGCGAGAAACAGAGGGGCCGAAACAGAATGCGAGAAACAGAGGGCGAGAAACAGAGGGTCTGAAACCGAGGTGTTGAAACAGAGGGCGAGAAACAGAGCGTCTGAAACAGAGGGTCTGAAACAGAGGGTCTGAAACAGAGGGCGCGAAACAGAGGGGCCGAAACAGAGGGCGAGAAACAGAGGGGCCGAAACAGACGGCGAGAAACAGAGGGTCTGAAACAGAGGGTCTGAAACAGAAGGTCTGAAACAGAGGGGCTGAAACAGAGGGGCTGAAACAGAGGGTCTGAAACAGAGGGGCTGATACAGAGGGCGAGAAACAGAGGGTCTTAAACAGAGGGGCTGAAACAGAGGGTCTGAAACAGAGGGGCTGAAACAGAGGGCGCGAAACAGATGGTCTGAAACAGAGGGCGCGAAACAGACGGCGCAAAACAGAGGGGCTGAAACCGAGGGGCTGAAACAGAGGGTCTGAAACAGAGGGTCTGAAACAGTGGGCACGAAACAGAGGGTCTGAAACAGCGTGTCTGAAACAGAGGGTCTGAAGCAGAGGTGCTGAAACAGAGGGCGCGAAACTGAGTATCTGAAACAGAGGGGCTGAAACAGAGGGCGCGAAACAGAGGGTCTGAAGCAGATGGCGGGAAACAGAGGGCGCGAAACAGAGGGCGAGAAACAGAGTGTCTGAAATAGAGGGTCTGAAACAGAGGGTCTGAAACAGGGGCTGAAACAGAGGGGCTGAATCAGAGGGCGAGAATCAGAGGGGCTGAAACAGAGGGGCTGAAACAGAGGGGCTGAAACAGAGGGGGCGAAACAGAGGGTCGGAAACAGAGGGCGAGAAACAGAGGGGCCAAAACAGAGGGCGAGAAACAGAGGGGCCGAAACAGAGGGCGAGAAAGAGAGGGGCCGAAACAGAGGGCGAGAAACAGAGGGGCCGAAACAGAGGGCGAGAAGCAGAGGGTATGAAACAGAGGGTCTGAAACAGAGGGTCTGAAACAGAGGGTCTGAAACAGAGGGTCGGAAACAGAGGGGCTGAACCAGAGGGTCTGAAAGAGAGGGCGAGAAACAGAGGGGCTGAAACAGAGGGCGAGAAACAGAGGGGCCGAAACAGAGGGCGAGAAAGAGAGGGGCCGAAACAGAGAGCGCGAAACAGAGGGCGCGAAACAGAGGGCGAGAAACAGAGGGTCTGAAACAGAGGTTCTGAAACAGAGGGCGAGAAACAGAGGGTCTGAAACAGAGGGTCTGAAACAGAGGGGCTGAACCAGAGGGTCTGAAAGAGAGGGCGATAAACAGAGGGGCTGAAACAGAGGGTCTGAAACAGAGGTTCTGAAACAGAGGGCGAGAAACAGAGAGTCTGAAACAGAGGGTCTGAAACAGAGGGGCAGAAACAGAGGGGCTGAAACAGAGGGCGAGAAACAGAGGGGCTGAAACAGAGGGGCTGAAACAGAGGGTCTAAAACAGAGGGCGCGAAACAGAGGGCGAGAAACAGAGGGCGAGAAACAGAGGGCGAGAAACAGAGGGGCAGAAACAGAGGGGCTGAAATAGAGGGGCTGAAACAGAGGGTCTGAAACAGAGGGGCTGAAACAGAGGGTGTGAAACAGAGGGCGAGAACCAGAGGCTCTGAAACAGAGGGTCTGAAACAGAGGGGCTGAAACAGAGGGTCTGAAACAGAGGGGCTGAAACAGAGGGCGAGAAACAGAGGGGCTGAAACAGAGGGCGAGAAACAGAGGGTCTGACACAGAGTGTCTGAAACAGAGTGCACGAAACAGAGGGCGCGAAACAGAGGGTCTGAAACAGAGGGGCTGTAACAGAGGGCGAGAAACAGAGGGTCTGAAATAGAGGGGCTGAAACAGAAGGCGAGAAACAGAGGGTCTGAAACAGAGGGTCTGAAAGAGAGGGTCTGAAACAGAGGGCGCGAAACTGAGGGGCCGAAACAGAGGACGAGAAACAGAGGGGCCGAAACAGACGGCGAGAAACAGAGGGTCTGAAACAGAGGGTCTGAAACAGAGGGGCTGAAACAGAGGGGCTGAAACAGAGGGTCTGAAACAGAGGGGCTGAAACAGAGGGCGAGAAACAGAGGGGCTGAAACAGAGGGTCTGAAACAGAGGGGCTGAAACAGAGAGCGCGAAACAGAGCGCGCGAAACAGAGGGTCTGAAACAGAGGGGCCGAAACAGAGGGCGAGAAACAGAGTGTCTGAAACAGAGTGTCTGAAACAGAGGGGCTGAAACAGAGGGCGCGAAACAGAGGGCGCGAAACAGCGGGCAAGAAACAGAGGGGCTGAAACAGAGGGGCTGAATCAGAGGGGCTGAAACAGAGGGGCTGAAACAGAGGGCGCGAAACAGAGGGCGAGAAACAGAGGGTCTGAAACAGAGGGTCTGAAACAGAGGGGCTGAAACAGAGGGTCTGAAACAGAGCGGCTGAAACAGAGGGTGAGAAACAGAGGGTCTGAAACAGAGGGTCTGAAACAGAGGGTCTGAAACAGAGGGGCTGAAACAGAGAGCGCGAAACAGAGCGCGCGAAACAGAGGGTCTGAAACAGAGGGGCCGAAACAGAGGGCGAGAAACAGAGGGTCTGAAACAGAGGGTCTGAAACAGAGGGGCTGAAACAGAGGGCGCGAAACAGAGGGCGCGAAACAGCGGGCAAGAAACAGAGGGGCTGAAACAGAGGGGCTGAATCAGAGGGGCTGAAACAGAGGGGCTGAAACAGAGGGCGCGAAACAGAGGGCGAGAAACAGAGGGTCTGAAACAGAGGGTCTGAAAGTGAGGGGCTGAAACAGAGGGTCTGAAACAGAGCGGCTGAAACAGAGGGTGAGAAACAGAGGGTCTGAAACAGAGGGTCTGAAACAGAGGGTCTGAAACACAGGGCGCGAAACAGAGGGTCTGAAACAGAGGGGCTGAAACAGAGGGCGAGAAACAGATGGTCTGAAACAGAGGGGCTGAAACAGAGGGCGAGAAACAGAGGGTCTGAAACAGAGGGTCTGAAACAGAGGGTCTGAAACAGAGTGGGCGATACAGAGGAGCCGAAACAGAGGGCGAGAAACAGAGGGGCCGAAACAGAATGCGAGAAACAGAGGGCGAGAAACAGAGGGTCTGAAACAGAGGGGTTGAAACAGAGGGCGAGAAACAGAGCGTCTGAAACAGAGGGTCTGAAACAGAGGGTCTGAAACAGAGGGCGCGAAACAGAGGGGCCGAAACAGAGGGCGAGAAACAGAGGGGCCGAAACAGACGGCGAGAATCAGAGGGTCTGAAAAAGAGGGTCTGAAACAGAGGGTCTGAAACAGAGGGGCTGAAACAGAGGGGCTGAAACAGAGGGTCTAAACAGAGGGGCTGAAACAGAGGGCGAGAAACAGAGGGTCTGAAACAGAGGGGCTGAAACAGAGGGTCTGAAACAGAGGGGCTGAAACAGAGGGTCTGAAACAGAGGGGCTGAAACAGAGGGTGCGAAACAGAGGGTCTGAAACAGAGGGCGTGAAACAGAGGGTCTGAAACAGCGGGTCTGAAACAGAGGGGCTGAAACAGAGGGCGCGAAAGAGAGGGTCTGAAACAGATGGCGGGAAACAGAGGGCGAGAAACAGAGGGTCTGAAATAGAGGGTCTGAAACAGAGGGTCTGAAACAGACGGGCTGAAACAGAGGGGCTGAATCAGAGGGCGAGAAACAGAGGGGCTGAAACAGAGGGGCTGAAACAGAGGGGCTGAAACAGAGGGGGCGAAACAGAGGGTCGGAAACAGAGGGCGAGAAACAGAGGGGCCGAAACAGAGGGCGAGAAACAGAGGGGCCGAAACAGAGGGCGAGAAACAGAGGGGCCGAAACAGAGGGCGAGAAACAGAGGGGCCGAAACAGAGGGCGAGAAACAGAGGGGCCGAAACAGAGGGCGAGAAACAGAGGGTCTGAAACAGAGGGTCTGAATCAGAGGGTCTGAAACAGAGGGGCTGAAACAGAGGGCACGAAACAGAGGGCGCGAAACAGAGGGCGAGAAACAGAGGGTCTGAAACAGAGGGTCTGAAACAGAGGGCGTGAAACAAAAGTTCTGAAACAGAGGGTCTGAAACAGAGGGGCTGAAACAGAGGGCGAGATACAGAGGGTCTGAAACTGATGGCGAGAAACAGAGGGCGAGAAACAGAGGGTCTGAAATAGAGGGTCTGAAACAGAGTGTCTGAAACAGACGGGCTGAAACAGAGGGGCTGAATCAGAGGGAGAGAAACAGAGGGGCTGAAACAGACGGGCTGAAACAGAGGGGCTGAAACAGAGGGGGCGAAACAGTGGGTCGGAAACAGAGGGCGAGAATCAGAGGGGCCGAAACAGAGGGCGAGAAACAGAGGGGCCGAAACAGAGGGCGAGAAACAGAGGGGCCGAAATAGAGGGCGAGAAACAGAGGGGCCGAAACAGAGGGCGAGAAACAGAGGGGCCGAAACAGAGGGTCTGAAACAGAGGGCGCGAAACAGAGTGCGCGAAACAGAGGGCGAGAAACAGAGGGTCTGAAAAAGAGGGTCTGAAACAGAGGGTCTGAAACAGAGGGGCTGAAACAGAGGGCGAGAAACAGAGGGTCTGAAACAGAGGGTCTGAAACAGAGGGGCTGAAACAGAGGGTCTGAAACAGAGGGTGAGAAACAGAGGGCGAGAAACAGAGGGGCTGAAACAGAGGGGCTGAAACAGAGGGGCTGAAACAGAGGGCGAGAAACAGAGGGGCTGAAACAGAGGGGCGGAAACAGAGGGGCTGAAACAGAGGGGCTGAAACAGAGGGCACGAAACAGAGGGTCTGAAACAGAGGGCGAGAAACAGAGGGGCCAAAACAGAGTGTCTGAAACAGAGCGTGCGAAACAGAGGGCGCGAAGCATAGGGGGCGAAACAGAGGGCGAGAAACAGAGGGTCTGAAACAGAGGGGCTGAAACACAGGGGCTGAAACAGAGGGCGAGAAAGAGAGTGCGAGAAACAGAGGGCGAGAAACAGATTGTCTGAAACAGAGGGGCTGAAACAGAGGGCGCGAAAGAGAGGGCGCGAAACAGAAGGCGCGAAACAGAGGGCGAGAAACAGAGGGGCCGAAACAGAGGGTGAGATACAGAGTGGCCGAAACAGAGGGCGACAAACAGAGGGTCTGAAACAGAGCGTCTGAAACAGAGGGTCTGAAACAGAGGGCCCGAAACAGAGGGCGCGAAACAGAGGGCGAGAAACAGAGGGTCTGAAACAGAGGGCGTGAAACAGAGGGCCTGAAACACAGGGTCTGAAACAGACGGTCTGAAAAAGAGGGTCTGAAACAGAGGGCGAGAAACAGAGGGACTGAAACAGAGGGCGAGAAACAGAGGGTATGAAACAGTGGGTCTGAAACAGAGGGGCTGAAACAGAGGGCGAGAAACAGAGGGCGAGAAACAGAAGGCGAGAAACAGATGGTCTGAAACAGAGGGGCTGAAACAGAGGGGCTGAAACAGAGGGGGAGAAACAGAGGGTCTGAAACAGAGGGCGAGAAACAGAGGGCGAGAAACAGAGGGCGAGAAACAGAGGGCGAGAAACAGAGGGGCAGAAACAGAGGGGCTGAAATAGAGGGGCTGAAACAGAGGGGCTGAATCAGAGGGCGAGAAACAGAGGGGCTGAAACAGAGGGGCTGAAACAGAGGGGCTGAAACAGAGGGGGCGAAACAGAGGGTCGGAAACAGAGGGCGAGAAACAGAGGGGCCGAAACAGAGGGCGAGAAACAGAGGGGCTGAAACAGAGGGTGTGAAACAGAGGGCGAGAACCAGAGGCTCTGAAACAGAGGGTCTGAAACAGAGGGGCTGAAACAGAGGGTCTGAAACAGAGGGGCTGAAACAGAGGGCGAGAAACAGAGGGGCTGAAACAGAGGCCGAGAAACAGAGGGTCTGACACAGAGTGTCTGAAACAGAGTGCACGAAACAGAGGGCGCGAAACAGAGGGTCTGAAACAGAGGGGCTGTAACAGAGGGCGAGAAACAGAGGGTCTGAAATAGAGGGGCTGAAACAGAAGGCGAGAAACAGAGGGTCTGAAACAGAGGGTCTGAAAGAGAGGGTCTGAAACAGAGGGCGCGAAACTGAGGGGCCGAAACAGAGGACGAGAAACAGAGGGGCCGAAACAGACGGCGAGAAACAGAGGGTCTGAAACAGAGGGTCTGAAACAGAGGGGCTGAAACAGAGGGGCTGAAACAGAGGGTCTGAAACAGAGGGGCTGAAACAGAGGGCGAGAAACAGAGGGGCTGAAACAGAGGGTCTGAAACAGAGGGGCTGAAACAGAGAGCGCGAAACAGAGCGCGCGAAACAGAGGGTCTGAAACAGAGGGGCCGAAACAGAGGGCGAGAAACAGAGTGTCTGAAACAGAGTGTCTGAAACAGAGGGGCTGAAACAGAGGGCGCGAAACAGAGGGCGCGAAACAGCGGGCAAGAAACAGAGGGGCTGAAACAGAGGGGCTGAATCAGAGGGGCTGAAACAGAGGGGCTGAAACAGAGGGCGCGAAACAGAGGGCGAGAAACAGAGGGTCTGAAACAGAGGGTCTGAAACAGAGGGGCTGAAACAGAGGGTCTGAAACAGAGCGGCTGAAACAGAGGGTGAGAAACAGAGGGTCTGAAACAGAGGGTCTGAAACAGAGGGTCTGAAACAGAGGGGCTGAAACAGAGAGCGCGAAACAGAGCGCGCGAAACAGAGGGTCTGAAACAGAGGGGCCGAAACAGAGGGCGAGAAACAGAGGGTCTGAAACAGAGGGTCTGAAACAGAGGGGCTGAAACAGAGGGCGCGAAACAGAGGGCGCGAAACAGCGGGCAAGAAACAGAGGGGCTGAAACAGAGGGGCTGAATCAGAGGGGCTGAAACAGAGGGGCTGAAACAGAGGGCGCGAAACAGAGGGCGAGAAACAGAGGGTCTGAAACAGAGGGTCTGAAAGTGAGGGGCTGAAACAGAGGGTCTGAAACAGAGCGGCTGAAACAGAGGGTGAGAAACAGAGGGTCTGAAACAGAGGGTCTGAAACAGAGGGTCTGAAACACAGGGCGCGAAACAGAGGGTCTGAAACAGAGGGGCTGAAACAGAGGGCGAGAAACAGATGGTCTGAAACAGAGGGGCTGAAACAGAGGGCGAGAAACAGAGGGTCTGAAACAGAGGGTCTGAAACAGAGGGTCTGAAACAGAGTGGGCGATACAGAGGAGCCGAAACAGAGGGCGAGAAACAGAGGGGCCGAAACAGAATGCGAGAAACAGAGGGCGAGAAACAGAGGGTCTGAAACAGAGGGGTTGAAACAGAGGGCGAGAAACAGAGCGTCTGAAACAGAGGGTCTGAAACAGAGGGTCTGAAACAGAGGGCGCGAAACAGAGGGGCCGAAACAGAGGGCGAGAAACAGAGGGGCCGAAACAGACGGCGAGAATCAGAGGGTCTGAAAAAGAGGGTCTGAAACAGAGGGTCTGAAACAGAGGGGCTGAAACAGAGGGGCTGAAACAGAGGGTCTAAACAGAGGGGCTGAAACAGAGGGCGAGAAACAGAGGGTCTGAAACAGAGGGGCTGAAACAGAGGGTCTGAAACAGAGGGGCTGAACCAGAGGGTCTGAAAGAGAGGGCGATAAACAGAGGGGCTGAAACAGAGGGTCTGAAACAGAGGTTCTGAAACAGAGGGCGAGAAACAGAGAGTCTGAAACAGAGGGTCTGAAACAGAGGGGCAGAAACAGAGGGGCTGAAACAGAGGGCGAGAAACAGAGGGGCTGAAACAGAGGGGCTGAAACAGAGGGTCTAAAACAGAGGGCGCGAAACAGAGGGCGAGAAACAGAGGGCGAGAAACAGAGGGCGAGAAACAGAGGGGCAGAAACAGAGGGGCTGAAATAGAGGGGCTGAAACAGAGGGTCTGAAACAGAGGGGCTGAAACAGAGGGTGTGAAACAGAGGGCGAGAACCAGAGGCTCTGAAACAGAGGGTCTGAAACAGAGGGGCTGAAACAGAGGGTCTGAAACAGAGGGGCTGAAACAGAGGGCGAGAAACAGAGGGGCTGAAACAGAGGGCGAGAAACAGAGGGTCTGACACAGAGTGTCTGAAACAGAGTGCACGAAACAGAGGGCGCGAAACAGAGGGTCTGAAACAGAGGGGCTGTAACAGAGGGCGAGAAACAGAGGGTCTGAAATAGAGGGGCTGAAACAGAAGGCGAGAAACAGAGGGTCTGAAACAGAGGGTCTGAAAGAGAGGGTCTGAAACAGAGGGCGCGAAACTGAGGGGCCGAAACAGAGGACGAGAAACAGAGGGGCCGAAACAGACGGCGAGAAACAGAGGGTCTGAAACAGAGGGTCTGAAACAGAGGGGCTGAAACAGAGGGGCTGAAACAGAGGGTCTGAAACAGAGGGGCTGAAACAGAGGGCGAGAAACAGAGGGGCTGAAACAGAGGGTCTGAAACAGAGGGGCTGAAACAGAGAGCGCGAAACAGAGCGCGCGAAACAGAGGGTCTGAAACAGAGGGGCCGAAACAGAGGGCGAGAAACAGAGTGTCTGAAACAGAGTGTCTGAAACAGAGGGGCTGAAACAGAGGGCGCGAAACAGAGGGCGCGAAACAGCGGGCAAGAAACAGAGGGGCTGAAACAGAGGGGCTGAATCAGAGGGGCTGAAACAGAGGGGCTGAAACAGAGGGCGCGAAACAGAGGGCGAGAAACAGAGGGTCTGAAACAGAGGGTCTGAAACAGAGGGGCTGAAACAGAGGGTCTGAAACAGAGCGGCTGAAACAGAGGGTGAGAAACAGAGGGTCTGAAACAGAGGGTCTGAAACAGAGGGTCTGAAACAGAGGGGCTGAAACAGAGAGCGCGAAACAGAGCGCGCGAAACAGAGGGTCTGAAACAGAGGGGCCGAAACAGAGGGCGAGAAACAGAGGGTCTGAAACAGAGGGTCTGAAACAGAGGGGCTGAAACAGAGGGCGCGAAACAGAGGGCGCGAAACAGCGGGCAAGAAACAGAGGGGCTGAAACAGAGGGGCTGAATCAGAGGGGCTGAAACAGAGGGGCTGAAACAGAGGGCGCGAAACAGAGGGCGAGAAACAGAGGGTCTGAAACAGAGGGTCTGAAAGTGAGGGGCTGAAACAGAGGGTCTGAAACAGAGCGGCTGAAACAGAGGGTGAGAAACAGAGGGTCTGAAACAGAGGGTCTGAAACAGAGGGTCTGAAACACAGGGCGCGAAACAGAGGGTCTGAAACAGAGGGGCTGAAACAGAGGGCGAGAAACAGATGGTCTGAAACAGAGGGGCTGAAACAGAGGGCGAGAAACAGAGGGTCTGAAACAGAGGGTCTGAAACAGAGGGTCTGAAACAGAGTGGGCGATACAGAGGAGCCGAAACAGAGGGCGAGAAACAGAGGGGCCGAAACAGAATGCGAGAAACAGAGGGCGAGAAACAGAGGGTCTGAAACAGAGGGGTTGAAACAGAGGGCGAGAAACAGAGCGTCTGAAACAGAGGGTCTGAAACAGAGGGTCTGAAACAGAGGGCGCGAAACAGAGGGGCCGAAACAGAGGGCGAGAAACAGAGGGGCCGAAACAGACGGCGAGAATCAGAGGGTCTGAAAAAGAGGGTCTGAAACAGAGGGTCTGAAACAGAGGGGCTGAAACAGAGGGGCTGAAACAGAGGGTCTAAACAGAGGGGCTGAAACAGAGGGCGAGAAACAGAGGGTCTGAAACAGAGGGGCTGAAACAGAGGGTCTGAAACAGAGGGGCTGAAACAGAGGGTCTGAAACAGAGGGGCTGAAACAGAGGGTGCGAAACAGAGGGTCTGAAACAGAGGGCGTGAAACAGAGGGTCTGAAACAGCGGGTCTGAAACAGAGGGGCTGAAACAGAGGGCGCGAAAGAGAGGGTCTGAAACAGATGGCGGGAAACAGAGGGCGAGAAACAGAGGGTCTGAAATAGAGGGTCTGAAACAGAGGGTCTGAAACAGACGGGCTGAAACAGAGGGGCTGAATCAGAGGGCGAGAAACAGAGGGGCTGAAACAGAGGGGCTGAAACAGAGGGGCTGAAACAGAGGGGGCGAAACAGAGGGTCGGAAACAGAGGGCGAGAAACAGAGGGGCCGAAACAGAGGGCGAGAAACAGAGGGGCCGAAACAGAGGGCGAGAAACAGAGGGGCCGAAACAGAGGGCGAGAAACAGAGGGGCCGAAACAGAGGGCGAGAAACAGAGGGGCCGAAACAGAGGGCGAGAAACAGAGGGTCTGAAACAGAGGGTCTGAATCAGAGGGTCTGAAACAGAGGGGCTGAAACAGAGGGCACGAAACAGAGGGCGCGAAACAGAGGGCGAGAAACAGAGGGTCTGAAACAGAGGGTCTGAAACAGAGGGCGTGAAACAAAAGTTCTGAAACAGAGGGTCTGAAACAGAGGGGCTGAAACAGAGGGCGAGATACAGAGGGTCTGAAACTGATGGCGAGAAACAGAGGGCGAGAAACAGAGGGTCTGAAATAGAGGGTCTGAAACAGAGTGTCTGAAACAGACGGGCTGAAACAGAGGGGCTGAATCAGAGGGAGAGAAACAGAGGGGCTGAAACAGACGGGCTGAAACAGAGGGGCTGAAACAGAGGGGGCGAAACAGTGGGTCGGAAACAGAGGGCGAGAATCAGAGGGGCCGAAACAGAGGGCGAGAAACAGAGGGGCCGAAACAGAGGGCGAGAAACAGAGGGGCCGAAATAGAGGGCGAGAAACAGAGGGGCCGAAACAGAGGGCGAGAAACAGAGGGGCCGAAACAGAGGGTCTGAAACAGAGGGCGCGAAACAGAGTGCGCGAAACAGAGGGCGAGAAACAGAGGGTCTGAAAAAGAGGGTCTGAAACAGAGGGTCTGAAACAGAGGGGCTGAAACAGAGGGCGAGAAACAGAGGGTCTGAAACAGAGGGTCTGAAACAGAGGGGCTGAAACAGAGGGTCTGAAACAGAGGGTGAGAAACAGAGGGCGAGAAACAGAGGGGCTGAAACAGAGGGGCTGAAACAGAGGGGCTGAAACAGAGGGCGAGAAACAGAGGGGCTGAAACAGAGGGGCGGAAACAGAGGGGCTGAAACAGAGGGGCTGAAACAGAGGGCACGAAACAGAGGGTCTGAAACAGAGGGCGAGAAACAGAGGGGCCAAAACAGAGTGTCTGAAACAGAGCGTGCGAAACAGAGGGCGCGAAGCATAGGGGGCGAAACAGAGGGCGAGAAACAGAGGGTCTGAAACAGAGGGGCTGAAACACAGGGGCTGAAACAGAGGGCGAGAAAGAGAGTGCGAGAAACAGAGGGCGAGAAACAGATTGTCTGAAACAGAGGGGCTGAAACAGAGGGCGCGAAAGAGAGGGCGCGAAACAGAAGGCGCGAAACAGAGGGCGAGAAACAGAGGGGCCGAAACAGAGGGTGAGATACAGAGTGGCCGAAACAGAGGGCGACAAACAGAGGGTCTGAAACAGAGCGTCTGAAACAGAGGGTCTGAAACAGAGGGCCCGAAACAGAGGGCGCGAAACAGAGGGCGAGAAACAGAGGGTCTGAAACAGAGGGCGTGAAACAGAGGGCCTGAAACACAGGGTCTGAAACAGACGGTCTGAAAAAGAGGGTCTGAAACAGAGGGCGAGAAACAGAGGGACTGAAACAGAGGGCGAGAAACAGAGGGTATGAAACAGTGGGTCTGAAACAGAGGGGCTGAAACAGAGGGCGAGAAACAGAGGGCGAGAAACAGAAGGCGAGAAACAGATGGTCTGAAACAGAGGGGCTGAAACAGAGGGGCTGAAACAGAGGGGGAGAAACAGAGGGTCTGAAACAGAGGGCGAGAAACAGAGGGCGAGAAACAGAGGGCGAGAAACAGAGGGCGAGAAACAGAGGGGCAGAAACAGAGGGGCTGAAATAGAGGGGCTGAAACAGAGGGGCTGAATCAGAGGGCGAGAAACAGAGGGGCTGAAACAGAGGGGCTGAAACAGAGGGGCTGAAACAGAGGGGGCGAAACAGAGGGTCGGAAACAGAGGGCGAGAAACAGAGGGGCCGAAACAGAGGGCGAGAAACAGAGGGGCTGAAACAGAGGGTGTGAAACAGAGGGCGAGAACCAGAGGCTCTGAAACAGAGGGTCTGAAACAGAGGGGCTGAAACAGAGGGTCTGAAACAGAGGGGCTGAAACAGAGGGCGAGAAACAGAGGGGCTGAAACAGAGGCCGAGAAACAGAGGGTCTGACACAGAGTGTCTGAAACAGAGTGCACGAAACAGAGGGCGCGAAACAGAGGGTCTGAAACAGAGGGGCTGTAACAGAGGGCGAGAAACAGAGGGTCTGAAATAGAGGGGCTGAAACAGAAGGCGAGAAACAGAGGGTCTGAAACAGAGGGTCTGAAAGAGAGGGTCTGAAACAGAGGGCGCGAAACTGAGGGGCCGAAACAGAGGACGAGAAACAGAGGGGCCGAAACAGACGGCGAGAAACAGAGGGTCTGAAACAGAGGGTCTGAAACAGAGGGGCTGAAACAGAGGGGCTGAAACAGAGGGTCTGAAACAGAGGGGCTGAAACAGAGGGCGAGAAACAGAGGGGCTGAAACAGAGGGTCTGAAACAGAGGGGCTGAAACAGAGAGCGCGAAACAGAGCGCGCGAAACAGAGGGTCTGAAACAGAGGGGCCGAAACAGAGGGCGAGAAACAGAGTGTCTGAAACAGAGTGTCTGAAACAGAGGGGCTGAAACAGAGGGCGCGAAACAGAGGGCGCGAAACAGCGGGCAAGAAACAGAGGGGCTGAAACAGAGGGGCTGAATCAGAGGGGCTGAAACAGAGGGGCTGAAACAGAGGGCGCGAAACAGAGGGCGAGAAACAGAGGGTCTGAAACAGAGGGTCTGAAACAGAGGGGCTGAAACAGAGGGTCTGAAACAGAGCGGCTGAAACAGAGGGTGAGAAACAGAGGGTCTGAAACAGAGGGTCTGAAACAGAGGGTCTGAAACAGAGGGGCTGAAACAGAGAGCGCGAAACAGAGCGCGCGAAACAGAGGGTCTGAAACAGAGGGGCCGAAACAGAGGGCGAGAAACAGAGGGTCTGAAACAGAGGGTCTGAAACAGAGGGGCTGAAACAGAGGGCGCGAAACAGAGGGCGCGAAACAGCGGGCAAGAAACAGAGGGGCTGAAACAGAGGGGCTGAATCAGAGGGGCTGAAACAGAGGGGCTGAAACAGAGGGCGCGAAACAGAGGGCGAGAAACAGAGGGTCTGAAACAGAGGGTCTGAAAGTGAGGGGCTGAAACAGAGGGTCTGAAACAGAGCGGCTGAAACAGAGGGTGAGAAACAGAGGGTCTGAAACAGAGGGTCTGAAACAGAGGGTCTGAAACACAGGGCGCGAAACAGAGGGTCTGAAACAGAGGGGCTGAAACAGAGGGCGAGAAACAGATGGTCTGAAACAGAGGGGCTGAAACAGAGGGCGAGAAACAGAGGGTCTGAAACAGAGGGTCTGAAACAGAGGGTCTGAAACAGAGTGGGCGATACAGAGGAGCCGAAACAGAGGGCGAGAAACAGAGGGGCCGAAACAGAATGCGAGAAACAGAGGGCGAGAAACAGAGGGTCTGAAACAGAGGGGTTGAAACAGAGGGCGAGAAACAGAGCGTCTGAAACAGAGGGTCTGAAACAGAGGGTCTGAAACAGAGGGCGCGAAACAGAGGGGCCGAAACAGAGGGCGAGAAACAGAGGGGCCGAAACAGACGGCGAGAATCAGAGGGTCTGAAAAAGAGGGTCTGAAACAGAGGGTCTGAAACAGAGGGGCTGAAACAGAGGGGCTGAAACAGAGGGTCTAAACAGAGGGGCTGAAACAGAGGGCGAGAAACAGAGGGTCTGAAACAGAGGGGCTGAAACAGAGGGTCTGAAACAGAGGGGCTGAAACAGAGGGTCTGAAACAGAGGGGCTGAAACAGAGGGTGCGAAACAGAGGGTCTGAAACAGAGGGCGTGAAACAGAGGGTCTGAAACAGCGGGTCTGAAACAGAGGGGCTGAAACAGAGGGCGCGAAAGAGAGGGTCTGAAACAGATGGCGGGAAACAGAGGGCGAGAAACAGAGGGTCTGAAATAGAGGGTCTGAAACAGAGGGTCTGAAACAGACGGGCTGAAACAGAGGGGCTGAATCAGAGGGCGAGAAACAGAGGGGCTGAAACAGAGGGGCTGAAACAGAGGGGCTGAAACAGAGGGGGCGAAACAGAGGGTCGGAAACAGAGGGCGAGAAACAGAGGGGCCGAAACAGAGGGCGAGAAACAGAGGGGCCGAAACAGAGGGCGAGAAACAGAGGGGCCGAAACAGAGGGCGAGAAACAGAGGGGCCGAAACAGAGGGCGAGAAACAGAGGGGCCGAAACAGAGGGCGAGAAACAGAGGGGCTGAAACAGAGGGGCGGAAACAGAGGGGCTGAAACAGAGGGGCTGAAACAGAGGGCACGAAACAGAGGGTCTGAAACAGAGGGCGAGAAAAAGAGGGGCCAAAACAGAGTGTCTGAAACAGAGCGTGCGAAACAGAGGGCGCGAAGCATAGGGGGCGAAACAGAGGGCGAGAAACAGAGGGTCTGAAACAGAGGGGCTGAAACACAGGGGCTGAAACAGAGGGCGAGAAAGAGAGTGCGAGAAACAGAGGGCGAGAAACAGATTGTCTGAAACAGAGGGGCTGAAACAGAGGGCGCGAAAGAGAGGGCGCGAAACAGAAGGCGCGAAACAGAGGGCGAGAAACAGAGGGGCCGAAACAGAGGGTGAGATACAGAGTGGCCGAAACAGAGGGCGACAAACAGAGGGTCTGAAACAGAGCGTCTGAAACAGAGGGTCTGAAACAGAGGGCCCGAAACAGAGGGCGCGAAACAGAGGGCGAGAAACAGAGGGTCTGAAACAGAGGGCGTGAAACAGAGGGCCTGAAACACAGGGTCTGAAACAGACGGTCTGAAAAAGAGGGTCTGAAACAGAGGGCGAGAAACAGAGGGACTGAAACAGAGGGCGAGAAACAGAGGGTATGAAACAGTGGGTCTGAAACAGAGGGGCTGAAACAGAGGGCGAGAAACAGAGGGCGAGAAACAGAAGGCGAGAAACAGATGGTCTGAAACAGAGGGGCTGAAACAGAGGGGCTGAAACAGAGGGGGAGAAACAGAGGGTCTGAAACAGAGGGCGAGAAACAGAGGGCGAGAAACAGAGGGCGAGAAACAGAGGGCGAGAAACAGAGGGGCAGAAACAGAGGGGCTGAAATAGAGGGGCTGAAACAGAGGGGCTGAATCAGAGGGCGAGAAACAGAGGGGCTGAAACAGAGGGGCTGAAACAGAGGGGCTGAAACAGAGGGGGCGAAACAGAGGGTCGGAAACAGAGGGCGAGAAACAGAGGGGCCGAAACAGAGGGCGAGAAACAGAGGGGCCGAAACAGAGGGCGAGAAAGAGAGGGGCCGAAACAGAGGGCGAGAAACAGAGGGTCTGAAACAGAGGGTCTGAATCAGAGGGTCTGAAACAGAGGGGCTGAAACAGAGGGCACGAAACAGAGGGCGCGAAACAGAGGGCGAGAAACAGAGGGTCTGAAACAGAGGGTCTGAAACAGACGGGCTGAAACAGAGGGGCTGAATCAGAGTGCGAGAAACAGAGGGGCTGAAACAGAGGGGCTGAAACAGAGGGGCTGAAACAGAGGGGGCGAAACAGAGGGTCGGAAACAGAGGGCGAGAAACAGAGGGGCCGAAACAGAGGGCGAGAAACAGAGGGGCCGAAACAGAGGGCGAGAAACAGAGGGGCCGAAACAGAGGGCGAGAAACAGAGGGTCTGAAACAGAGGGTCTGAATCAGAGGGTCTGAAACAGAGGGGCTGAAACAGAGGGCACGAAACAGAGGGCGCGAAACAGAGGGCGAGAAACAGAGGGTCTGAAACAGAGGGTCTGAAACAGAGGGCGTGAAACAAATGTTCTGAAACAGAGGGTCTGAAACAGAGGGGCTGAAACAGAGGGCGAGAAACAGAGGGTCTGAAACTGATGGCGAGAAACAGAGGGCGAGAAACAGAGGGTCTGAAATACAGGGTCTGAAACAGAGGGTCTGAAACAGACGGGCTGAAACAGAGGGGCTGAATCAGAGGGCGAGAAACAGAGGGGCTGAAACAGACGGGCTGAAACAGAGGGGCTGAAACAGAGGGGGCGAAACAGAGGGTCGGAAACAGAGGGCGAGAATCAGAGGGGCCGAAACAGCGGGCGAGAAACAGAGGGGCCGAAACAGAGGGCGAGAAACAGAGGGGCCGAAATAGAGGGCGAGAAACAGAGGGGCCGAAACAGAGGGCGAGAAACAGAGGGGCCGATACAGAGGGTCTGAAACAGAGGGCGCGAAACAGAGTGCGCGAAACAGAGGGCGAGAAACAGAGGGTCTGAAAAAGAGGGTCTGAAACAGAGGGTCTGAAACAGAGGGGCTGGAACAGAGGGCGAGAAACAGAGGGTCTGAAACAGAGTGTCTGAAACAGAGGGGCTGAAACAGAGGGTCTGAAACAGAGGGTGAGAAACAGAGGGCGAGAAACAGAGGGGCTGAAACAGAGGGGCTGAAACAGAGGGGCTGAAACAGAGGGCGAGAAACAGAGGGGCTGAAACAGAGGGGCGGAAACAGAGGGGCTGAAACAGAGGGGCTGAAACAGAGGGCACGAAACAGAGGGTCTTAAAAAGAGAGCGAGAAACAGAGGGGCCGAAACAGAGTGTCTGAAACAGAGCGCGCGAAACAGAGGGCGCGAAGCATAGGGGGCGAAACAGAGGGCGAGAAACAGAGGGTCTGAAACAGAGGGCGTGAAACAGAGGGCCTGAAACACAGGGTCTGAAACAGACGGTCTGAAAAAGAGGGTCTGAAACAGAGGGCGAGAAACAGAGGGACTGAAACAGAGGGCGAGAAACAGAGGGTATGAAACAGTGGGTCTGAAACAGAGGGGCTGAAACAGAGGGCGAGAAACAGAGGGCGAGAAACAGAAGGCGAGAAACAGATGGTCTGAAACAGAGGGGCTGAAACAGAGGGGCTGAAACAGAGGGGGAGAAACAGAGGGTCTGAAACAGAGGGCGAGAAACAGAGGGCGAGAAACAGAGGGCGAGAAACAGAAGGCGAGAAACAGAGGGGCAGAAACAGAGGGGCTGAAATAGAGGGGCTGAAACAGAGGGGCTGAATCAGAGGGGCTGAAACAGAGGGGCTGAAACAGAGGGGCTGAAACAGAGGGGCTGAAACAGAGGGGGCGAAACAGAGGGTCGGAAACAGAGGGCGAGAAACAGAGGGGCCGAAACAGAGGGCGAGAAACAGAGGGACCGAAACAGAGGGCGAGAAAGAGAGGGGCCGAAACAGAGGGCGAGAAACAGAGGGTCTGAAACAGAGGGTCTGAATCAGAGGGTCTGAAACAGAGGGGCTGAAACAGAGGGCACGAAACAGAGGGCGCGAAACAGAGGGCGAGAAACAGAGGGTCTGAAACAGAGGGTCTGAAACAGACGGGCTGAAACAGAGGGGCTGAATCAGAGGGCGAGAAACAGAGGGGCTGAAACAGAGGGGCTGAAACAGAGGGGCTGAAACAGAGGGGGCGAAACAGAGGGTCGGAAACAGAGGGCGAGAAACAGAGGGGCCGAAACAGAGGGCGAGAAACAGAGGGGCCGAAACAGAGGGCGAGAAACAGAGGGGCCGAAACAGAGGGCGAGAAACAGAGGGTCTGAAACAGAGGGTCTGAATCAGAGGGTCTGAAACAGAGGGGCTGAAACAGAGGGCACGAAACAGAGGGCGCGAAACAGAGGGCGAGAAACAGAGGGTCTGAAACAGAGGGTCTGAAACAGAGGGCGTGAAACAAAAGTTCTGAAACAGAGGGTCTGAAACAGAGGGGCTGAAACAGAGGGCGAGAAACAGAGGGTCTGAAACTGATGGCGAGAAACAGAGGGCGAGAAACAGAGGGTCTGAAATAGAGGGTCTGAAACAGAGGGTCTGAAACAGACTGGCTGAAACAGAGGGGCTGAATCAGAGGGCGAGAAACAGAGGGGCAGAAACAGACGGGCTGAAACAGAGGGGCTGAAACAGAGGGGGCGAAACAGAGGGTCGGAAACAGAGGGCGAGAATCAGAGGGGCCGAAACAGAGGGCGAGAAACAGAGGGGCCGAAACAGAGGGCGAGAAACAGAGGGTCTGAAACAGAGGGTCTGAATCAGAGGGTCTGAAACAGAGGGGCTGAAACAGAGGGCACGAAACAGAGGGCGCGAAACAGAGGGCGAGAAACAGAGGGTCTGAAACAGAGGGTCTGAAACAGAGGGCGTGAAACAAAAGTTCTGAAACAGAGGGTCTGAAACAGAGGGGCTGAAACAGAGGGCGAGATACAGAGGGTCTGAAACTGATGGCGAGAAGCAGAGGGCGAGAAACAGAGGGTCTGAAATAGAGGGTCTGAAACAGAGGGTCTGAAACAGACGGGCTGAAACAGAGGGGCTGAATCAGAGGGCGAGAAACAGAGGGGCTGAAACAGACGGGCTGAAACAGAGGGGCTGAAACAGAGGGGGCGAAACAGAGGGTCGGAAACAGAGGTCGAGAATCAGAGGGGCCGAAACAGAGGGCGAGAAACAGAGGGGCCGAAACAGAGGGCGAGAAACAGAGGGGCCGAAATAGAGGGCGAGAAACAGAGGGGCCGAAACAGAGGGCGAGAAACAGAGAGGCCGAAACAGAGGGTCTGAAACAGAGGGCGCGAAACAGAGTGCGCGAAACAGAGGGCGAGAAACAGAGGGTCTGAAAAAGAGGGTCTGAAACAGAGGGTCTGAAACAGAGGGGCTGAAACAGAGGGCGAGAAACAGAGGGTCTGAAACAGAGGGTCTGAAACAGAGGGGCTGAAACAGAGGATCTGAAACAGAGGGTGAGAAACAGAGGGCGAGAAACAGAGGGGCTGAAACAGAGGGGCTGAAACAGAGGGGCTGAAACAGACGGGCTGAAACAGAGGGCACGAAACAGAGGGTCTGAAACAGAGGGCGAGAAACAGAGGGGCCGAAACAGAGTGTCTGAAACAGAGCGCGCGAAACAGAGGGCGCGAAGCATAGGGGGCGAAACAGAGGGCGAGAAACAGAGGGTCTGAAACAGACGGGCTGAAACAGAGGGGCTGAAACAGAGGGGGCGAAACAGAGGGTCGGAAACAGAGGTCGAGAATCAGAGGGGCCGAAACAGAGGGCGAGAAACAGAGGGGCCGAAACAGAGGGCGAGAAACAGAGGGGCCGAAATAGAGGGCGAGAAACAGAGGGGCCGAAACAGAGGGCGAGAAACAGAGAGGCCGAAACAGAGGGTCTGAAACAGAGGGCGCGAAACAGAGTGCGCGAAACAGAGGGCGAGAAACAGAGGGTCTGAAAAAGAGGGTCTGAAACAGAGGGTCTGAAACAGAGGGGCTGAAACAGAGGGCGAGAAACAGAGGGTCTGAAACAGAGGGTCTGAAACAGAGGGGCTGAAACAGAGGGTCTGAAACAGAGGGTGAGAAACAGAGGGCGAGAAACAGAGGGGCTGAAACAGAGGGGCTGAAACAGAGGGGCTGAAACAGAGGGGCTGAAACAGAGGGCACGAAACAGAGGGTCTGAAACAGAGGGCGAGAAACAGAGGGGCCGAAACAGAGTGTCTGAAACAGAGCGCGCGAAACAGAGGGCGCGAAGCATAGGGGGCGAAACAGAGGGCGAGAAACAGAGGGTCTGAAACAGAGGGGCTGAAACAGAGGGGCTGAAACAGAGGGCGAGAAAGAGAGTGCGAGAAACAGAGGGCGAGAAACAGATTGTCTGAAACAGAGGGGCTGAAACAGAGGGCGCGAAAGAGAGGGCGCGAAACAGAAGGCGCGAAACAGAGGGCGAGAAACAGAGGGGCCGAAACAGAGGGTGAGATACAGAGTGGCCGAAACAGAGGGCGACAAACAGAGGGTCTGAAACAGAGCGTCTGAAACAGAGGGTCTGAAACAGAGGGCCCGAAACAGAGGGCGCGAAACAGAGGGCGAGAAACAGAGGGTCTGAAACAGAGGGCGTGAAACAGAGGGCCTGAAACACAGGGTCTGAAACAGACGGTCTGAAAAAGAGGGTCTGAAACAGAGGGCGAGAAACAGAGGGACTGAAACAGAGGGCGAGAAACAGAGGGTATGAAACAGTGGGTCTGAAACAGAGGGGCTGAAACAGAGGGCGAGAAACAGAGGGCGAGAAACAGAAGGCGAGAAACAGATGGTCTGAAACAGAGGGGCTGAAACAGAGGGGCTGAAACAGAGGGGGAGAAACAGAGGGTCTGAAACAGAGGGCGAGAAACAGAGGGCGAGAAACAGAGGGCGAGAAACAGAAGGCGAGGAACAGAGGGGCAGAAACAGAGGGGCTGAAATAGAGGGGCTGAAACAGAGGGGCTGAATCAGAGGGGCTGAAACAGAGGGGCTGAAACAGAGGGGCTGAAACAGAGGGGGCGAAACAGAGGGCGAGAAACAGAGGGCGAGAAACAGAGGGCGAGAAACAGAGGGCGAGAAACAGAGGGGCAGAAACAGAGGGGCTGAAATAGAGGGGCTGAAACAGAGGGGCTGAATCAGAGGGCGAGAAACAGAGGGGCTGAAACAGAGGGGCTGAAACAGAGGGGCTGAAACAGAGGGGGCGAAACAGAGGGTCGGAAACAGAGGGCGAGAAACAGAGGGGCCGAAACAGAGGGCGAGAAACAGAGGGGCCGAAACAGAGGGCGAGAAAGAGAGGGGCCGAAACAGAGGGCGAGAAACAGAGGGTCTGAAACAGAGGGTCTGAATCAGAGGGTCTGAAACAGAGGGGCTGAAACAGAGGGCACGAAACAGAGGGCGCGAAACAGAGGGCGAGAAACAGAGGGTCTGAAACAGAGGGTCTGAAACAGACGGGCTGAAACAGAGGGGCTGAATCAGAGTGCGAGAAACAGAGGGGCTGAAACAGAGGGGCTGAAACAGAGGGGCTGAAACAGAGGGGGCGAAACAGAGGGTCGGAAACAGAGGGCGAGAAACAGAGGGGCCGAAACAGAGGGCGAGAAACAGAGGGGCCGAAACAGAGGGCGAGAAACAGAGGGGCCGAAACAGAGGGCGAGAAACAGAGGGTCTGAAACAGAGGGTCTGAATCAGAGGGTCTGAAACAGAGGGGCTGAAACAGAGGGCACGAAACAGAGGGCGCGAAACAGAGGGCGAGAAACAGAGGGTCTGAAACAGAGGGTCTGAAACAGAGGGCGTGAAACAAATGTTCTGAAACAGAGGGTCTGAAACAGAGGGGCTGAAACAGAGGGCGAGAAACAGAGGGTCTGAAACTGATGGCGAGAAACAGAGGGCGAGAAACAGAGGGTCTGAAATACAGGGTCTGAAACAGAGGGTCTGAAACAGACGGGCTGAAACAGAGGGGCTGAATCAGAGGGCGAGAAACAGAGGGGCTGAAACAGACGGGCTGAAACAGAGGGGCTGAAACAGAGGGGGCGAAACAGAGGGTCGGAAACAGAGGGCGAGAATCAGAGGGGCCGAAACAGCGGGCGAGAAACAGAGGGGCCGAAACAGAGGGCGAGAAACAGAGGGGCCGAAATAGAGGGCGAGAAACAGAGGGGCCGAAACAGAGGGCGAGAAACAGAGGGGCCGAAACAGAGGGTCTGAAACAGAGGGCGCGAAACAGAGTGCACGAAACAGAGGGCGAGAAACAGAGGGTCTGAAAAAGAGGGTCTGAAACAGAGGGTCTGAAACAGAGGGGCTGAAACAGAGGGCGAGAAACAGAGGGTCTGAAACAGAGGGTCTGAAACAGAGGGGCTGAAACAGAGGGTCTGAAACAGAGGGTGAGAAACAGAGGGCGAGAAACAGAGGGGCTGAAACAGAGGGGCTGAAACAGAGGGGCTGAAACAGAGGGCGAGAAACAGAGGGGCTGAAACAGAGGGGCGGAAACAGAGGGGCTGAAACAGAGGGGCTGAAACAGAGGGCACGAAACAGAGGGTCTTAAAAAGAGAGCGAGAAACAGAGGGGCCGAAACAGAGTGTCTGAAACAGAGCGCGCGAAACAGAGGGCGCGAAGCATAGGGGGCGAAACAGAGGGCGAGAAACAGAGGGTCTGAAACAGAGGGCGTGAAACAGAGGGCCTGAAACACAGGGTCTGAAACAGACGGTCTGAAAAAGAGGGTCTGAAACAGAGGGCGAGAAACAGAGGGACTGAAACAGAGGGCGAGAAACAGAGGGTATGAAACAGTGGGTCTGAAACAGAGGGGCTGAAACAGAGGGCGAGAAACAGAGGGCGAGAAACAGAAGGCGAGAAACAGATGGTCTGAAACAGAGGGGCTGAAACAGAGGGGCTGAAACAGAGGGGGAGAAACAGAGGGTCTGAAACAGAGGGCGAGAAACAGAGGGCGAGAAACAGAGGGCGAGAAACAGAAGGCGAGAAACAGAGGGGCAGAAACAGAGGGGCTGAAATAGAGGGGCTGAAACAGAGGGGCTGAATCAGAGGGGCTGAAACAGAGGGGCTGAAACAGAGGGGCTGAAACAGAGGGGCTGAAACAGAGGGGGCAAAACAGAGGGTCGGAAACAGAGGGCGAGAAACAGAGGGGCCGAAACAGAGGGCGAGAAACAGAGGGACCGAAACAGAGGGCGAGAAAGAGAGGGGCCGAAACAGAGGGCGAGAAACAGAGGGTCTGAAACAGAGGGTCTGAATCAGAGGGTCTGAAACAGAGGGGCTGAAACAGAGGGCACGAAACAGAGGGCGCGAAACAGAGGGCGAGAAACAGAGGGTCTGAAACAGAGGGTCTGAAACAGACGGGCTGAAACAGAGGGGCTGAATCAGAGGGCGAGAAACAGAGGGGCTGAAACAGAGGGGCTGAAACAGAGGGGCTGAAACAGAGGGGGCGAAACAGAGGGTCGGAAACAGAGGGCGAGAAACAGAGGGGCCGAAACAGAGGGCGAGAAAGAGAGGGGCCGAAACAGAGGGCGAGAAACAGAGGGTCTGAAACAGAGGGTCTGAATCAGAGGGTCTGAAACAGAGGGGCTGAAACAGAGGGCACGAAACAGAGGGCGCGAAACAGAGGGCGAGAAACAGAGGGTCTGAAACAGAGGGTCTGAAACAGACGGGCTGAAACAGAGGGGCTGAATCAGAGTGCGAGAAACAGAGGGGCTGAAACAGAGGGGCTGAAACAGAGGGGCTGAAACAGAGGGGGCGAAACAGAGGGTCGGAAACAGAGGGCGAGAAACAGAGGGGCCGAAACAGAGGGCGAGAAACAGAGGGGCCGAAACAGAGGGCGAGAAACAGAGGGGCCGAAACAGAGGGCGAGAAACAGAGGGTCTGAAACAGAGGGTCTGAATCAGAGGGTCTGAAACAGAGGGGCTGAAACAGAGGGCACGAAACAGAGGGCGCGAAACAGAGGGCGAGAAACAGAGGGTCTGAAACAGAGGGTCTGAAACAGAGGGCGTGAAACAAATGTTCTGAAACAGAGGGTCTGAAACAGAGGGGCTGAAACAGAGGGCGAGAAACAGAGGGTCTGAAACTGATGGCGAGAAACAGAGGGCGAGAAACAGAGGGTCTGAAATACAGGGTCTGAAACAGAGGGTCTGAAACAGACGGGCTGAAACAGAGGGGCTGAATCAGAGGGCGAGAAACAGAGGGGCTGAAACAGACGGGCTGAAACAGAGGGGCTGAAACAGAGGGGGCGAAACAGAGGGTCGGAAACAGAGGGCGAGAATCAGAGGGGCCGAAACAGCGGGCGAGAAACAGAGGGGCCGAAACAGAGGGCGAGAAACAGAGGGGCCGAAATAGAGGGCGAGAAACAGAGGGGCCGAAACAGAGGGCGAGAAACAGAGGGGCCGAAACAGAGGGTCTGAAACAGAGGGCGCGAAACAGAGTGCACGAAACAGAGGGCGAGAAACAGAGGGTCTGAAAAAGAGGGTCTGAAACAGAGGGTCTGAAACAGAGGGGCTGAAACAGAGGGCGAGAAACAGAGGGTCTGAAACAGAGGGTCTGAAACAGAGGGGCTGAAACAGAGGGTCTGAAACAGAGGGTGAGAAACAGAGGGCGAGAAACAGAGGGGCTGAAACAGAGGGGCTGAAACAGAGGGGCTGAAACAGAGGGCGAGAAACAGAGGGGCTGAAACAGAGGGGCGGAAACAGAGGGGCTGAAACAGAGGGGCTGAAACAGAGGGCACGAAACAGAGGGTCTTAAAAAGAGAGCGAGAAACAGAGGGGCCGAAACAGAGTGTCTGAAACAGAGCGCGCGAAACAGAGGGCGCGAAGCATAGGGGGCGAAACAGAGGGCGAGAAACAGAGGGTCTGAAACAGAGGGCGTGAAACAGAGGGCCTGAAACACAGGGTCTGAAACAGACGGTCTGAAAAAGAGGGTCTGAAACAGAGGGCGAGAAACAGAGGGACTGAAACAGAGGGCGAGAAACAGAGGGTATGAAACAGTGGGTCTGAAACAGAGGGGCTGAAACAGAGGGCGAGAAACAGAGGGCGAGAAACAGAAGGCGAGAAACAGATGGTCTGAAACAGAGGGGCTGAAACAGAGGGGCTGAAACAGAGGGGGAGAAACAGAGGGTCTGAAACAGAGGGCGAGAAACAGAGGGCGAGAAACAGAGGGCGAGAAACAGAAGGCGAGAAACAGAGGGGCAGAAACAGAGGGGCTGAAATAGAGGGGCTGAAACAGAGGGGCTGAATCAGAGGGGCTGAAACAGAGGGGCTGAAACAGAGGGGCTGAAACAGAGGGGCTGAAACAGAGGGGGCAAAACAGAGGGTCGGAAACAGAGGGCGAGAAACAGAGGGGCCGAAACAGAGGGCGAGAAACAGAGGGACCGAAACAGAGGGCGAGAAAGAGAGGGGCCGAAACAGAGGGCGAGAAACAGAGGGTCTGAAACAGAGGGTCTGAATCAGAGGGTCTGAAACAGAGGGGCTGAAACAGAGGGCACGAAACAGAGGGCGCGAAACAGAGGGCGAGAAACAGAGGGTCTGAAACAGAGGGTCTGAAACAGACGGGCTGAAACAGAGGGGCTGAATCAGAGGGCGAGAAACAGAGGGGCTGAAACAGAGGGGCTGAAACAGAGGGGCTGAAACAGAGGGGGCGAAACAGAGGGTCGGAAACAGAGGGCGAGAAACAGAGGGGCCGAAACAGAGGGCGAGAAACAGAGGGGCCGAAACAGAGGGCGAGAAACAGAGGGGCCGAAACAGAGGGCGAGAAACAGAGGGTCTGAAACAGAGGGTCTGAATCAGAGGGTCTGAAACAGAGGGGCTGAAACAGAGGGCACGAAACAGAGGGCGCGAAACAGAGGGCGAGAAACAGAGGGTCTGAAACAGAGGGTCTGAAACAGAGGGCGTGAAACAAAAGTTCTGAAACAGAGGGTCTGAAACAGAGGGGCTGAAACAGAGGGCGAGAAACAGAGGGTCTGAAACTGATGGCGAGAAACAGAGGGCGAGAAACAGAGGGTCTGAAATAGAGGGTCTGAAACAGAGGGTCTGAAACAGACTGGCTGAAACAGAGGGGCTGAATCAGAGGGCGAGAAACAGAGGGGCAGAAACAGACGGGCTGAAACAGAGGGGCTGAAACAGAGGGGGCGAAACAGAGGGTCGGAAACAGAGGGCGAGAATCAGAGGGGCCGAAACAGAGGGCGAGAAACAGAGGGGCCGAAACAGAGGGCGAGAAACAGAGGGTCTGAAACAGAGGGTCTGAATCAGAGGGTCTGAAACAGAGGGGCTGAAACAGAGGGCACGAAACAGAGGGCGCGAAACAGAGGGCGAGAAACAGAGGGTCTGAAACAGAGGGTCTGAAACAGAGGGCGTGAAACAAAAGTTCTGAAACAGAGGGTCTGAAACAGAGGGGCTGAAACAGAGGGCGAGATACAGAGGGTCTGAAACTGATGGCGAGAAGCAGAGGGCGAGAAACAGAGGGTCTGAAATAGAGGGTCTGAAACAGAGGGTCTGAAACAGACGGGCTGAAACAGAGGGGCTGAATCAGAGGGCGAGAAACAGAGGGGCTGAAACAGACGGGCTGAAACAGAGGGGCTGAAACAGAGGGGGCGAAACAGAGGGTCGGAAACAGAGGTCGAGAATCAGAGGGGCCGAAACAGAGGGCGAGAAACAGAGGGGCCGAAACAGAGGGCGAGAAACAGAGGGGCCGAAATAGAGGGCGAGAAACAGAGGGGCCGAAACAGAGGGCGAGAAACAGAGAGGCCGAAACAGAGGGTCTGAAACAGAGGGCGCGAAACAGAGTGCGCGAAACAGAGGGCGAGAAACAGAGGGTCTGAAAAAGAGGGTCTGAAACAGAGGGTCTGAAACAGAGGGGCTGAAACAGAGGGCGAGAAACAGAGGGTCTGAAACAGAGGGTCTGAAACAGAGGGGCTGAAACAGAGGGTCTGAAACAGAGGGTGAGAAACAGAGGGCGAGAAACAGAGGGGCTGAAACAGAGGGGCTGAAACAGAGGGGCTGAAACAGAGGGGCTGAAACAGAGGGCACGAAACAGAGGGTCTGAAACAGAGGGCGAGAAACAGAGGGGCCGAAACAGAGTGTCTGAAACAGAGCGCGCGAAACAGAGGGCGCGAAGCATAGGGGGCGAAACAGAGGGCGAGAAACAGAGGGTCTGAAACAGACGGGCTGAAACAGAGGGGCTGAAACAGAGGGGGCGAAACAGAGGGTCGGAAACAGAGGTCGAGAATCAGAGGGGCCGAAACAGAGGGCGAGAAACAGAGGGGCCGAAACAGAGGGCGAGAAACAGAGGGGCCGAAATAGAGGGCGAGAAACAGAGGGGCCGAAACAGAGGGCGAGAAACAGAGAGGCCGAAACAGAGGGTCTGAAACAGAGGGCGCGAAACAGAGTGCGCGAAACAGAGGGCGAGAAACAGAGGGTCTGAAAAAGAGGGTCTGAAACAGAGGGTCTGAAACAGAGGGGCTGAAACAGAGGGCGAGAAACAGAGGGTCTGAAACAGAGGGTCTGAAACAGAGGGGCTGAAACAGAGGGTCTGAAACAGAGGGTGAGAAACAGAGGGCGAGAAACAGAGGGGCTGAAACAGAGGGGCTGAAACAGAGGGGCTGAAACAGAGGGGCTGAAACTGAGGGCACGAAACAGAGGGTCTGAAACAGAGGGCGAGAAACAGAGGGGCCGAAACAGAGTGTCTGAAACAGAGCGCGCGAAACAGAGGGCGCGAAGCATAGGGGGCGAAACAGAGGGCGAGAAACAGAGGGTCTGAAACAGAGGGGCTGAAACAGAGGGGCTGAAACAGAGGGCGAGAAACAGAATGCGAGAAACAGAGGGCGAGAAACAGATTGTCTGAAACAGAGGGGCTGAAACAGAGGGCGCGAAAGAGAGGGCGCGAAACAGAAGGCGCGAAACAGAGGGCGAGAAACAGAGGGGCCGAAACAGAGGGTGAGATACAGAGTGGCCGAAACAGAGGGCGACAAACAGAGGGTCTGAAACAGAGCGTCTGAAACAGAGGGTCTGAAACAGAGGGCCCGAAACAGAGGGCGCGAAACAGAGGGCGAGAAACAGAGGGTCTGAAACAGAGGGCGTGAAACAGAGGGCCTGAAACACAGGGTCTGAAACAGACGGTCTGAAAAAGAGGGTCTGAAACAGAGGGCGAGAAACAGAGGGACTGAAACAGAGGGCGAGAAACAGAGGGTATGAAACAGTGGGTCTGAAACAGAGGGGCTGAAACAGAGGGCGAGAAACAGAGGGCGAGAAACAGAAGGCGAGAAACAGATGGTCTGAAACAGAGGGGCTGAAACAGAGGGGCTGAAACAGAGGGCGAGAAACAGAGGGTCTGAAACAGAGGGCGAGAAACAGAGGGCGAGAAACAGAGGGCGAGAAACAGAGGGGCAGAAACAGAGGGGCTGAAATAGAGGGGCTGAAACAGAGGGGCTGAATCAGAGGGCGAGAAACAGAGGGGCTGAAACAGAGGGGCTGAAACAGAGGGGCTGAAACAGAGGGGGCGAAACAGAGGGTCGGAAACAGAGGGCGAGAAACAGAGGGTCCGAAACAGAGGGCGAGAAACAGAGGGTCCGAAACAGAGGGCGAGAAACAGAGGGGCCGAAACAGAGGGCGAGAAACAGAGGGTCTGAAACAGAGGGTCTGAATCAGAGGGTCTGAAACAGAGGGGCTGAAACAGAGGGCACGAAACAGAGGGCGCGAAACAGAGGGCGAGAAACAGAGGGTCTGAAACAGAGGGTCTGAAACAGACGGGCTGAAACAGAGGGGCTGAATCAGAGGGCGAGAAACAGAGGGGCTGAAACAGAGGGGCTGAAACAGAGGGGCTGAAACAGAGGGGGCGAAACAGAGGGTCGGAAACAGAGGGCGAGAAACAGAGGGGCCGAAACAGAGGGCGAGAAACAGAGGGGCCAAAACAGAGGGCGAGAAACAGAGGGGCCGAAACAGAGGGCGAGAAACAGAGGGTCTGAAACAGAGGGTCTGAATCAGAGGGTCTGAAACAGAGGGCACGAAACAGAGGGCACGAAACAGAGGGCGCGAAACAGAGGGCGAGAAACAGAGGGTCTGAAACAGAGGGTCTGAAACAGAGGGCGTGAAACAAAAGTTCTGAAACAGAGGGTCTGAAACAGAGGGGCTGAAACAGAGGGCGAGAAACAGAGGGTCTGAAACTGATGGCGAGAAACAGAGGGCGAGAAACAGAGGGTCTGAAATACAGGGTCTGAAACAGAGGGTCTGAAACAGACGGGCTGAAACAGAGGGGCTGAATCAGAGGGCGAGAAACAGAGGGGCTGAAACAGACGGGCTGAAACAGAGGGGCTGAAACAGAGGGGGCGAAACAGAGGGTCGGAAACAGAGGGCGAGAATCAGAGGGGCCGAAACAGAGGGCGAGAAACAGAGGGGCCGAAACAGAGGGCGAGAAACAGAGGGGCCGAAATAGAGGGCGAGAAACAGAGGGGCCGAAACAGAGGGCGAGAAACAGAGGGGCCGAAACAGAGGGTCTGAAACAGAGGGCGCGAAACAGAGTGCGCGAAACAGAGGGCGAGAAACAGAGGGTCTGAAAAAGAGGGTCTGAAACAGAGGGTCTGAAACAGAGGGGCTGAAACAGAGGGCGAGAAACAGAGGGTCTGAAACAGAGGGTCTGAAACAGAGGGGCTGAAACAGAGGGTCTGAAACAGAGGGTGAGAAACAGAGGGCGAGAAACAGAGGGGCTGAAACAGAGGGGCTGAAACAGAGGGGCTGAAACAGAGGGCGAGAAACAGAGGGGCTGAAACAGAGGGGCGGAAACAGAGGGGCTGAAACAGAGGGGCTGAAACAGAGGGCACGAAACAGAGGGTCTGAAACAGAGGGCGAGAAACAGAGGGGCCGAAACAGAGTGTCTGAAACAGAGCGCGCGAAACAGAGGGCGCGAAGCATAGGGGGCGAAACAGAGGGCGAGAAAAAGAGGGTCTGAAACAGAGGGCGTGAAACAGAGGGCTTGAAACACAGGGTCTGAAACAGACGGTCTGAAAAAGAGGGTCTGAAACAGAGGGCGAGAAACAGAGGGACTGAAACAGAGGGCGAGAAACAGAGGGTATGAAACAGTGGGTCTGAAACAGAGGGGCTGAAACAGAGGGCGAGAAACAGAGGGCGAGAAACAGAAGGCGAGAAACAGATGGTCTGAAACAGAGGGGCTGAAACAGAAGGGCTGAAACAGAGGGGGAGAAACAGAGGGTCTGAAACAGAGGGCGAGAAACAGAGGGCGAGAAACAGAGGGCGAGAAACAGAGGGCGAGAAACAGAGGGGCAGAAACAGAGGGGCTGAAATAGAGGGGCTGAAACAGAGGGGCTGAATCAGAGGGCGAGAAACAGAGGGGCTGAAACAGACGGGCTGAAACAGAGGGGCTGAAACAGAGGGGGCGAAACAGAGGGTCGGAAACAGAGGGCGAGAAACAGAGGGGCCGAAACAGAGGGCGAGAAACAGAGGGGCCGAAACAGAGGGCGAGAAAGAGAGGGGCCGAAACAGAGGGCGAGAAACAGAGGGTCTGAAACAGAGGGTCTGAATCAGAGGGTCTGAAACAGAGGGGCTGAAACAGAGGGCACGAAACAGAGGGCGCGAAACAGAGGGCGAGAAACAGAGGGTCTGAAACAGAGGGTCTGAAACAGACGGGCTGAAACAGAGGGGCTGAATCAGAGGGCGAGAAACAGAGGGGCTGAAACAGAGGGGCTGAAACAGAGGGGCTGAAACAGAGGGGGCGAAACAGAGGGTCGGAAACAGAGGGCGAGAAACAGAGGGGCCGAAACAGAGGGCGAGAAACAGAGGGGCCGAAACAGAGGGCGAGAAACAGAGTGGCCGAAACAGAGGGCGAGAAACAGAGGGTCTGAAACAGAGGGTCTGAATCAGAGGGTCTGAAACAGAGGGGCTGAAACAGAGGGCACGAAACAGAGGGCGCGAAACAGAGGGCGAGAAACAGAGGGTCTGAAACAGAGGGTCTGAAACAGAGGGCGTGAAACAAAAGTTCTGAAACAGAGGGTCTGAAACAGAGGGGCTGAAACAGAGGGCGAGAAACAGAGGGTCTGAAACTGATGGCGAGAAACAGAGGGCGAGAAACAGAGGGTCTGAAATAGAGGGTCTGAAACAGAGGGTCTGAAACAGACTGGCTGAAACAGAGGGGCTGAATCAGAGGGCGAGAAACAGAGGGGCTGAAACAGACGGGCTGAAACAGAGGGGGCGAAACAGAGGGTCGGAAACAGAGGGCGAGAATCAGAGGGGCCGAAACAGAGGGCGAGAAACAGAGGGGCCGAAACAGAGGGCGAGAAACAGAGGGGCCGAAATAGAGGGCGAGAAACAGAGGGGCCGAAACAGAGGGCGAGAAACAGAGGGGCCGAAACAGAGGGTCTGAAACAGAGGGCGCGAAACAGAGTGCGCGAAACAGAGGGCGAGAAACAGAGGGTCTGAAACAGAGGGTCTGAAACAGAGGGTCTGAAACAGAGGGGCTGAAACAGAGGGCGAGAAACAGAGGGTCTGAAACAGAGGGTCTGAAACAGAGGGGCTGAAACAGAGGGTCTGAAACAGAGGGTGAGAAACAGAGGGCGAGAAACAGAGGGGCTGAAACAGAGGGGCTGAAACAGAGGGGCTGAAACAGAGGGCGAGAAACAGAGGGGCTGAAACAGAGGGGCGGAAACAGAGGGGCTGAAACAGAGGGGCTGAAACAGAGGGCACGAAACAGAGGGTCTGAAACAGAGGGCGAGAAACAGAGGGGCCGGAACAGAGTGTCTGAAACAGAGCGCGCGAAACAGAGGGTGCGAAGCATAGGGGGCGAAACAGAGGGCGAGAAACAGAGGGTCTGAAACAGAGGGGCTGAAACAGAGGGCGAGAAACAGAGGGCGAGAAACAGAGGGCGAGAAACAGAGGGCGAGAATCAGATTGTCTGAAACAGAGGGGCTGAAACAGAGGGCGCGAAAGAGAGGGCGCGAAACAGAAGGCGCGAAACAGAGGGCGAGAAACAGAGGGGCCGAAACAGAGGGTGAGATACAGAGTGGCCGAAACAGAGGGCGAGAAACAGAGGGTCTGAAACAGAGCGTCTGAAACAGAGGGTCTGAAACAGAGGGCCCGAAACAGAGGGCGCGAAACAGAGGGCGAGAAACAGAGGGTCTGAAACAGAGGGCGTGAAACAGAGGGCCTGAAACACAGGGTCTGAAACAGACGGTCTGAAAAAGAGGGTCTGAAACAGAGGGCGAGAAACAGAGGGACTGAAACAGAGGGCGAGAAACAGAGGGTATGAAACAGTGGGTCTGAAACAGAGGGGCTGAAACAGAGGGCGAGAAACAGAGGGCGAGAAACAGAAGGCGAGAAACAGATGGTCTGAAACAGAGGGGCTGAAACAGAGGGGCTGAAACAGAGGGCGAGAAACAGAGGGTCTGAAACAGAGGGCGAGAAACAGAGGGGCCGAAACAGAGGGCGAGAAACAGAGGGACCGAAACAGAGGGCGAGAAACAGAGGGTCTGAAACAGTGGGTCTGAAACAGAGGGTCTGAAACAGAGGGGCCGAAACAGAGGGTGAGAAACAGAGGGTCTGAAACAGAGGGTGCGAAACAGAGGGCGAGAAACAGAGGGTCTGAAACAGAGGGTCTGAAACGGAGGGTCTGAAACAGAGGGCGCTAAACAGAGGGTCTGAAACAGAGGGGCTGAAACGGAGGGCGAGAAACAGAGGGTCTGAAACAGAGGGGCTGAAACAGAGGGTGAGAAACAGAGGGTCTGAAACAGAGGGTCTGAAACAGAGGGTCTGAAACAGAGGGGGCGAAACAGAGGGGCCGAAACAGAGGGCGAGAAACAGAGGGGCCGAAACAGAATGCGAGAAACAGAGGGCGAGAAACAGAGGGTCTGAAACAGAGGGGTTGAAACAGAGGGCGAGAAACAGAGCGTCTGAAACAGAGGGTCTGAAACAGAGGGTCTGAAACAGAGGGCGCGAAACAGAGGGGCCGAAACAGAGGGCGAGAAACAGAGGGGCCGAAACAGACGGCGAGAAACAGAGGGTCTGAAACAGAGGGTCTGAAACAGAAGGTCTGAAACAGAGGGGCTGAAACAGAGGGGCTGAAACAGAGGGTCTGAAACAGAGGGGCTGAAACAGAGGGCGAGAAACAGAGGGTCTGAAACAGAGGATCCGAAACAGAGGGCGAGAAACAGAGGGGCCGAAACAGAATGCGAGAAACAGAGGGCTAGAAACAGAGGGTCTGAAAAAGAGGGTCTGAAACAGAGGGTCTGAAACAGAGGGGCTGAAACAGAGGGCGAGAAACAGAGGGTCTGAAACAGAGGGTCTGAAACAGAGGGGCTGAAACAGAGGTTCTGAAACAGAGGGTGAGAAACAGAGGGCGAGAAACAGAGGGGCTGAAACAGAGAGGCTGAAACAGAGGGGCTGAAACAGAGGGCGAGAAACAGAGGGGCTGAAACAGAGGGGCTGAAACAGAGGGGCTGAAACAAAGGGGCTGAAACAGAGGGCACGAAACAGAGGGTCTGAAACAGAGGGCGAGAAACAGAGGGGCCGAAACAGAGTGTCTGAAACAGAGCGCGCGAAACAGAGGGCGCGAAGCATAGGGGGCGAAACAGAGGGCGAGAAACAGATGGGCTGAAACAGAGGGGCTGAAACAGAGGGGCTGAAACAGAGGGCGAGAAACAGAGGGCGAGAAACAGAGGGCGAGAAACAGAGGGTCTGAAACAGAGGGGCTGAAACAGAGGGCGCGAAAGAGAGGGCGCGAAACAGAAGGCGCGAAACAGAGGGCGAGAAACAGAGGGGCCGAAACAGAGGGTGAGATACAGAGTGGCCGAAACAGAGGGCGAGAAACAGAGGGTCTGAAACAGAGCGTCTGAAACAGAGGGTCTGAAACAGAGGGCCCGAAACAGAGGGCGCGAAACAGAGGGCGAGAAACAGAGGGTCTGAAACAGAGGGCGTGAAACAGAGGGCCTGAAACACAGGGTCTGAAACAGACGGTCTGAAACAGAGGGTCTGAAACAGAGGGCGAGAAACAGAGGGACTGAAACAGAGGGCGAGAAACAGAGGGTATGAAACAGTGGGTCTGAAACAGAGGGGCTGAAACAGAGGGCGAGAAACAGAGGGCGAGAAACAGAAGGCGAGAAACAGAGGGTCTGAAACAGAGGGGCTGAAACAGAGGGTCTGAAACAGAGGGCGAGAAACAGAGGGTCTGAAACAGAGGGCGAGAAACAGAGGGGCCGAAACAGAGAGCGAGAAACAGAGGGACCGAAACAGAGGGCGAGAAACAGAGGGTCTGAAACAGTGGGTCTGAAACAGAGGCTCTGAAACAGAGGGGCCGAAACAGAGGGTGAGAAACAGAGGGTCTGAAACAGAGGGTGCGAAACAGAGTGCGAGAAACAGAGGGTCTGAAACAGAGGGTCTGAAACGGAGGGTCTGAAACAGAGGGCGCTAAACAGAGGGTCTGAAACAGAGGGGCTGAAACGGAGGGCGAGAAACAGAGGGTCTGAAACAGAGGGGCTGAAACAGAGGGTGAGAAATAGAGAGTCTGAAACAGAGGGTCTGAAACAGAGGGTCTGAAACAGAGGGGGCGAAACAGAGGGGCCGAAACAGAGGGCGAGAAACAGAGGGGCCGAAACAGAATGCGAGAAACAGAGGGTGAGAAACAGAGGGTCTGAAACAGAGGGGTTGAAACAGAGGGCGAGAAACAGAGCGTCTGAAACAGAGGGTCTGAAACAGAGGGTCTGAAACAGAGGGCGCGAAACAGAGGGGCCGAAACAGAGGGCGAGAAACAGAGGGGCCGAAACAGACGGCGAGAAACAGAGGGTCTGAAACAGAGGGTCTGAAACAGAAGGTCTGAAACAGAGGGGCTGAAACAGAGGGGCTGAAACAGAGGGTCTGAAACAGAGGGGCTGAAACAGAGGGCGAGAAACAGAGGGTCTGAAACAGAGGAGCCGAAACAGAGGGCGAGAAACAGAGGGGCCGAAACAGAATGCGAGAAACAGAGGGCGAGAAACAGAGGGTCTGAAACAGAGGGGTTGAAACAGAGGGCGAGAAACAGAGCGTCTGAAACAGAGGGTCTGAAACAGAGGGCGCGAAACAGAGGGGCCGAAACAGAGGGCGAGAAACAGAGGGGCCGAAACAGACGGCGAGAAACAGAGGGTCTGAAAAAGAGGGTCTGAAACAGAGGGTCTGAAACAGAGGGGCTGAAACAGAGGGGCTGAAACAGAGGGTCTGAAACAGAGGGGCTGAAACAGAGGGCGAGAAACAGAGGGTCTGAAACAGAGGGGCTGAAACAGAGGGTCTGAAACAGAGGGGCTGAAACAGAGGGTCTGAAACAGAGGGGCTGAAACAGAGGGTGCGAAACAGAGGGTCTGAAACAGAGGGCGCGAAACAGAGGGTCTGAAACAGAGGGCGCGAAACAGAGGGTCTGAAACAGCGGGTCTGAAACAGAGGGTCTGAAACAGAGGGGCTGAAACAGATGGCGCGAAACAGAGTGTCTGAAACAGATGGTGGGAAACAGAGGGCGAGAAACAGAGGGTCTGAAATAGAGGGTCTGAAACAGAGGGTCTGAAACAGACGGGCTGAAACAGAGGGGCTGAATCAGAGGGCGAGAAACAGAGGGGCTGAAACAGAGGGGCTGAAACAGAGGGGCTGAAACAGAGGGGGCGAAACAGAGGGTCGGAAACAGAGGGCGAGAAACAGAGGGGCCGAAACAGAGGGTCTGAAACAGAGGGTGAGAAACAGAGGGCGAGAAACAGAGGGGCTGAAACAGAGGGGCTGAAACAGAGGGGCTGAAACAGAGGGCGAGAAACAGAGGGGCTGAAACAGAGGGGCGGAAACAGAGGGGCTGAAACAGAGGGGCTGAAACAGAGGGCACGAAACAGAGGGTCTGAAACAGAGGGCGAGAAACAGAGGGGCCGGAACAGAGTGTCTGAAACAGAGCGCGCGAAACAGAGGGTGCGAAGCATAGGGGGCGAAACAGAGGGCGAGAAACAGAGGGTCTGAAACAGAGGGGCTGAAACAGAGGGCGAGAAACAGAGGGCGAGAAACAGAGGGCGAGAAACAGAGGGCGAGAATCAGATTGTCTGAAACAGAGGGGCTGAAACAGAGGGCGCGAAAGAGAGGGCGCGAAACAGAAGGCGCGAAACAGAGGGCGAGAAACAGAGGGTCCGAAACAGAGGGTGAGATACAGAGTGGCCGAAACAGAGGGCGAGAAACAGAGGGTCTGAAACAGAGCGTCTGAAACAGAGGGTCTGAAACAGAGGGCCCGAAACAGAGGGCGCGAAACAGAGGGCGAGAAACAGAGGGTCTGAAACAGAGGGCGTGAAACAGAGGGCCTGAAACACAGGGTCTGAAACAGACGGTCTGAAAAAGAGGGTCTGAAACAGAGGGCGAGAAACAGAGGGACTGAAACAGAGGGCGAGAAACAGAGGGTATGAAACAGTGGGTCTGAAACAGAGGGGCTGAAACAGAGGGCGAGAAACAGAGGGCGAGAAACAGAAGGCGAGAAACAGATGGTCTGAAACAGAGGGGCTGAAACAGAGGGGCTGAAACAGAGGGCGAGAAACAGAGGGTCTGAAACAGAGGGCGAGAAACAGAGGGGCCGAAACAGAGGGCGAGAAACAGAGGGACCGAAACAGAGGGCGAGAAACAGAGGGTCTGAAACAGTGGGTCTGAAACAGAGGCTCTGAAACAGAGGGGCCGAAACAGAGGGTGAGAAACAGAGGGTCTGAAACAGAGGGTGCGAAACAGAGGGCGAGAAACAGAGGGTCTGAAACAGAGGGTCTGAAACGGAGGGTCTGAAACAGAGGGCGCTAAACAGAGGGTCTGAAACAGAGGGGCTGAAACGGAGGGCGAGAAACAGAGGGTCTGAAACAGAGGGGCTGAAACAGAGGGTGAGAAACAGAGGGTCTGAAACAGAGGGTCTGAAACAGAGGGTCTGAAACAGAGGGGGCGAAACAGAGGGGCCGAAACAGAGGGCGAGAAACAGAGGGGCCGAAACAGAATGCGAGAAACAGAGGGCGAGAAACAGAGGGTCTGAAACAGAGGGGTTGAAACAGAGGGCGAGAAACAGAGCGTCTGAAACAGAGGGTCTGAAACAGAGGGTCTGAAACAGAGGGCGCGAAACAGAGGGGCCGAAACAGAGGGCGAGAAACAGAGGGGCCGAAACAGACGGCGAGAAACAGAGGGTCTGAAACAGAGGGTCTGAAACAGAAGGTCTGAAACAGAGGGGCTGAAACAGAGGGGCTGAAACAGAGGGTCTGAAACAGAGGGGCTGAAACAGAGGGCGAGAAACAGAGGGTCTGAAACAGAGGATCCGAAACAGAGGGCGAGAAACAGAGGGGCCGAAACAGAATGCGAGAAACAGAGGGCTAGAAACAGAGGGTCTGAAAAAGAGGGTCTGAAACAGAGGGTCTGAAACAGAGGGGCTGAAACAGAGGGCGAGAAACAGAGGGTCTGAAACAGAGGGTCTGAAACAGAGGGGCTGAAACAGAGGTTCTGAAACAGAGGGTGAGAAACAGAGGGCGAGAAACAGAGGGGCTGAAACAGAGAGGCTGAAACAGAGGGGCTGAAACAGAGGGCGAGAAACAGAGGGGCTGAAACAGAGGGGCTGAAACAGAGGGGCTGAAACAAAGGGGCTGAAACAGAGGGCACGAAACAGAGGGTCTGAAACAGAGGGCGAGAAACAGAGGGGCCGAAACAGAGTGTCTGAAACAGAGCGCGCGAAACAGAGGGCGCGAAGCATAGGGGGCGAAACAGAGGGCGAGAAACAGATGGGCTGAAACAGAGGGGCTGAAACAGAGGGGCTGAAACAGAGGGCGAGAAACAGAGGGCGAGAAACAGAGGGCGAGAAACAGAGGGTCTGAAACAGAGGGGCTGAAACAGAGGGCGCGAAAGAGAGGGCGCGAAACAGAAGGCGCGAAACAGAGGGCGAGAAACAGAGGGGCCGAAACAGAGGGTGAGATACAGAGTGGCCGAAACAGAGGGCGAGAAACAGAGGGTCTGAAACAGAGCGTCTGAAACAGAGGGTCTGAAACAGAGGGCCCGAAACAGAGGGCGCGAAACAGAGGGCGAGAAACAGAGGGTCTGAAACAGAGGGCGTGAAACAGAGGGCCTGAAACACAGGGTCTGAAACAGACGGTCTGAAACAGAGGGTCTGAAACAGAGGGCGAGAAACAGAGGGACTGAAACAGAGGGCGAGAAACAGAGGGTATGAAACAGTGGGTCTGAAACAGAGGGGCTGAAACAGAGGGCGAGAAACAGAGGGCGAGAAACAGAAGGCGAGAAACAGAGGGTCTGAAACAGAGGGGCTGAAACAGAGGGTCTGAAACAGAGGGCGAGAAACAGAGGGTCTGAAACAGAGGGCGAGAAACAGAGGGGCCGAAACAGAGAGCGAGAAACAGAGGGACCGAAACAGAGGGCGAGAAACAGAGGGTCTGAAACAGTGGGTCTGAAACAGAGGCTCTGAAACAGAGGGGCCGAAACAGAGGGTGAGAAACAGAGGGTCTGAAACAGAGGGTGCGAAACAGAGTGCGAGAAACAGAGGGTCTGAAACAGAGGGTCTGAAACGGAGGGTCTGAAACAGAGGGCGCTAAACAGAGGGTCTGAAACAGAGGGGCTGAAACGGAGGGCGAGAAACAGAGGGTCTGAAACAGAGGGGCTGAAACAGAGGGTGAGAAATAGAGAGTCTGAAACAGAGGGTCTGAAACAGAGGGTCTGAAACAGAGGGGGCGAAACAGAGGGGCCGAAACAGAGGGCGAGAAACAGAGGGGCCGAAACAGAATGCGAGAAACAGAGGGCGAGAAACAGAGGGTCTGAAACAGAGGGGTTGAAACAGAGGGCGAGAAACAGAGCGTCTGAAACAGAGGGTCTGAAACAGAGGGTCTGAAACAGAGGGCGCGAAACAGAGGGGCCGAAACAGAGGGCGAGAAACAGAGGGGCCGAAACAGACGGCGAGAAACAGAGGGTCTGAAACAGAGGGTCTGAAACAGAGGGGCTGAAACAGAGGGTCTGAAACAGAGGGGCTGAAACAGAGGGCGAGAAACAGAGGGTCTGAAACAGAGGAGCCGAAACAGAGGGCGAGAAACAGAGGGGCCGAAACAGAATGCGAGAAACAGAGGGCGAGAAACAGAGGGTCTGAAACAGAGGGGTTGAAACAGAGGGCGAGAAACAGAGCGTCTGAAACAGAGGGTCTGAAACAGAGGGCGCGAAACAGAGGGGCCGAAACAGAGGGCGAGAAACAGAGGGGCCGAAACAGACGGCGAGAAACAGAGGGTCTGAAAAAGAGGGTCTGAAACAGAGGGTCTGAAACAGAGGGGCTGAAACAGAGGGGCTGAAACAGAGGGTCTGAAACAGAGGGGCTGAAACAGAGGGCGAGAAACAGAGGGTCTGAAACAGAGGGGCTGAAACAGAGGGTCTGAAACAGAGGGGCTGAAACAGAGGGTCTGAAACAGAGGGGCTGAAACAGAGGGTGCGAAACAGAGGGTCTGAAACAGAGGGCGCGAAACAGAGGGTCTGAAACAGAGGGCGCGAAACAGAGGGTCTGAAACAGCGGGTCTGAAACAGAGGGTCTGAAACAGAGGGGCTGAAACAGATGGCGCGAAACAGAGTGTCTGAAACAGATGGCGGGAAACAGAGGGCGAGAAACAGAGGGTCTGAAATAGAGGGTCTGAAACAGAGGGTCTGAAACAGACGGGCTGAAACAGAGGGGCTGAATCAGAGGGCGAGAAACAGAGGGGCTGAAACAGAGGGGCTGAAACAGAGGGGCTGAAACAGAGGGGGCGAAACAGAGGGTCGGAAACAGAGGGCGAGAAACAGAGGGGCCGAAACAGAGGGCGAGAAACAGAGGGGCCGAAACAGAGGGCGAGAAACTGAGGGGCCGAAACAGAGGGCGAGAAACAGAGGGTCTGAAACAGAGGGTCTGAATCAGAGGGTCTGAAACAGAGGGGCTGAAACAGAGGGCACGAAACAGAGGGCGCGAAACAGATGGCGAGAAACAGAGGGTCTGAAACAGAGGGTCTGAAACAGAGGGCGTGAAACAAAAGTTCTGAAACAGAGGGTCTGAAACAGAGGGGCTGAAACAGAGGGCGAGAAACAGAGGGTCTGAAACTGATGGCGAGAAACAGAGGGCGAGAAACAGAGGGTCTGAAATAGAGGGTCTGAAACAGAGGGGCTGAAACAGACGGGCTGAAACAGAGGGGCTGAATCAGAGGGCGAGAAACAGAGGGGCCGAAACAGAGGGCGAGAAACAGAGGGGCCGAAACAGAGGGCGAGAAACAGACGGGCCGAAACAGAGGGCGAGAAACAGAGGGGCCGAAACAGAGGGCGAGAAACAGAGGGTCTGAAACAGAGGGTCTGAAACAGAGGGTCTGAAACAGAGGGGCTGAAACAGAGGGCGCGAAACAGAGGGCGCGAAACAGAGGGCGAGAAACAGAGGGTCTGAAACAGAGGGTCTGAAACAGAGGGCGTGAAACAGAGGTTCTGAAACAGAGGGTCTGAAACAGAGGGGCTGAAACAGAGGGTCTGAAAGAGAGGGCGAGAAACAGAGGGGCTTAAACAGAGGGCGAGAAATAGAGGGTCTGAAACAGAGGGTCTGAAACAGAGGGCGCGAAACAGAGGGCGCGAAACAGAGGGGCTGAAACAGAGGGGCTGAAACAGACGGGCTGAAACAGAGAGCGCGAAAGAGAGGGCGTGAAACAGAAGGCGCGAAACAGAGGGCGAGAAACAGAGGGGCCGAAACAGAGGGTGAGATACAGAGTGGCCGAAACAGAGGGCGAGAAACAGAGGGTCTGAAACAGAGCGTCTGAAACAGAGGGTCTGAAACAGAGGGCCCGAAACAGAGGGCGCGAAACAGAGGGCGAGAAACAGAGGGTCTGAAACAGAGGGCGTGAAACAGAGGGCCTGAAACACAGGGTCTGAAACAGACGGTCTGAAACAGAGGGTCTGAAACAGAGGGCGAGAAACAGAGGGACTGAAACAGAGGGCGAGAAACAGAGGGTATGAAACAGTGGGTCTGAAACAGAGGGGCTGAAACAGAGGGCGAGAAACAGAGGGCGAGAAACAGAGGGTATGAAACAGTGGGTCTGAAACAGAGGGTCTGAAACAGACGGGCTGAAACAGAGGGGCTGAATCAGAGGGCGAGAAACAGAGGGGCTGAAACAGACGGGCTGAAACAGAGGGGCTGAAACAGAGGGGGCGAAACAGAGGGTCGGAAACAGAGGGCGAGAATCAGAGGGGCCGAAACAGAGGGCGAGAAACAGAGGGGCCGAAACAGAGGGCGAGAAACAGAGGGGCCGAAATAGAGGGCGAGAAACAGAGGGGCCGAAACAGAGGGCGAGAAACAGAGGGGCCGAAACAGAGGGTCTGAAACAGAGGGCGCGAAACAGAGTGCGCGAAACAGAGGGCGAGAAACAGAGGGTCTGAAAAAGAGGGTCTGAAACAGAGGGTCTGAAACAGAGGGGCTGAAACAGAGGGCGAGAAACAGAGGGTCTGAAACAGAGGGTCTGAAACAGAGGGGCTGAAACAGAGGGTCTGAAACAGAGGGTGAGAAACAGAGGGCGAGAAACAGAGGGGCTGAAACAGAGGGGCTGAAACAGAGGGGCTGAAACAGAGGGCGAGAAACAGAGGGGCTGAAACAGAGGGGCGGAAACAGAGGGGCTGAAACAGAGGGGCTGAAACAGAGGGCACGAAACAGAGGGTCTGAAACAGAGGGCGAGAAACAGAGGGGCCGAAACAGAGTGTCTGAAACAGAGCGCGCGAAACAGAGGGCGCGAAGCATAGGGGGCGAAACAGAGGGCGAGAAACAGAGGGTCTGAAACAGAGGGGCTGAAACAGAGGGGCTGAAACAGAGGGCGAGAAACAGAGGGTGAGAAACAGAGGGCGAGAAACAGATTGTCTGAAACAGAGGGGCTGAAACAGAGGGCGCGAAAGAGAGGGCGCGAAACAGAAGGCGCGAAACAGAGGGCGAGAAACAGAGGGGCCGAAACAGAGGGTGAGATACAGAGTGGCCGAAACAGAGGGCGACAAACAGAGGGTCTGAAACAGAGCGTCTGAAACAGAGGGTCTGAAACAGAGGGCCCGAAACAGAGGGCGCGAAACAGAGGGCGAGAAACAGAGGGTCTGAAACAGAGGGCGTGAAACAGAGGGCCTGAAACACAGGGTCTGAAACAGACGGTCTGAAAAAGAGGGTCTGAAACAGAGGGCGAGAAACAGAGGGACTGAAACAGAGGGCGACAAACAGAGGGTATGAAACAGTGGGTCTGAAACAGAGGGGCTGAAACAGAGGGCGAGAAACAGAGGGCGAGAAACAGAAGGCGAGAAACAGATGGTCTGAAACAGAGGGGCTGAAACAGAGGGTCTGAAACAGAGGGCGAGAAACAGAGGGTCTGAAACAGAGGGCGAGAAACAGAGGGGCCGAAACAGAGGGCGAGAAACAGAGGGGCCGAAACAGAGGGCGAGAAACAGAGGGTCTGAAACAGTGGGTCTGAAACAGAGGGTCTGAAACAGAGGGGCCGAAACAGAGGGTGAGAAACAGAGGGTCTGAAACAGAGGGTGCGAAACAGAGGGCGAGAAACAGAGGGTCTGAAACAGAGGGTCTGAAACGGAGGGTCTGAAACAGAGGGCGCTAAACAGAGGGTCTGAAACAGAGGGGCTGAAACGGAGGGCGAGAAACAGAGTGTCTGAAACTGAGGGGCTGAAACAGAGGGTGAGAAACAGAGGGTCTGAAACAGAGGGTCTGAAACAGAGGGTCTGAAACAGAGGGGGCGAAACAGAGGGGCCGAAACAGAGGGCGAGAAACAGAGGGGCCGAAACAGAGGGCGAGAAACAGAGGGGCCGAAACAGAGGGCGAGAAACAGAGGGTATGAAACAGAGGGCGAGAAACAGAGCGTCTGAAACAGAGGGTCTGAAACAGAGGGTCTGAAACAGAGGGCGCGAAACAGAGGGGCCGAAACAGAGGGCGAGAAACAGAGGGTCTGAAACAGAGGGTCTGAAACAGAAGGTCTGAAACAGAGGGGCTGAAACAGAGGGGCTGAAACAGAGGGTCTGAAACAGAGGGGCTGAAACAGAGGGCGAGAAACAGAGGGTCTGAAACAGAGGATCCGAAACAGAGGGCGAGAAACAGAGGGGCCGAAACAGAATGCGAGAAACAGAGGGCTAGAAACAGAGGGTCTGAAAAAGAGGGTCTGAAACAGAGGGTCTGAAACAGAGGGGCTGAAACAGAGGGCGAGAAACAGAGGGTCTGAAACAGAGGGTCTGAAACAGAGGGGCTGAAACAGAGGGTCTGAAACAGAGGGTGAGAAACAGAGGGCGAGAAACAGAGGGGCTGAAACAGAGAGGCTGAAACAGAGGGGCTGAAACAGAGGGCGTGAAACAGAGGGGCTGAAACAGAGGGGCTGAAACAGAGGGGCTGAAACAAAGGGGCTGAAACAGAGGGCACGAAACAGAGGGTCTGAAACAGAGGGCGAGAAACAGAGGGGCCGAAACAGAGTGTCTGAAACAGAGCGCGCGAAACAGAGGGCGCGAAGCATAGGGGGCGAAACAGAGGGCGAGAAAAAGATGGGCTGAAACAGAGGGGCTGAAACAGAGGGGCTGAAACAGAGGGCGAGAAACAGAGGGCGAGAAACAGAGGGCGAGAAACAGAGGGTCTGAAACAGAGGGGCTGAAACAGAGGGCGCGAAAGAGAGGGCGCGAAACAGAAGGCGCGAAACAGAGGGCGAGAAACAGAGGGGCCGAAACAGATGGTGAGATACAGAGTGGCCGAAACAGAGGGCGAGAAACAGAGGGTCTGAAACAGAGCGTCTGAAACAGAGGGTCTGAAACAGAGGGCCCGAAACAGAGGGCGCGAAACAGAGGGCGAGAAACAGAGGGTCTGAAACAGAGGGCGTGAAACAGAGGGCCTGAAACACAGGGTCTCAAACAGACGGTCTGAAACAGAGGGTCTGAAACAGAGGGCGAGAAACAGAGGGACTGAAACAGAGGGCGAGAAACAGAGGGTATGAAACAGTGGGTCTGAAACAGAGGGGCTGAAACAGAGGGCGAGAAACAGAGGGCGAGAAACAGAAGGCGAGAAACAGAGGGTCTGAAACAGAGGGGCTGAAACAGAGGATCTGAAACAGAGGGCGAGAAACAGAGGGTCTGAAACAGAGGGTGAGAAACAGAGGGGCCGAAACAGAGAGCGAGAAACAGAGGGACCGAAACAGAGGGCGAGAAACAGAGGGTCTGAAACAGTGGGTCTGAAACAGAGGCTCTGAAACAGAGGGGCCGAAACAGAGGGTGAGAAACAGAGGGTCTGAAACAGAGGGTGCGAAACAGAGTGCGAGAAACAGAGGGTCTGAAACAGAGGGTCTGAAACAGAGGGTCTGAAACAGAGGGCGCTAAACAGAGGGTCTGAAACAGAGGGGCTGAAACGGAGGGCGAGAAACAGAGGGTCTGAAACAGAGGGGCTGAAACAGAGGGTGAGAAATAGAGAGTCTGAAACAGAGGGTCTGAAACAGAGGGTCTGAAACAGAGGGGGCGAAACAGAGGGGCCGAAACAGAGGGCGAGAAACAGAGGGGCCGAAACAGAATGCGAGAAACAGAGGGCGAGAAACAGAGGGTCTGAAACAGAGGGGTTGAAACAGAGGGCGAGAAACAGAGCGTCTGAAACAGAGGGTCTGAAACAGAGGGGCTGAAACAGAGGGCGAGAAACAGAGGGGCTGAAACAGAGGGGCTGAAACAGAGGGCGAGAAACAGAGGGGCCGAAACAGACGGCGAGAAACAGAGGGTCTGAAACAGAGGGTCTGAAACAGAAGGTCTGAAACAGAGGGGCTGAAACAGAGGGGCTGAAACAGAGGGTCTGAAACAGAGGGGCTGAAACAGAGGGCGAGAAACAGAGGGTCTGAAACAGAGGAGCCGAAACAGAGGGCGAGAAACAGAGGGGCCGAAACAGAATGCGAGAAACAGAGGGCGAGAAACAGAGGGTCTGAAACAGAGGGGTTGAAACAGAGGGCGAGAAACAGAGCGTCTGAAACAGAGGGTCTGAAACAGAGGGCGCGAAACAGAGGGGCCGAAACAGAGGGCGAGAAACAGAGGGGCCGAAACAGACGGCGAGAAACAGAGGGTCTGAAAAAGAGGGTCTGAAACAGAGGGTCTGAAACAGAGGGGCTGAAACAGAGGGGCTGAAACAGAGGGTCTGAAACAGAGGGGCTGAAACAGAGGGCGAGAAACAGAGGGTCTGAAACAGAGGGGCTGATCAGAGGGTCTGAAACAGAGGGGCTGAAACAGAGGGTCTGAAACAGAGGGGCTGAAACAGAGGGTGCGAAACAGAGGGTCTGAAACAGAGGGCGCGAAACAGAGGGTCTGAAACAGAGGGCGCGAAACAGAGGGTCAGAAACAGCGGGTCTGAAACAGAGGGTCTGAAACAGAGGGGCTGAAACAGAGGGCGCGAAACAGAGTGTCTGAAACAGATGGCGGGAAACAGAGGGCGAGAAACAGAGGGTCTGAAATAGAGGGTCTGAAACAGAGGGTCTGAACCAGACGGGCTGAAACAGAGGGGCTGAATCAGAGGGCGAGAAACAGAGGGGCTGAAACAGAGGGGCTGAAACAGAGGGGCTGAAACAGAGGGGGCGAAACAGAGAGTCGTAAACAGAGGGCGAGAAACAGAGGGGCCGAAACAGAGGGCGAGAAACAGAGGTGCCGAAACAGAGGGCGAGAAACAGAGGGGCCGAAACAGAGGGCGAGAAACAGAGGGTCTGAAACAGAGGGTCTGAATCAGAGGGTCTGAAACAGAGGGGCTGAAACAGAGGGCACGAAACAGAGGGCGCGAAACAGATGGCGAGAAACAGAGGGTCTGAAACAGAGGGTCTGAAACAGAGGGCGTGAAACAAAAGTTCTGAAACAGAGGGTCTGAAACAGAGGGGCTGAAACGGAGGGCGAGAAACAGAGGGTCTGAAACTGATGGCGAGAAACAGAGGGCGAGAAACAGAGGGTCTGAAATAGAGGGTCTGAAACAGAGGGGCTGAAACAGACGGGCTGAAACAGAGGGGCTGAATCAGAGGGCGAGAAACAGAGGGGCCGAAACAGAGGGCGAGAAACAGAGGGGCTGAAACGGAGGGCGTGAAACAGAGGGGCCGAAACAGAGTGTCTGAAACAGAGCGCGCGAAACAGAGGGCGCGAAGCATAGGGGGCGAAACAGAGGGCGAGAAACAGAGGGTCTGAAACAGAGGGGCTGAAACAGAGGGGCTGAAACAGAGGGCGAGAAACAGAGGGCGAGAAACAGAGGGCGAGAAACAGATTGTCTGAAACAGAGGGGCTGAAACAGAGGGCGCGAAAGAGAGGGCGCGAAACAGAAGGCGCGAAACAGAGGGCGAGAAACAGAGGGGCCGAAACAGAGGGTGAGATACAGAGTGGCCGAAACAGAGGGCGACAAACAGAGGGTCTGAAACAGAGCGTCTGAAACAGAGGGTCTGAAACAGAGGGCCCGAAACAGTGGGCGCGAAACAGAGGGCGAGAAACAGAGGGTCTGAAACAGAGGGCGTGAAACAGAGGGCCTGAAACACAGGGTCTGAAACAGACGGTCTGAAAAAGAGGGTCTGAAACAGAGGGCGAGAAACAGAGGGACTGAAACAGAGGGCGAGAAACAGAGGGTATGAAACAGTGGGTCTGAAACAGAGGGGCTGAAACAGAGGGCGAGAAACAGAGGGCGAGAAACAGAAGGCGAGAAACAGATGGTGTGAAACAGAGGGGCTGAAACAGAGGGGCTGAAACAGAGGGCGAGAAACAGAGGGTCTGAAACAGAGGGCGAGAAACAGAGGGGCCGAAACAGAGGGCGAGAAACAGAGGGACCGAAACAGAGGGCGAGAAACAGAGGGTCTGAAACAGTGGGTCTGAAACAGAGGGTCTGAAACAGAGGGGCCGAAACAGAGGGTGAGAAACAGAGGGTCTGAAACAGAGGGTGCGAAACAGAGGGCGAGAAACAGAGGGTCTGAAACAGAGGGTCTGAAACGGAGGGTCTGAAACAGAGGGCGCTAAACAGAGGGTCTGAAACAGAGGGGCTGAAACGGAGGGCGAGAAACAGAGGGTCTGAAACAGAGGGGCTGAAACAGAGGGTGAGAAACAGAGGGTCTGAAACAGAGGGTCTGAAACAGAGGGGCTGAAACAGAGGGGGCGAAACAGAGGGGCCGAAACAGAGGGCGAGAAACAGAGGGGCCGAAACAGAATGCGAGAAACAGAGGGCGAGAAACAGAGGGTCTGAAACAGAGGGGTTGAAACAGAGGGTGAGAAACAGAGCGTCTGAAACAGAGGGTCTGAAACAGAGGGTCTGAAACAGAGGGCGCGAAACAGAGGGGCCGAAACAGAGGGCGAGAAACAGAGGGGCCGAAACAGACGGCGAGAAACAGAGGGTCTGAAACAGAGGGTCTGAAACAGAAGGTCTGAAACAGAGGGGCTGAAACAGAGGGGCTGAAACAGAGGGTCTGAAACAGAGGGGCTGAAACAGAGGGCGAGAAACAGAGGGTCTGAAACAGAGGATCCGAAACAGAGGGCGAGAAACAGAGGGGCCGAAACAGAATGCGAGAAACAGAGGGCTAGAAACAGAGGGTCTGAAAAAGAGGGTCTGAAACAGAGGGTCTGAAACAGAGGGGCTGAAACAGAGGGCGAGAAACAGAGGGTCTGAAACAGAGGGTCTGAAACAGAGGGGCTGAAACAGAGGGCGAGAAACAGAGGGGCTGAAACAGAGAGGCTGAAACAGAGGGGCTGAAACAGAGGGCGAGAAACAGAGGGGCTGAAACAGAGGGGCTGAAACAGAGGGGCTGAAACAAAGGGGCTGAAACAGAGGGCGAGAAACAGAGGGTCTGAAACAGAGGGCGAGAAACAGAGGGGCCGAAACAGAGAGCGAGAAACAGAGGGACCGAAACAGAGGGCGAGAAACAGAGGGTCTGAAACAGTGGGTCTGAAACAGAGGCTCTGAAACAGAGGGGCCGAAACAGAGGGTGAGAAACAGAGGGTCTGAAACAGAGGGTGCGAAACAGAGTGCGAGAAACAGAGGGTCTGAAACAGAGGGTCTGAAACGGAGGGTCTGAAACAGAGGGCGCTAAACAGAGGGTCTGAAACAGAGGGGCTGAAACGGAGGGCGAGAAACAGAGGGTCTGAAACAGAGGGGCTGAAACAGAGGGTGAGAAATAGAGAGTCTGAAACAGAGGGTCTGAAACAGAGGGTCTGAAACAGAGGGGGCGAAACAGAGGGGCCGAAACAGAGGGCGAGAAACAGAGGGGCCGAAACAGAATGCGAGAAACAGAGGGCGAGAAACAGAGGGTCTGAAACAGAAGGGTTGAAACAGAGGGCGAGAAACAGAGCGTCTGAAACAGAGGGTCTGAAACAGAGGGTCTGAAACAGAGGGCGCGAAACAGAGGGGCCGAAACAGAGGGCGAGAAACAGAGGGGCCGAAACAGACGGCGAGAAACAGAGGGTCTGAAACAGAGGGTCTGAAACAGAAGGTCTGAAACAGAGGGGCTGAAACAGAGGGGCTGAAACAGAGGGTCTGAAACAGAGGGGCTGAAACAGAGGGCGAGAAACAGAGGGTCTGAAACAGAGGAGCCAAAACAGAGGGCGAGAAACAGAGGGGCCGAAACTGAATGCGAGAAACAGAGGGCGAGAAACAGAGGGTCTGAAACAGAGGGGTTGAAACAGAGGGCGAGAAACAGAGCGTCTGAAACAGAGGGTCTGAAACAGAGGGCGCGAAACAGAGGGGCCGAAACAGAGGGCGAGAAACAGAGGGGCCGAAACAGACGGCGAGAAACAGAGGGTCTGAAAAAGAGGGTCTGAAACAGAGGGTCTGAAACAGAGGGGCTGAAACAGAGGGGCTGAAACAGAGGGTCTGAAACAGAGGGGCTGAAACAGAGGGCGAGAAACAGAGGGTCTGAAACAGAGGGGCTGAAACAGAGGGTCTGAAACAGAGGGGCTGAAACAGAGGGTCTGAAACAGAGGGGCTGAAACAGAGGGTGCGAAACAGAGGGTCTGAAACAGAGGGCGCGAAACAGAGGGTCTGAAACAGAGGGCGCGAAACAGAGGGTCTGAAACAGCGGGTCTGAAACAGAGGGTCTGAAACAGAGGGGCTGAAACAGAGGGCGCGAAACAGAGTGTCTGAAACAGATGGCGGGAAACAGAGGGCGAGAAACAGAGGGTCTGAAATAGAGGGTCTGAAACGGGGGGTCTGAAACAGACGGGCTGAAACAGAGGGGCTGAATCAGAGGGCGAGAAACAGAGGGGCTGAAACAGAGGGGCTGAAACAGAGGGGCTGAAACAGAGGGGGCGAAACAGAGAGTCGGAAACAGAGGGCGAGAAACAGAGGGGCCGAAACAGTGGGCGAGAAACAGAGGGGCCGAAACAGAGGGCGAGAAACAGAGGGGCCGAAACAGAGGGCGAGAAACAGAGGGTCTGAAACAGAGGGTCTGAATCAGAGGGTCTGAAACAGAGGGGCTGAAACAGAGGGCACGAAACAGAGGGCGCGAAACAGATGGCGAGAAACAGAGGGTCTGAAACAGAGGGTCTGAAACAGAGGGCGTGAAACAAAAGTTCTGAAACAGAGGGTCTGAAACAGAGGGGCTGAAACAGAGGGCGAGAAACAGAGGGTCTGAAACTGATGGCGAGAAACAGAGGGCGAGAAACAGAGGGTCTGAAATAGAGGGTCTGAAACAGAGGGGCTGAAACAGACGGGCTGAAACAGAGGGGCTGAATCAGAGGGCGAGAAACAGAGGGGCCGAAACAGAGGGCGAGAAACAGAGGGGCCGAAACGGAGGGCGAGAAACAGACGGGCCGAAACAGAGGGCGAGAAACAGAGGGGCCGAAACAGAGGGCGAGAAACAGAGGGTCTGAAACAGAGGGTCTGAAACAGAGGGTCTGAAACAGAGGGGCTGAAACAGAGGGCGCGAAACAGAGGGCGCGAAACAGAGGGCGAGAAACAGAGGGTCTGAAACAGAGGGTCTGAAACAGAGGGCGTGAAACAGAGGTTCTGAAACAGAGGGTCTGAAACAGAGGGGCTGAAACAGAGGGTCTGAAAGAGAGGGCGAGGAACAGAGGGGCTTAAACAGAGGGCGAGAAATAGAGGGTCTGAAACAGAGGGTCTGAAACAGAGGGCGCGAAACAGAGGGCGCGAAACAGAGGGGCTGAAACAGAGGGGCTGAAACAGAGGGGCTGAAACAGAGGGCGCGAAAAAGAGGGCGCGAAACAGAAGGCGCGAAACAGAGGGCGAGAAACAGAGGGGCCGAAACAGTGGGTGAGATACAGAGTGGCCGAAACAGAGGGCGAGAAACAGAGGGTCTGAAACAGAGCGTCTGAAACAGAGGGTGTGAAACAGAGGGCCCGAAACAGAGGGCGCGAAACAGAGGGCGAGAAACAGAGGGTCTGAAACAGAGGGCGTGAAACAGAGGGCCTGAAACACAGGGTCTGAAACAGACGGTCTGAAACAGAGGGTCTGAAACAGAGGGCGAGAAACAGAGGGACTGAAACAGAGGGCGAGAAACAGAGGGTATGAAACAGTGGGTCTGAAACAGAGGGGCTGAAACAGAGGGCGAGAAACAGAGGGCGAGAAACAGAAGGCGAGAAACAGAGGGTCTGAAACAGAGGGGCTGAAACAGAGGGTCTGAAACAGAGGGCGAGAAACAGAGGGTCTGAAACAGAGGGCGAGAAACAGAGGGGCCCAAACAGAGAGCGAGAAACAGAGGGACCGAAACAGAGGGCGAGAAACAGAGGGTCTGAAACAGTGGGTCTGAAACAGAGGCTCTGAAACAGAGGGGCCGAAACAGAGGGTGAGAAACAGAGGGTCTGAAACAGAGGGTGCGAAACAGAGTGCGAGAAACAGAGGGTCTGAAACAGAGGGTCTGAAACGGAGGGTCTGAAACAGAGGGCGCTAAACAGAGGGTCTGAAACAGAGGGGCTGAAACGGAGGGCGAGAAACAGAGGGTCTGAAACAGAGGGGCTGAAACAGAGGGTGAGAAATAGAGAGTCTGAAACAGAGGGTCTGAAACAGAGGGTCTGAAACAGAGGGGGCGAAACAGAGGGGCCGAAACAGAGGGCGAGAAACAGAGGGGCCGAAACAGAATGCGAGAAACAGAGGGCGAGAAACAGAGGGTCTGAAACAGAGGGGTTGAAACAGAGGGCGAGAAACAGAGCGTCTGAAACAGAGGGTCTGAAACAGAGGGTCTGAAACAGAGGGCGCGAAACAGAGGGGCCGAAACAGAGGGCGAGAAACAGAGGGGCCGAAACAGACGGCGAGAAACAGAGGGTCTGAAACAGAGGGTCTGAAACAGAAGGTCTGAAACAGAGGGGCTGAAACAGAGGGGCTGAAACAGAGGGTCTGAAACAGAGGGGCTGAAACAGAGGGCGAGAAACAGAGGGTCTGAAACAGAGGAGCCGAAACAGAGGGCGAGAAACAGAGGGGCCGAAACAGAATGCGAGAAACAGAGGGCGAGAAACAGAGGGTCTGAAACAGAGGGGTTGAAACAGAGGGCGAGAAACAGAGCGTCTGAAACAGAGGGTCTGAAACAGAGGGCGCGAAACAGAGGGGCCGAAACAGAGGGCGAGAAACAGAGGGGCCGAAACAGACGGCGAGAAACAGAGGGTCTGAAAAAGAGGGTCTGAAACAGAGGGTCTGAAACAGAGGGGCTGAAACAGAGGGGCTGAAACAGAGGGTCTGAAACAGAGGGGCTGAAACAGAGGGCGAGAAACAGAGGGTCTGAAACAGAGGGGCTGAAACAGAGGGTCTGAAACAGAGGGGCTGAAACAGAGGGTCTGAAACAGAGGGGCTGAAACAGAGGGTGCGAAACAGAGGGTCTGAAACAGAGGGCGCGAAACAGAGGGTCTGAAACAGAGGGCGCGAAACAGAGGGTCTGAAACAGCGGGTCTGAAACAGAGGGTCTGAAACAGAGGGGCTGAAACAGAGGGCGCGAAACAGAGTGTCTGAAACAGATGGCGGGAAACAGAGGGCGAGAAACAGAGGGTCTGAAATAGAGGGTCTGAAACAGGGGGTCTGAAACAGACGGGCTGAAACAGAGGGGCTGAATCAGAGGGCGAGAAACAGAGGGGCTGAAACAGAGGGGCTGAAACAGAGGGGCTGAAACAGAGGGGGCGAAACAGAGAGTCGGAAACAGAGGGCGAGAAACAGAGGGGCCGAAACAGTGGGCGAGAAACAGAGGGGCCGAAACAGAGGGCGAGAAACAGAGGGGCCGAAACAGAGGGCGAGAAACAGAGGGTCTGAAACAGAGGGTCTGAATCAGAGGGTCTGAAACAGAGGGGCTGAAACAGAGGGCACGAAACAGAGGGCGCGAAACAGATGGCGAGAAACAGAGGGTCTGAAACAGAGGGTCTGAAACAGAGGGCGTGAAACAAAAGTTCTGAAACAGAGGGTCTGAAACAGAGGGGCTGAAACAGAGGGCGAGAAACAGAGGGTCTGAAACTGATGGCGAGAAACAGAGGGCGAGAAACAGAGGGTCTGAAATAGAGGGTCTGAAACAGAGGGCGTGAAACAGAGGTTCTGAAACAGTGGGTCTGAAACAGAGGGGCTGAAACAGAGGGTCTGAAAGAGAGGGCGAGAAACAGAGGGGCTTAAACAGAGGGCGAGAAATAGAGGGTCTGAAACAGAGGGTCTGAAACAGAGGGCGCGAAACAGAGGGCGCGAAACAGAGGGGCTGAAACAGAGGGGCTGAAACAGAGGGGCTGAAACAGAGGGCGCGAAAAAGAGGGCGCGAAACAGAAGGCGCGAAACAGAGGGCGAGAAACAGAGGGGCCGAAACAGAGGGTGAGATACAGAGTGGCCGAAACAGAGGGCGAGAAACAGAGGGTCTGAAACAGAGCGTCTGAAACAGAGGGTCTGAAACAGAGGGCCCGAAACAGAGGGCGCGAAACAGAGGGCGAGAAACAGAGGGTCTGAAACAGAGGGCGTGAAACAGAGGGCCTGAAACACAGGGTCTGAAACAGACGGTCTGAAACAGAGGGTCTGAAACAGAGGGCGAGAAACAGAGGGACTGAAACAGAGGGCGAGAAACAGAGGGTATGAAACAGTGGGTCTGAAACAGAGGGGCTGAAACAGAGGGCGAGAAACAGAGGGCGAGAAACAGAAGGCGAGAAACAGAGGGTCTGAAACAGAGGGGCTGAAACAGAGGGTCTGAAACAGAGGGCGAGAAACAGAGGGTCTGAAACAGAGGGCGAGAAACAGAGGGGCCGAAACAGAGAGCGAGAAACAGAGGGACCGAAACAGAGGGCGAGAAACAGAGGGTCTGAAACAGTGGGTCTGAAACAGAGGCTCTGAAACAGAGGGGCCGAAACAGAGGGTGAGAAACAGAGGGTCTGAAACAGAGGGTGCGAAACAGAGTGCGAGAAACAGAGGGTCTGAAACAGAGGGTCTGAAACGGAGGGTCTGAAACAGAGGGCGCTAAACAGAGGGTCTGAAACAGAGGGGCTGAAACGGAGGGCGAGAAACAGAGGGTCTGAAACAGAGGGGCTGAAACAGAGGGTGAGAAATAGAGAGTCTGAAACAGAGGGTCTGAAACAAAGGGTCTGAAACAGAGGTGGCGAAACAGAGGGGCCGAAACAGAGGGCGAGAAACAGAGGGGCCGAAACAGAATGCGAGAAACAGAGGGCGAGAAACAGAGGGTCTGAAACAGAGGGGTTGAAACAGAGGGCGAGAAACAGAGCGTCTGAAACAGAGGGTCTGAAACAGAGGGTCTGAAACAGAGGGCGCGAAACAGAGGGGCCGAAACAGAGGGCGAGAAACAGAGGGGCCGAAACAGACGGCGAGAAACAGAGGGTCTGAAACAGAGGGTCTGAAACAGAAGGTCTGAAACAGAGGGGCTGAAACAGAGGGTCTGAAACAGAGGGGCTGAAACAGAGGGCGAGAAACAGAGGGTCTGAAACAGAGGAGCCGAAACAGAGGGCGAGAAACAGAGGGGCCGAAACAGAATGCGAGAAACAGAGGGCGAGAAACAGAGGGTCTGAAACAGAGGGGTTGAAACAGAGGGCGAGAAGCAGAGCGTCTGAAACAGAGGGTCTGAAACAGAGGGCGCGAAACAGAGGGGCCGAAACAGAGGGCGAGAAACAGAGGCGCCGAAACAGACAGCGAGAAACAGAGGGTCTGAAAAAGAGGGTCTGAAACAGAGGGTCTGAAACAGAGGGGCTGAAACAGAGGGGCTGAAACAGAGGGTCTGAAACAGAGGGGCTGAAACAGAGGGCGAGAAACAGAGGGTCTGAAACAGAGGGGCTGAAACAGAGGGTCTGAAACAGAGGGGCTGAAACAGAGGGTCTGAAACAGAGGGGCTGAAACAGAGGGTGCGAAACAGAGGGTCTGAAACAGAGGGCGCGAAACAGAGGGTCTGAAACAGAGGGCGCGAAACAGAGGGTCTGAAACAGCGGGTCTGAAACAGAGGGTCTGAAACAGAGGGGCTGAAACAGAGGGCGCGAAACAGAGTGTCTGAAACAGATGGCGGGAAACAGAGGGCGAGAAACAGAGGGTCTGAAATAGAGGGTCTGAAACAGAGGGTCTGAAACAGACGGGCTGAAACAGAGGGGCTGAATCAGAGGGCGAGAAACAGAGGGTCTGAAACAGAGGGGCTGAAACAGAGGGGCTGAAACAGAGGGGGCGAAACAGAGGGTCGGAAACAGAGGGCGAGAAACAGAGGGGCCGAAACAGAGGGCGAGAAACAGAGGGGCCGAAACAGAGGGCGAGAAACAGAGGGGCCGAAACAGAGGGCGAGAAACAGAGGGTCTGAAACAGAGGGTCTGAATCAGAGGGTCTGAAACAGAGGGGCTGAAACAGAGGGCACGAAACAGAGGGCGCGAAACAGATGGCGAGAAACAGAGGGTCTGAAACAGAGGGTCTGAAACAGAGGGCGTGAAACAAAAGTTCTGAAACAGAGGGTCTGAAACAGAGGGGCTGAAACAGAGGGCGAGAAACAGAGGGTCTGAAACTGATGGCGAGAAACAGAGGGCGAGAAACAGAGGGTCTGAAATAGAGGGTCTGAAACAAAGGGGCTGAAACAGACGGGCTGAAACAGAGGGGCTGAATCAGAGGGCGAGAAACAGAGGGGCCGAAACAGAGGGCGAGAAACAGAGGGGCCGAAACAGAGGGCGAGAAACAGACGTGCCGAAACAGAGGGCGAGAAACAGAGGGGCCGAAACAGAGGGCGAGAAACAGAGGGTCTGAAACAGAGGGTCTGAAACAGAGGGTCTGAAACAGAGGGGCTGAAACAGAGGGCGCGAAACAGAGGGCGCGAAACAGAGGGCGAGAAACAGAGGGTCTGAAACAGAGGGTCTGAAACAGAGGGCGTGAAACAGAGGTTCTGAAACAGAGGGTCTGAAACAGAGGGGCTGAAACAGAGGGTCTGAAAGAGAGGGCGAGAAACAGAGGGGCTTAAACAGAGGGCGAGAAATAGAGGGTCTGAAACAGAGGGTCTGAAACAGAGGGCGCGAAACAGAGGGCGCGAAACAGAGGGTCTGAAACAGAGGGGCTGAAACAGAGGGGGCGAAACAGAGGGTCGGAAACAGAGCATGAGAATCAGAGGGGCCGAAACTGAGGGCGAGAAACAGAGGGGCCGAAACAGAGGGTGAGAAACAGAGGGGCCGAAACAGAGGGCGAGAAACAGAGGGGCCGAAACAGAGGGCGAGAAACAGAGGGTCTGAAACAGAGGGTCTGAAACAGAGGGGCTGAAACAGAGGGTGCGAAACAGAGGGCGCGAAACAGAGGGCGAGAAACAGAGGGTCTGAAACAGAGGGTCTGAAACAGAGGGCGTGAAACAGAGGTTCTAAAACAGAGGGTCTGAAACAGAGGGGCTGAAACAGAGGGTCTGAAAGAGAGGGCGAGAAACAAAGGGGCTTAAACAGAGGGCGAGAAATTGAGGGTCTGAAACAGAGGGCGCGAAACAGAGGGCGCGAAACAGCGGGTCTGAAACAGAGGGTCTGAAACAGAGGGGCTGAAACAGAGGGGCTGAAACAGAGTGCGAGAAACAGAGGGACTGAAACAGAGGGCGAGAAACAGAGGCCGCGAAACAGAGGGTCTGAAACAGAGGGTCTGAAACAGAGGGTGAGAAACAGAGGGCGAGAAACAGAGGGTCCGAAACAGAGGTTCTGAAACAAAGGGCGCGAAACAGAGGGGCCGAAACAGAGGGCGGCAAACAGAAGGGCCGAAACAGAGGGTCTGAAACAGAGGGCGCGAAGCAGAGGGGCTGAAACAGAGGGCGAGAAACAGAGGGGCTGAAACAGAGGGCGTGAAACAGAGGTTCTGAAATAGAGGGTCTGAAACAGAGGCGCTGAAACAGAGGGTCTGAAAGAGAGGGCGAGAAACAGAGGGGCTTAAACAGAGGGCGAGAAATAGAGGGTCTGAAACAGAGGGTCTGAAACAGAGGGCGCGAAACAGAGGGCGCGAAACAGAGGGGCTGAAACAGAGGGGCTGAAACAGAGGGGGCGAAACAGAGGGTCGGAAACAGAGGGCGAGAATCAGAGGGGCCGAAACAGAGGGCGAGAAACAGAGGGGCCGAAACAGAGGGCGAGAAACAGAGGGGCCGAAACAGAGGGCGAGAAACAGAGGGGCCGAAACAGAGGGCGAGAAACAGAGGGTCTGAAACAGAGGGTCTGAAACAGAGGGTCTGAAACAGAGGGGCTGAAACAGAGGGCGCGAAACAGAAGGCGCGAAACTGAGGGCGAGAAACAGAGGGTCTGAAACAGAGGGTCTGAAACAGAGGGCGTGAAACAGAGGTTCTGAAACAGAGGGTCTGAAACAGAGTGGCTGAAACAGAGGGTCTGAAAGAGAGGGCGAGAAACAGAGGGGCTTAAACAGAGGGCGAGAAATTGAGGGTCTGAAACAGAGGGTCTGAAACAGAGGGCGCGAAACAGAGGGCGCGAAACAGAGGGTCTGAAACAGAGGGTCTGAAACAGAGGGGCTGAAACAGAGGGGCTGAAACAGAGGGCGAGAAACAGAGGGGCTGAAACAGAGGGCGAGAAACAGAGGCCGCGAAACAGAGGGTATGAAACAGAGGGTCTGAAACAGAGGGTGAGAAACAGAGGGCGAGAAACAGAGGGTCCGAAACAGAGGTTCTGAAACAAAGGGCGCGAAACAGAGGGGCCGAAACAGAGGGCGGCAAACAGAAGGGCCGAAACAGAGGGTCTGAAACAGAGGGCGCGAAACAGAGGGCGCGAAACAGAGGGCGAGAAACAGAGGGTCTGAAAAAGAGGGTCTGAAACAGAGGGTAGCAAACAGAGGGGCTGAAACAGAGGGCGAGAAACAGAGGGTCTGAAACAGAGGGTCTGAAACAGAGGGGCTGAAACAGAGGGTCTGAAACAGAGGGTGAGAAACAGAGGGCGAGAAACAGAGGGGCTGAAACAGAGGGGCTGAAACAGAGGGGCTGAAACAGAGGGCGAGAAACAGAGGGGCTGAAACAGAGGGGCTGAAACAGAGGGGCTGAAACAGAGGGGCTGAAACAGAGGGCACGAAACAGAGGGTCTGAAACAGAGGGCGAGAAACAGAGGGGCCGAAACAGAGTGTCTGAAACAGAGGGCGCGAAACAGAGGGCGCGAAGCATAGGGGGCGAAACAGAGGGCGAGAAACAGAGGGTCTGAAACAGAGGGGCTGAAACAGAGGGCGTGAAAGAGAGGGCGCGAAACAGAAGGCGCGAAACAGAGGGCGAGAAACAGAGGGGCCGAAACAGAGGGTGAGAAACAGAGTGGCCGAAACAGAGGGCGAGAAACAGAGGGTCTGAAACAGCATCTGAAACAGAGGGTCTGAAACAGAGGGCCCGAAACAGAGGGCGCGAAACAGAGGGCGAGAAACAGAGGGTCTGAAACAGAGGGCGTGAAACAGAGGGCCTGAAACACAGGGTCTGAAACAGACGGTCTGAAACAGAGGGTCTGAAACAGAGGGCGAGAAACAGAGGGACTGAAAGAGAGGGCGAGAAACAGAGGGTATGAAACAGTGGGTCTGAAACAGAGGGGCTGAAACAGAGGGCGAGAAACAGAGGGCGAGAAACAGAGGGCGAGAAACAGAGGGTCTGAAACAGAGGGGCTGAAACAGAGGGGCTGAAACAGAGGGCGAGAAACAGAGGGTCTGAAACAGAGTGCGAGAAACAGAGGGGCCGAAACAGAGGGCGAGAAACAGAGGGGCCGAAACAGAGGGCGAGAAACAGAGGGTCTGAAACAGTGGGTCTGAAACAGAGGGTCTGAAACAGAGGGGCCGAAACAGAGGGTGAGAAACAGAGGGTCTGAAACAGAGGGTGCGAAACAGAGGGTGAGAAACAGAGGGTCTGAAACAGAGGGTCTGAAACGGAGGGTCTGAAACAGAGGGCGCTAAACAGAGGGTCTGAAACAGAGGGGCTGAAACGGAGGGCGAGAAACAGAGGGTCTGAAACAGAGGGGCTGAAACAGAGGGTGAGAAACAGAGGGTCTGAAACAGAGGGTCTGAAACAGAGGGTCTGAAACAGAGGGGGCGAAACAGAGGGGCCGAAACAGAGGGCGAGAAACAGAGGGGCCGAAACAGAATGCGAGAAACAGAGGGCGAGAAACAGAGGGTCTGAAACAGAGGGGTTGAAACAGAGGGCGAGAAACAGAGCGTCTGAAACAGAGGGTCTGAAACAGAGGGTCTGAAACAGAGGGCGCGAAACAGAGGGGCCGAAACAGAGGGCGAGAAACAGAGGGGCCGAAACAGACGGCGAGAAACAGAGGGTCTGAAACAGAGGGTCTGAAACAGAAGGTCTGAAACAGAGGGGCTGAAACAGACGGGCTGAAACAGAGGGTCTGAAACAGAGGGGCTGAAACAGAGGGGCTGAAACAGAGGGTCTGAAACAGAGGGGCTGAAACAGAGGGTCTGAAACAGAGGGGCTGAAACAGAGGGCGCGAAACAGAGAGTCTGAAACAGAGGGCGCGAAACTGACGGCGCAAAACAGAGGGGCTGAAACCGATGGGCTGAAACAGAGGGTCTGAAACAGAGGGTCTGAAACAGTGGGCACGAAACAGAGGGTCTGAAACAGCGTGTCTGAAACAGAGGGTCTGAAGCAGAGGGGCTGGAACAGAGGGGCTGAAACAGAGGGCGCGAAACAGAGAGTCTGAAACAGAGGGCGCGAAACTGACGGCGCAAAACAGAGGGGCTGAAACCGAGGGGCTGAAACAGAGGGTCTGAAACAGAGGGTCTGAAACAGTGGGCACGAAACAGAGGGTCTGAAACAGCGTGTCTGAAACAGAGGGTCTGAAGCAGAGGGGCTGGAACAGAGGGCGCGAAACTGAGTATCTGAAACAGAGGGGCTGAAACAGAGGGCGCGAAACAGAGGGTCTGAAGCAGATGGCGGGAAACAGAGGGCGCGAAACAGAGGGCGAGAAACAGAGTGTCTGAAATAGAGGGTCTGAAACAGAGGGTCTGAAACAGAGGGGCTGAAAGAGAGGGGCTGAATCAGAGGGCGAGAAACAGAGGGGCTGAAACAGAGGGGCTGAAACAGAGGGGCTGAAACAGAGGGGGCGAAACAGAGGGTCGGAAACAGAGGGCGAGAAACAGAGTGTCTGAAATAGAGGGTCTGAAACAGAGGGTCTGAAACAGAGGGGCTGAAACAGAGGGGCTGAATCAGAGGGTGAGAAACAGAGGGTCTGAAACAGAGGGGCTGAAACAGAGGGCGCGAAAGAGAGGGCGCGAAACAGAAGGCGCGAAACAGAGGGCGAGAAACAGAGGGGCCGAAACAGAGGGGCTGAAACAGAGTGGCCGAAACAGAGGGCGAGAAACAGAGGGTCTGAAACAGAGCGTCTGAAACAGAGCGTCTGAAACAGAGGGCCCGAAACAGAGGGCGCGAAACAGAGGGCGAGAAACAGAGGGTCTGAAACAGAGGGCGTGAAACAGAGGGCCTGAAACACAGGGTCTGAAACAGACGGTCTGAAACAGAGGGTCTGAAACAGAGGGCGAGAAACAGAGGGACTGAAACAGAGGGCGAGAAACAGAGGGTATGAAACAGTGGGTCTGAAAGAGAGGGGCTGAAACAGAGGGCGAGAAACAGAGGGCGAGAAACAGAGGGCGAGAAACAGAGGGTCTGAAACAGAGGGGCTGAAACAGAGGGGCTGAAACAGAGGGCGAGAAACAGAGGGGCCGAAACAGAGGGCGAGAAACAGAGGGGCCGAAACAGAGGTCGAGAAACAGAGGGTCTGAAACAGTGGGTCTGAAACAGAGGGTCTGAAACAGAGGGGCCGAAACAGAGGGTGAGAAACAGAGGGTCTGAAACAGAGGGTGCGAAACAGAGGGCGAGAAACAGAGGGTCTGAAACAGAGGGTCTGAAACGGAGGGTCTGAAACAGAGGGCGCTAAACAGAGGGTCTGAAACAGAGGGGCTGAAACGGAGGGCGAGAAACAGAGGGTCTGAAACAGAGGGGCTGAAACAGAGGGTGAGAAACAGAGGGTCTGAAACAGAGGGTCTGAAACAGAGGGTCTGAAACAGAGGGGGCGAAACAGAGTGGCCGAAACAGAGGGCGAGAAACAGAGGGGCCGAAACAGACGGCGAGAAACAGAGGGTCTGAAACAGAGGGTCTGAAACAGAAGGTCTGAAACAGAGGGGCTGAAACAGAGGGGCTGAAACAGAGGGTCTGAAACAAAGGGGCTGAAACAGAGGGCGAGAAACAGAGGGTCTGAAACAGAGGGGCTGAAACAGATGGTCTGAAACAGAGGGGCTGAAACAGAGGGTCTGAAACAGAGGGGCTGAAACAGAGGGCGCGAAACAGAGAGTCTGAAACAGAGGGCGCGAAACAGACGGCCCAAAACAGAGGGGCTGAAACCGAGGGGCTGAAACAGAGGGTCTGAAACAGAGGGTCTGAAACAGTGGGCACGAAACAGAGGGTCTGAAACAGCGTGTCTGAAACAGAGGGTCTGAAGCAGAGGGGCTGAAACAGAGGGCGCGAAACTGAGTATCTGAAACAGAGGGGCTGAAACAGAGGGCGCGAAACAGAGGGTCTGAAGCAGATGGCGGGAAACAGACGGCGCGAAACAGAGGGCGAGAAACAGAGTGTCTGAAATAGAGGGTCTGAAACAGAGGGTCTGAAACAGAGGGGCTGAAACAGAGGGGCTGAATCAGAGGGCGAGAAACAGAGGGGCTGAAACAGAGGGGCTGAAACAGAGGGGCTGAAACAGAGGGGGCGAAACAGAGGGTCGGAAACAGAGGGCGAGAAACAGAGGGGCCGAAACAGAGGGCGAGAAACAGAGGGGCTGAAACAGAGGGCGAGAAAGAGAGGGGCCGAAACAGAGGGCGAGAAACAGAGGGGCCGAAACAGAGGGCGAGAAACAGAGGGTATGAAACAGAGGGCCTGAAACAGAGGGTCGGAAACAGAGGGGCTGAAACAGAGGGCGCGAAACAGAGGGCGCGAAACAGAGGGCGAGAAACAGAGGGTCTGAAAAGAGGGTCTGAAACAGAGGGCGTGAAACAGAGGGTCTGAAACAGAAGGTCTGAAACAGAGGGCACGAAACAGAGGGTCTGAAACAGAGGGCGAGAAACAGAGGGGCCGAAACAGAGTGTCTGAAACAGAGGGCACGAAACAGAGGGCGCGAAGCCAAGTGGGCGAAACAGAGGGCGAGAAACAGAGGGTCTGAAACAGAGGGGCTGAAACAGAGGGCGCGAAAGAGAGGGCGCGAAACAGAAGGCGCGAAACAGAGGGCGAGAAACAGAGGGGCCGAAACAGAGGGTGAGATACAGAGTGGCCGAAACAGAGGGCGAGAAACAGAGGGTCTGAAACAGAGCGTCTGAAACAGAGGGTCTGAAACAGAGGGCCCGAAACAGAGGGCGCGAAACAGAGGGCGAGAAAGAGAGGGTCTGAAACAGAGGGCGTGAAACAGAGGGCCTGAAACACAGGGTCTGAAACAGACGGTCTGAAAAAGAGGGTCTGAAACAGAGGGCGAGAAACAGAGGGACTGAAACAGAGGGCGAGAAACAGAGGGTATGAAACAGTGGGTCTGAAACAGAGGGGCTGAAACAGAGGGCGAGAAACAGAGGGCGAGAAACAGAGGGCGAGAAACAGAGGGTCTGAAACAGAGGGGTTGAAACAGAGGGGCTGAAACAGAGGGCGAGAAACAGAGGGTCTGAAACAGAGGGCGAGAAACAGAGGGGCCGAAACAGAGGGCGAGAAACAGAGGGGCCGAAACAGAGGGCGAGAAACAGAGGGTCTGAAACAGTGGGTCTGAAACAGAGGGTCTGAAACAGAGGGGCCGAAACAGACGGCGAGAAACAGAGGGTCTGAAACAGAGGGTGCGAAACAGAGGGCGAGAAACAGAGGGTCTGAAACAGAGGGTCTGAAACGGAGGGGCTGAAACAGATGGTCTGAAACAGAGGGGCTGAAACAGAGGGGCTGAAACAGAGGGGCTGAAACAGAGGGCGCGAAACAGAGAGTCTGAAACAGAGGGCGCGAAACTGACGGCGCAAAACAGACGGGCTGAAACCGAGGGGCTGAAACAGAGGGTCTGAAACAGAGGGTCTGAAACAGTGGGCACGAAACAGAGGGTCTGAAACAGCGTGTCTGAAACAGAGGGTCTGAAGCAGAGGGGCTGAAACAGAGGGCGCTAAACTGAGTATCTGAAACAGAGGGGCTGAAACAGAGGGCGCGAAACAGAGGGTCTGAAGCAGATGGCGGGAAACAGAGGGCGCGAAACAGACGGCGAGAAACAGAGTGTCTGAAATAGAGGGTCTGAAACAGAGGGTCTGAAACAGAGGGGCTGAAAGAGAGGGGCTGAATCAGAGGGCGAGAAACAGAGGGGCTGAAACAGAGGGGCTGAAACAGAGGGGCTGAAACAGAGGGGGCGAAACAGAGGGTCGGAAACAGAGGGCGAGAAACAGAGGGGCCGAAACAGAGGGCGAGAAAGAGAGGGGCCGAAACAGAGGGCGAGAAAGAGAGGGGCCGAAACAGAGGGCGAGAAACAGAGGGGCCGAAACAGAGGGCGAGAAACAGAGGGTATGAAACAGAGGGCCTGAAACAGAGCGTCTGAAACAGAGGGGCTGAAACAGAGGGCGCGAAACAGAGGGCGCGAAACAGAGGGCGAGAAACAGAGGGTCTGAAACAGAGGGTCTGAAACAGAGGGCGTGAAACAGAGGGTCTGAAACAGAGGGTCTGAAACAGAGGGCACGAAACAGAGGGTCTGAAACAGAGGGCGAGAAACAGAGGGGCCGAAACAGAGTGTCTGAAACAGAGGGCGCGAAACAGAGGGCGCGAAGCCTAGGGGGCGAAACAGAGGGCGAGAAACAGAGGGTCTGAAACAGAGGGGCTGAAACAGAGGGGCTGAAACAGAGGGCGAGAAACAGAGGGCGAGAAACAGAGGGCGAGAAACAGAGGGTCTGAAACAGAGGGGCTGAAACAGAGGGCGCGAAAGAGAGGGCGCGAAACAGAAGGCACGAAACAGAGGGCGAGAAACAGAGGGGCCGAAACAGAGGGTGAGAAACAGAGTGGCCGAAACAGAGGGCGAGAAACAGAGGGTCTGAAACAGAGCGTCTGAAACAGAGGGTCTGAAACAGAGGGCCCGAAACAGAGGGCGCGAAACATAGGGCGAGAAACAGAGGGTCTGAAACAGAGGGCGTGAAACAGAGGGCCTGAAACACAGGGTCTGAAACAGACGGTCTGAAAAAGAGGGTCTGAAACAGAGGCCGAGAAACAGAGGGACTGAAACAGAGGGCGAGAAACAGAGGGTATGAAACAGTGGGTCTGAAACAGAGGGGCTGAAACAGAGGGCGAGAAACAGAGGGCGAGAAACAGAGGGCGAGAAACAGAGGGTCTGAAACAGAGGGGCTGAAACAGAGGGGCTGAAACAGAGGGCGAGAAACAGAGGGTCTGAAACAGAGGGCGAGAAACAGAGGGGCCGAAACAGAGGGCGAGAAACAGAGGGGCCGAAACAGAGGGCGAGAAACAGAGGGTCTGAAACAGTGGGTCTGAAACAGAGGGTCTGAAACAGAGGGGCCGAAACAGAGGGTGAGAAACAGAGGGTCTGAAACAGAGGGTGCGAAACAGAGGGCGAGAAACAGAGGGTCTGAAACAGAGGGTCTGAAACGGAGGGTCTGAAACAGAGGGCGCTAAACAGAGGGTCTGAAACAGAGGGGCTGAAACGGAGGGCGAGAAACAGAGGGTCTGAAACAGAGGGACTGAAACAGAGGGTGAGAAACATAGGGTCTGAAACAGAGGGTCTGAAACAGAGGGTCTGAAACAGAGGGGGCGAAACAGAGGGGCCGAAACAGAGGGCGAGAAACAGAGGGGCCGAAACAGAATGCGAGAAACAGAGGGCGAGAAACAGAGCGTCTGAAACAGAGGGTCTGAAACAGAGGGTCTGAAACAGAGGGCGCGAAACAGAGGGGCCGAAACAGAGGGTCTGAAACAGAGGGGCCGAAACAGACGGCGAGAAACAGAGGGTCTGAAACAGAGGGTCTGAAACAGAAGGTCTGAAACAGAGGGGCTGAAACAGAGGGGCTGAAACAGAGGGTCTGAAACAGAGGGGCTGAAACAGATGGTCTGAAACAGAGGGGCTGAAACAGAGGGTCTGAAACAGAGGGGCTGAAACAGAGGGCACGAAACAGAGAGTCTGAAACAGAGGGCGCGAAACAGACGGCGCAAAACAGAGGGGCTGAAACCGAGGGGCTGAAACAGAGGGTCTGAAACAGAGGGTCTGAAACAGTGGGCACGAAACAGAGGGTCTGAAACAGCGTGTCTGAAACAGAGGGTCTGAAGCAGAGGGGCTGAAACAGAGGGCGCGAAACTGAGTATCTGAAACAGAGGGGCTGAAACAGAGGGCGCGAAACAGAGGGTCTGAAGCAGATGGCGGGAAACAGAGGGCGCGAAACAGAGGGCGAGAAACAGAGTGTCTGAAATAGAGGGTCTGAAACAGAGGGTCTGAAACAGAGGGGCTGAAACAGAGGGGCTGAATCAGAGGGCGAGAAACAGAGGGGCTGAAACAGAGGGGCTGAAACAGAGGGGCTGAAACAGAGGGGGCGAAACAGAGGGTCAGAAACAGAGGGCGAGAAACAGAGTGGCCGAAACAGAGGGCGAGAAACAGAGGGGCCGAAACAGAGGGCGAGAAAGAGAGGGGCCGAAACAGAGGGCGAGAATCAGAGGGGCCGAAACAGAGGGGCCGAAACAGAGGGCGAGAAACAGAGGGTCTGAAACAGTGGGTCTGAAACAGAGGGTCTGAAACAGAGGGGCCGAAACAGAGGGTGAGAAACAGAGGGTCTGAAACAGAGGGTGCGAAACAGAGGGCGAGAAACAGAGGGTCTGAAACAGAGGGTCTGAAACGGAGGGTCTGAAACAGAGGGCGCTAAACAGAGGGTCTGAAACAGAGGGGCTGAAACGGAGGGCGAGAAACAGAGGGTCTGAAACAGAGGGGCTGAAACAGAGGGTGAGAAACAGAGGGTCTGAAACAGAGGGTCTGAAACAGAGGGTCTGAAACAGAGGGGGCGAAACAGAGGTGCCGAAACAGAGGTCGAGAAACAGAGGGGCCGAAACAGAATGCGAGAAACAGAGGGCGAGAAACAGAGGGTCTGAAACAGAGGGGTTGAAACAGAGGGCGAGAAACAGAGCGTCTGAAACAGAGGGTCTGAAACAGAGGGTCTGAAACAGAGGGCGCAAATCAGAGGGGCCGAAACAGAGGGCGAGAAACAGAGGGGCCGAAACAGACGGCGAGAAACAGAGGGTCTGAAACAGAGGGTCTGAAACAGAAGGTCTGAAACAGAGGGGCTGAAACAGAGGGTCTGAAACAGAGGGTCTGAAACAGAGGGGCTGAAACAGATGGTCTGAAACAGAGGGGCTGAAACAGAGGGTCTGAAACAGAGGGGCTGAAACAGAGGGCGCGAAACAGAGAGTCTGAAACAGAGGGCGTGAAACAGACGGCGCAAAACAGAGGGGCTGAAACCGAGGGGCTGAAACAGAGGGTCTGAAACAGAGGGTCTGAAACAGTGGGCACGAAACAGAGGGTCTGAAACAGCGTGTCTGAAACAGAGGGTCTGAAGCAGAGGGGCTGAAACAGAGGGCGCGAAACTGAGTATCTGAAACAGAGGGGCTGAAACAGAGGGCGCGAAACAGAGGGTCTGAAGCAGATGGCGGGAAACAGAGGGCGCGAAACAGAGGGCGAGAAACAGAGTGTCTGAAATAGAGGGTCTGAAACAGAGGGTCTGAAACAGAGGGGCTGAAACAGAGGGGCTGAATCAGAGGGCGAGAAACAGAGGGGCTGAAACAGAGGGGCTGAAACAGAGGGGCTGAAACAGAGGGGGCGAAACAGAGGGTCGGAAACAGAGGGCGAGAAACAGAGGGGCCGAAACAGAGGGCGAGAAACAGAGGGGCCGAAACAGAGGGCGAGAAAGAGAGGGGCCGAAACAGAGGGCGAGAAACAGAGGGGCCGAAACAGAGGGGCCGAAACAGAGGGCGAGAAACAGAGGGTCTGAAACAGTGGGTCTGAAACAGAGGGTCTGAATCAGAGGGGCCGAAACAGAGGGTGAGAAACAGAGGGTCTGAAACAGAGGGTGCGAAACAGAGGGCGAGAAACAGAGGGTCTGAAACAGAGGGTCTGAAACGGAGGGTCTGAAACAGAGGGCGCTAAACAGAGGGTCTGAAACAGAGGGGCTGAAACGGAGGGCGAGAAACAGAGCGTCTGAAACAGAGGGGCTGAAACAGAGGGTGAGAAACAGAGGGTCTGAAACAGAGGGTCTGAAACAGAGGGTCTGAAACAGAGGGGGCGAAACAGAGGTGCCGAAACAAAGGTCGAGAAACAGAGGGGCCGAAACAGAATGCGAGAAACAGAGGGCGAGAAACAGAGGGTCTGAAACAGAGGGGTTGAAACAGAGGGCGAGAAAGAGAGCGTCTGAAACAGAGGGTCTGAAACAGAGGGTCTGAAACAGAGGGCGCGAAACAGAGGGGCCGAAACAGAGGGCGAGAAACAGAGGGGCCGAAACAGACGGCGAGAAACAGAGGGTCTGAAACAGAGGGTCTGAAACAGAAGGTCTGAAACAGAGGGGCTGAAACAGAGGGGCTGAAACAGAGGGTCTGAAACAGAGGGGCTGAAACAGAGGGCGAGAAACAGAGGGTCTGAAACAGAGGGCCTGAAACAGATGGTCTGAAACAGAGGGGCTGAAACAGAGGGTCTGAAACAGAGGGGCTGAAACAGAGGGCGCGAAACAGTGAGTCTGAAACAGAGGGCGCGATACAGAGAGTCTGAAACAGAGGGGCTGAAACCGAGGGGCTGAAAATGAGTGTCTGAAACAGAGGCTCTGAAACAGTGGGCACGAAACAGAGGGTCTGAAACAGCGTGTCTGAAACAGAGGGTCTGAAGCAGAGGGGCTGAAACAGAGGGCGCGAAACTGAGTATCTGAAACAGAGGGGCTGAAACAGAGGGCGCGAAACAGAGGGTCTGAAGCAGATGGCGGGAAACAGAGGGCGCGAAACAGAGGGCGAGAAACAGAGTGTCTGAAATAGAGGGTCTGAAACAGAGGGTCTGAAACAGAGGGGCTGAAACAGAGGGGCTGAATCAGAGGGCGAGAAACAGAGGGGCTGAAACAGAGGGGCTGAAACAGAGGGGCTGAAACAGAGGGGGCGAAACAGAGGGTCGGAAACAGAGGGCGAGAAACAGAGGGGCCGAAACAGAGGGGCTGAAAATGAGTGTCTGAAACAGAGGGTCTGAAACAGTGGGCACGAAACAGAGGGTCTGAAACAGCGTGTCTGAAACAGAGGGTCTGAAGCAGAGGGGCTGAAACAGAGGGCGCGAAACTGAGTATCTGAAACAGAGGGGCAGAAACAGAGGGCGCGAAACAGAGGGTCTGAAGCAGATGGCGGGAAACAGAGGGCGCGAAACAGAGGGCGAGAAACAGAGTGTCTGAAATAGAGGGTCTGAAACAGAGGGGCTGAAACAGAGGGGCTGAAACAGAGGGGCTGAATCAGAGGGCGAGAAACAGAGGGGCTGAAACAGAGGGGCTGAAACAGAGGGGCTGAAACAGAGGGGGCGAAACAGATGGTCGGAAACAGAGGGCGAGAAACAGAGGGGCCGAAACAGAGGGCGAGAAACAGAGGGGCCGAAACAGAGGGCGAGAAAGAGAGGGGCCGAAACAGAGGGCGAGAAACAGAGGGGCCGAAACAGAGGGCGAGAAACAGAGGGTATGAAACAGAGGGCCTGAAACAGAGGGTCTGAAACAGAGGTGCTGAAACAGAGGGCGCGAAACAGAGGGCGCGAAACAGAGGGCGAGAAACAGAGGGTCTGAAACAGAGGGTCTGAAACAGAGGGCGTGAAACAGAGGGTCTGAAACGGAGGGTCTGAAACAGAGGGCACGAAACAGAGGGTCTGAAACAGAGGGCGAGAAACAGAGGGGCCGAAACAGAGTGTCTGAAACAGAGGGCGCGAAACAGAGGGCGCGAAGCCTAGGGGGCGAAACAGAGGGCGAGAAACAGAGGGTCTGAAACAGAGGGGCTAAAACAGAGGGGCTGAAACAGAGGGCGAGAAACAGAGGGCGAGAAACAGAGGGCGAGAAACAGAGGGTCTGAAACAGAGGGGCTGAAACAGAGGGCGCGAAAGAGAGGGCGCGAAACAGAAGGCGCGAAACAGAGGGCGAGAAACAGAGGGGCCGAAACAGAGGGTGAGAAACAGGGTGGCCGAAACAGAGGGCGAGAAACAGAGGGTCTGAAACAGAGCGTCTGAAACAGAGGGTCTGAAACAGAGGGCCCGAAACAGAGGGCGCGAAACAGAGGGCGAGAAACAGAGGGTCTGAAACAGAGGGCGTGAAACAGAGGGCCTGAAACACAGGGTCTGAAACAGACGGTCTGAAAAAGAGGGTCTGAAACAGAGGCCGAGAAACAGAGGGACTGAAACAGAGGGCGTGAAACAGAGGGTATGAAACAGTGGGTCTGAAACAGAGGGGCTGAAACAGAGGGCGAGAAACAGAGGGCGAGAAACAGAGGGCGAGAAACAGAGGGTCTGAAACAGAGGGGCTGAAACAGAGGGGCTGAAACAGAGGGCGAGAAACAGAGTGTCTGAAACAGAGGGCGAGAAACAGAGGGGCCGAAACAGAGGGCGAGAAACAGAGGGGCCGAAACAGAGGGCGAGAAACAGAGGGTCTGAAACAGTGGGTCTGAAACAGAGGGTCTGAAACAGAGGGGCCGAAACAGAGGGTGAGAAACAGAGGGTCTGAAACAGAGGGTGCGAAACAGAGGGCGAGAAACAGAGGGTCTGAAACAGAGGGTCTGAAACGGAGGGTCTGAAACAGAGGGCGCTAAACAGAGGGTCTGAAACAGAGGGGCTGAAACGGAGGGCGAGAAACAGAGGGTCTGAAACAGAGGGACTGAAACAGAGGGTGAGAAACATAGGGTCTGAAACAGAGGGTCTGAAACAGAGGGTCTGAAACAGAGGGGGCGAAACAGAGGGGCCGAAACAGAGGGCGAGAAACAGAGGGGCCGAAACAGAATGCGAGAAACAGAGGGCGAGAAACAGAGGGTCTGAAACAGAGGGGTTGAAACAGAGGGCGAGAAACAGAGCGTCTGAAACAGAGGGTCTGAAACAAAGGGTCTGAAACAGAGGGCGCGAAACAGAGGGGCCGAAACAGAGGGCGAGAAACAGAGGGGCCGAAACAGACGGCGAGAAACAGAGGGTCTGAAACAGAGGGTCTGAAACAGAAGGTCTGAAACAGAGGGGCTGAAACAGAGGGGCTGAAACAGAGGGTCTGAAACAGAGGGGCTGAAACAGATGGTCTGAAACAGAGGGGCTGAAACAGAGGGTCTGAAACAGAGGGGCTGAAACAGAGGGCGCGAAACAGAGAGTCTGAAACAGAGGGCGCGAAACAGACGGCGCAAAACAGAGGGGCTGAAACCGAGGGGCTGAGACAGAGGGTCTGAAAAAGAGGGTCTGAAACAGTGGGCACGAAACAGAGGGTCTGAAACAGCGTGTCTGAAACAGAGGGTCTGAAGCAGAGGGGCTGAAACAGAGGGCGCGAAACTGAGTATCTGAAACAGAGGGGCTGAAACAGAGGGCGCGAAACAGAGGGTCTGAAGCAGATGGCGGGAAACAGAGGGCGCGAAACAGAGGGCGAGAAACAGAGTGTCTGAAATAGAGGGTCTGAAACAGAGGGGCTGAAACAGAGGGGCTGAAACAGAGGGGCTGAATCAGAGGGCGAGAAACAGAGGGGCTGAAACAGAGGGGCTGAAACAGAGGGGCTGAAACAGAGGGGGCGAAACAGAGGGTCGGAAACAGAGGGCGAGAAACAGAGGGGCCGAAACAGAGGGCGAGAAACAGAGGGGCCGAAACAGAGGGCGAGAAAGAGAGGGGCCGAAACAGAGGGCGAGAAACAGAGGGGCCGAAACAGAGGGCGAGAAACAGAGGGTATGAAACAGAGGGCCTGAAACAGAGGGTCTGAAACAGAGGGGCTGAAACAGAGGGCGCGAAACAGAGGGCGCGAAACAGAGGGCGAGAAACAGAGGGTCTGAAACAGAGGGTCTGAACCAGAGGGCGTGAAACAGAGGGTCTGAAACAGAGGGTCTGAAACAGAGGGCACGAAACAGAGGGTCTGAAACAGAGGGCGAGAAACAGAGGGTATGAAACAGTGGGTCTGAAACAGAGGGGCTGAAACAGAGGGCGAGAAACAGAGGGCGAGAAACAGAGGGCGAGAAACAGAGGGTCTGAAACAGAGGGGCTGAAACAGAGGGACTGAAACAGAGGGCGAGAAACAGAGGGTCTGAAACAGAGGGCGAGAAACAGAGGGGCCGAAACAGAGGGCGAGAAACAGAGGGTGCGAAACAGAGGGCGAGAAACAGAGGGTCTGAAACAGTGGGTCTGAAACGGAGGGTCTGAAACAGAGGGCGCTAAACAGAGGGTCTGAAACAGAGGGGCTGAAACGGAGGGCGAGAAACAGAGGGTCTGAAACAGAGGGGCTGAAACAGAGGGTGAGAAACAGAGGGTCTGAAACAGAGGGTCTGAAACAGAGGGTCTGAAACAGAGGGGCTGAAACAGAGGGGCTGAAACAGAGGGCGAGAAACAGAGGGTCTGAAACAGAGGGCACGAAACAGAGGGTCTGAAACAGCGTGTCTGAAACAGAGGGTCTGAAGCAGAGGGGCTGAAACAGAGGGCGCGAAACTGAGTATCTGAAACAGAGGGGCTGAAACAGAGGGCGCGAAACAGAGGGTCTGAAGCAGATGGCGGGAAACAGAGGGCGCGAAACAGAGGGCGAGAAACAGAGTGTCTGAAATAGAGGGTCTGAAACAGAGGGGCTGAAACAGAGGGGCTGAAACAGAGGGGCTGAATCAGAGGGCGAGAAACAGAGGGGCTGAAACAGAGGGGCTGAAACAGAGGGGCTGAAACGGAGGGGGCGAAACAGAGGGTCGGAAACAGAGGGCGAGAAACAGAGGGGCCGAAACAGAGGGCGAGAAACAGAGGGGCCGAAACAGAGGGCGAGAAAGAGAGGGGCCGAAACAGAGGGCGAGAAACAGAGGGGCCGAAACAGAGGGCGAGAAACAGAGGGTCTGAAACAGAGGGTCTGAAACAGAGGGCGTGAAACAGAGGGTCTGAAACAGAGTGTCTGAAACACAGGGCACGAAACAGAGGGTCTGAAACAGAGGGTCTGAAACAAAGGGTCTGAAACAGAGGGCGCGAAACAGAGGGGCCGAAACAGAGGGCGAGAAACAGAGGGGCCGAAACAGACGGCGAGAAACAGAGGGTCTGAAACAGAGGGTCTGAAACAGAAGGTCTGAAACAGAGGGGCTGAAACAGAGGGGCTGAAACAGAGGGTCTGAAACAGAGGGGCTGAAACAGATGGTCTGAAACAGAGGGGCTGAAACAGAGGGTCTGAAACAGAGGGGCTGAAACAGAGGGCGCGAAACAGAGAGTCTGAAACAGAGGGCGCGAAACAGACGGCGCAAAACAGAGGGGCTGAAACCGAGGGGCTGAGACAGAGGGTCTGAAAAAGAGGGTCTGAAACAGTGGGCACGAAACAGAGGGTCTGAAACAGCGTGTCTGAAACAGAGGGTCTGAAGCAGAGGGGCTGAAACAGAGGGCGCGAAACTGAGTATCTGAAACAGAGGGGCTGAAACAGAGGGCGCGAAACAGAGGGTCTGAAGCAGATGGCGGGAAACAGAGGGCGCGAAACAGAGGGCGAGAAACAGAGTGTCTGAAATAGAGGGTCTGAAACAGAGGGGCTGAAACAGAGGGGCTGAAACAGAGGGGCTGAATCAGAGGGCGAGAAACAGAGGGGCTGAAACAGAGGGGCTGAAACAGAGGGGCTGAAACAGAGGGGGCGAAACAGAGGGTCGGAAACAGAGGGCGAGAAACAGAGGGGCCGAAACAGAGGGCGAGAAACAGAGGGGCCGAAACAGAGGGCGAGAAAGAGAGGGGCCGAAACAGAGGGCGAGAAACAGAGGGGCCGAAACAGAGGGCGAGAAACAGAGGGTATGAAACAGAGGGCCTGAAACAGAGGGTCTGAAACAGAGGGGCTGAAACAGAGGGCGCGAAACAGAGGGCGCGAAACAGAGGGCGAGAAACAGAGGGTCTGAAACAGAGGGTCTGAACCAGAGGGCGTGAAACAGAGGGTCTGAAACAGAGGGTCTGAAACAGAGGGCACGAAACAGAGGGTCTGAAACAGAGGGCGAGAAACAGAGGGTATGAAACAGTGGGTCTGAAACAGAGGGGCTGAAACAGAGGGCGAGAAACAGAGGGCGAGAAACAGAGGGCGAGAAACAGAGGGTCTGAAACAGAGGGGCTGAAACAGAGGGACTGAAACAGAGGGCGAGAAACAGAGGGTCTGAAACAGAGGGCGAGAAACAGAGGGGCCGAAACAGAGGGCGAGAAACAGAGGGTGCGAAACAGAGGGCGAGAAACAGAGGGTCTGAAACAGTGGGTCTGAAACGGAGGGTCTGAAACAGAGGGCGCTAAACAGAGGGTCTGAAACAGAGGGGCTGAAACGGAGGGCGAGAAACAGAGGGTCTGAAACAGAGGGGCTGAAACAGAGGGTGAGAAACAGAGGGTCTGAAACAGAGGGTCTGAAACAGAGGGTCTGAAACAGAGGGGCTGAAACAGAGGGGCTGAAACAGAGGGCGAGAAACAGAGGGTCTGAAACAGAGGGCACGAAACAGAGGGTCTGAAACAGCGTGTCTGAAACAGAGGGTCTGAAGCAGAGGGGCTGAAACAGAGGGCGCGAAACTGAGTATCTGAAACAGAGGGGCTGAAACAGAGGGCGCGAAACAGAGGGTCTGAAGCAGATGGCGGGAAACAGAGGGCGCGAAACAGAGGGCGAGAAACAGAGTGTCTGAAATAGAGGGTCTGAAACAGAGGGGCTGAAACAGAGGGGCTGAAACAGAGGGGCTGAATCAGAGGGCGAGAAACAGAGGGGCTGAAACAGAGGGGCTGAAACAGAGGGGCTGAAACGGAGGGGGCGAAACAGAGGGTCGGAAACAGAGGGCGAGAAACAGAGGGGCCGAAACAGAGGGCGAGAAACAGAGGGGCCGAAACAGAGGGCGAGAAAGAGAGGGGCCGAAACAGAGGGCGAGAAACAGAGGGGCCGAAACAGAGGGCGAGAAACAGAGGGTCTGAAACAGAGGGTCTGAAACAGAGGGCGTGAAACAGAGGGTCTGAAACAGAGTGTCTGAAACACAGGGCACGAAACAGAGGGTCTGAAACAGAGGGCGAGAAACAGAGGGGCCGAAACAGAGTGTCTGAAACAGAGGGCGCGAAACAGAGGGCGCGAAGCCTAGGGGGCGAAACAGAGGGCGAGAAACAGAGGGTCTGAAACAGAGGGGCTGAAACAGAGGGGCTGAAACAGAGGGCGAGAAACAGAGGGCGAGAAACAGAGGGCGAGAAACAGAGGGTCTGAAACAGAGGGGCTGAAACAGAGGGCGCGAAAGAGAGGGCGCGAAACAGAAGGCGCGAAACAGAGGGCGAGAAACAGAGGGGCCGAAACAGAGGGTGAGAAACAGAGTGGCCGAAACAGAGGGCTAGAAACAGAGGGTCTGAAACAGAGCGTCTGAAACAGAGGGTCTGAAGCAGAGGGGCTGAAACAGAGGGCGCGAAACTGAGTATCTGAAACAGAGGGGCTGAAACAGAGGGCGCGAAACAGAGGGTCTGAAGCAGATGGCGGGAAACAGAGGGCGCGAAACAGAGGGCGAGAAACAGAGTGTCTGAAATAGAGGGTCTGAAACAGAGGGTCTGAAACAGAAGGGCTGAAACAGAGGGGCTGAATCAGAGGGCGAGAAACAGAGGGGCTGAAACAGAGGGGCTGAAACAGAGGGGCTGAAACAGAGGGGGCGAAACAGAGGGTCGGAAACAGAGGGCGAGAAACAGAGGGGCCGAAACAGAGGGCGAGAAACAGAGGGGCCGAAACAGAGGGCGAGAATAAAGGGGCCGAAACAGAGGGCGAGAAACAGAGGGGCCGAAACAGAGGGCGAGAAACAGAGGGTATGAAACAGAGGGCGAGAAACAGAGCGTCTGAAACAGAGGGTCTGAAACAAAGGGTCTGAAACAGAGGGCGCGAAACAGAGGGGCCGAAACAGAGGGCGAGAAACAGAGGGGCCGAAACAGAGGGCGTGAAACAGAGGGTCTGAAACAGAGGGCGAGAAACAGAGGGGCCGAAACAGAGGGCGAGAAACAGAGGGGCCGAAACAGAGGGCGAGAAACAGAGGGTCTGAAACAGTGGGTCTGAAACAGAGGGTCTGAAACAGAGGGGCCGAAACAGAGGGTGAGAAACAGAGGGTCTGAAACAGAGGGTGCGAAACAGAGGGCACGAAACAGAGGGTCTGAAACAGAGGGCGAGAAACAGAGGGCGAGAAACAGAGGGTCTGAAACAGAGGGGCTGAAACAGAGGGGCTGAAACAGAGGGCGAGAAACAGAGGGTCTGAAACAGAGGGCGAGAAACAGAGGGGCCGAAACAGAGGGCGAGAAACAGAGGGGCCGAAACAGAGGGCGAGAAACAGAGGGTCTGAAACAGTGGGTCTGAAACAGAGGGTCTGAAACAGAGGGGCCGAAACAGAGGGTGAGAAACAGAGGGTCTGAAACAGAGGGTGCGAAACAGAGGGCGAGAAACAGAGGGTCTGAAACAGAGGGTCTGAAACGGAGGGTCTGAAACAGAGGGCGCTAAACAGAGGGTCTGAAACAGAGGGGCTGAAACGGAGGGCGAGAAACAGAGGGTCTGAAACAGAGGGACTGAAACAGAGGGTGAGAAACATAGGGTCTGAAACAGAGGGTCTGAAACAGAGGGTCTGAAACAGAGGGGGCGAAATAGAGGGGCCGAAACAGAGGGCGAGAAACAGAGGGGCCGAAACAGAATGCGAGAAACAGAGGGCGAGAAACAGAGGGTCTCAAACAGAGGGGTTGAAACAGAGGGCGAGAAACAGAGCGTCTGAAACAGAGGGTCTGAAACAAAGGGTCTGAAACAGAGGGCGCGAAACAGAGGGGCCGAAACAGAGGGCGAGAAACAGAGGGGCCGAAACAGAGGGCGAGAAACAGAGGGTCTGAAACAGAGGGTCTGAAACAGAAGGTCTGAAACAGAGGGGCTGAAACAGAGGGGCTGAAACAGCGGGTCTGAAACAGAGGGGCTGAAACAGATGGTCTGAAACAGAGGGGCTGAAACAGAGGGGCTGAAACAGAGGGCGCGAAACAGAGAGTCTTAAACAGAGGGCGCGAAACAGACGGCGCAAAACAGAGGGGCTGAAACCGAGGGGCTGAGACAGAGGGTCTGAAACAGAGGGTCTGAAACAGTGGGCACGAAACAGAGGGTCTGAAACAGCGTGTCTGAAACAGAGGGTCTGAAGCAGAGGGGCTGAAACAGAGGGCGCGAAACTGAGTATCTGAAACAGAGGGGCTGAAACAGAGGGCGCGAAACAGAGGGTCTGAAGCAGATGGCGGGAAACAGAGGGCGCGAAACAGAGGGCGAGAAACAGAGTGTCTGAAATAGAGGGTCTGAAACAGAGGGTCTGAAACAGAGGGGCTGAAACAGAGGGGCTGAATCAGAGGGCGAGAAACAGAGGGGCTGAAACAGAGGGGCTGAAACAGAGGGGCTGAAACAGAGGGGGCGAAACAGAGGGTCGGAAACAGAGGGCGAGAAACAGAGGGGCCGAAACAGAGGGCGAGAAACAGAGGGGCCGAAACAGAGGGCGAGAAAGAGAGGGGCCGAAACAGAGGGCGAGAAACAGAGGGGCCGAAACAGAGGGCGAGAAACAGAGGGTATGAAACAGAGGGCCTGAAACAGAGGGTCTGAAACAGAGGGGCTGAAACAGAGGGCGCGAAACAGAGGGCGCGAAACAGAGGGCGAGAAACAGAGGGTCTGAAACAGAGGGTCTGAACCAGAGGGCGTGAAACAGAGGGTCTGAAACAGAGGGTCTGAAACAGAGGGCACGAAACAGAGGGTCTGAAACAGAGGGCGAGAAACAGAGGGGCCGAAACAGAGTGTCTGAAACAGAGGGCGAGAAACAGAGGGGCCGAAACAGAGGGCGAGAAACAGAGGGTACGAAACAGAGGGCCTGAAACAGAGGGTCTGAAACAGAGGGGCTGAAACAGAGGGCGCGAAACAGAGGGCGCGAAACAGAAGGCGAGAAACAGAGGGTCTGAAACAGAGGGTCTGAAACAGAGGGCGTGAAACAGAGGGTCTGAAACAGAGGGTCTGAAACAGAGGGCACGAAACAGAGGGTCTGAAACAGAGGGCGTGAAACAGAGGGCCTGAAACACAGGGTCTGAAACAGACGGTCTGAAAAAGAGGGTCTGAAACAGAGGGCGAGAAACAGAGGGACTGAAACAGAGGGCGAGAAACAGAGGGTATGAAACAGTGGGTCTGAAACAGAGGGGCTGAAACAGAGGGCGAGAAACAGAGGGCGAGAAACAGAGGGCGAGAAACAGAGGGTCTCAAACAGAGGGGCTGAAACAGAGGGGCTGAAACAGAGGGCGAGAAACAGAGGGTCTGAAACAGAGGGCGAGAAACAGAGGGGCCGAAACAGAGGGCGAGAAACAGAGGGGCCGAAACAGAGGGCGAGAAACAGAGGGTCTGAAACAGTGGGTCTGAAACAGAAGGTCTGAAACAGAGGGGCTGAAACAGAGGGGCTGAAACAGCGGGTCTGAAACAGAGGGGCTGAAACAGATGGTCTGAAACAGAGGGGCTGAAACAGAGGGGCTGAAACAGAGGGCGCGAAACAGAGAGTCTTAAACAGAGGGCGCGAAACAGACGGCGCAAAACAGAGGGGCTGAAACCGAGGGGCTGAGACAGAGGGTCTGAAACAGAGGGTCTGAAACAGTGGGCACGAAACAGAGGGTCTGAAACAGCGTGTCTGAAACAGAGGGTCTGAAGCAGAGGGGCTGAAACAGAGGGCGCGAAACTGAGTATCTGAAACAGAGGGGCTGAAACAGAGGGCGCGAAACAGAGGGTCTGAAGCAGATGACGGGAAACAGAGGGCGCGAAACAGAGGTCGAGAAACAGAGGGGCCGAAACAGAATGCGAGAAACAGAGGGCGAGAAACAGAGGGTCTGAAACAGAGGGGTTGAAACAGAGGGCGAGAAACAGAGCGTCTGAAACAGAGGGTCTGAAACAGAGGGTCTGAAACAGAGGGCGCAAATCAGAGGGGCCGAAACAGAGGGCGAGAAACAGAGGGGCCGAAACAGACGGCGAGAAACAGAGGGTCTGAAACAGAGGGTCTGAAACAGAAGGTCTGAAACAGAGGGGCTGAAACAGAGGGGCTGAAACAGAGGGTCTGAAACAGAGGGGCTGAAACAGAGGGCGAGAAACAGAGGGTCTGAAACAGAGGGCCTGAAACAGATGGTCTGAAACAGAGGGGCTGAAACAGAGGGTCTGAAACAGAGGGGCTGAAACAGAGGGCGCGAAACAGTGAGTCTGAAACAGAGGGCGCGATACAGAGAGTCTGAAACAGAGGGGCTGAAACCGAGGGGCTGAAAATGAGTGTCTGAAACAGAGGCTCTGAAACAGTGGGCACGAAACAGAGGGTCTGAAACAGCGTGTCTGAAACAGAGGGTCTGAAGCAGAGGGGCTGAAACAGAGGGCGCGAAACTGAGTATCTGAAACAGAGGGGCTGAAACAGAGGGCGCGAAACAGAGGGTCTGAAGCAGATGGCGGGAAACAGAGGGCGCGAAACAGAGGGCGAGAAACAGAGTGTCTGAAATAGAGGGTCTGAAACAGAGGGTCTGAAACAGAGAGGCTGAAACAGAGGGGCTGAATCAGAGGGCGAGAAACAGAGGGGCTGAAACAGAGGGGCTGAAACAGAGGGGCTGAAACAGAGGGGGCGAAACAGAGGGTCGGAAACAGAGGGCGAGAAACAGAGGGGCCGAAACAGAGGGGCTGAAAATGAGTGTCTGAAACAGAGGGTCTGAAACAGTGGGCACGAAACAGAGGGTCTGAAACAGCGTGTCTGAAACAGAGGGTCTGAAGCAGAGGGGCTGAAACAGAGGGCGCGAAACTGAGTATCTGAAACAGAGGGGCAGAAACAGAGGGCGCGAAACAGAGGGTCTGAAGCAGATGGCGGGAAACAGAGGGCGCGAAACAGAGGGCGAGAAACAGAGTGTCTGAAATAGAGGGTCTGAAACAGAGGGGCTGAAACAGAGGGGCTGAAACAGAGGGGCTGAATCAGAGGGCGAGAAACAGAGGGGCTGAAACAGAGGGGCTGAAACAGAGGGGCTGAAACAGAGGGGGCGAAACAGATGGTCGGAAACAGAGGGCGAGAAACAGAGGGGCCGAAACAGAGGGCGAGAAACAGAGGGGCCGAAACAGAGGGCGAGAAAGAGAGGGGCCGAAACAGAGGGCGAGAAACAGAGGGGCCGAAACAGAGGGCGAGAAACAGAGGGTATGAAACAGAGGGCCTGAAACAGAGGGTCTGAAACAGAGGTGCTGAAACAGAGGGCGCGAAACAGAGGGCGCGAAACAGAGGGCGAGAAACAGAGGGTCTGAAACAGAGGGTCTGAAACAGAGGGCGTGAAACAGAGGGTCTGAAACGGAGGGTCTGAAACAGAGGGCACGAAACAGAGGGTCTGAAACAGAGGGCGAGAAACAGAGGGGCCGAAACAGAGTGTCTGAAACAGAGGGCGCGAAACAGAGGGCGCGAAGCCTAGGGGGCGAAACAGAGGGCGAGAAACAGAGGGTCTGAAACAGAGGGGCTGAAACAGAGGGGCTGAAACAGAGGGCGAGAAACAGAGGGCGAGAAACAGAGGGCGAGAAACAGAGGGTCTGAAACAGAGGGGCTGAAACAGAGGGCGCGAAAGAGAGGGCGCGAAACAGAAGGCGCGAAACAGAGGGCGAGAAACAGAGGGGCCGAAACAGAGGGTGAGAAACAGGGTGGCCGAAACAGAGGGCGAGAAACAGAGGGTCTGAAACAGAGCGTCTGAAACAGAGGGTCTGAAACAGAGGGCCCGAAACAGAGGGCGCGAAACAGAGGGCGAGAAACAGAGGGTCTGAAACAGAGGGCGTGAAACAGAGGGCCTGAAACACAGGGTCTGAAACAGACGGTCTGAAAAAGAGGGTCTGAAACAGAGGCCGAGAAACAGAGGGACTGAAACAGAGGGCGTGAAACAGAGGGTATGAAACAGTGGGTCTGAAACAGAGGGGCTGAAACAGAGGGCGAGAAACAGAGGGCGAGAAACAGAGGGCGAGAAACAGAGGGTCTGAAACAGAGGGGCTGAAACAGAGGGGCTGAAACAGAGGGCGAGAAACAGAGTGTCTGAAACAGAGGGCGAGAAACAGAGGGGCCGAAACAGAGGGCGAGAAACAGAGGGGCCGAAACAGAGGGCGAGAAACAGAGGGTCTGAAACAGTGGGTCTGAAACAGAGGGTCTGAAACAGAGGGGCCGAAACAGAGGGTGAGAAACAGAGGGTCTGAAACAGAGGGTGCGAAACAGAGGGCGAGAAACAGAGGGTCTGAAACAGAGGGTCTGAAACGGAGGGTCTGAAACAGAGGGCGCTAAACAGAGGGTCTGAAACAGAGGGGCTGAAACGGAGGGCGAGAAACAGAGGGTCTGAAACAGAGGGACTGAAACAGAGGGTGAGAAACATAGGGTCTGAAACAGAGGGTCTGAAACAGAGGGTCTGAAACAGAGGGGGCGAAACAGAGGGGCCGAAACAGAGGGCGAGAAACAGAGGGGCCGAAACAGAATGCGAGAAACAGAGGGCGAGAAACAGAGGGTCTGAAACAGAGGGGTTGAAACAGAGGGCGAGAAACAGAGCGTCTGAAACAGAGGGTCTGAAACAAAGGGTCTGAAACAGAGGGCGCGAAACAGAGGGGCCGAAACAGAGGGCGAGAAACAGAGGGGCCGAAACAGACGGCGAGAAACAGAGGGTCTGAAACAGAGGGTCTGAAACAGAAGGTCTGAAACAGAGGGGCTGAAACAGAGGGGCTGAAACAGAGGGTCTGAAACAGAGGGGCTGAAACAGATGGTCTGAAACAGAGGGGCTGAAACAGAGGGTCTGAAACAGAGGGGCTGAAACAGAGGGCGCGAAACAGAGAGTCTGAAACAGAGGGCGCGAAACAGACGGCGCAAAACAGAGGGGCTGAAACCGAGGGGCTGAGACAGAGGGTCTGAAAAAGAGGGTCTGAAACAGTGGGCACGAAACAGAGGGTCTGAAACAGCGTGTCTGAAACAGAGGGTCTGAAGCAGAGGGGCTGAAACAGAGGGCGCGAAACTGAGTATCTGAAACAGAGGGGCTGAAACAGAGGGCGCGAAACAGAGGGTCTGAAGCAGATGGCGGGAAACAGAGGGCGCGAAACAGAGGGCGAGAAACAGAGTGTCTGAAATAGAGGGTCTGAAACAGAGGGGCTGAAACAGAGGGGCTGAAACAGAGGGGCTGAATCAGAGGGCGAGAAACAGAGGGGCTGAAACAGAGGGGCTGAAACAGAGGGGCTGAAACAGAGGGGGCGAAACAGAGGGTCGGAAACAGAGGGCGAGAAACAGAGGGGCCGAAACAGAGGGCGAGAAACAGAGGGGCCGAAACAGAGGGCGAGAAAGAGAGGGGCCGAAACAGAGGGCGAGAAACAGAGGGGCCGAAACAGAGGGCGAGAAACAGAGGGTATGAAACAGAGGGCCTGAAACAGAGGGTCTGAAACAGAGGGGCTGAAACAGAGGGCGCGAAACAGAGGGCGCGAAACAGAGGGCGAGAAACAGAGGGTCTGAAACAGAGGGTCTGAACCAGAGGGCGTGAAACAGAGGGTCTGAAACAGAGGGTCTGAAACAGAGGGCACGAAACAGAGGGTCTGAAACAGAGGGCGAGAAACAGAGGGGCCGAAACAGAGTGTCTGAAACAGAGGGCGAGAAACAGAGGGGCCGAAACAGAGGGCGAGAAACAGAGGGTACGAAACAGAGGGCCTGAAACAGAGGGTCTGAAACAGAGGGGCTGAAACAGAGGGCGCGAAACAGAGGGCGCGAAACAGAAGGCGAGAAACAGAGGGTCTGAAACAGAGGGTCTGAAACAGAGGGCGTGAAACAGAGGGTCTGAAACAGAGGGTCTGAAACAGAGGGCACGAAACAGAGGGTCTGAAACAGAGGGCGAGAAACAGAGGGTATGAAACAGTGGGTCTGAAACAGAGGGGCTGAAACAGAGGGCGAGAAACAGAGGGCGAGAAACAGAGGGCGAGAAACAGAGGGTCTGAAACAGAGGGGCTGAAACAGAGGGACTGAAACAGAGGGCGAGAAACAGAGGGTCTGAAACAGAGGGCGAGAAACAGAGGGGCCGAAACAGAGGGCGAGAAACAGAGGGTCTGAAACAGTGGGTCTGAAACGGAGGGTCTGAAACAGAGGGCGCTAAACAGAGGGTCTGAAACAGAGGGGCTGAAACGGAGGGCGAGAAACAGAGGGTCTGAAACAGAGGGGCTGAAACAGAGGGTGAGAAACAGAGGGTCTGAAACAGAGGGTCTGAAACAGAGGGTCTGAAACAGAGGGGGCGAAACAGAGGTGCCGAAACAGAGAGCGAGAAACAGAGGGGCCGAAACAGAATGCGAGAAACAGAGGGCGAGAAACAGAGGGTCTGAAACAGAGGGGTTGAAACAGAGGGCGAGAAACAGAGCGTCTGAAACAGAGGGTCTGAAACAGAGGGTCTGAAACAGAGGGCGTGAAACAGAGGGTCTGAAACAGAGGGTCTGAAACAGAGGGTCTGAAACAGAGGGTCTGAAACAGAGGGCGCGAAACAGAGGGCGCGAAACAGAAGGCGAGAAACAGAGGGTCTGAAACAGAGGGTCTGAAACAGAGGGCATGAAACAGAGGGTCTGAAACAGAGGGTCTGAAACAGAGGGCACGAAACAGAGGGTCTGAAACAGAGGGCGTGAAACAGAGGGCCTGAAACACAGGGTCTGAAGCAGACGGTCTGAAAAAGAGGGTCTGAAACAGAGGGCGAGAAACAGAGGGACTGAAACAGAGGGCGAGAAACAGAGGGTATGAAACAGTGGGTCTGAAACAGAGGGGCTGAAACAGAGGGCGAGAAACAGAGGGCGAGAAACAGAGGGCGAGTAACAGAGGGTCTGAAACAGAGGGGCTGAAACAGAGGGGCTGAAACAGAGGGCGAGAAACAGAGGGTCTGAAACAGAGGGCGAGAAAGAGAGGGGCCGAAACAGAGGGCGAGAAACAGAGGGGCCGAAACAGAGGGCGAGAAACAGAGGGTCTGAAACAGTGGGTCTGAAACAGAGGGTCTGAAACAGAGGGGCCGAAACAGAGGGTGAGAAACAGAGGGTCTGAAACAGAGGGTGCGAAACAGAGGGCGAGAAACAGAGGGTCTGAAACAGAGGGTCTGAAACGGAGGGTCTGAAACAGAGGGCGCTAAACAGAGGGTCTGAAACAGAGGGGCTGAAACGGAGGGCGAGAAACAGAGGGTCTGAAACAGAGGGGCTGAAACAGAGGGTGAGAAACAGAGGGTCTGAAACAGAGGGTCTGAAACAGAGGGTCTGAAACAGAGGGGGCGAAACAGAGGTGCCGAAACAGAGGGCGAGAAACAGAGGGGCTGAAACAGAATGCGAGAAACAGAGGGCGAGAAACAGAGGGTCTGAAACAGAGGGGTTGAAACAGAGGGCGAGAAACAGAGCGTCTGAAACAGAAGGTCTGAAACAGAGGGTCTGAAACAGAGGGCGCGAAACAGAGGCGCCGAAACAGAGGGCGAGAAACAGAGGGGCCGAAACAGACGGCGAGAAACAGAGGGTCTGAAACAGAGGGTCTGAAACAGAAGGTCTGAAACAGAGGGGCTGAAACAGAGGAGCTGAAACAGAGGGTCTGAAACAGAGGGGCTGAAACAGAGGGCGAGAAACAGAGGGTCTGAAACAGGGGGGCTGAAACAGATGGTCTGAAACAGAGGGGCTGAAACAGAGGGTCTGAAACAGAGGGGCTGAAACAGAGGGCGCGAAACAGAGAGTCTGAAACAGAGGGCGCGAAACAGACGGCGCAAAACAGAGGAGCTGAAACCGAGGGGCTGAAACAGAGGGTCTGAAACAGAGGGTCTGAAACAGTGGGCACGAAACAGAGGGTCTGAAACAGCGTGTCTGAAACAGAGGGTCTGAAGCAGAGGGGCTGAAACAGAGGGCGCGAAACTGAGTATCTGAAACAGAGGGGCTGAAACAGAGGGCGCGAAACAGAGGGTCTGAAGCAGATGGCGGGAAACAGAGGGCGCGAAACAGAGGGCGAGAAACAGAGTGTCTGAAATAGAGGGTCTGAAACAGAGGGGCTGAAACAGAGGGGCTGAAACAGAGGGGCTGAATCAGAGGGCGAGAAACAGAGGGGCTGAAACAGAGGGGCTGAAACAGAGGGGCTGAAACGGAGGGGGCGAAACAGAGGGTCGGAAACAGAGGGCGAGAAACAGAGGGGCCGAAACAGAGGGCGAGAAACAGAGGGGCCGAAACAGAGGGCGAGAAAGAGAGGGGCCGAAACAGAGGGCGAGAAACAGAGGGGCCGAAACAGAGGGCGAGAAACAGAGGGTCTGAAACAGAGGGTCTGAAACAGAGGGCGTGAAACAGAGGGTCTGAAACAGAGTGTCTGAAACAGAGGGCACGAAACAGAGGGTCTGAAACAGAGGGCGAAAAACAGAGGGGCCGAAACAGAGTGTCTGAAACAGAGGGCGAGAAACAGAGGGTCTGAAACAGAGGGGCTGAAACAGAGGGGCTGAAACAGAGGGCGAGAAACAGAGGGCGAGAAACAGAGGGCGAGAAACAGAGGGTCTGAAACAGAGGGGCTGAAACAGAGGGCGCGAAAGAGAGGGCGCGAAACAGAAGGCGCGAAACAGAGGGCGAGAAACAGAGGGGCCGAAACAGAGGGTGAGAAACAGAGTGGCCGAAACAGAGGGCTAGAAACAGAGGGTCTGAAACAGAGCGTCTGAAACAGAGGGTCTGAAGCAGAGGGGCTGAAACAGAGGGCGCGAAACTGAGTATCTGAAACAGAGGGGCTGAAACAGAGGGCGCGAAACAGAGGGTCTGAAGCAGATGGCGGGAAACAGAGGGCGCGAAACAGAGGGCGAGAAACAGAGTGTCTGAAATAGAGGGTCTGAAACAGAGGGTCTGAAACAGAAGGGCTGAAACAGAGGGGCTGAATCAGAGGGCGAGAAACAGAGGGGCTGAAACAGAGGGGCTGAAACAGAGGGGCTGAAACAGAGGGGGCGAAACAGAGGGTCGGAAACAGAGGGCGAGAAACAGAGGGGCCGAAACAGAGGGCGAGAAACAGAGGGGCCGAAACAGAGGGCGAGAATAAAGGGGCCGAAACAGAGGGCGAGAAACAGAGGGGCCGAAACAAAGGGCGAGAAACAGAGGGTATGAAACAGAGGGCGAGAAACAGAGCGTCTGAAACAGAGGGTCTGAAACAAAGGGTCTGAAACAGAGGGCGCGAAACAGAGGGGCCGAAACAGAGGGCGAGAAACAGAGGGGCCGAAACAGAGGGCGTGAAACAGAGGGTCTGAAACAGAGGGTCTGAAACAGAGGGCACGAAACAGAGGGTCTGAAACAGAGGGCGAGAAACATAGGGCGAGAAACAGAGGGTCTGAAACAGAGGGGCTGAAACAGAGGGGCTGAAACAGAGGGCGAGAAACAGAGGGTCTGAAACAGAGGGCGAGAAACAGAGGGGCCGAATCAGAGGGCGAGAAACAGAGGGGCCGAAACAGAGGGCGAGAAACAGAGGGTCTGAAACAGTGGGTCTGAAACAGAGGGTCTGAAACAGAGGGGCCGAAACAGAGGGTGAGAAACAGAGGGTCTGAAACAGAGGGTGCGAAACATAGGGCGAGAAACAGAGGGTCTGAAACAGAGGGTCTGAAACGGAGGGTCTGAAACAGAGGGCGCTAAACAGAGGGTCTGAAACAGAGGGGCTGAAACGGAGGGCGAGAAACAGAGGGTCTGAAACAGAGGGACTGAAACAGAGGGTGAGAAACATAGGGTCTGAAACAGAGGGTCTGAAACAGAGGGTCTGAAACAGAGGGGGCGAAATAGAGGGGCCGAAACAGAGGGCGAGAAACAGAGGGGCCGAAACAGAATGCGAGAAACAGAGGGCGAGAAACAGAGGGTCTCAAACAGAGGGGTTGAAACAGAGGGCGAGAAACAGAGCGTCTGAAACAGAGGGTCTGAAACAAAGGGTCTGAAACAGAGGGCGCGAAACAGAGGGGCCGAAACAGAGGGCGAGAAACAGAGGGGCCGAAACAGACGGCGAGAAACAGAGGGTCTGAAACAGAGGGTCTGAAACAGAAGGTCTGAAACAGAGGGGCTGAAACAGAGCGGCTGAAACAGCGGGTCTGAAACAGAGGGGCTGAAACAGATGGTCTGAAACAGAGGGGCTGAAACAGAGGGGCTGAAACAGAGGGCGCGAAACAGAGAGTCTTAAACAGAGGGCGCGAAACAGACGGCGCAAAACAGAGGGGCTGAAACCGAGGGGCTGAGACAGAGGGTCTGAAACAGAGGGTCTGAAACAGTGGGCACGAAACAGAGGGTCTGAAACAGCGTGTCTGAAACAGAGGGTCTGAAGCAGAGGGGCTGAAACAGAGGGCGCGAAACTGAGTATCTGAAACAGAGGGGCTGAAGCAGAGGGCGCGAAACAGAGGGTCTGAAGCAAATGGCGGGAAACAGAGGGCGCGAAACAGAGGGCGAGAAACAGAGTGTCTGAAATAGAGGGTCTGAAACAGAGGGTCTGAAACAGAGGGGCTGAAACAGAGGGGCTGAATCAGAGGGCGAGAAACAGAGGGGCTGAAACAGAGGGGCTGAAACAGAGGGGCTGAAACAGAGGGGGCGAAACAGAGGGTCGGAAACAGAGGGCGAGAAACAGAGGGGCCGAAACAGAGGGCGAGAAACAGAGGGGCCGAAACAGAGAGCGAGAAAGAGAGGGGCCGAAACAGAGGGCGAGAAACAGAGGGGCCGAAACAGAGGGCGAGAAACAGAGGGTATGAAACAGAGGGCCTGAAACAGAGGGTCTGAAACAGAGGGGCTGAAACAGAGGGCGCGAAACAGAGGGCGCGAAACAGAGGGCGAGAAACAGAGGGTCTGAAACAGAGGGTCTGAACCAGAGGGCGTGAAACAGAGGGTCTGAAACAGAGGGTCTGAAACAGAGGGCACGAAACAGAGGGTCTGAAACAGAGGGCGAGAAACAGAGGGGCCGAAACAGAGTGTCTGAAACAGAGGGCGAGAAACAGAGGGGCCGAAACAGAGGGCGAGAAACAGAGGGTACGAAACAGAGGGCCTGAAACAGAGGGTCTGAAACAGAGGGGCTGAAACAGAGGGCGCGAAACAGAGGGCGCGAAACAGAAGGCGAGAAACAGAGGGTCTGAAACAGAGGGTCTGAAACAGAGGGCGTGAAACAGAGGGTCTGAAACAGAGGGTCTGAAACAGAGGGCACGAAACAGAGGGTCTGAAACAGAGGGCGTGAAACAGAGGGCCTGAAACACAGGGTCTGAAACAGACGGTCTGAAAAAGAGGGTCTGAAACAGAGGGCGAGAAACAGAGGGACTGAAACAGAGGGCGAGAAACAGAGGGTATGAAACAGTGGGTCTGAAACAGAGGGGCTGAAACAGAGGGCGAGAAACAGAGGGCGAGAAACAGAGGGCGAGAAACAGAGGGTCTGAAACAGAGGGGCTGAAACAGAGGGGCTGAAACAGAGGGCGAGAAACAGAGGGTCTGAAACAGAGGGCGAGAAACAGAGGGGCCGAAACAGAGGGCGAGAAACAGAGGGGCCGAAACAGAGGGCGAGAAACAGAGGGTCTGAAACAGTGGGTCTGAAACAGAGGGTCTGAAACAGAGGGGCCGAAACAGAGGGTGAGAAATAGAGGGTCTGAAACAGAGGGTGCGAAACAGAGGGCGAGAAACAGAGGGTCTGAAACAGAGGGTCTGAAACGGAGGGTCTGAAACAGAGGGCGCTAAACAGAGGGTCTGAAACAGAGGGGCTGAAATGGAGGGCGAGAAACAGAGGGTCTGAAACAGAGGGGCTGAAACAGAGGGTGAGAAACAGAGGGTCTGAAACAGAGGGTCTGAAACAGAGGGTCTGAAACAGAGGGGGCGAAACAGAGGGGCCGAAACAGAGGGCGAGAAACAGAGGGGCCGAAACAGAATGCGAGAAACAGAGGGCGAGAAACAGAGGGTCTGAAACAGAGGGGTTGAAACAGAGGGCGAGAAACAGAGCGTCTGAAACAGAGGGTCTGAAACAGAGGGTCTGAAACAGAGGGCGCGAAACAGAGGAGCTGAAACAGAGGGTCTGAAACAGAGGGGCTGAAACAGAGGGCAAGAAACAGAGGGTCTGAAACAGAGGGGCTGAAACAGATGGTCTGAAACAGAGGGGCTGAAACAGAGGGTCTGAAACAGAGGCGCTGAAACAGAGGGCGCGAAACAGAGAGTCTGAAACAGAGGGCGCGAAACAGACGGCGCAAAACAGAGGGGCTGAAACCGACGGGCTGAAACAGAGGGTCTGAAACAGAGGGACTGAAACAGTGGGCACGAAACAGAGGGTCTGAAACAGCGTGTCTGAAACAGAGGGTCTGAAGCAGAGGGGCTGAAACAGAGGGCGCGAAACTGAGTATCTGAAACAGAGGGGCTGAAACAGAGGGCGCGAAACAGAGGGTCTGAAGCAGATGGCGGGAAACAGAGGGCGCGAAACAGAGGGCGAGAAACAGAGTGTCTGAAATAGAGGGTCTGAAACAGAGGGTCTGAAACAGAGGGGCTGAAACAGAGGGGCTGAATCAGAGGGCGAGAAACAGAGGGGCTGAAACAGAGGGGCTGAAACAGAGGGGCTGAAACAGAGGGGGCGAAACAGAGGGTCGGAAACAGAGGGCGAGAAACAGAGGGGCCGAAACAGAGGGCGAGAAACAGAGGGGCCGAAACAGAGGGCGAGAAAGAGAGGGGCCGAAACAGAGGGCGAGAAACAGAGGGGCCGAAACAGAGGGCGAGAAACAGAGGGTCTGAAACAGAGGGTCTGAAACAGAGGGCGTGAAACAGAGGGTCTGAAACAGAGTGTCTGAAACAGAGGGCACGAAACAGAGGGTCTGAAACAGAGGGTGAGAAACAGAGGGGCCGAAACAGAGTGTCTGAAACAGAGGGCGCGAAACAGAGGGCGCGAAGCCTAGGGGGCGAAACAGAGGGCGAGAAACAGAGGGTCTGAAACAGAGGGGCTGAAACAGAGGGGCTGAAACAGAGGGCGAGAAACAGAGGGCGAGAAACAGAGGGCGAGAAACAGAGGGTCTGAAACAGAGGGGCTGAAACAGAGGGCGCGAAAGAGAGGGCGCGAAACAGAAGGCGCGAAACAGAGGGCGAGAAACAGAGGGGCCGAAACAGAGGGCGAGAAACAGAGGGTGCGAAACAGAGGGCGAGAAACAGAGGGTCTGAAACAGTGGGTCTGAAACGGAGGGTCTGAAACAGAGGGCGCTAAACAGAGGGTCTGAAACAGAGGGGCTGAAACGGAGGGCGAGAAACAGAGGGTCTGAAACAGAGGGGCTGAAACAGAGGGTGAGAAACAGAGGGTCTGAAACAGAGGGTCTGAAACAGAGGGTCTGAAACAGAGGGGGCGAAACAGAGGTGCCGAAACAGAGGGCGAGAAACAGAGGGGCCGAAACAGAATGCGAGAAACAGAGGGCGAGAAACAGAGGGTCTGAAACAGAGGGGTTGAAACAGAGGGCGAGAAACAGAGCGTCTGAAACAGAGGGTCTGAAACAGAGGGTCTGAAACAGAGGGCGTGAAACAGAGGGTCTGAAACAGAGGGTCTGAAACAGAGGGTCTGAAACAGAGGGTCTGAAACAGAGGGCGCGAAACAGAGGGCGCGAAACAGAAGGCGAGAAACAGAGGGTCTGAAACAGAGGGTCTGAAACAGAGGGCGTGAAACAGAGGGTCTGAAACAGAGGGTCTGAAACAGAGGGCACGAAACAGAGGGTCTGAAACAGAGGGCGTGAAACAGAGGGCCTGAAACACAGGGTCTGAAGCAGACGGTCTGAAAAAGAGGGTCTGAAACAGAGGGCGAGAAACAGAGGGACTGAAACAGAGGGCGAGAAACAGAGGGTATGAAACAGTGGGTCTGAAACAGAGGGGCTGAAACAGAGGGCGAGAAACAGAGGGCGAGAAACAGAGGGCGAGTAACAGAGGGTCTGAAACAGAGGGGCTGAAACAGAGGGGCTGAAACAGAGGGCGAGAAACAGAGGGTCTGAAACAGAGGGCGAGAAAGAGAGGGGCCGAAACAGAGGGCGAGAAACAGAGGGGCCGAAACAGAGGGCGAGAAACAGAGGGTCTGAAACAGTGGGTCTGAAACAGAGGGTCTGAAACAGAGGGGCCGAAACAGAGGGTGAGAAACAGAGGGTCTGAAACAGAGGGTGCGAAACAGAGGGCGAGAAACAGAGGGTCTGAAACAGAGGGTCTGAAACGGAGGGTCTGAAACAGAGGGCGCTAAACAGAGGGTCTGAAACAGAGGGGCTGAAACGGAGGGCGAGAAACAGAGGGTCTGAAACAGAGGGGCTGAAACAGAGGGTGAGAAACAGAGGGTCTGAAACAGAGGGTCTGAAACAGAGGGTCTGAAACAGAGGGGGCGAAACAGAGGTGCCGAAACAGAGGGCGAGAAACAGAGGGGCTGAAACAGAATGCGAGAAACAGAGGGCGAGAAACAGAGGGTCTGAAACAGAGGGGTTGAAACAGAGGGCGAGAAACAGAGCGTCTGAAACAGAAGGTCTGAAACAGAGGGTCTGAAACAGAGGGCGCGAAACAGAGGGGCCGAAACAGAGGGCGAGAAACAGAGGGGCCGAAACAGACGGCGAGAAACAGAGGGTCTGAAACAGAGGGTCTGAAACAGAAGGTCTGAAACAGAGGGGCTGAAACAGAGGAGCTGAAACAGAGGGTCTGAAACAGAGGGGCTGAAACAGAGGGCGAGAAACAGAGGGTCTGAAACAGGGGGGCTGAAACAGATGGTCTGAAACAGAGGGGCTGAAACAGAGGGTCTGAAACAGAGGGGCTGAAACAGAGGGCGCGAAACAGAGAGTCTGAAACAGAGGGCGCGAAACAGACGGCGCAAAACAGAGGAGCTGAAACCGAGGGGCTGAAACAGAGGGTCTGAAACAGAGGGTCTGAAACAGTGGGCACGAAACAGAGGGTCTGAAACAGCGTGTCTGAAACAGAGGGTCTGAAGCAGAGGGGCTGAAACAGAGGGCGCGAAACTGAGTATCTGAAACAGAGGGGCTGAAACAGAGGGCGCGAAACAGAGGGTCTGAAGCAGATGGCGGGAAACAGAGGGCGCGAAACAGAGGGCGAGAAACAGAGTGTCTGAAATAGAGGGTCTGAAACAGAGGGGCTGAAACAGAGGGGCTGAAACAGAGGGGCTGAATCAGAGGGCGAGAAACAGAGGGGCTGAAACAGAGGGGCTGAAACAGAGGGGCTGAAACGGAGGGGGCGAAACAGAGGGTCGGAAACAGAGGGCGAGAAACAGAGGGGCCGAAACAGAGGGCGAGAAACAGAGGGGCCGAAACAGAGGGCGAGAAAGAGAGGGGCCGAAACAGAGGGCGAGAAACAGAGGGGCCGAAACAGAGGGCGAGAAACAGAGGGTCTGAAACAGAGGGTCTGAAACAGAGGGCGTGAAACAGAGGGTCTGAAACAGAGTGTCTGAAACAGAGGGCACGAAACAGAGGGTCTGAAACAGAGGGCGAGAAACAGAGGGGCCGAAACAGAGTGTCTGAAACAGAGGGCGCGAAACAGAGGGCGCGAAGCCTAGGGGGCGAAACAGAGGGCGAGAAACAGAGGGTCTGAAACAGAGGGGCTGAAACAGAGGGGCTGAAACAGAGGGCGAGAAACAGAGGGCGAGAAACAGAGGGCGAGAAACAGAGGGTCTGAAACAGAGGGGCTGAAACAGAGGGCGCGAAAGAGAGGGCGCGAAACAGAAGGCGCGAAACAGAGGGCGAGAAACAGAGGGGCCGAAACAGAGGGTGAGAAACAGAGTGGCCTAAACAGAGGGCTAGAAACAGAGGGTCTGAAACAGAGCGTCTGAAACAGAGGGTCTGAAGCAGAGGGGCTGAAACAGAGGGCGCGAAACTGAGTATCTGAAACAGAGGGGCTGAAACAGAGGGCGCGAAACAGAGGGTCTGAAGCAGCTGGCGGGAAACAGAGGGCGCGAAACAGAGGGCGAGAAACAGAGTGTCTGAAATAGAGGGTCTGAAACAGAGGGTCTGAAACAGAAGGGCTGAAACAGAGGGGCTGAATCAGAGGGCGAGAAACAGAGGGGCTGAAACAGAGGGGCTGAAACAGAGGGGCTGAAACAGAGGGGGCGAAACAGAGGGTCGGAAACAGAGGGCGAGAAACAGAGGGGCCGAAACAGAGGGCGAGAAACAGAGGGGCCGAAACAGAGGGCGAGAATAAAGGGGCCGAAACAGAGGGCGAGAAACAGAGGGGCCGAAACAAAGGGCGAGAAACAGAGGGTATGAAACAGAGGGCGAGAAACAGAGCGTCTGAAACAGAGGGTCTGAAACAAAGGGTCTGAAACAGAGGGCGCGAAACAGAGGGGCCGAAACAGAGGGCGAGAAACAGAGGGGCCGAAACAGAGGGCGTGAAACAGAGGGTCTGAAACAGAGGGTCTGAAACAGAGGGCACGAAACAGAGGGTCTGAAACAGAGGGCGAGAAACATAGGGCGAGAAACAGAGGGTCTGAAACAGAGGGGCTGAAACAGAGGGGCTGAAACAGAGGGCGAGAAACAGAGGGTCTGAAACAGAGGGCGAGAAACAGAGGGGCCGAATCAGAGGGCGAGAAACAGAGGGGCCGAAACAGAGGGCGAGAAACAGAGGGTCTGAAACAGTGGGTCTGAAACAGAGGGTCTGAAACAGAGGGGCCGAAACAGAGGGTGAGAAACAGAGGGTCTGAAACAGAGGGTGCGAAACATAGGGCGAGAAACAGAGGGTCTGAAACAGAGGGTCTGAAACGGAGGGTCTGAAACAGAGGGCGCTAAACAGAGGGTCTGAAACAGAGGGGCTGAAACGGAGGGCGAGAAACAGAGGGTCTGAAACAGAGGGACTGAAACAGAGGGTGAGAAACATAGGGTCTGAAACAGAGGGTCTGAAACAGAGGGTCTGAAACAGAGGGGGCGAAATAGAGGGGCCGAAACAGAGGGCGAGAAACAGAGGGGCCGAAACAGAATGCGAGAAACAGAGGGCGAGAAACAGAGGGTCTCAAACAGAGGGGTTGAAACAGAGGGCGAGAAACAGAGCGTCTGAAACAGAGGGTCTGAAACAAAGGGTCTGAAACAGAGGGCGCGAAACAGAGGGGCCGAAACAGAGGGCGAGAAACAGAGGGGCCGAAACAGACGGCGAGAAACAGAGGGTCTGAAACAGAGGGTCTGAAACAGAAGGTCTGAAACAGAGGGGCTGAAACAGAGGGGCTGAAACAGCGGGTCTGAAACAGAGGGGCTGAAACAGAGGGCGCGAAACAGAGAGTCTGAAACAGAGGGGCTGAAACAGAGGGCGCGAAACAGAGGGGCTGAAACAGAGGGCGCGAAACAGAGAGTCTTAAACAGAGGGCGCGAAACAGACGGCGCAAAACAGAGGGGCTGAAACCGAGGGGCTGAGACAGAGGGTCTGAAACAGAGGGTCTGAAACAGTGGGCACGAAACAGAGGGTCTGAAACAGCGTGTCTGAAACAGAGGGTCTGAAGCAGAGGGGCTGAAACAGAGGGCGCGAAACTGAGTATCTGAAACAGAGGGGCTGAAGCAGAGGGCGCGAAACAGAGGGTCTGAAGCAAATGGCGGGAAACAGAGGGCGCGAAACAGAGGGCGAGAAACAGAGTGTCTGAAATAGAGGGTCTGAAACAGAGGGTCTGAAACAGAGGGGCTGAAACAGAGGGGCTGAATCAGAGGGCGAGAAACAGAGGGGCTGAAACAGAGGGGCTGAAACAGAGGGGCTGAAACAGAGGGGGCGAAACAGAGGGTCGGAAACAGAGGGCGAGAAACAGAGGGGCCGAAACAGAGGGCGAGAAACAGAGGGGCCGAAACAGAGAGCGAGAAAGAGAGGGGCCGAAACAGAGGGCGAGAAACAGAGGGGCCGAAACAGAGGGCGAGAAACAGAGGGTATGAAACAGAGGGCCTGAAACAGAGGGTCTGAAACAGAGGGGCTGAAACAGAGGGCGCGAAACAGAGGGCGCGAAACAGAGGGCGAGAAACAGAGGGTCTGAAACAGAGGGTCTGAACCAGAGGGCGTGAAACAGAGGGTCTGAAACAGAGGGTCTGAAACAGAGGGCACGAAACAGAGGGTCTGAAACAGAGGGCGAGAAACAGAGGGGCCGAAACAGAGTGTCTGAAACAGAGGGCGAGAAACAGAGGGGCCGAAACAGAGGGCGAGAAACAGAGGGTACGAAACAGAGGGCCTGAAACAGAGGGTCTGAAACAGAGGTGCTGAAACAGAGGGCGCGAAACAGAGGGCGCGAAACAGAAGGCGAGAAACAGAGGGTCTGAAACAGAGGGTCTGAAACAGAGGGCGTGAAACAGAGGGTCTGAAACAGAGGGTCTGAAACAGAGGGCACGAAACAGAGGGTCTGAAACAGAGGGCGTGAAACAGAGGGCCTGAAACACAGGGTCTGAAACAGACGGTCTGAAAAAGAGGGTCTGAAACAGAGGGCGAGAAACAGAGGGACTGAAACAGAGGGCGAGAAACAGAGGGTATGAAACAGTGGGTCTGAAACAGAGGGGCTGAAACAGAGGGCGAGAAACAGAGGGCGAGAAACAGAGGGCGAGAAACAGAGGGTCTGAAACAGAGGGGCTGAAACAGAGGGGCTGAAACAGAGGGCGAGAAACAGAGGGTCTGAAACAGAGGGCGAGAAACAGAGGGGCCGAAACAGAGGGCGAGAAACAGAGGGGCCGAAACAGAGGGCGAGAAACAGAGGGTCTGAAACAGTGGGTCTGAAACAGAGGGTCTGAAACAGAGGGGCCGAAACAGAGGGTGAGAAACAGAGGGTCTGAAACAGAGGGTGCGAAACAGAGGGCGAGAAACAGAGGGTCTGAAACAGAGGGTCTGAAACGGAGGGTCTGAAACAGAGGGCGCTAAACAGAGGGTCTGAAACAGAGGGGCTGAAATGGAGGGCGAGAAACAGAGGGTCTGAAACAGAGGGGCTGAAACAGAGGGTGAGAAACAGAGGGTCTGAAACAGAGGGTCTGAAACAGAGGGTCTGAAACAGAGGGGGCGAAACAGAGGGGCCGAAACAGAGGGCGAGAAACAGAGGGGCCGAAACAGAATGCGAGAAACAGAGGGCGAGAAACAGAGGGTCTGAAACAGAGGGGTTGAAACAGAGGGCGAGAAACAGAGCGTCTGAAACAGAGGGTCTGAAACAGAGGGTCTGAAACAGAGGGCGCGAAACAGAGGAGCTGAAACAGAGGGTCTGAAACAGAGGGGCTGAAACAGAGGGCGAGAAACAGAGGGTCTGAAACAGAGGGGCTGAAACAGATGGTCTGAAACAGAGGGGCTGAAACAGAGGGTCTGAAACAGAGGCGCTGAAACAGAGGGCGCGAAACAGAGAGTCTGAAACAGAGGGCGCGAAACAGACGGCGCAAAACAGAGGGGCTGAAACCGACGGGCTGAAACAGAGGGTCTGAAACAGAGGGACTGAAACAGTGGGCACGAAACAGAGGGTCTGAAACAGCGTGTCTGAAACAGAGGGTCTGAAGCAGAGGGGCTGAAACAGAGGGCGCGAAACTGAGTATCTGAAACAGAGGGGCTGAAACAGAGGGCGCGAAACAGAGGGTCTGAAGCAGATGGCGGGAAACAGAGGGCGCGAAACAGAGGGCGAGAAACAGAGTGTCTGAAATAGAGGGTCTGAAACAGAGGGTCTGAAACAGAGGGGCTGAAACAGAGGGGCTGAATCAGAGGGCGAGAAACAGAGGGGCTGAAACAGAGGGGCTGAAACAGAGGGGCTGAAACAGAGGGGGCGAAACAGAGGGTCGGAAACAGAGGGCGAGAAACAGAGGGGCCGAAACAGAGGGCGAGAAACAGAGGGGCCGAAACAGAGGGCGAGAAAGAGAGGGGCCGAAACAGAGGGCGAGAAACAGAGGGGCCGAAACAGAGGGCGAGAAACAGAGGGTCTGAAACAGAGGGTCTGAAACAGAGGGCGTGAAACAGAGGGTCTGAAACAGAGTGTCTGAAACAGAGGGCACGAAACAGAGGGTCTGAAACAGAGGGTGAGAAACAGAGGGGCCGAAACAGAGTGTCTGAAACAGAGGGCGCGAAACAGAGGGCGCGAAGCCTAGGGGGCGAAACAGAGGGCGAGAAACAGAGGGCCTGAAACAGAGGGGCTGAAACAGAGGGGCTGAAACAGAGGGCGAGAAACAGAGGGCGAGAAACAGAGGGCGAGAAACAGAGGGTCTGAAACAGAGGGGCTGAAACAGAGGGCGCGAAAGAGAGGGCGCGAAACAGAAGGCGCGAAACAGAGGGCGAGAAACAGAGGGGCCGAAACAGAGGGTGAGAAACAGAGTGGCCGAAACAGAGGGCGAGAAACAGAGGGTCTGAAGCAGAGGGGCTGAAACAGAGGGCGCGAAACTGAGTATCTGAAACAGAGGGGCTGAAACAGAGGGCGCGAAACAGAGGGTCTGAAGCAGATGGCGGGAAACAGAGGGCGCGAAACAGAGGGCGAGAAACAGAGTGTCTGAAATAGAGGGTCTGAAACAGAGGGTCTGAAACAGAGGGGCTGAAACAGAGGGGCTGAATCAGAGGGCGAGAAACAGAGGGGCTGAAACAGAGGGGCTGAAACAGAGGGGCTGAAACAGAGGGGGCGAAACAGAGGGTCGGAAACAGAGGGCGAGAAACAGAGGGGCCGAAACAGAGGGCGAGAAACAGAGGGGCCGAAACAGAGGGCGAGAAAGAGAGGGCGAGAAACAGAGGGTCTGAAACAGAGGGGCTGAAACAGAGGGGCTGAAACAGAGGGCGAGAAACAGAGGGCGAGAAACAGAGGGCGAGAAACAGAGGGTCTGAAACAGAGGGGCTGAAACAGAGGGCGCGAAAGAGAGGGCGCGAAACAGAAGGCGCGAAACAGAGGGCGAGAAACAGAGGGGCCGAAACAGAGGGTGAGAAACAGAGTGGCCGAAACAGAGGGCGAGAAACAGAGGGTCTGAAACAGAGCGTCTGAAACAGAGGGTCTGAAGCAGAGGGGCTGAAACAGAGGGCGCGAAACTGAGTATCTGAAACAGAGGGGCTGAAACAGAGGGCGCGAAACAGAGGGTCTGAAGCAGATGGCGGGAAACAGAGGGCGCGAAACAGAGGGCGAGAAACAGAGTGTCTGAAATAGAGGGTCTGAAACAGAGGGTCTGAAACAGAGGGGCTGAAACAGAGGGGCTGAATCAGAGGGCGAGAAACAGAGGGGCTGAAACAGAGGAGCTGAAACAGAGGGGCTGAAACAGAGGGGGCGAAACAGAGGGTCGGAAACAGAGGGCGAGAAACAGAGGGGCCGAAACAGAGGGCGAGAAACAGAGGGGCCGAAACAGAGGGCGAGAAAGAGAGGGGCCGAAACAGAGGGCGAGAAACAGAGGGGCCGAAACAGAGGGCGAGAAACAGAGGGTATGAAACAGAGGGCCTGAAACAGAGGGTCTGAAACAGAGGGGCTGAAACAGAGGGCGTGAAACAGAGGGTCTGAAACAGAGGGTCTGAAACAGAGGGCACGAAACAGAGGGTCTGAAACAGAGGGCGAGAAACAGAGGGGCTGAAACAGAGTGTCTGAAACAGAGGGCGCGAAACAGAGGGCGCGAAGCCTAGGGGGCGAAACAGAGGGCGAGAAACAGAGGGTCTGAAACAGAGGGGCTGAAACAGAGGGGCTGAAACAGAGGGCGAGAAACAGAGGGCGAGAAACAGAGGGCGAGAAACAGAGGGTCTGAAACAGAGGGGCTGAAACAGAGGGCGCGAAAGAGAGGTCGCGAAACAGAAGGCGCGAAACAGAGGGCGAGAAACAGAGTGGCCGAAACAGAGGGTGAGAAACAGAGTGGCCGAAACAGAGGGCGAGAAACAGAGGGTCTGAAACAGAGCGTCTGAAACAGAGGGTCTGAAGCAGAGGGGCTGAAACAGAGGGCGCGAAACTGAGTATCTGAAACAGAGGGGCTGAAACAGAGGGCGCGAAACAGAGGGTCTGAAGCAGATGGCGGGAAACAGAGGGCGCGAAACAGAGGGCGAGAAACAGAGTGTCTGAAATAGAGGGTCTGAAACAGAGGGTCTGAAACAGAAGGGCTGAAACAGAGGGCGAGAAACAGAGGGGCTGAAACAGAGGGGCTGAAACAGAGGGGCTGAAACAGAGGGGGCGAAACAGAGGGTCGGAAACAGAGGGCGAGAAACAGAGGGGCCGAAACAGAGGGCGAGAAACAGAGGGGCCGAAACAGAGGGCGAGAATAAAGGGGCCGAAACAGAGGGCGAGAAACAGAGGGGCCGAAACAAAGGGCGAGAAACAGAGGGTATGAAACAGAGGGCGAGAAACAGAGCGTCTGAAACAGAGGGTCTGAAACAAAGGGTCTGAAACAGAGGGCGCGAAACAGAGGGGCCGAAACAGAGGGCGAGAAACAGAGGGGCCGAAACAGAGGGCGTGAAACAGAGGGTCTGAAACAGAGGGTCTGAAACAGAGGGCACGAAACAGAGGGTCTGAAACAGAGGGCGAGAAACATAGGGCGAGAAACAGAGGGTCTGAAACAGAGGGGCTGAAACAGAGGGGCTGAAACAGAGGGCGAGAAACAGAGGGTCTGAAACAGAGGGCGAGAAACAGAGGGGCCGAATCAGAGGGCGAGAAACAGAGGGGCCGAAACAGAGGGCGAGAAACAGAGGGTCTGAAACAGTGGGTCTGAAACAGAGGGTCTGAAACAGAGGGGCCGAAACAGAGGGTGAGAAACAGAGGGTCTGAAACAGAGGGTGCGAAACATAGGGCGAGAAACAGAGGGTCTGAAACAGAGGGTCTGAAACGGAGGGTCTGAAACAGAGTGCGCTAAACAGAGGGTCTGAAACAGAGGGGCTGAAACGGAGGGCGAGAAACAGAGGGTCTGAAACAGAGGGACTGAAACAGAGGGTGAGAAACATAGGGTCTGAAACAGAGGGTCTGAAACAGAGGGTCTGAAACAGAGGGGGCGAAATAGAGGGGCCGAAACAGAGGGCGAGAAACAGAGGGGCCGAAACAGAATGCGAGAAACAGAGGGCGAGAAACAGAGGGTCTCAAACAGAGGGGTTGAAACAGAGGGCGAGAAACAGAGCGTCTGAAACAGAGGGTCTGAAACAAAGGGTCTGAAACAGAGGGCGCGAAACAGAGGGGCCGAAACAGAGGGCGAGAAACAGAGGGGCCGAAACAGACGGCGAGAAACAGAGGGTCTGAAACAGAGGGTCTGAAACAGAAGGTCTGAAACAGAGGGGCTGAAACAGAGGGGCTGAAACAGCGGGTCTGAAACAGAGGGGCTGAAACAGATGGTCTGAAACAGAGGGGCTGAAACAGAGGGGCTGAAACAGAGGGCGCGAAACAGAGAGTCTTAAACAGAGGGCGCGAAACAGACGGCGCAAAACAGAGGGGCTGAAACCGAGGGGCTGAGACAGAGGGTCTGAAACAGAGGGTCTGAAACAGTGGGCACGAAACAGAGGGTCTGAAACAGCGTGTCTGAAACAGAGGGTCTGAAGCAGAGGGGCTGAAACAGAGGGCGCGAAACTGAGTATCTGAAACAGAGGGGCTGAAGCAGAGGGCGCGAAACAGAGGGTCTGAAGCAAATGGCGGGAAACAGAGGGCGCGAAACAGAGGGCGAGAAACAGAGTGTCTGAAATAGAGGGTCTGAAACAGAGGGTCTGAAACAGAGGGGCTGAAACAGAGGGGCTGAATCAGAGGGCGAGAAACAGAGGGGCTGAAACAGAGGGGCTGAAACAGAGGGGCTGAAACAGAGGGGGCGAAACAGAGGGTCGGAAACAGAGGGCGAGAAACAGAGGGGCCGAAACAGAGGGCGAGAAACAGAGGGGCCGAAACAGAGGGCGAGAAAGAGAGGGGCCGAAACAGAGGGCGAGAAACAGAGGGGCCGAAACAGAGGGCGAGAAACAGAGGGTATGAAACAGAGGGCCTGAAACAGAGGGTCTGAAACAGAGGGGCTGAAACAGAGGGCGCGAAACAGAGGGCGCGAAACAGAGGGCGAGAAACAGAGGGTCTGAAACAGAGGGTCTGAACCAGAGGGCGTGAAACAGAGGGTCTGAAACAGAGGGTCTGAAACAGAGGGCACGAAACAGAGGGTCTGAAAAAGAGGGCGAGAAACAGAGGGGCCGAAACAGAGTGTCTGAAACAGAGGGCGAGAAACAGAGGGGCCGAAACAGAGGGCGAGAAACAGAGGGTACGAAACAGAGGGCCTGAAACAGAGGGTCTGAAACAGAGGGGCTGAAACAGAGGGCGCGAAACAGAGGGCGTGAAACAGAAGGCGAGAAACAGAGGGTCTGAAACAGAGGGTCTGAAACAGAGGGCGTGAAACAGAGGGTCTGAAACAGAGGGTCTGAAACAGAGGGCACGAAACAGAGGGTCTGAAACAGAGGGCGTGAAACAGAGGGCCTGAAACACAGGGTCTGAAACAGACGGTCTGAAAAAGAGGGTCTGAAACAGAGGGCGAGAAACAGAGGGGCTGAAACAGAGGGCGAGAAACAGAGGGCGAGAAACAGAGGGCGAGAAACAGAGGGTCTGAAACAGAGGGGCTGAAACAGAGGTGCTGAAACAGAGGGCGAGAAACAGAGGGTCTGAAACAGAGGGCGAGAAACAGAGGGGCCGAAACAGAGGGCGAGAAACAGAGGGGCCGAAACAGAGGGCGAGAAACAGAGGGTCTGAAACAGTGGGTCTGAAACAGAGGGTCTGAAACAGAGGGGCCGAAACAGAGGGTGAGAAACAGAGGGTCTGAAACAGAGGGTGCGAAACAGAGGGCGAGAAACAGAGGGTCTGAAACAGAGGGTCTGAAACGGAGGGTCTGAAACAGAGGGCGCTAAACAGAGGGTCTGAAACAGAGGGGCTGAAATGGAGGGCGAGAAACAGAGGGTCTGAAACAGAGGGGCTGAAACAGAGGGTGAGAAACAGAGGGTCTGAAACAGAGGGTCTGAAACAGAGGGTCTGAAACAGAGGGGGCGAAACAGAGGGGCCGAAACAGAGGGCGAGAAACAGAGGGGCCGAAACAGAATGCGAGAAACAGAGGGCGAGAAACAGAGGGTCTGAAACAGAGGGGTTGAAACAGAGGGCGAGAAACAGAGCGTCTGAAACAGAGGGTCTGAAACAGAGGGTCTGAAACAGAGGGCGCGAAACAGAGGAGCTGAAACAGAGGGTCTGAAACAGAGGGGCTGAAACAGAGGGCGAGAAACAGAGGGTCTGAAACAGAGGGGCTGAAACAGATGGTCTGAAACAGAGGGGCTGAAACAGAGGGTCTGAAACAGAGGCGCTGAAACAGAGGGCGCGAAACAGAGAGTCTGAAACAGAGGGCGCGAAACAGACGGCGCAAAACAGAGGGGCTGAAACCGACGGGCTGAAACAGAGGGTCTGAAACAGAGGGACTGAAACAGTGGGCACGAAACAGAGGGTCTGAAACAGCGTGTCTGAAACAGAGGGTCTGAAGCAGAGGGGCTGAAACGGAGGGCGCGAAACTGAGTATCTGAAACAGAGGGGCTGAAACAGAGGGCGCGAAACAGAGGGTCTGAAGCAGATGGCGGGAAACAGAGGGCGCGAAACAGAGGGCGAGAAACAGAGTGTCTGAAATAGAGGGTCTGAAACAGAGGGTCTGAAACAGAGGGGCTGAAACAGAGGGGCTGAATCAGAGGGCGAGAAACAGAGGGGCTGAAACAGAGGGGCTGAAACAGAGGGGCTGAAACAGAGGGGGCGAAACAGAGGGTCGGAAACAGAGGGCGAGAAACAGAGGGGCCGAAACAGAGGGCGAGAAACAGAGGGGCCGAAACAGAGGGCGAGAAAGAGAGGGGCCGAAACAGAGGGCGAGAAACAGAGGGGCCGAAACAGAGGGCGAGAAACAGAGGGGCCGAAACAGAGGGCGAGAAACAGAGGGGCCGAAACAGAGGGCGAGAAAGAGAGGGGCCGAAACAGAGGGCGAGAAACAGAGGGGCCGAAACAGAGGGCGAGAAACAGAGGGTCTGAAACAGAGGGTCTGAAACAGAGGGCGTGAAACAGAGGGTCTGAAACAGAGTGTCTGAAACAGAGGGCACGAAACAGAGGGTCTGAAACAGAGGGTGAGAAACAGAGGGGCCGAAACAGAGTGTCTGAAACAGAGGGCGCGAAACAGAGGGCGCGAAGCCTAGGGGGCGAAACAGAGGGCGAGAAACAGAGGGCCTGAAACAGAGGGGCTGAAACAGAGGGGCTGAAACAGAGGGCGAGAAACAGAGGGCGAGAAACAGAGGGCGAGAAACAGAGGGTCTGAAACAGAGGGGCTGAAACAGAGGGCGCGAAAGAGAGGGCGCGAAACAGAAGGCGCGAAACAGAGGGCGAGAAACAGAGGGGCCGAAACAGAGGGTGAGAAACAGAGTGGCCGAAACAGAGGGCGAGAAACAGAGGGTCTGAAGCAGAGGGGCTGAAACAGAGGGCGCGAAACTGAGTATCTGAAACAGAGGGGCTGAAACAGAGGGCGCGAAACAGAGGGTCTGAAGCAGATGGCGGGAAACAGAGGGCGCGAAACAGAGGGCGAGAAACAGAGTGTCTGAAATAGAGGGTCTGAAACAGAGGGTCTGAAACAGAGGGGCTGAAACAGAGGGGCTGAATCAGAGGGCGAGAAACAGAGGGGCTGAAACAGAGGGGCTGAAACAGAGGGGCTGAAACAGAGGGGGCGAAACAGAGGGTCGGAAACAGAGGGCGAGAAACAGAGGGGCCGAAACAGAGGGCGAGAAACAGAGGGGCCGAAACAGAGGGCGAGAAAGAGAGGGCGAGAAACAGAGGGTCTGAAACAGAGGGGCTGAAACAGAGGGGCTGAAACAGAGGGCGAGAAACAGAGGGCGAGAAACAGAGGGCGAGAAACAGAGGGTCTGAAACAGAGGGGCTGAAACAGAGGGCGCGAAAGAGAGGGCGCGAAACAGAAGGCGCGAAACAGAGGGCGAGAAACAGAGGGGCCGAAACAGAGGGTGAGAAACAGAGTGGCCGAAACAGAGGGCGAGAAACAGAGGGTCTGAAACAGAGCGTCTGAAACAGAGGGTCTGAAGCAGAGGGGCTGAAACAGAGGGCGCGAAACTGAGTATCTGAAACAGAGGGGCTGAAACAGAGGGCGCGAAACAGAGGGTCTGAAGCAGATGGCGGGAAACAGAGGGCGCGAAACAGAGGGCGAGAAACAGAGTGTCTGAAATAGAGGGTCTGAAACAGAGGGTCTGAAACAGAGGGGCTGAAACAGAGGGGCTGAATCAGAGGGCGAGAAACAGAGGGGCTGAAACAGAGGAGCTGAAACAGAGGGGCTGAAACAGAGGGGGCGAAACAGAGGGTCGGAAACAGAGGGCGAGAAACAGAGGGGCCGAAACAGAGGGCGAGAAACAGAGGGGCCGAAACAGAGGGCGAGAAAGAGAGGGGCCGAAACAGAGGGCGAGAAACAGAGGGGCCGAAACAGAGGGCGAGAAACAGAGGGTATGAAACAGAGGGCCTGAAACAGAGGGTCTGAAACAGAGGGGCTGAAACAGAGGGCGTGAAACAGAGGGTCTGAAACAGAGGGTCTGAAACAGAGGGCACGAAACAGAGGGTCTGAAACAGAGGGCGAGAAACAGAGGGGCTGAAACAGAGTGTCTGAAACAGAGGGCGCGAAACAGAGGGCGCGAAGCCTAGGGGGCGAAACAGAGGGCGAGAAACAGAGGGTCTGAAACAGAGGGGCTGAAACAGAGGGGCTGAAACAGAGGGCGAGAAACAGAGGGCGAGAAACAGAGGGCGAGAAACAGAGGGTCTGAAACAGAGGGGCTGAAACAGAGGGCGCGAAAGAGAGGGCGCGAAACAGAAGGCGCGAAACAGAGGGCGAGAAACAGAGTGGCCGAAACAGAGGGTGAGAAACAGAGTGGCCGAAACAGAGGGCGAGAAACAGAGGGTCTGAAACAGAGCATCTGAAACAGAGGGTCTGAAGCAGAGGGGCTGAAACAGAGGGCGCGAAACTGAGTATCTGAAACAGAGGGGCTGAAACAGAGGGCGCGAAACAGAGGGTCTGAAGCAGATGGCGGGAAACAGAGGGCGCGAAACAGAGGGCGAGGAACAGAGTGTCTGAAATAGAGGGTCTGAAACAGAGGGTCTGAAACAGAAGGGCTGAAACAGAGGGCGAGAAACAGAGGGGCTGAAACAGAGGGGCTGAAACAGAGGGGCTGAAACAGAGGGGGCGAAACAGAGGGTCGGAAACAGAGGGCGAGAAACAGAGGGGCCGAAACAGAGGGCGAGAAACAGAGGGGCCGAAACAGAGGGCGAGAATAAAGGGGCCGAAACAGAGGGCGAGAAACAGAGGGGCCGAAACAAAGGGCGAGAAACAGAGGGTATGAAACAGAGGGCGAGAAACAGAGCGTCTGAAACAGAGGGTCTGAAACAAAGGGTCTGAAACAGAGGGGCTGAAACAGAGGGGGCGAAACAGAGGGTCGGAAACAGAGGGCGAGAAACAGAGGGGCCGAAACAGAGGGCGAGAAACAGAGGGGCCGAAACAGAGGGCGAGAATAAAGGGGCCGAAACAGAGGGCGAGAAACAGAGGGGCCGAAACAGAGGGCGAGAAACAGAGGGGCCGAAACAGAGGGCGTGAAACAGAGGGTCTGAAACAGAGGGTCTGAAACAGAGGGCACGAAACAGAGGGTCTGAAACAGAGGGCGAGAAACATAGGGCGAGAAACAGAGGGTCTGAAACAGAGGGGCTGAAACAGAGGGGCTGAAACAGAGGGCGAGAAACAGAGGGTCTGAAACAGAGGGCGAGAAACAGAGGGGCCGAATCAGAGGGCGAGAAACAGAGGGGCCGAAACAGAGGGCGAGAAACAGAGGGTCTGAAACAGTGGGTCTGAAACAGAGGGTCTGAAACAGAGGGGCCGAAACAGAGGGTGAGAAACAGAGGGTCTGAAACAGAGGGTGCGAAACATAGGGCGAGAAACAGAGGGTCTGAAACAGAGGGTCTGAAACGGAGGGTCTGAAACAGAGTGCGCTAAACAGAGGGTCTGAAACAGAGGGGCTGAAACGGAGGGCGAGAAACAGAGGGTCTGAAACAGAGGGACTGAAACAGAGGGTGAGAAACATAGGGTCTGAAACAGAGGGTCTGAAACAGAGGGTCTGAAACAGAGGGGGCGAAATAGAGGGGCCGAAACAGAGGGCGAGAAACAGAGGGGCCGAAACAGAATGCGAGAAACAGAGGGCGAGAAACAGAGGGTCTCAAACAGAGGGGTTGAAACAGAGGGCGAGAAACAGAGCGTCTGAAACAGAGGGTCTGAAACAAAGGGTCTGAAACAGAGGGCGCGAAACAGAGGGGCCGAAACAGAGGGCGAGAAACAGAGGGGCCGAAACAGACGGCGAGAAACAGAGGGTCTGAAACAGAGGGTCTGAAACAGAAGGTCTGAAACAGAGGGGCTGAAACAGAGGGGCTGAAACAGCGGGTCTGAAACAGAGGGGCTGAAACAGATGGTCTGAAACAGAGGGGCTGAAACAGAGGGGCTGAAACAGAGGGCGCGAAACAGAGAGTCTTAAACAGAGGGCGCGAAACAGACGGCGCAAAACAGAGGGGCTGAAACCGAGGGGCTGAGACAGAGGGTCTGAAACAGAGGGTCTGAAACAGTGGGCACGAAACAGAGGGTCTGAAACAGCGTGTCTGAAACAGAGGGTCTGAAGCAGAGGGGCTGAAACAGAGGGCGCGAAACTGAGTATCTGAAACAGAGGGGCTGAAGCAGAGGGCGCGAAACAGAGGGTCTGAAGCAAATGGCGGGAAACAGAGGGCGCGAAACAGAGGGCGAGAAACAGAGTGTCTGAAATAGAGGGTCTGAAACAGAGGGTCTGAAACAGAGGGGCTGAAACAGAGGGGCTGAATCAGAGGGCGAGAAACAGAGGGGCTGAAACAGAGGGGCTGAAACAGAGGGGCTGAAACAGAGGGGGCGAAACAGAGGGTCGGAAACAGAGGGCGAGAAACAGAGGGGCCGAAACAGAGGGCGAGAAACAGAGGGGCCGAAACAGAGGGCGAGAAAGAGAGGGGCCGAAACAGAGGGCGAGAAACAGAGGGGCCGAAACAGAGGGCGAGAAACAGAGGGTATGAAACAGAGGGCCTGAAACAGAGGGTCTGAAACAGAGGGGCTGAAACAGAGGGCGCGAAACAGAGGGCGCGAAACAGAGGGCGAGAAACAGAGGGTCTGAAACAGAGGGTCTGAACCAGAGGGCGTGAAACAGAGGGTCTGAAACAGAGGGTCTGAAACAGAGGGCACGAAACAGAGGGTCTGAAACAGAGGGCGAGAAACAGAGGGGCCGAAACAGAGTGTCTGAAACAGAGGGCGAGAAACAGAGGGGCCGAAACAGAGGGCGAGAAACAGAGGGTACGAAACAGAGGGCCTGAAACAGAGGGTCTGAAACAGAGGGGCTGAAACAGAGGGCGCGAAACAGAGGGCGCGAAACAGAAGGCGAGAAACAGAGGGTCTGAAACAGAGGGTCTGAAACAGAGGGCGTGAAACAGAGGGTCTGAAACAGAAAGTCTGAAACAGAGGGCACGAAACAGAGGGTCTGAAACAGAGGGCGTGAAACAGAGGGCCTGAAACACAGGGTCTGAAACAGACGGTCTGAAAAAGAGGGTCTGAAACAGAGGGCGAGAAACAGAGGGGCTGAAACAGAGGGCGAGAAACAGAGGGCGAGAAACAGAGGGCGAGAAACAGAGGGTCTGAAACAGAGGGGCTGAAACAGAGGGGCTGAAACAGAGGGCGAGAAACAGAGGGTCTGAAACAGAGGGCGAGAAACAGAGGGGCCGAAACAGAGGGCGAGAAACAGAGGGGCCGAAACAGAGGGCGAGAAACAGAGGGTCTGAAACAGTGGGTCTGAAACAGAGGGTCTGAAACAGAGGGGCCGAAACAGAGGGTGAGAAACAGAGGGTCTGAAACAGAGGGTGCGAAACAGAGGGCGAGAAACAGAGGGTCTGAAACAGAGGGTCTGAAACGGAGGGTCTGAAACAGAGGGCGCTAAACAGAGGGTCTGAAACAGAGGGGCTGAAATGGAGGGCGAGAAACAGAGGGTCTGAAACAGAGGGGCTGAAACAGAGGGTGAGAAACAGAGGGTCTGAAACAGAGGGTCTGAAACAGAGGGTCTGAAACAGAGGGGGCGAAACAGAGGGGCCGAAACAGAGGGCGAGAAACAGAGGGGCCGAAACAGAATGCGAGAAACAGAGGGCGAGAAACAGAGGGTCTGAAACAGAGGGGTTGAAACAGAGGGCGAGAAACAGAGCGTCTGAAACAGAGGGTCTGAAACAGAGGGTCTGAAACAGAGGGCGCGAAACAGAGGAGCTGAAACAGAGGGTCTGAAACAGAGGGGCTGAAACAGAGGGCGAGAAACAGAGGGTCTGAAACAGAGGGGCTGAAACAGATGGTCTGAAACAGAGGGGCTGAAACAGAGGGTCTGAAACAGAGGCGCTGAAACAGAGGGCGCGAAACAGAGAGTCTGAAACAGAGGGCGCGAAACAGACGGCGCAAAACAGAGGGGCTGAAACCGACGGGCTGAAACAGAGGGTCTGAAACAGAGGGACTGAAACAGTGGGCACGAAACAGAGGGTCTGAAACAGCGTGTCTGAAACAGAGGGTCTGAAGCAGAGGGGCTGAAACGGAGGGCGCGAAACTGAGTATCTGAAACAGAGGGGCTGAAACAGAGGGCGCGAAACAGAGGGTCTGAAGCAGATGGCGGGAAACAGAGGGCGCGAAACAGAGGGCGAGAAACAGAGTGTCTGAAATAGAGGGTCTGAAACAGAGGGTCTGAAACAGAGGGGCTGAAACAGAGGGGCTGAATCAGAGGGCGAGAAACAGAGGGGCTGAAACATAGGGGCTGAAACAGAGGGGCTGAAACAGAGGGGGCGAAACAGAGGGTCGGAAACAGAGGGCGAGAAACAGAGGGGCCGAAACAGAGGGCGAGAAACAGAGGGGCCGAAACAGAGGGCGAGAAAGAGAGGGGCCGAAACAGAGGGCGAGAAACAGAGGGGCCGAAACAGAGGGCGAGAAACAGAGGGTCTGAAACAGAGGGTCTGAAACAGAGGGCGTGAAACAGAGGGTCTGAAACAGAGTGTCTGAAACAGAGGGCACGAAACAGAGGGTCTGAAACAGAGGGTGAGAAACAGAGGGGCCGAAACAGAGTGTCTGAAACAGAGGGCGCGAAACAGAGGGCGCGAAGCCTAGGGGGCGAAACAGAGGGCGAGAAACAGAGGGTCTGAAACAGAGGGGCTGAAACAGAGGGGCTGAAACAGAGGGCGAGAAACAGAGGGCGAGAAACAGAGGGCGAGAAACAGAGGGTCTGAAACAGAGGGGCTGAAACAGAGGGCGCGAAAGAGAGGGCGCGAAACAGAAGGCGCGAAACAGAGGGCGAGAAACAGAGGGGCCGAAACAGAGGGTGAGAAACAGAGTGGCCGAAACAGAGGGCGAGAAACAGAGGGTCTGAAGCAGAGGGGCTGAAACAGAGGGCGCGAAACTGAGTATCTGAAACAGAGGGGCTGAAACAGAGGGCGCGAAACAGAGGGTCTGAAGCAGATGGCGGGAAACAGAGGGCGCGAAACAGAGGGCGAGAAACAGAGTGTCTGAAATAGAGGGTCTGAAACAGAGGGTCTGAAACAGAGGGGCTGAAACAGAGGGGCTGAATCAGAGGGCGAGAAACAGAGGGGCTGAAACAGAGGGGCTGAAACAGAGGGGCTGAAACAGAGGGGGCGAAACAGAGGGTCGGAAACAGAGGGCGAGAAACAGAGGGGCCGAAACAGAGGGCGAGAAACAGAGGGGCCGAAACAGAGGGCGAGAAAGAGAGGGCGAGAAACAGAGGGTCTGAAACAGAGGGGCTGAAACAGAGGGGCTGAAACAGAGGGCGAGAAACAGAGGGCGAGAAACAGAGGGCGAGAAACAGAGGGTCTGAAACAGAGGGGCTGAAACAGAGGGCGCGAAAGAGAGGGCGCGAAACAGAAGGCGCGAAACAGAGGGCGAGAAACAGAGGGGCCGAAACAGAGGGTGAGAAACAGAGTGGCCGAAACAGAGGGCGAGAAACAGAGGGTCTGAAACAGAGCGTCTGAAACAGAGGGTCTGAAGCAGAGGGGCTGAAACAGAGGGCGCGAAACTGAGTATCTGAAACAGAGGGGCTGAAACAGAGGGCGCGAAACAGAGGGTCTGAAGCAGATGGCGGGAAACAGAGGGCGCGAAACAGAGGGCGAGAAAAAGAGTGTCTGAAATAGAGGGTCTGAAACAGAGGGTCTGAAACAGAGGGGCTGAAACAGAGGGGCTGAATCAGAGGGCGAGAAACAGAGGGGCTGAAACAGAGGAGCTGAAACAGAGGGGCTGAAACAGAGGGGGCGAAACAGAGGGTCGGAAACAGAGGGCGAGAAACAGAGGGGCCGAAACAGAGGGCGAGAAACAGAGGGGCCGAAACAGAGGGCGAGAAAGAGAGGGGCCGAAACAGAGGGCGAGAAACAGAGGGGCCGAAACAGAGGGCGAGAAACAGAGGGTATGAAACAGAGGGCCTGAAACAGAGGGTCTGAAACAGAGGGGCTGAAACAGAGGGCGTGAAACAGAGGGTCTGAAACAGAGGGTCTGAAACAGAGGGCACGAAACAGAGGGTCTGAAACAGAGGGCGAGAAACAGAGGGGCTGAAACAGAGTGTCTGAAACAGAGGGCGCGAAACAGAGGGCGCGAAGCCTAGGGGGCGAAACAGAGGGCGAGAAACAGAGGGTCTGAAACAGAGGGGCTGAAACAGAGGGGCTGAAACAGAGGGCGAGAAACAGAGGGCGAGAAACAGAGGGCGAGAAACAGAGGGTCTGAAACAGAGGGGCTGAAACAGAGGGCGCGAAAGAGAGGGCGCGAAACAGAAGGCGCGAAACAGAGGGCGAGAAACAGAGGGGCCGAAACAGAGGGTGAGAAACAGAGTGGCCGAAACAGAGGGCGAGAAACAGAGGGTCTGAAACAGAGCGTCTGAAACAGAGGGTCTGAAGCAGAGGGGCTGAAACAGAGGGCGCGAAACTGAGTATCTGAAACAGAGGGGCTGAAACAGAGGGCGCGAAACAGAGGGTCTGAAGCAGATGGCGGGAAACAGAGGACGCGAAACAGAGGGCGAGAAACAGAGTGTCTGAAATAGAGGGTCTTAAACAGAGGGTCTGAAACAGAGGGGCTGAAACAGAGGGGCTGAATCAGAGGGCGAGAAACAGAGGGGCTGAAACAGAGGAGCTGAAACAGAGGGGCTGAAACAGAGGGGGCGAAACAGAGGGTCGGAAACAGAGGGCGAGAAACAGAGGGGCCGAAACAGAGGGCGAGAAACAGAGGGGCCGAAACAGAGGGCGAGAAAGAGAGGGGCCGAAACAGAGGGCGAGAAACAGAGGGGCCGAAACAGAGGGCGAGAAACAGAGGGTATGAAACAGAGCGCCTGAAACAGAGGGTCTGAAACAGAGGGGCTGAAACAGAGGGCGCGAAACAGAGGGCGCGAAACAGAGGGCGAGAAACAGAGGGTCTGAAACAGAGGGTCTGAACCAGAGGGCGTGAAACAGAGGGTCTGAAACAGAGTGTCTGAAACAGAGGGCACGAAACAGAGGGTCTGAAACAGAGGGCGAGAAACAGAGGGGCCGAAACAGAGTGTCTGAAACAGAGGGCGAGAAACAGAGGGGCCGAAACAGAGGGCGAGAAACAGAGGGTACGGAACAGAGGGCCTGAAACAGAGGGTCTGAAACAGAGGGGCTGAAACAGAGGGCGTGAAACAGAGGGCGCGAAACAGAAGGCGAGAAACAGAGGGTCTGAAACAGAGGGTCTGAAACAGAGGGCGTGAAACAGAGGGTCTGAAACAGAGGGTCTGAAACAGAGGGCACGAAACAGAGGGTCTGAAACAGAGGGCGTGAAACAGAGGGCCTGAAACACAGGGTCTGAAACAGACGGTCTGAAAAAGAGGGTCTGAAACAGAGGGCGAGAAACAGAGGGACTGAAACAGAGGGCGAGAAACAGAGGGTATGAAACAGTGGGTCTGAAACAGAGGGGCTGAAACAGAGGGCGAGAAACAGAGGGCGAGAAACAGAGGGCGAGAAACAGAGGGTCTGAAACAGAGGGGCTGAAACAGAGGGGCTGAAACAGAGGGCGAGAAACAGAGGGTCTGAAACAGAGGGCGAGAAACAGAGGGGCCGAAACAGAGGGCGAGAAACAGAGGGGCCGAAACAGAGGGCGAGAAACAGAGGGTCTGAAACAGTGGGTCTGAAACAGAGGGTCTGAAACAGATGGGCCGAAACAAAGGGTGAGAAACAGAGGGTCTGAAACAGACGGGCCGAAACAAAGGGTGAGAAACAGAGGGTCTGAAACAGACGGGCTGAAACGGAGGGGGCGAAACAGAGGGTCGGAAACAGAGGGGCCGAAACAGAGGGCGAGAAACAGAGGGGCCGAAACAGAGGGCGAGAAAGAGAGGGGCCGAAACAGAGGGCGAGAAACAGAGGGGCCGAAACAGAGGGCGAGAAACAGAGGGTCTGAAACAGAGGGTCTGAAACAGAGGGCGTGAAACAGAGGGTCTGAAACAGAGTGTCTGAAACAGAGGGCACGAAACAGAGGGTCTGAAACAGAGGGTGAGAAACAGAGGGGCCGAAACAGAGTGTCTGAAACAGAGGGCGCGAAACAGAGGGCGCGAAGCCTAGGGGGCGAAACAGAGGGCGAGAAACAGAGGGTCTGAAACAGAGGGGCTGAAACAGAGGGGCTGAAACAGAGGGCGAGAAACAGAGGGCGAGAAACAGAGGGCGAGAAACAGAGGGTCTGAAACAGAGGGGCTGAAACAGAGGGCGCGAAAGAGAGGGCGCGAAACAGAAGGCGCGAAACAGAGGGCGAGAAACAGAGGGGCCGAAACAGAGGGTGAGAAACAGAGTGGCCGAAACAGAGGGCGAGAAACAGAGGGTCTGAAGCAGAGGGGCTGAAACAGAGGGCGCGAAACTGAGTATCTGAAACAGAGGGGCTGAAACAGAGGGCGCGAAACAGAGGGTCTGAAGCAGATGGCGGGAAACAGAGGGCGCGAAACAGAGGGCGAGAAACAGAGTGTCTGAAATAGAGGGTCTGAAACAGAGGGTCTGAAACAGAGGGGCTGAAACAGAGGGGCTGAATCAGAGGGCGAGAAACAGAGGGGCTGAAACAGAGGGGCTGAAACAGAGGGGCTGAAACAGAGGGGGCGAAACAGAGGGTCGGAAACAGAGGGCGAGAAACAGAGGGGCCGAAACAGAGGGCGAGAAACAGAGGGGCCGAAACAGAGGGCGAGAAAGAGAGGGGCCGAAACAGAGGGCGAGAAACAGAGGGGCCGAAACAGAGGGCGAGAAACAGAGGGTATGAAACAGAGGGCCTGAAACAGAGGGTCTGAAACAGAGGGGCTGAAACAGAGGGCGCGAAACAGAGGGCGCGAAACAGAGGGCGAGAAACAGAGGGTCTGAAACAGAGGGTCTGAACCAGAGGGCGTGAAACAGAGGGTCTGAAACAGAGGGTCTGAAACAGAGGGCACGAAACAGAGGGTCTGAAACAGAGGGTCTGAACCAGAGGGCGTGAAACAGAGGGTCTGAAACAGAGGGTCTGAAACAGAGGGCACGAAACAGAGGGTCTGAAACAGAGGGCGAGAAACAGAGGGCGAGAAACAGAGGGTCTGAAACAGAGGGGCTGAAACAGAGGGGCTGAAACAGAGGGCGAGAAACAGAGGGTCTGAAACAGAGGGCGAGAAACAGAGGGGCCGAAACAGAGGGCGAGAAACAGAGGGGCCGAAACAGAGGGCGAGAAACAGAGGGTCTGAAACAGTGGGTCTGAAACAGAGGGTCTGAAACAGAGGGGCCGAAACAGAGGGTGAGAAACAGAGGGTCTGAAACAGAGGGTGCGAAACAGAGGGCGAGAAACAGAGGGTCTGAAACAGAGGGTCTGAAACGGAGGGTCTGAAACAGAGGGCGTTAAACAGAGGGTCTGAAACAGAGGGGCTGAAACGGAGGGCGAGAAACAGAGGGTCTGAAACAGAGGGACTGAAACAGAGGGTGAGAAACATAGGGTCTGAAACAGAGGGTCTGAAACAGAGGGTCTGAAACAGAGGGGGCGAAATAGAGGGGCCGAAACAGAGGGCGAGAAACAGAGGGGCCGAAACAGAATGCGAGAAACAGAGGGCGAGAAACAGAGGGTCTCAAACAGAGGGGTTGAAACAGAGGGCGAGAAACAGAGCGTCTGAAACAGAGGGTCTGAAACAAAGGGTCTGAAACAGAGGGCGCGAAACAGAGGGGCCGAAACAGAGGGCGAGAAACAGAGGGGTCGAAACAGACGGCGAGAAACAGAGGGTCTGAAACAGAGGGTCTGAAACAGAAGGTCTGAAACAGAGGGGCTGAAACAGAGGGGCTGAAACAGAGGGTCTGAAACAGAGGGGCTGAAACAGATGGTCTGAAACAGAGGGGCTGATACAGAGGGGCTGAAACAGAGGGCGCGAAACAGAGAGTCTTAAACAGAGGGCGCGAAACAGACGGCGCAAAACAGAGGGGCTGAAACCGAGGGGCTGAGACAGAGGGTCTGAAACAGAGGGTCTGAAACAGTGGGCACGAAACAGAGGGTCTGAAACTGCGTGTCTGAAACAGAGGGTCTGAAGCAGAGGGGCTGAAACAGAGGGCGCGAAACTGAGTATCTGAAACAGAGGGGCTGAAACAGAGGGCGCGAAACAGAGGGTCTGAAGCAGATGGCGGGAAACAGAGGGCGCGAAACAGAGGGCGAGAAACAGAGTGTCTGAAATAGAGGGTCTGAAACAGAGGGTCTGAAACAGAGGGGCTGAAACAGAGGGGCTGAATCAGAGGGCGAGAAACAGAGGGGCTGAAACAGAGGGGCTGAAACAGAGGGGCTGAAACAGAGGGGGCGAAACAGAGGGTCGGAAACAGAGGGCGAGAAACAGAGGGGCCGAAACAGAGGGCGAGAAACAGAGGGGCCGAAACAGAGGTCGAGAAAGAGAGGGGCCGAAACAGAGGGCGAGAAACAGAGGGGCCGAAACAGAGGGCGAGAAACAGAGGGTATGAAACAGAGGGCCTGAAACAGAGGGTCTGAAACAGAGGGGCTGAAACAGAGGGCGCGAAACAGAGGGCGCGAAACAGAGGGCGAGAAACAGAGGGTCTGAAACAGAGGGTCTGAACCAGAGGGCGTGAAACAGAGGGTCTGAAACAGAGGGTCTGAAACAGAGGGCACGAAACAGAGGGTCTGAAACAGAGGGCGAGAAACAGAGGGGCCGAAACAGAGTGTCTGAAACAGAGGGCGAGAAACAGAGGGGCCGAAACAGAGGGCGAGAAACAGAGGGTACGAAACAGAGGGCCTGAAACAGAGGGTCTGAAACAGAGGGGCTGAAACAGAGGGCGCGAAACAGAGGGCGCGAAACAGAAGGCGAGAAACAGAGGGTCTGAAACAGAGGGTCTGAAACAGAGGGCGTGAAACAGAGGGTCTGAAACAGAGGGTCTGAAACAGAGGGCACGAAACAGAGGGTCTGAAACAGAGGGCGTGAAACAGAGGGCCTGAAACACAGGGTCTGAAGCAGACGGTCTGAAAAAGAGGGTCTGAAACAGAGGGCGAGAAACAGAGGGACTGAAACAGAGGGCGAGAAACAGAGGGTATGAAACAGTGGGTCTGAAACAGAGGGGCTGAAACAGAGGGCGAGAAACAGAGGGCGAGAAACAGAGGGCGAGTAACAGAGGGTCTGAAACAGAGGGGCTGAAACAGAGGGGCTGAAACAGAGGGCGAGAAACAGAGGGTCTGAAACAGAGGGCGAGAAAGAGAGGGGCCGAAACAGAGGGCGAGAAACAGAGGGGCCGAAACAGAGGGCGAGAAACAGAGGGTCTGAAACAGTGGGTCTGAAACAGAGGGTCTGAAACAGAGGGGCCGAAACAGAGGGTGAGAAACAGAGGGTCTGAAACAGAGGGTGCGAAACAGAGGGCGAGAAACAGAGGGTCTGAAACAGAGGGTCTGAAACGGAGGGTCTGAAACAGAGGGCGCTAAACAGAGGGTCTGAAACAGAGGGGCTGAAACGGAGGGCGAGAAACAGAGGGTCTGAAACAGAGGGGCTGAAACAGAGGGTGAGAAACAGAGGGTCTGAAACAGAGGGTCTGAAACAGAGGGTCTGAAACAGAGGGGGCGAAACAGAGGTGCCGAAACAGAGGGCGAGAAACAGAGGGGCTGAAACAGAATGCGAGAAACAGAGGGCGAGAAACAGAGGGGCCGAAACAGAGGGCGAGAAACAGAGGGGCCGAAACAGAGGGCGAGAAACAGAGGGTCTGAAACAGTGGGTCTGAAACAGAGGCTCTGAAACAGAGGGGCCGAAACAGAGGGTGAGAAACAGAGGGTCTGAAACAGAGGGTGCGAAACAGAGGGCGAGAAACAGAGGGTCTGAAACAGAGGGTCTGAAACGGAGGGTCTGAAACAGAGGGTCTGAAACAGAGGGGCTGAAACGGAGGGCGAGAAACAGAGGGTCTGAAACAGAGGGGCTGAAACAGAGGGTGAGAAACAGAGGGTCTGAAACAGAGGGTCTGAAACAGAGGGTCTGAAACAGAGGGGGCGAAACAGAGGGGCCGAAACAGAGGGCGAGAAACAGAGGGGCCGAAACAGAATGCGAGAAACAGAGGGCGAGAAACAGAGGGTCTGAAACAGAGGGGTTGAAACAGAGGGCGAGAAACAGAGCGTCTGAAACAGAGGGTCTGAAACAGAGGGTCTGAAACAGAGGGCGCGAAACAGAGGGGCAGAAACAGAGGGCGAGAAACAGAGGGGCCGAAACAGACGGCGAGAAACAGAGGGTCTGAAACAGAGGGTCTGAAACAGAAGGTCTGAAACAGAGGGGCTGAAACAGAGGAGCTGAAACAGAGGGTCTGAAACAGAGGGGCTGAAACAGAGGGCGAGAAACAGAGGGTCTGAAACAGAGGGGCTGAAACAGATGGTCTGAAACAGAGGGGCTGAAACAGAGGGTCTGAAACAGAGGCGCTGAAACAGAGGTCGCGAAACAGAGAGTCTGAAACAGAGGGCGCGAAACAGACGGCGCAAAACAGAGGGGCTGAAACCGAGGGGCTGAAACAGAGGGTCTGAAACAGAGGGACTGAAACTGTGGGCACGAAACAGAGGGTCTGAAACAGCGTGTCTGAAACAGAGGGTCTGAAGCAGAGGGGCTGAAACAGAGGGCGCGAAACTGAGTATCTGAAACAGAGGGGCTGAAACAGAGGGCGCGAAACAGAGGGTCTGAAGCAGATGGCGGGAAACAGAGGGCGCGAAACAGAGGGCGAGAAACAGAGTGTCTGAAATAGAGGGTCTGAAACAGAGGGTCTGAAACAGAGGGGCTGAAACAGAGGGGCTGAATCAGAGGGCGAGAAACAGAGGGGCTGAAACAGAGGGGCTGAAACAGAGGGGCTGAAACAGAGGGGGCGAAACAGAGGGTCGGAAACAGAGGGCGAGAAACAGAGGGGCCGAAACAGAGGGCGAGAAACAGAGGGGCCGAAACAGAGGGCGAGAAAGAGAGGGGCCGAAACAGAGGGCGAGAAACAGAGGGGCCGAAACAGAGGGCGAGAAACGGAGGGTATGAAACAGAGGGTCTGAAACAGAGGGCGTGAAACAGAGGGTCTGAAACAGAGGGTCTGAAACAGAGGGCACGAAACAGAGGGTCTGAAACAGAGGGCGAGAAACAGAGGGGCCGAAACAGAGAGTCTGAAACAGAGGGCGCGAAACAGAGGGCGCGAAGCCTAGGGGGCGAAACAGAGGGCGAGAAACAGAGGGTCTGAATCAGAGGGGCTGAAACAGAGGGGCTGAAACAGAGGGCGAGAAACAGAGGGCGAGAAACAGAGGGCGAGAAACAGAGGGTCTGAAACAGAGTGGCCGAAACAGAGGGCGAGAAACAGAGGGTCTGAAACAGAGCGTCTGAAACAGAGGGTCTGAAGCAGAGGGGCTGAAACAGAGGGCGCGAAACTGAGTATCTGAAACAGAGGGGCTGAAACAGAGGGCGCGAAACAGAGGGTCTGAAGCAGATGGCGGGAAACAGAGGGCGCGAAACAGAGGGCGAGAAACAGAGTGTCTGAAATAGAGGGTCTGAAACAGAGGGGCTGAAACAGAGGGGGCGAAACAGAGGGTCGGAAACAGAGGGCGAGAAACAGAGGGGCCGAAACAGAGGGCGAGAAACAGAGGGGCCGAAACAGAGGGCGAGAAAGAGAGGGGCCGAAACAGAGGGCGAGAAACAGAGGGGCCGAAACAGAGGGCGAGAAACAGAGGGTATGAAACAGAGGGCCTGAAACAGAGGGTCTGAAACAGAGGGGCTGAAACAGAGGGCGCGAAACAGAGGGCGCGAAACAGAGGGCGAGAAACAGAGGGTCTGAAACAGAGGGTCTGAACCAGAGGGCGTGAAACAGAGGGTCTGAAACAGAGTGTCTGAAACAGAGGGCACGAAACAGAGGGTCTGAAACAGAGGGCGAGAAACAGAGGAGCCGAAACAGAGTGTCTGAAACAGAGGGCGAGAAACAGAGGGGCCGAAACAGAGGGCGAGAAACAGAGGGTACGGAACAGAGGGCCTGAAACAGAGGGTCTGAAACAGAGGGGCTGAAACAGAGGGCGCGAAACAGAGGGCGCGAAACAGAAGGCGAGAAACAGAGGGTCTGAAACAGAGGGTCTGAAACAGAGGGCGTGAAACAGAGGGTCTGAAACAGAGGGTCTGAAACAGAGGGCACGAAACAGAGGGTCTGAAACAGAGGGCGTGAAACAGAGGGCCTGAAACACAGGGTCTGAAACAGACGGTCTGAAAAAGAGGGTCTGAAACAGAGGGCGAGAAACAGAGGGACTGAAACAGAGGGCGAGAAACAGAGGGTATGAAACAGTGGGTCTGAAACAGAGGGGCTGAAACAGAGGGCGAGAAACAGAGGGCGAGAAACAGAGGGCGAGAAACAGAGGGTCTGAAACAGAGGGGCTGAAACAGAGGGGCTGAAACAGAGGGCGAGAAACAGAGGGTCTGAAACAGAGGGCGAGAAACAGAGGGGCCGAAACAGAGGGCGAGAAACAGAGGGGCCGAAACAGAGGGCGAGAAACAGAGGGTCTGAAACAGTGGGTCTGAAACAGAGGGTCTGAAACAGAGGGGCCGAAACAAAGGGTGAGAAACAGAGGGTCTGAAACAGAGGGTCTGAAACGGAGGGTCTGAAACAGAGGGCGCTAAACAGAGGGTCTGAAACAGAGGGGCTGAAACGGAGGGCGAGAAACAGAGGGTCTGAAACAGAGGGGCTGAAACGGAGGGCGAGAAACAGAGGGTCTGAAACAGAGGGGCTGAAACGGAGGGTGAGAAACAGAGGGTCTGAAACAGAGGGTCTGAAACAGAGGGTCTGAAACAGAGCGGGCGAAACAGAGGGGCCGAAACAGAGGGCGAGAAACAGAGGGGCCGAAACAGAATGCGAGAAACAGAGGGCGAGAAACAGAGCGTCTGAAACAGAGGGTCTGAAACAGAGGGTCTGAAACAGAGGGCGCGAAACAGAGGGGCCGAAACAGAGGGCGAGAAACAGAGGGGCCGAAACAGACGGCGAGAAACAGAGGGTCTGAAACAGAGGGTCTGAAACAGAAGGTCTGAAACAGAGGGGCTGAAACAGAGGGGCTGAAACAGAGGGTCTGAAACAGAGGGGCTGAAACAGAGGGCGAGAAACAGAGGGTCTGAAACAGAGGGGCTGAAACAGATGGTCTGAAACAGAGGGGCTGAAACAGAGGGTCTGAAACAGAGGGGCTGAAACAGAGGGCGCGAAACAGAGAGTCTGAAACAGAGGGCGCGAAACAGACGGTGCAAAACAGAGGGGCTGAAACCGAGGGGCTGAAACAGAGGGTCTGAAACAGAGGGTCTGAAACAGTGGGCACGAAACAGAGGGTCTGAAACAGCGTGTCTGAAACAGAGGGTCTGAAGCAGAGGGGCTGAAACAGAGGGCGCGAAACTGAGTATCTGAAACAGAGGGGCTGAAACAGAGGGCGCGAAACAGAGGGTCTGAAGCAGATGGCGGGAAACAGAGGGCGCGAAACAGAGGGCGAGAAACAGAGTGTCTGAAATAGAGGGTCTGAAACAGAGGGTCTGAAACAGAGGGGCTGAAACAGAGGGGCTGAATCAGAGGGCGAGAAACAGAGGGGCTGAAACAGAGGGGCTGAAACAGAGGGGCTGAAACAGAGGGGGCGAAACAGAGGGTCGGAAACAGAGGGCGAGAAACAGAGGGGCCGAAACAGAGGGCGAGAAACAGAGGGGCCGAAACAGAGGGCGAGAAAGAGAGGGGCCGAAACAGAGGGCGAGAAACAGAGGGGCCGAAACAGAGGGCGAGAAACAGAGGGTCTGAAACAGAGGGTCTGAAACAGAGGGCGTGAAACAGAGGGTCTGAAACAGAGGGTCTGAAACAGAGGGCACGAAACAGAGGGTCTGAAACAGAGGGCGAGAAACAGAGGGGCCGAAACAGAGTGTCTGAAACAGAGGGCGCGAAACAGAGGGCGAGAAACAGAGGGCGAGAAACAGAGGGCGAGAAACAGAGGGTCTGAAACAGAGGGGCTGAAACAGAGGGCGCGAAAGAGAGGGCGCGAAACAGAAGTCGCGAAACAGAGGGCGAGAAACAGAGGGGCCGAAACAGAGGGTGAGAAACAGAGTGGCCGAAACAGAGGGCGAGAAACAGAGGGTCTGAAACAGAGCGTCTGAAACAGAGGGTCTGAAACAGAGGGCGAGAAACAGAGGGCGCGAAACAGAGGGCGAGAAACAGAGATTCTGAAACAGAGGGCGTGAAACAGAGGGCCTGAAACACAGGGTCTGAAACAGACGGTCTGAAAAAGAGGGTCTGAAACAGAGGGCGAGAAACAGAGGGGCTGAAACAGAGGGGCTGAATCAGAGGGCGAGAAACAGAGGGGCTGAAACAGAGGGGCTGAAACAGAGGGGCTGAAACAGAGGGGGCGAAACAGAGGGTCTGAAACAGAGGGCGAGAAACAGAGGGGCCGAAACAGAGGGCGAGAAACAGAGGGGCTGAAACAGAGGGCGAGAAAGAGAGGGGCCGAAACAGAGGGCGAGAAACAGAGGGGCCGAAACAGAGGGCGAGAAACAGAGGGTATGAAACAGAGGGCCTGAAACAGAGGGTCTGAAACAGAGGGGCTGAAACAGAGGGCGCGAAACAGAGGGCGCGAAACAGAGGGCGAGAAACAGAGGGTCTGAAACAGAGGGTCTGAACCAGAGGGCGTGAAACAGAGGGTCTGAAACAGAGTGTCTGAAACAGAGGGCACGAAACAGAGGGTCTGAAACAGAGGGCGAGAAACAGAGGGGCCGAAACAGAGTGTCTGAAACAGAGGGCGAGAAACAGAGGGGCCGAAACAGAGGGCGAGAAACAGAGGGTACGGAACAGAGGGCCTGAAACAGAGGGTCTGAAACAGAGGGGCTGAAACAGAGGGCGCGAAACAGAGGGCGCGAAACAGAAGGCGAGAAACAGAGGGTCTGAAACAGAGGGTCTGAAACAGAGGGCGTGAAACAGAGGGTCTGAAACAGAGGGTCTGAAACAGAGGGCACGAAACAGAGGGTCTGAAACAGAGGGCGTGAAACAGAGGGCCTGAAACACAGGGTCTGAAACAGACGGTCTGAAAAAGAGGGTCTGAAACAGAGGGCGAGAAACAGAGGGACTGAAACAGAGGGCCAGAAACAGAGGGTATGAAACAGTGGGTCTGAAACAGAGGGGCTGAAACAGAGGGCGAGAAACAGAGGGCGAGAAACAGAGGGCGAGAAACAGAGGGTCTGAAACAGAGGGGCTGAAACAGAGGGCGAGAAACAGAGGGTCTGAAACAGAGGGCGAGAAACAGAGGGGCCGAAACAGAGGGCGAGAAAAAGAGGGGCCGAAACAGAGGGCGAGAAACAGAGGGTCTGAAACAGTGGGTCTGAAACAGAGGGTCTGAAACAGAGGGGCCGAAACAAAGGGTGAGAAACAGAGGGTCTGAAACAGAGGGTCTGAAACGGAGGGCCTGAAACAGAGGGCGCTAAACAGAGGGTCTGAAACAGAGGGGCTGAAACGGAGGGCGAGAAACAGAGGGTCTGAAACAGAGGGGCTGAAACGGAGGGTGAGAAACAGAGGGTCTGAAACAGAGGGTCTGAAACAGAGGGTCTGAAACAGAGCGGGCGAAACAGAGGGGCCGAAACAGAGGGCGAGAAACAGAGGGGCCGAAACAGAATGCGAGAAACAGAGGGCGAGAAACAGAGGGTCTGAAACAGAGTGGTTGAAACAGAGGGCGAGAAACAGAGCGTCTGAAACAGAGGGTCTGAAACAGAGGGTCTGAAACAGAGGGCGCGAAACTGAGGGGCCGAAACAGAGGGCGAGAAACAGAGGGGCCGAAACAGACGGCGAGAAACAGAGGGTCTGAAACAGAGGGTCTGAAACAGAAGGTCTGAAACAGAGGGGCTGAAACAGAGGGGCTGAAACAGAGGGTCTGAAACAGAGGGGCTGAAACAGAGGGCGAGAAACAGAGGGTCTGAAACAGAGGGGCTGAAACAGATGGTCTGAAACAGAGGGGCTGAAACAGAGGGTCTGAAACAGAGGGGCTGAAACAGAGGGCGCGAAACAGAGAGTCTGAAACAGAGGGCGCGAAACAGACGGCGCAAAACAGAGGGGCTGAAACCGAGGGGCTGAAACAGAGGGTCTGAAACAGAGGGTCTGAAACAGTGGGCACGAAACAGAGGGTCTGAAACAGCGTGTCTGAAACAGAGGGTCTGAAGCAGAGGGGCTGGAACAGAGGGCGCGAAACTGAGTATCTGAAACAGAGGGGCTGAAACAGAGGGCGCGAAACAGAGGGTCTGAAGCAGATGGCGGGAAACAGAGGGCGCGAAACAGAGGGCGAGAAACAGAGTGTCTGAAATAGAGGGTCTGAAACAGAGGGTCTGAAACAGAGAGGCTGAAACAGAGGGGCTGAATCAGAGGGCGAGAAACAGAGGGGCTGAAACAGAGGGGCTGAAACAGAGGGGCTGAAACAGAGGGGGCGAAACAGAGGGTCGGAAACAGAGGGCGAGAAACAGAGGGGCCGAAACAGAGGGCGAGAAACAGAGGGGCCGAAACAGAGGGCGAGAAAGAGAGTGGCCGAAACAGAGGGCGAGAAACAGAGGGGCCGAAACAGAGGGCGAGAAACAGAGGGTCTGAAACAGTGGGTCTGAAACAGAGGGCGTGAAACAGAGGGTCTGAAACAGAGGGTCTGAAACAGAGGGCACGAAACAGAGGGTCTGAAACAGAGGGCGAGAAACAGAGGGGCCGAAACAGAGTGTCTGAAACAGAGGGCGCGAAACAGAGGGCGAGAAACAGAGGGCGAGAAACAGAGGGTCTGAAACAGAGGGGCTGAAACAGAGGGCGCGAAAGAGAGGGCGCGAAACAGAAGTCGCGAAACAGAGGGCGAGAAACAGAGGGGCCGAAACAGAGGGTGAGAAACAGAGTGGCCGAAACAGAGGGCGAGAAACAGAGGGTCTGAAACAGAGCGTCTGAAACAGAGGGTCTGAAACAGAGGGCGAGAAACAGAGGGCGCGAAACAGAGGGCGAGAAACAGAGGTTCTGAAACAGAGGGCGTGAAACAGAGGGCCTGAAACACAGGGTCTGAAACAGACGGTCTGAAAAAGAGGGTCTGAAACAGAGGGCGAGAAACAGAGGGACTGAAACAGAGGGCGAGTAACAGAGGGTATGAAACAGTGGGTCTGAAACAGAGGGGCTGAAACAGAGGGCGAGAAACAGAGGGCGAGAAACAGAGGGCGAGAAACAGAGGGTCTGAAACAGAGGGGCTGAAACAGAGGGGCTGAAACAGAGGGCGAGAAACAGAGGGTCTGAAACAGAGGGCGAGAAACAGAGGGGCCGAAACAGAGGGCGAGAAACAGAGGGGCCGAAACAGAGGGCGAGAAACAGAGGGTTTGAAACAGTGGGTCTGAAACAGAGGGTCTGAAACAGAGGGGCCGAAACAGAGGGTGAGAAACAGAGGGTCTGAAACAGAGGGTGCGAAACAGAGGGCGAGAAACAGAGGGTCTGAAACAGAGGGTCTGAAACGGAGGGTCTGAAACAGAGGGCGCTAAACAGAGGGTCTGAAACAGAGGGGCTGAAACGGAGGGCGAGAAACAGAGGGTCTGAAACAGAGGGGCTGAAACAGAGGGTGAGAAACATAGGGTCTGAAACAGAGGGTCTGAAACAGAGGGTCTGAAACTGAGGGGGCGAAACAGAGGGGCCGAAACAGAGGGCGAGAAACAGAGGGGCCAAAACAGAATGCGAGAAACAGAGGGCGAGAAACAGAGGGTCTGAAACAGAGGGGTTGAAACAGAGGGCGAGAAACAGAGCGTCTGAAACAGAGGGTCTGAAACAGAGGGTCTGAAACAGAGGGCGCGAAACAGAGGGGCCGAAACAGAGGGCGAGAAACAGAGGGGCCGAAACAGACGGCGAGAAACAGAGGGTCTGAAACAGAGGGTCTGAAACAGAAGGTCTGAAACAGAGGGGCTTAAACAGAGGGGCTGAAACAGAGGGTCTGAAACAGAGGGGCTGAAACAGAGGGCGAGAAACAGAGGGTCTGAAACAGAGGGGCTGAAACAGAGGGTCTGAAACAGAGGGGCTGAAACAGAGGGTCTGAAACAGAGGGGCTGAAACAGAGGGCGCGAAACAGAGGGTCTGAAACAGAGGGCGCGAAACAGACGGCGCAAAACAGAGGGGCTGAAACCGACGGGCTGAAACAGAGGGTCTGAAACAGAGGGTCTGAAACAGTGGGCACGAAACAGAGGGTCTGAAACAGCGTGTCTGAAACAGAGGGTCTGAAGCAGAGGGGCTGAAACAGAGGGCGCGAAACTGAGTATCTGAAACAGAGGGGCTGAAACAGAGGGCGCGAAACAGAGGGTCTGAAGCAGATGGCGGGAAACAGAGGGCGCGAAACAGAGGGCGAGAAACAGAGTGTCTGAAATAGAGGGTCTGAAACAGAGGGTCTGAAACAGAGGGGCTGAAACAGAGGGGCTGAATCAGAGGGCGAGAAACAGAGGGGCTGAAACAGAGGGGCTGAAACAGAGGGGCTGAAACAGAGGGGGCGAAACAGAGGGTCGGAAACAGAGGGCGAGAAACAGAGGGGCCGAAACAGAGGGCGAGAAACAGAGGGGCCGAAACAGAGGGCGAGAAAGAGAGGGGCCGAAACAGAGGGCGAGAAACAGAGGGGCCGAAACAGAGGGCGAGAAACAGAGCGTCTGAAACAGAGGGTCTGAAACAGAGGGTCTGAAACAGGGGCTGAAACAGAGGGCGCGAAACAGAGGGCGCGAAACAGACGGCGAGAAACAGAGGGTCTGAAACAGAGGGTCTGAAACAGAGGGCGTGAAACAGAGGGTCTGAAACAGAGGGTCTGAAACAGAGGGGCTGAACCAGCGGGTCTGAAAGAGAGGGCGAGAAACAGAGGGGCTGAAACAGAGGGCGAGAAATAGAGGGTCTGAAACAGAGGGTCTGAAACAGAGGGCGCGAAACAGAGGGTGCGAAACAGAGGGTCTGAAACAGAGGGTCTGAAACAGAGGGGCTGAAACAGAGGGGCTGAAACAGAGGGCGAGAAACAGAGGGGCTGTAACAGAGGGGCTGAAACAGAGGGTCTAAAACAGAGGGCGCGAAACAGAGGGCGAGAAACAGAGGGCGAGAAACAGTGGGTGAGAAACAGAGGGGCAGAAACAGAGGGGCTGAAATAGCGGGGCTGAAACAGAGGGTCTGAAACAGCGGGGCTGAAACAGGGGGTGTGAAACCGAGGGCGAGAACCAGAGGCTCTGAAACAGAGGGTCTGAAACAGAGGGGCTGAAACAGAGGGTCTGAAACAGAGGGGCTGAAACAGAGGGCGAGAAACAGAGGTGCTGAAACAGAGGGCGAGAAACAGAGGGTCTGACACAGAGTGTCTGAAACAGAGGGCACGAAACAGAGGGCGCGAAACAGAGGGTCTGAAACAGAGGGGCTGTAACAGAGGGCGAGAAACAGAGGATCTGAAATAGAGGGGCTGAAACAGAAGGCGAGAAACAGAGGGTCTGAAACAGAGGGTCTGAAACAGAGGGTCTGAAACAGAGGGCGCGAAACAGAGGGGCCGAAACAGAGGGCGAGAAACAGAGGGGCCGAAACAGACGGCGAGAAACAGAGGGTCTGAAACAGAGGGTCTGAAACAGAAGGTCTGAAACAGAGGGGCTGAAACAGAGGGGCTGAAACAGAGGGTCTGAAACAGAGGGGCTGAAACAGAGGGCGAGAAACAGAGGGTCTGAAACAGAGGGGCTGAAACAGATGGTCTGAAACAGAGGGGCTGAAACAGAGGGTCTGAAACAGAGGGGCTGAAACAGAGGGCACGAAACAGAGAGTCTGAAACAGAGGGCGCGAAACAGACGGCGCAAAACAGAGGGGCTGAAACCGAGGGGCTGAAACAGAGGGTCTGAAACAGAGGGTCTGAAACAGTGGGCACGAAACAGAGGGTCTGAAACAGCGTGTCTGAAACAGAGGGTCTGAAGCAGAGGGGCTGGAACAGAGGGCGCGAAACTGAGTATCTGAAACAGAGGGGCTGAAACAGAGGGCGCGAAACAGAGGGTCTGAAGCAGATGGCGGGAAACAGAGGGCGCGAAACAGAGGGCGAGAAACAGAGTGTCTGAAATAGAGGGTCTGAAACAGAGGGTCTGAAACAGAGGGGCTGAAACAGAGGGGCTGAATCAGAGGGCGAGAAACAGAGGGGCTGAAACAGAGGGGCTGAAACAGAGGGGCTGAAACAGAGGGGGCGAAACAGAGGGTCGGAAACAGAGGGCGAGAAACAGAGGGGCCGAAACAGAGGGCGAGAAACAGAGGGGCCGAAACAGAGGGCGAGAAAGAGAGGGGCCGAAACAGAGGGCGAGAAACAGAGGGGCCGAAACAGAGGGCGAGAAACAGAGGGTCTGAAACAGAGGGTCTGAAACAGAGGGCGTGAAACAGAGGGTCTGGAACAGAGGGTCTGAAACAGAGGGCACGAAACAGAGGGTCTGAAACAGAGGGCGAGAAACAGAGGGGCTGAAACAGAGGGCGAGAAACAGAGGGCGAGAAACAGAGGGTCTGAAACAGAGGGGCTGAAACAGAGGGGCTGAAACAGAGGGTCTGAAACAGAGGGGCTGAAACAGAGGGCGCGAAACAGAGGGCGAGAAACAGAGGGCGAGAAACAGAGGGCGAGAAACAGAGGGTCTGAAACAGAGGGGCTGAAACAGAGGGCGCGAAAGAGAGGGCGCGAAACAGAAGTCGCGAAACAGAGGGCGAGAAACAGAGGGGCCGAAACAGAGGGTGAGAAACAGAGTGGCCGAAACAGAGGGCGAGAAACAGAGGGTCTGAAACAGAGCGTCTGAAACAGAGGGTCTGAAACAGAGGGCGAGAAACAGAGGGCGCGAAACAGAGGGCGAGAAACAGAGGTTCTGAAACAGAGGGCGTGAAACAGAGGGCCTGAAACACAGGGTCTGAAACAGACGGTCTGAAAAAGAGGGTCTGAAACAGAGGGCGAGAAACAGAGGGACTGAAACAGAGGGCGAGAAACAGAGGGTATGAAACAGTGGGTCTGAAACAGAGGGGCTGAAACAGAGGGCGAGAAACAGAGGGCGAGAAACAGAGGGTCTGAAACAGAGGGGCTGAAACAGAGGGGCTGAAACAGAGGGCGAGAAACAGAGGGTCTAAAACAGAGGGCGAGAAACAGAGGGGCCGAAACAGAGGGCGAGAAACAGAGGGGCCGAAACAGAGGGCGAGAAACAGAGGGTTTGAAACAGTGGGTCTGAAACAGAGGGTCTGAAACAGAGGGGCCGAAACAGAGGGTGAGAAACAGAGGGTCTGAAACAGAGGGTGCGAAACAGAGGGCGAGAAACAGAGGGTCTGAAACAGAGGGTCTGAAACGGAGGGTCTGAAACAGAGGGCGCTAAACAGAGGGTCTGAAACAGAGGGGCTGAAACGGAGGGCGAGAAACAGAGGGTCTGAAACAGAGGGGCTGAAACAGAGGGTGAGAAACATAGGGTCTGAAACAGAGGGTCTGAAACAGAGGGTCTGAAACTGAGGGGGCGAAACAGAGGGGCCGAAACAGAGGGCGAGAAACAGAGGGGCCAAAACAGAATGCGAGAAACAGAGGGCGAGAAACAGAGGGTCTGAAACAGAGGGGTTGAAACAGAGGGCGAGAAACAGAGCGTCTGAAACAGAGGGTCTGAAACAGAGGGTCTGAAACAGAGGGCGCGAAACAGAGGGGCCGAAACAGAGGGCGAGAAACAGAGGGGCCGAAACAGACGGCGAGAAACAGAGGGTCTGAAACAGAGGGTCTGAAACAGAAGGTCTGAAACAGAGGGGCTTAAACAGAGGGGCTGAAACAGAGGTTCTGAAACAGAGGGGCTGAAACAGAGGGCGAGAAACAGAGGGTCTGAAACAGAGGGGCTGAAACAGAGGGTCTGAAACAGAGGGGCTGAAACAGAGGGTCTGAAACAGAGGGGCTGAAACAGAGGGCGCGAAACAGAGGGTCTGAAACAGAGGGCGCGAAACAGACGGCGCAAAACAGAGGGGCTGAAACCGACGGGCTGAAACAGAGGGTCTGAAACAGAGGGTCTGAAACAGTGGGCACGAAACAGAGGGTCTGAAACAGCGTGTCTGAAACAGAGGGTCTGAAGCAGAGGGGCTGAAACAGAGGGCGCGAAACTGAGTATCTGAAACAGAGGGGCTGAAACAGAGGGCGTGAAACAGAGGGTCTGAAGCAGATGGCGGGAAACAGAGGGCGCGAAACAGAGGGCGAGAAACAGAGTGTCTGAAATAGAGGGTCTGAAACAGAGGGTCTGAAACAGAGGGGCTGAAACAGAGGGGCTGAATCAGAGGGCGAGAAACAGAGGGGCTGAAACAGAGGGGCTGAAACAGAGGGGCTGAAACAGAGGGGGCGAAACAGAGGGTCGGAAACAGAGGGCGAGAAACAGAGGGGCCGAAACAGAGGGCGAGAAACAGAGGGGCCGAAACAGAGGGCGAGAAAGAGAGGGGCCGAAACAGAGGGCGAGAAACAGAGGGGCCGAAACAGAGGGCGAGAAACAGAGGGTATGAAACAGAGGGTCTGAAACAGAGGGTCTGAAACAGGGGCTGAAACAGAGGGCGCGAAACAGAGGGCGCGAAACAGACGGCGAGAAACAGAGGGTCTGAAACAGAGGGTCTGAAACAGAGGGCGTGAAACAGAGGGTCTGAAACAGAGGGTCTGAAACAGAGGGGCTGAACCAGCGGGTCTGAAAGAGAGGGCGAGAAACAGAGGGGCTGAAACAGAGGGCGAGAAATAGAGGGTCTGAAACAGAGGGTCTGAAACAGAGGGCGCGAAACAGAGGGTGCGAAACAGAGTGTCTGAAACAGAGGGTCTGAAACAGAGGGGCTGAAACAGAGGGGCTGAAACAGAGGGCGAGAAACAGAGGGGCTGTAACAGAGGGGCTGAAACAGAGGGTCTAAAACAGAGGGCGCGAAACAGAGGGCGAGAAACAGAGGGCGAGAAACAGAGGGCGAGAAACAGAGGGGCAGAAACAGAGGGGCTGAAATAGAGGGGCTGAAACAGAGGGTCTGAAACAGCGGGGCTGAAACAGAGGGTGTGAAACCGAGGGCGAGAACCAGAGGCTCTGAAACAGAGGGTCTGAAACAGAGGGGCTGAAACAGAGGGTCTGAAACAGAGGGGCTGAAACAGAGGGCGAGAAACAGAGGTGCTGAAACAGAGGGCGAGAAACAGAGGGTCTGACACAGAGTGTCTGAAACAGAGGGCACGAAACAGAGGGCGCGAAACAGAGGGTCTGAAACAGAGGGGCTGTAACATAGGGCGAGAAACAGAGGATCTGAAATAGAGGGGCTGAAACAGAAGGCGAGAAACAGAGGGTCTGAAACAGAGGGTCTGAAACAGAGGGTCTGAAACAGAGGGCGCGAAACTGAGGGGCCGAAACAGAGGGCGAGAAACAGAGGGGCCGAAACAGACGGCGAGAAACAGAGGGTCTGAAACAGAGTGTCTAAAACAGAGGGTCTGAAACAGAGGGGCTGAAACAGAGGGTCTGAAACAGAGGGGCTGAAACAGAGGGCGAGAAACAGAGGGGCTGAAACAGAGGGTCTGAAACAGAGGGGCTGAAACAGAGAGCGCAAAACAGAGCGCGCGAAACAGAGGGTCTGAAACAGAGGGGCCGAAACAGAGGGCGAGAAACAGAGGGTCTGAAACAGAGGGTCTGAAACAGAGGGGCTGAAACAGAGGGCGCGAAACAGAGGGTGCGAAACAGCGGGCAAGAAACAGAGGGGCTGAAACAGAGGGGCTGAATCAGAGGGTCTGAAACAGAGGGGCTGAAACAGAGGGCGCGAAACAGTGGGTCTGAAACAGAGGGCGCGAAACAGAGGGCGAGAAACAGTGGGTCTGAAACAGAGGGTCTGAAACAGAGGGGCTGAAACAGAGGGTCTGCAACAGAGGGGCTGAAACAGAGGGTGAGAAACAGAGGGTCTGAAACAGAGGGTCTTAAACAGAGGGTCTGAAACACAGGGCGCGAAACAGAGGGTCTGAAACAGAGGGGCTGAAACAGAGGGCGAGAAACAGAGGGTCTGAAACAGAGGGTCTGAAACAGAGGGCGAGAAACAGAGGGTCTGAAACAGAGGGTCTGAAACAGAGGGTCTGAAACAGAGTGGGCGAAACAGAGGAGCCGAAACAGAGGGCGAGAAACAGAGGGGCCGAAACAGAATGCGAGAAACAGAGGGCGAGAAAAAGAGGGTCTGAAACAGAGGGGTTGAAACAGAGGGCGAGAAACAGAGCGTCTGAAACAGAGGGTCTGAAACAGAGGGTCTGAAACAGAGGGCGTGAAACAGAGGGGCCGAAACAGAGGGCGAGAAACAGAGGGGGCCGAAACAGACGGCGAGAAACAGAGGGTCTGAAAAAGAGGGTCTGAAACAGAGGGTCTGAAACAGAGGGGCTGAAACAGAGGGGCTGAAACAGAGGGTCTGAAACAGAGGGGCTGAAACAGAGGGCGAGAAACAGAGGGTCTGAAACAGAGGGGCTGAAACAGAGGGTCTGAAACAGAGGGGCTGAAACAGGGTCTGAAACAGAGGGGCTGAAACAGAGGGTGCGAAACAGAGGGTCTGAAACAGAGGGCGCGAAACAGAGGGTCTGAAACAGCGGGTCTGATACAGAGGGTCTGAAACAGAGGGGCTGAAACAGAGGGCGCGAAACAGAGGGTCTGAAACAGATGGCGAGAAACAGAGGGCGAGAAACAGAGGGTCTGAAATAGAGGGTCTGAAACAGAGGGTCTGAAACAGAGAGGCTGAAACAGAGGGGCTGAATCAGAGGGCGAGAAACAGAGGGGCTGAAACAGAGGGGCTGAAACAGAGGGGCTGAAACAGAGGGGGTGAAACAGTGGGTCGGAAACAGAGGTCGAGAAACAGAGGGGCCGAAACAGAGGGCGAGAAACAGAGGGGCCGAAACAGAGGGCGAGAAACAGAGGGGCTGAAACAGAGGGCGAGAAACAGAGGGTCTGAAACAGAGGGTCTGAATCAGAGGGTCTGAAACAGAGAGGCTGAAACAGAGGGCGCGAAACAGAGGGCGCGAAACGGAGGGCGAGAAACAGAGGGTCTGAAACAGAGGGTCTGAAACAGAGGGCGTGAAACAAAGGTTCTGAAACAGAGGGTCTGAAACAGCGGGGCTGAAACAGAGGGCGCGAAACAGAGGGTCTGAAACAGATGGCGAGAAACAGAGGGCGAGAAACAGAGGGTCTGAAATAGAGGGTCTGAAACAGAGGGTCTGAAACAGACGGGCTGAAACAGAGGGGCTGAATCAGAGGGCGAGAAACAGAGGGGCTGAAACAGAGGGGCTGAAACAGAGGGGCTGAAACAGAGGGGGCGAAACAGAGGGTCGTTAACAGAGGGCGAGAAACAGAGGGGCCGAAACAGAGGGCGAGATACAGAGGGGCCGAAACAGAGGTCGAGAAACAGAGGGGCCGAAACAGAGGGCGAGAAACAGAGGCGCCGAAACAGAGGGCGAGAAACAGAGGGTCTGAAACAGAGGGTCTGAAAGAGAGGGTCTGAAACAGAGGGGCTGAAACAGAGGGCGCGAAACAGAGGGCGCGAAACAGAGGGCGAGAAACAGAGGGTCTGATTTAGGGTGCGTGAAACAGAGGTTCTGGAACAGAGGGTCTGAAACAGAGGGGCTGAAACAGAGGGTCTGAAAGAGAGGGCGAGAACCAGAGGGGCTTAAACAGAGGGCGAGAAATAGAGGGTCTGAAACAGAGGGTCTGAAACAGAGGGCGCGAAACAGAGGGCGCGAAACAGAGGGTCTGAAACAGAGGGTCTGAAACAGAGGGGCTGAAACAGAGGGGCTGAAACAGAGGGCGAGAAACAGAGGGCGCGAAACAGAGGGCGAGAAACAGAGGGTCTGAAACAGAGGGTCTGAAATAGAGGGCGTGAAACAGAGGTTCTGAAACAGAGGGTCTGAAACAGAGGGGCTGAAACAGAGGGTGTGAAAGAGAGGGCGAGAAACAGAGGGGCTTAAACAGAGGGCGAGAAATAGAGGGTCTGAAACAGAGGGTCTGAAACAGAGGGCGCGAAAAAGAGGCCGCGAAACAGAGGGTCTGAAACAGAGGGTCTGAAACAGAGGGTGAGAAACAGAGGGCGAGAAACAGAGGGACCGAAACAGAGGTTCTGAAACAAAGGGCGCGAAACAGAGGGGCCGAAACAGAGGGCGGCAAACAGAGGGGCCGAAACAGAGGGTCTGAAACAGAGGGCGCGAAACAGAGGGCGCGAAACAGAGGGCGAGAAACAGAGGGTCTGAAACAGAGGGTCTGAAACAGAGGGGCTGAAACAGAGGGTCTGAAACAGAGGGGCTGAAACAGAGGGCGAGAAACAGAGGTGCTGAAACAGAGGGCGAGAAACAGAGGGTCTGACACAGAGTGTCTGAAACAGAGGGCACGAAACAGAGGGCGCGAAACAGAGGGTCTGAAACAGAGGGGCTGTAACAGAGGGCGAGAAACAGAGGATCTGAAATAGAGGGGCTGAAACAGAAGGCGAGAAACAGAGGGTCTGAAACAGAGGGTCTGAAACAGAGGGTCTGAAACAGAGGGCGCGAAACTGAGGGGCCGAAACAGAGGGCGAGAAACAGAGGGGCCGAAACAGACGGCGAGAAACAGAGGGTCTGAAACAGAGTGTCTAAAACAGAGGGTCTGAAACAGAGGGGCTGAAACAGAGGGTCTGAAACAGAGGGGCTGAAACAGAGGGCGAGAAACAGAGGGGCTGAAACAGAGGGTCTGAAACAGAGGGGCTGAAACAGAGAGCGCAAAACAGAGCGCGCGAAACAGAGGGTCTGAAACAGAGGGGCCGAAACAGAGGGCGAGAAACAGAGGGTCTGAAACAGAGGGTCTGAAACAGAGGGGCTGAAACAGAGGGCGCGAAACAGAGGGCGCGAAACAGCGGGCAAGAAACAGAGGGGCTGAAACAGAGGGGCTGAATCAGAGGGTCTGAAACAGAGGGGCTGAAACAGAGGGCGCGAAACAGTGGGTCTGAAACAGAGGGCGCGAAACAGAGGGCGAGAAACAGAGGGTCTGAAACAGAGGGTCTGAAACAGAGGGGCTGAAACAGAGGGTCTGCAACAGAGGGGCTGAAACAGAGGGTGAGAAACAGAGGGTCTGAAACAGAGGGTCTGAAACAGAGGGTCTGAAACACAGGGCGCGAAACAGAGGGTCTGAAACAGAGGGGCTGAAACAGAGGGCGAGAAACAGAGGGTCTGAAACAGAGGGTCTGAAACAGAGGGCGAGAAACAGAGGGTCTGAAACAGAGGGTCTGAAACAGAGGGTCTGAAACAGAGTGGGCGAAACAGAGGAGCCGAAACAGAGGGCGAGAAACAGAGGGGCCGAAACAGAATGCGAGAAACAGAGGGCGAGAAAAAGAGGGTCTGAAACAGAGGGGTTGAAACAGAGGGCGAGAAACAGAGCGTCTGAAACAGAGGGTCTGAAACAGAGGGTCTGAAACAGAGGGCGTGAAACAGAGGGGCCGAAACAGAGGGCGAGAAACAGAGGGGGCCGAAACAGACGGCGAGAAACAGAGGGTCTGAAAAAGAGGGTCTGAAACAGAGGGTCTGAAACAGAGGGGCTGAAACAGAGGGGCTGAAACAGAGGGTCTGAAACAGAGGGGCTGAAACAGAGGGCGAGAAACAGAGGGTCTGAAACAGAGGGGCTGAAACAGAGGGTCTGAAACAGAGGGGCTGAAACAGAGGGTCTGAAACAGAGGGGCTGAAACAGAGGGTGCGAAACAGAGGGTCTGAAACAGAGGGCGCGAAACAGAGGGTCTGAAACAGCGGGTCTGAAACAGAGGGTCTGAAACAGAGGGGCTGAAACAGAGGGCGCGAAACAGAGGGTCTGAAACAGATGGCGAGAAACAGAGGGCGAGAAACAGAGGGTCTGAAATAGAGGGTCTGAAACAGAGGGTCTGAAACAGAGAGGCTGAAACAGAGGGGCTGAATCAGAGGGCGAGAAACAGAGGGGCTGAAACAGAGGGGCTGAAACAGAGGGGCTGAAACAGAGGGGGTGAAACAGTGGGTCGGAAACAGAGGGCGAGAAACAGAGGGGCCGAAACAGAGGGCGAGAAACAGAGGGGCCGAAACAGAGGGCGAGAAACAGAGGGGCTGAAACAGAGGGCGAGAAACAGAGGGTCTGAAACAGAGGGTCTGAATCAGAGGGTCTGAAACAGAGAGGCTGAAACAGAGGGCGCGAAACAGAGGGCGCGAAACGGAGGGCGAGAAACAGAGGGTCTGAAACAGAGGGTCTGAAACAGAGGGCGTGAAACAAAGGTTCTGAAACAGAGGGTCTGAAACAGCGGGGCTGAAACAGAGGGCGCGAAACAGAGGGTCTGAAACAGATGGCGAGAAACAGAGGGCGAGAAACAGAGGGTCTGAAATAGAGGGTCTGAAACAGAGGGTCTGAAACAGACGGGCTGAAACAGAGGGGCTGAATCAGAGGGCGAGAAACAGAGGGGCTGAAACAGAGGGGCTGAAACAGAGGGGCTGAAACAGAGGGGGCGAAACAGAGGGTCGGAAACAGAGGGCGAGAAACAGAGGGGCCGAAACAGAGGGCGAGATACAGTGGGGCCGAAACAGAGGGCGAGAAACAGAGGGGCCGAAACAGAGGGCGAGAAACAGAGGCGCCGAAACAGAGGGCGAGAAACAGAGGGTCTGAAACAGAGGGTCTGAAAGAGAGGGTCTGAAACAGAGGGGCTGAAACAGAGGGCGCGAAACAGAGGGCGCGAAACAGAGGGCGAGAAACAGAGGGTCTGAAATAGGGTGCGTGAAACAGAGGTTCTGAAACAGAGGGTCTGAAACAGAGGGGCTGAAACAGAGGGTCTGAAAGAGAGGGCGAGAACCAGAGGGGCTTAAACAGAGGGCGAGAAATAGAGGGTCTGAAACAGAGGGTCTGAAACAGAGGGCGCGAAACAGAGGGCGCGAAACAGAGGGTCTGAAACAGAGGGTCTGAAACAGAGGGGCTGAAACAGAGGGGCTGAAACAGAGGGCGAGAAACAGAGGGCGCGAAACAGAGGGCGAGAAACAGAGGGTCTGAAACAGAGGGTCTGAAATAGAGGGCGTGAAACAGAGGTTCTGAAACAGAGGGTCTGAAACAGAGGGGCTGAAACAGAGGGTGTGAAAGAGAGGGCGAGAAACAAAGGGGCTTAAACAGAGGGCGAGAAATAGAGGGTCTGAAACAGAGGGTCTGAAACAGAGGGCGCGAAAAAGAGGCCGCGAAACAGAGGGTCTGAAACAGAGGGTCTGAAACAGAGGGTGAGAAACAGAGGGCGAGAAACAGAGGGACCGAAACAGAGGTTCTGAAACAAAGGGTGCGAAACAGAGGGGCCGAAACAGAGGGCGGCAAACAGAGGGGCCGAAACAGAGGGTCTGAAACAGAGGGCGCGAAACAGAGGGCGCGAAACAGAGGGCGAGAAACAGAGGGTCTGAAACAGAGGGTCTGAAACAGAGGGTCTGAAACAGAGGGGCTGAAACAGAGGGAGAGAAACAGAGGGTCTGAAACAGAGGGTCTGAAACAGAGGGGCTGAAACAGAGGGTCTGAAACAGTGGGTGAGAAACAGAGGGCGAGAAACAGAGGGGCTGAAACAGAGGGGCTGAAACAGAGGGGCTGAAACAGAGGACGAGAAACAGAGGGGCTGAAACAGAGGGGCTGAAACAGAGGGGCTGAAACAGAGGGGCTGAAACAGAGGGCACGAAACAGAGGGTCTGAAACAGAGGGCGAGAAACAGAGGGGCCGAAACAGAGTTTCTGAAACAGAGGGCGCGAAACAGAGGGCGCGAAGCATAGGGGGCGAAACAGAGGGCGAGAAACAGAGGGTCTGAAACAGAGGGTCTGAAACAGAGGGGCTGAAACAGAGGGCGAGAAACAGAGGGCGAGAAACAGAGGGCGAGAAACAGAGGGTCTAAAACATAGGGGCTGAAACAGAGAGCGCGAAAGAGAGGGCGCGAAACAGAAGGCGCGAAACAGAGGGCGAGAAACAGAGGGGCCGAAACAGAGGGTGAGAAACAGAGTGGCCGAAACAGAGGGCGAGAAACAGAGGGTCTGAAACAGAGCGTCTGAAACAGAGGGTCTGAAACAGAGGGCCCGAAACAGAGGGCGCGAAACAGAGGGCGAGAAACAGAGGGTCTGAAACAGAGGGCGTGAAACAGAGGGCCTGAAACACAGGGTCTGAAACAGACGGTCTGAAACAGACGGTCTGAAACAGAGGGCGAGAAACATAGGGACTGAAACAGAGGGCGAGAAACAGAGGGTATGAAACAGTGGGTCTGAAACAGAGGTGCTGAAACAGAGGGCGAGAAACAGAGGGCGAGAAACAGAGGGTCTGAAACAGAGGGGCTGAAACAGAGGGGCTGAAACAGAGGGCGAGAAACAGAGGGTCTGAAACAGAGGGCGAGAAACAGAGGGGCCGAAACAGAGGGCGAGAAACAGAGGGGCCGAAACAGAGGGCGAGAAACAGAGGGTCTGAAACAGTGTGTCTGAAACAGAGGGTCTGAAACAGAGGGGCCGAAACAGAGGGTGAGAAACAGAGGTTCTGAAACAGAGGGTGCGAAACAGAGGGCGAGAAACAGAGGGTCTGAAACAGAGGGTCTGAAACGGAGGGTCTGAAACAGAGGGCGCTAAACAGAGGGTCTGAAACAGAGGGGCTGAAACAGAGGGCGCGAAACAGAGGGTCTGAAACAGAGGGCGCGAAACAGAGGGCGCAAAACAGAGGGGCTGAAACAGAGGGGCTGAAACAGAGGGTCTGAAACAGAGGGTCTGAAACAGAGGGCGCGAAACAGAGGGTCTGAAACAGCGGGTCTGAAACAGAGGGTCTGAAACAGAGGGCCTGAAACAGAGGGCGCGAAACTGAGGGTCTGAAACAGAGGGGCTGAAACAGAGGGCGCGAAACAGAGGGTCTGAAACAGATGGCGGGAAACAGATGGCGCGAAACAGAGGGCGAGAAACAGAGGGTCTGAAACAGAGGGTCTGAAACAGAGGGCGTGGAACAGAGGGTCTGAAACAGAGGGTCTGAAACAGAGGGGCTGAAACAGAGGGTCTGAAAGAGAGGGCGAGAAACAGAGGGGCTGAAACAGAGGGCGAGAAATAGAGGGTCTGAAACAGAGGGTCTGAAACAGAGGGCACGAAACAGAGGGCGCGAAACAGAGGGTCTGAAACAGAGGGTCTGAAACAGAGGGGCTGAAACAGAGGGACTGAAACAGAGGGCGAGAAACATAGGGACTGAAACAGAGGGCGAGAAACAGAGGGTCGGAAACAGGGTCTGAAACAGAGGGCGCGAAACAGAGGCCGCGAAACAGAGGGTCTGAAACAGAGGGTCTGAAACAGAGGGAGATATACAGAGGGCGAGAAACAGAGGGTCTGAAACAGAGGTTCTGAAACAGAGGGCGCGAAACAGAGGGCGCGAAACAGAGGGGCCGAAACAGAGGGCGGCAAACAGAGGGGCCGAAACAGAGGGTCTGAAACAGAGGGCGCGAAACAGAGGGCGTGAAACAGAGGGCGAGAAACAGAGGGTCTGAAACAGAGGGTCTGAAACAGACGGGCTGAAACAGAGGGGCTGAATCAGAGGGCGAGAATCAGAGGGGCTGAAACAGAGGGCGAGAAACAGAGGGTCTGAAACAGAGGGTCTGAATCAGAGGGTCTGAAACAGAGGGACTGAAACAGAGGGCGCGAAACAGAGGGCGAGAAACAGAGGGTCTGAAACAGAGGGCGTGAAACAGAGGGCCTGAAACACAGGGTCTGAAACAGACGGTCTGAAACAGACGGTCTGAAACAGAGGGCGAGAAACAGAGGGACTGAAACAGAGGGCGAGAAACAGAGGGTATGAAACAGTGGGTCTGAAACAGAGGTGCTGAAACAGAGGGCGAGAAACAGAGGGCGAGAAACAGAGGGTCTGAAACAGAGGGGCTGAAACAGAGGGGCTGAAACAGAGGGCGAGAAACAGAGGGTCTGAAACAGAGGGCGAGAAACAGAGGGGCCGAAACAGAGGGCGAGAAACAGAGGGGCCGAAACAGAGGGCGAGAAACAGAGGGTCTGAAACAGTGGGTCTGAAACAGAGGGTCTGAAACAGAGGGGCCGAAACAGAGGGTGAGAAACAGAGGTTCTGAAACAGAGGGTGCGAAACAGAGGGCGAGAAACAGAGGGTCTGAAACAGAGGGTCTGAAACGGAGGGTCTGAAACAGAGGGCGCTAAACAGAGGGTCTGAAACAGAGGGGCTGAAACAGAGGGCGCGAAACAGAGGGTCTGAAGCAGAGGGCGCGAAACAGAGGGCGCAAAACAGAGGGGCTGAAACAGAGGGGCTGAAACAGAGGGTCTGAAACAGAGGGTCTGAAACAGAGGGCGCGAAACAGAGGGTCTGAAACAGCGGGTCTGAAACAGAGGGTCTGAAACAGAGGGCCTGAAACAGAGGGCGCGAAACTGAGGGTCTGAAACAGAGGGGCTGAAACAGAGGGCGCGAAACAGAGGGTCTGAAACAGATGGCGGGAAACAGATGGCGCGAAACAGAGGGCGAGAAACAGAGGGTCTGAAACAGAGGGTCTGAAACAGAGGGCGTGGAACAGAGGGTCTGAAACAGAGGGTCTGAAACAGAGGGGCTGAAACAGAGGGTGTGAAAGAGAGGGCGAGAAACAGAGGGGCTGAAACAGAGGGCGAGAAATAGAGGGTCTGAAACAGAGGGTCTGAAACAGAGGGCACGAAACAGAGGGCGCGAAACAGAGGGTCTGAAACAGAGGGTCTGAAACAGAGGGGCTGAAACAGAGGGACTGAAACAGAGGGCGAGAAACATAGGGACTGAAACAGAGGGCGAGAAACAGAGGGTCGGAAACAGGGTCTGAAACAGAGGGCGCGAAACAGAGGCCGCGAAACAGAGGGTCTGAAACAGAGGGTCTGAAACAGAGGGAGATATACAGAGGGCGAGAAACAGAGGGTCTGAAACAGAGGTTCTGAAACAGAGGGCGCGAAACAGAGGGCGCGAAACAGAGGGGCCGAAACAGAGGGCGGCAAACAGAGGGGCCGAAACAGAGGGTCTGAAACAGAGGGCGCGAAACAGAGGGCGTGAAACAGAGGGCGAGAAACAGAGGGTCTGAAACAGAGGGTCTGAAACAGACGGGCTGAAACAGAGGGGCTGAATCAGAGGGCGAGAATCAGAGGGGCTGAAACAGAGGGGCTGAAACAGAAGGGCTGAAACAGAGGGGGCGAAACAGAGGGTCGGAAACAGAGGGCGAGAAACAGAGGGGCCGAAACAGAGGGCGAGATACAGAGGGGCCGAAACAGAGGGCGAGAAACAGAGGGGCCGAAACAGAGGGCGAGAAACAGAGGGTCTGAAACAGAGGGTCTGAATCAGAGGGTCTGAAACAGAGGGACTGAAACAGAGGGCACGAAACAGAGGGCGCGAAACAGAGGGCGAGAAACAGAGGGTCTGAAACAGAGGGTCTGAAACAGAAGGCGTGAAACAAAAGTTCTGAAACAGAGGGTCTGAAACAGAGGGGCTGAAACAGAGGGCGAGAAACAGAGGGTCTGAAACTGATGGCAAGAAACAGAGGGCGAGAAACAGAGGGTCTGAAATAGAGGGTCTGAAACAGAGGGTCTGAAACAGACGGGCTGAAACATATGGGCTGAATCAGAGGGCGAGAAACAGAGGGGCTGAAACAGAGGGGCTGAAACAGAGGGTCTGAAACAGAGGGTCTGAAACAGAGGGTCCGAAACAGAGGGAGAGAATCAGAGGGGCCGAAACAGAGGGCGAGAAACAGAGGGGCCGAAACAGAGGGCGAGAAACAGAGGGGCCGAAACAGAGGGCGAGAAACAGAGGGGCCGAAACAGAGGGCGAGAAACAGAGGGTCTGAAACAGAGGGTCTGAAACAGAGGGTCTGAAACAGAGGGCGCGAAACAGAGGGCGCGAAACAGAGGGCGAGAAACAGACGGTCTGAAACAGAGGGTCTGAAACAGAGGGCGTGAAACAGAGGGGCTGAAACAGAGGGTGTGAAAGAGAGGGCGAGAAACAGAGGGGCTTAAACAGAGGGCGAGAAATAGAGGGTCTGAAACAGAGGGTCTGAAACAGAGGGCGCGAAACAGAGGGCGCGAAACAGAGGGTCTGAAACAGAGGGTCTGAAACAGAGGGTCTGAAACAGAGGGGCTGAAACAGAGGGCGAGAAACAGACGGGCTGAAACAGAGGGCGAGAAACAGAGTGTCTGAAACAGAGGGTCTGAAACAGAGGGTGCGAAACAGAGGGCGCGAAACAGAGGGTCTGAAACAGAGGGTCTGAAACAGAGGGTCTGAAACAGAGGGGCTGAAACAGAGGGCGAGAAACAGACGGGCTGAAACAGAGGGCGAGAAACAGAGTGTCTGAAACAGAGGGTCTGAAACAGAGGGCGCGAAACAGAGGCCGCGAAACAGAGGCTCTGATACAGAGGGTGAGAAACAGAGGGCGAGTAACAGAGGGTCCGAAACAGAGGTTCTGAAACAAAGGGCGCGAAACAGAGGGGCCGAAACAGAGGGCGGCAAACAGAGGGGCCGAAACAGAGGGTCTGAAACAGAGGGCGCGAAACAGAGGGCGCGAATCAGAGGGCGAGAAACAGAGGGTCTGAAAAAGAGGGTCTGAAACAGAGGGTCTGAAACAGAGGGGCTGAAACAGAGGGCGAGAAACAGAGGGTCTGAAACAGAGGGTCTGAAACAGAGGGGCTGAAACAGAGGGTCTGAAACAGAGGGTGAGAAACAGAGGGCGAGAAACAGAGGGGCTGAAACAGAGGGGCTGAAACAGAGGGGCTGAAACAGAGGGCGAGAAACAGAGGGGCTGAAACAGAGGGGCTGAAACAGAGGGGCTGAAACAGAGGGGCTGAAACAGAGGGCACGAAACAGAGGGTCTGAAACAGAGGGCGAGAAACAGAGGGGCCGAAACAGAGTGTCTGAAACAGAGGGCGCGAAACAGAGGGCGCGAAGCATAGGGGGCGAAACAGAGGGCGAGAAACAGAGGGTCTGAAACAGAGGGGCTGAAACAGAGGGGCTGAAACAGAGGGCGAAAAACAGAGGGCGAGAAACAGAGGGCGAGAAACAGAGGGTCTGAAACAGAGGGGCTGAAACAGAGGGCGCGAAAGAGAGGGCGCGAAACAGAAGGCGCGAAACAGAGGGCGAGAAACAGAGGGGCCGAAACAGAGGGTGAGAAACAGAGTGGCCGAAACAGAGGGCGAGAAACAGAGGGTCTGAAACAGAGCGTCTGAAACAGAGGGTCTGAAACAGAGGGCCCGAAACAGAGGGCGTGAAACAGAGGGCGAGAAACAGAGGGTCTGAAACAGAGGGCGTGAAACAGAGGGCCTGAAACACAGGGTCTGAAACAGACGGTCCGAAACAGAGGGTCTGAAACTGAGAGCGAGAAACAGAGGGACTGAAACAGAGGGCGAGAAACAGAGGGTATGAAACAGTGGGTCTGAAACAGAGGTGCTGAAACAGAGGGCGAGAAACAGAGGGCGAGAAACAGAGGGCGAGAAACATAGGGTCTGAAACAGAGGGGCTGAAACAGAGGGGCTGAAACAGAGGGCGAGAAACAGAGGGTCTGAAACAGAGGGCGAGAAACAGAGGGGCCGAAACAGAGGGCGAGAAACAGAGGGGCCGAAACAGAGGGCGAGAAACAGAGGGTCTGAAACAGTGGGTCTGAAACAGAGGGTCTGAAACAGAGGGGCCGAAACAGAGGGTGAGAAACAGAGGGTCTGAAACAGAGGGTGCGAAACAGAGGGCGAGAAACAGAGGGTCTGAAACAGAGGGTCTGAAACGGAGGGTCTGAAACAGAGGGCGCTAAACAGAGGGTCTGAAACAGAGGTGCTGAAACGGAGGGCGAGAAACAGAGTGTCTGAAACAGAGGGGCTGAAACAGAGGGTGTGAAACAGAGGGTCTGAAACAGAGGGCGAGAAACAGAGGGGCTGAAACGGAGGGCGAGAAACAGAGGGTCTGAAACAGAGGGTCTGAAACAGAGGGTCTGAAACAGAGGGGGCGAAACAGAGGGGCCGAAACAGAGGGCGAGAAACAGAGGGGCATAAACAGAATGCGAGAAACAGAGGGCGAGAAACAGAGAGTCTGAGACAGAGGGGTTGAAACAGAGGGCAAGAAACAGAGCGTCTGAAACAGAGGGTCTGAAACAGAGGGTCTGAAACAGAGGGCGCGAAACAGAGGGGCCGAAACAGAGGGCGAGAAACAGAGGGGCCGAAACAGACGGCGAGAAACAGAGGGTCTGAAACAGAGGGTCTGAAACAGAAGGTCTGAAACAGAGGGGCTGAAACAGAGGGGCTGAAACAGAGGGTCTGAAACAGAGGGGCTGAAACAGAGGGCGAGAAACAGAGGGTCTGAAACAGAGGGGCTGAAACAGAGGGTCTGAAACAGAGGGGCATAAACAGAGGGTCTGAAACAGAGGGGCTGAAACAGAGGGCGCGAAACAGAGAGTCTGAAACAGAGGGCGCGAAACAGACGGCGCAAAACAGAGGGGCTGAAACCGAGGGTCTGAAACAGAGGGTCTGAAACAGAGGGTCTGAAACAGTGGCCACGAAACAGAGGGTCTGAAACAGCGTGTCTGAAACAGAGGGTCTGAAGCAGAGGGGCTGAAACAGAGGGCGCGAAACTGAGTATCTGAAACAAAGGGGCTGAAACAGAGGGCGCGAAACAGAGGGTCTGAAGCAGATGGCGGGAAACAGAGGGCGCGAAACAGAGGGCGAGAAACAGAGTGTCTGAAATAGAGGGTCTGAAACAGAGGGTCTGAAACAGAGGGGCTGAAACAGAGGGGCTGAATCAGAGGGACTGAAACAGAGGTGGCGAAACAGAGGGTCGGAAACTGAGGGCGAGAAACAGAGGGGCCGAAACAGAGGGCGAGAAAGAGAGGGGCCGAAACAGAGGGCGAGAAACAGAGGGGCCGAAACAGAGGGCGAGAAACAGAGGGTATGAAACAGAGGGTCTGAAACAGAGGGTCTGAAACAGAGGGGCTGAAACAGAGGGCGCGAAACAGAGGGCGCGAAACAGAGGGCGAGAAACAGAGGGTCTGAAACAGAGGGTCTGAAACAGAGGGCGTGAAACAGAGGGTCTGAAACAGAGGGTCTGAAACAGAGGGCACGAAACAGAGGGTCTGAAACAGAGGGCGAGAAACAGAGGGTCTGAAACAGAGGGTCTGAAACAGAGGGGCTGAAACAGAGGGCGAGAAACAGAGAGTCTGAAACAGAGGGCGCGAAACAGACGGCGCAAAACAGAGGGGCTGAAACCGAGGGTCTGAAACAGAGGGTCTGAAACAGAGGGTCTGAAACAGTGGCCACGAAACAGAGGGTCTGAAACAGAGGGGCTGAAACAGAGGGCGAGAAACAGAGGGCGCGAAACAGAGAGTCTGAAACAGAGGGCGCGAAACAGACGGCGCAAAACAGAGGGGCTGAAACCGAGGGTCTGAAACAGAGGGTCTGAAACAGAGGGTCTGAAACAGTGGCCACGAAACAGAGGGTCTGAAACAGCGTGTCTGAAACAGAGGGTCTGAAGCAGAGGGGCTGAAACAGAGGGCGCGAAACTGAGTATCTGAAACAAAGGGGCTGAAACAGAGGGCGCGAAACAGAGGGTCTGAAGCAGATGGCGGGAAACAGAGGGCGCGAAACAGAGGGCGAGAAACAGAGTGTCTGAAATAGAGGGTCTGAAACAGAGGGTCTGAAACAGAGGGGCTGAAACAGAGGGGCTGAATCAGAGGGACTGAAACAGAGGTGGCGAAACAGAGGGTCGGAAACTGAGGGCGAGAAACAGAGGGGCCGAAACAGAGGGCGAGAAAGAGAGGGGCCGAAACAGAGGGCGAGAAACAGAGGGGCCGAAACAGAGGGCGAGAAACAGAGGGTATGAAACAGAGGGTCTGAAACAGAGGGTCTGAAACAGAGGGGCTGAAACAGAGGGCGCGAAACAGAGGGCGCGAAACAGAGGGCGAGAAACAGAGGGTCTGAAACAGAGGGTCTGAAACAGAGGGCGTGAAACAGAGGGTCTGAAACAGAGGGTCTGAAACAGAGGGCACGAAACAGAGGGTCTGAAACAGAGGGCGAGAAACAGAGGGTCTGAAACAGAGGGTCTGAAACAGAGGGGCTGAAACAGAGGGCGAGAAACAGAGGGCGAGAAACAGAGGGCGAGAAACAGAGGGTCTAAAACATAGGGGCTGAAACAGAGGGCGCGAAAGAGAGGGCGCGAAACAGAAGGCGCGAAACAGAGGGCGAGAAACAGAGGGGTCGAAACAGAGGGTGAGAAACAGAGTGGCCGAAACAGAGGGCGAGAAACAGAGGGTCTGAAACAGAGCGTCTGAAACAGCGGGTCTGAAACAGAGGGCCCGAAACAGAGGGCGCGAAACAGAGGGCGAGAAACAGAGGGTCTGAAACAGAGGGCGTGAAACAGAGGGCCTGAAACACAGGGTCTGAAACAGACGGTCTGAAACAGACGGTCTGAAACAGAGGGCGAGAAACAGAGGGACTGAAACAGAGGGCAAGAAACAGAGGGTATGAAACAGTGGGTCTGAAACAGAGGTGCTGAAACAGAGGGCGAGAAACAGAGGGCGAGAAACAGAGGGTCTGAAACAGAGGGGCTGAAACAGAGGGGCTGAAACAGAGGGCGAGAAACAGAGGGTCTGAAACAGAGGGCGAGAAACAGAGGGGCCGAAACAGAGGGCGAGAAACAGAGGGGCCGAAACAGAGGGCGAGAAACAGAGGGTCTGAAACAGTGGGTCTGAAACAGAGGGTCTGAAACAGAGGGGCCGAAACAGAGGGTGAGAAACAGAGGTTCTGAAACAGAGGGTGCGAAACAGAGGTCGAGAAACAGAGGGTCTGAAACAGAGGGTCTGAAACGGAGGGTCTGAAACAGAGGGCGCTAAACAGAGGGTCTGAAACAGAGGGGCTGAAACAGAGGGCGCGAAACAGAGGGTCTGAAACAGAGGGCGCGAAACAGAGGGCGCAAAACAGAGGGGCTGAAACAGAGGGGCTGAAACAGAGGGTCTGAAACAGAGAGTCTGAAACAGAGGGCGCGAAACAGAGGGTCTGAAACAGCGGGTCTGAAACAGAGGGTCTGAAACAGAGGGGCTGAAACAGAGGACGCGAAACTGAGGGTCTGAAACAGAGGGGCTGAAACAGAGGGCGCGAAACAGAGGGTCTGAAACAGATGGCGGGAAACAGATGGCGCGAAACAGAGGGCGAGAAACAGAGGGTCTGAAACAGAGGGTCTGAAACAGAGGGCGTGGAACAGAGGGTCTGAAACAGAGGGTCTGAAACAGAGGGGCTGAAACAGAGGGTCTGAAAGAGAGGGCGAGAAACAGAGGGGCTGAAACAGAGGGCGAGAAATAGAGGGTCTGAAACAGAGGGTCTGAAACAGAGGGCACGAAACAGAGGGCGCGAAACAGAGGGTCTGAAACAGAGGGTCTGAAACAGAGGGGCTGAAACAGAGGGACTGAAACAGAGGGCGAGAAACATAGGGACTGAAACAGAGGGCGAGAAACAGAGGGTCGGAAACAGGGTCTGAAACAGAGGGCGCGAAACAGAGGCCGCGAAACAGAGGGTCTGAAACAGAGGGTCTGAAACAGAGGGAGATATACAGAGGGCGAGAAACAGAGGGTCTGAAACAGAGGTTCTGAAACAGAGGGCGCGAAACAGAGGGCGCGAAACAGAGGGGCCGAAACAGAGGGCGGCAAACAGAGGGGCCGAAACAGAGGGTCTGAAACAGAGGGCGCGAAACAGAGGGCGTGAAACAGAGGGCGAGAAACAGAGGGTCTGAAACAGAGGGTCTGAAACAGACGGGCTGAAACAGAGGGGCTGAATCAGAGGGCGAGAATCAGAGGGGCTGAAACAGAGGGGCTGAAACAGAAGGGCTGAAACAGAGGGGGCGAAACAGAGGGTCGGAAACAGAGGGCGAGAAACAGAGGGGCCGAAACAGAGGGCGAGAAACAGAGGGGCCGAAACAGAGGGCGAGAAACAGAGGGGCCGAAACAGAGGGCGAGAAACAGAGGGTCTGAAACAGAGGGTCTGAATCAGAGGGTCTGAAACAGAGGGACTGAAACAGAGGGCACGAAACAGAGGGCGCGAAACAGAGGGCGAGAAACAGAGGGTCTGAAACAGAGGGTCTGAAACAGAGGGCGTGAAACAAAAGTTCTGAAACAGAGGGTCTGAAACAGAGGGGCTGAAACAGAGGGCGAGAAACAGAGGGTCTGAAACTGATGGCAAGAAACAGAGGGCGAGAAACAGAGGGTCTGAAATAGAGGGTCTGAAACAGAGGGTCTGAAACAGACGGGCAGAAACATAGGGGCTGAATCAGAGTGCGAGAAACAGAGGGGCTGAAACAGAGGGGCTGAAACAGAGGGGCTGAAACAGAGGGTCTGAAACAGAGGGTCTGAAACAGAGGGTCCGAAACAGAGGGCGAGAATCAGAGGGGCCGAAACAGAGGGCGAGAAACAGAGGGGCCGAAACAGAGGGCGAGAAACAGAGGGGCCGAAACAGAGGGCGAGAAACAGAGGGGCCGAAACAGAGGGCGAGAAACAGAGGGTCTGAAACAGAGGGTCTGAAACAGAGGGTCTGAAACAGAGGGTCTGAAACAGAGGGCGCGAAACAGAGGGCGCGAAACAGAGGGCGAGAAACAGACGGTCTGAAACAGAGGGTCTGAAACAGAGGGCGTGAAACAGAGGGGCTGAAACAGAGGGTCTGAAAGAGAGGGCGAGAAACAGAGGGGCTTAAACAGAGGGCGAGAAATAGAGGGTCTGAAACAGAGGGTCTGAAACAGAGGGCGCGAAACAGAGGGCGCGAAACAGAGGGTCTGAAACAGAGGGTCTGAAACAGAGGGTCTGAAACAGAGGGGCTGAAACAGAGGGCGAGAAACAGACGGGCTGAAACAGAGGGCGAGAAACAGAGTGTCTGAAACAGAGGGTCTGAAACAGAGGGCGCGAAACAGAGGCCGCGAAACAGAGGCTCTGATACAGAGGGTGAGAAACAGAGGGCGAGTAACAGAGGGTCCGAAACAGAGGTTCTGAAACAAAGGGCGCGAAACAGAGGGGCCGAAACAGAGGGCGGCAAACAGAGGGGCCGAAACAGAGGGTCTGAAACAGAGGGCGCCAAACAGAGGGCGCGAATCAGAGGGCGAGAAACAGAGGGTCTGAAAAAGAGGGTCTGAAACAGAGGGTCTGAAACAGAGGGGCTGAAACAGAGGGCGAGAAACAGAGGGTCTGAAACAGAGGGTCTGAAACAGAGGGGCTGAAACAGAGGGTCTGAAACAGAGGGTGAGAAACAGAGGGCGAGAAACAGAGGGGCTGAAACAGAGGGGCTGAAACAGAGGGGCTGAAACAGAGGGCGAGAAACAGAGGGGCTGAAACAGAGGGGCTGAAACAGAGGGGCTGAAACAGAGGGGCTGAAACAGAGGGCACGAAACAGAGGGTCTGAAACAGAGGGCGAGAAACAGAGGGGCCGAAACAGAGTGTCTGAAACAGAGGGCGCGAAACAGAGGGCGCGAAGCATAGGGGGCGAAACAGAGGGCGAGAAACAGAGGGTCTGAAACAGAGGGGCTGAAACAGAGGGGCTGAAACAGAGGGCGAGAAACAGAGGGCGAGAAACAGAGGGCGAGAAACAGAGGGTCTGAAACAGAGGGGCTGAAACAGAGGGCGCGAAAGAGAGGGCGCGAAACAGAAGGCGCGAAACAGAGGGCGAGAAACAGAGGGGCCGAAACAGAGGGTGAGAAACAGAGTGGCCGAAACAGAGGGCGAGAAACAGAGGGTCTGAAACAGAGCGTCTGAAACAGAGGGTCTGAAACAGAGGGCCCGAAACAGAGGGCGCGAAACAGAGGGCGAGAAACAGAGGGTCTGAAACAGAGGGCGTGAAACAGAGGGCCTGAAACACAGGGTCTGAAACAGACGGTCCGAAACAGAGGGTCTGAAACTGAGAGCGAGAAACAGAGGGACTGAAACAGAGGGCGAGAAACAGAGGGTATGAAACAGTGGGTCTGAAACAGAGGTGCTGAAACAGAGGGCGAGAAACAGAGGGCGAGAAACAGAGGGCGAGAAACATAGGGTCTGAAACAGAGGGGCTGAAACAGAGGGGCTGAAACAGAGGGCGAGAAACAGAGGGTCTGAAACAGAGGGCGAGAAACAGAGGGGCCGAAACAGAGGGCGAGAAACAGAGGGGCTGAAACAGAATGCGAGAAACAGAGGGCGAGAAACAGAGCGTCTGAAACAGAGGGTCTGAAACAGAGGGTCTGAAACAGAGGGCGCGAAACAGAGGGGCCGAAACAGAGGGCGAGAAACAGAGGGGCCGAAACAGACGGCGAGAAACAGAGGGTCTGAAACAGAGGGTCTGAAACAGAAGGTCTGAAACAGAGGGGCTGAAACAGAGGGGCTGAAACAGAGGGTCTGAAACAGAGGGGCTGAAACAGAGGGCGAGAAACAGAGGGTCTGAAACAGAGGGGCTGAAACAGAGGGTCTGAAACAGAGGGGCTGAAACAGAGGGTCTGAAACAGAGGGGCTGAAACAGAGGGCGCGAAACAGAGAGTCTGAAACGGAGGGCGCGAAACAGACGGCGCAAAACAGAGGGGCTGAAACCGAGGGGCTGAAACAGAGGGTCTGAAACAGAGGGTCTGAAACAGAGGGTCTGAAGCAGAGGGGCTGAAACAGAGGGCGCGAAACTGAGTATCTGAAACAGAGGGGCTGAAACAGAGGGCGCGAAACAGAGGGTCTGAAGCAGATGGCGGGAAACAGAGGGCGCGAAACAGAGGGCGAGAAACAGAGTGTCTGAAATAGAGGGTCTGAAACAGAGGGTCTGAAACAGAGTGGCTGAAACAGAGGGGCTGAATCAGAGCGGCTGAAACAGAGGGGGCGAAACAGAGGGTCGGAAACAGAGGGCGAGAAACAGAGGGGCCGAAACAGAGGGCGAGAAACAGAGGGGCCGAAACAGAGGGCGAGAAAGAGAGGGGCCGAAACAGAGGGCGAGAAACAGAGGGGCCGAAACAGAGGGCGAGAAACAGAGGGTATGAAACAGAGGGTCTGAAACAGAGGGTCTGAAACAGAGGGCTGAAACAGAGGGTGCGAAACAGAGGGCGAGAAACAGAGGGTCTGAAACAGAGGGTCTGAAACAGAGGGCGTGAAACAGAGGGTCTGAAACAGAGGGTCTGAAACAGAGGGCACGAAACAGAGGGTCTGGAACAGAGGGCGAGAAACAGAGGGGCCGAAACAGAGTGTCTGAAACAGAGGGCGCGAAACAGAGGGCGCGAAGCATAGGGGGCGAAACAGAGGGCGAGAAACAGAGGGTCTGAAACAGAGGGGCTGAAACAGAGGGGCTGAAACAGAGGGCGAGAAACAGAGGGCGAGAAACAGAGGGCGAGAAACAGAGGGTCTGAAACAGAGGGGCTGAAACAGAGGGCGCGAAAGAGAGGGCGCGAAACAGAAGGCGCGAAACAGAGGGCGAGAAACAGAGGGGCCGAAACAGAGGGTGAGAAACAGAGTGGCCGAAACAGAGGGCGAGAAACAGAGGGTCTGAAACAGAGCGTCTGAAACAGAGGGTCTGAAACAGAGGGCCCGAAACAGAGGGCGCGAAACAGAGGGCGAGAAACAGAGGGTCTGAAACAGAGGGCGTGAAACAGAGGGCCTGAAACACAGGGTCTGAAACAGACGGTCTGAAACAGAGTGTCTGAAACAGAGGGCGAGAAACAGAGGGACTGAAACAGAGGGCGAGAAACAGAGGGTATGAAACAGTGGGTCTGAAACAGAGGTGCTGAAACAGAGGGCGAGAAACAGAGGGCGAGAAACAGAGGGCGAGAAACAGAGGGTCTGAAACAGAGGGGCTGAAACAGAGGGGCTGAAACAGAGGGCGAGAAACAGAGGGTCTGAAACAGAGGGCGAGAAACAGAGGGGCCGAAACAGAGGGCGAGAAACAGAGGGCGAGAAACAGAGGGCGAGAAACAGAGGGTCTGAAACAGAGGGGCTGAAACAGAGGGCGCGAAAGAGAGGGCGCGAAACAGAAGGCGCGAAACAGAGGGCGAGAAACAGAGGGGCCGAAACAGAGGGTGAGAAACAGAGTGGCCGAAACAGAGGGCGAGAAACAGAGGGTCTGAAACAGAGCGTCTGAAACAGAGGGTCTGAAACAGAGGGCCCGAAACAGAGGGCGCGAAACAGAGGGCGAGAAACAGAGGGTCTGAAACAGAGGGCGTGAAACAGAGGGCCTGAAACACAGGGTCTGAAACAGACGGTCCGAAACAGAGGGTCTGAAACTGAGAGCGAGAAACAGAGGGACTGAAACAGAGGGCGAGAAACAGAGGGTATGAAACAGTGGGTCTGAAACAGAGGTGCTGAAACAGAGGGCGAGAAACAGAGGGCGAGAAACAGAGGGCGAGAAACATAGGGTCTGAAACAGAGGGGCTGAAACAGAGGGGCTGAAACAGAGGGCGAGAAACAGAGGGTCTGAAACAGAGGGCGAGAAACAGAGGGGCCGAAACAGAGGGCGAGAAACAGAGGGGCTGAAACAGAATGCGAGAAACAGAGGGCGAGAAACAGAGCGTCTGAAACAGAGGGTCTGAAACAGAGGGTCTGAAACAGAGGGCGCGAAACAGAGGGGCCGAAACAGAGGGCGAGAAACAGAGGGGCCGAAACAGACGGCGAGAAACAGAGGGTCTGAAACAGAGGGTCTGAAACAGAAGGTCTGAAACAGAGGGGCTGAAACAGAGGGGCTGAAACAGAGGGTCTGAAACAGAGGGGCTGAAACAGAGGGCGAGAAACAGAGGGTCTGAAACAGAGGGGCTGAAACAGAGGGTCTGAAACAGAGGGGCTGAAACAGAGGGTCTGAAACAGAGGGGCTGAAACAGAGGGCGCGAAACAGAGAGTCTGAAACGGAGGGCGCGAAACAGACGGCGCAAAACAGAGGGGCTGAAACCGAGGGGCTGAAACAGAGGGTCTGAAACAGAGGGTCTGAAACAGAGGGTCTGAAGCAGAGGGGCTGAAACAGAGGGCGCGAAACTGAGTATCTGAAACAGAGGGGCTGAAACAGAGGGCGCGAAACAGAGGGTCTGAAGCAGATGGCGGGAAACAGAGGGCGCGAAACAGAGGGCGAGAAACAGAGTGTCTGAAATAGAGGGTCTGAAACAGAGGGTCTGAAACAGAGTGGCTGAAACAGAGGGGCTGAATCAGAGCGGCTGAAACAGAGGGGGCGAAACAGAGGGTCGGAAACAGAGGGCGAGAAACAGAGGGGCCGAAACAGAGGGCGAGAAACAGAGGGGCCGAAACAGAGGGCGAGAAAGAGAGGGGCCGAAACAGAGGGCGAGAAACAGAGGGGCCGAAACAGAGGGCGAGAAACAGAGGGTATGAAACAGAGGGTCTGAAACAGAGGGTCTGAAACAGAGGGCTGAAACAGAGGGTGCGAAACAGAGGGCGAGAAACAGAGGGTCTGAAACAGAGGGTCTGAAACAGAGGGCGTGAAACAGAGGGTCTGAAACAGAGGGTCTGAAACAGAGGGCTCGAAACAGAGGGTCTGGAACAGAGGGCGAGAAACAGAGGGGCCGAAACAGAGTGTCTGAAACAGAGGGCGCGAAACAGAGGGCGCGAAGCATAGGGGGCGAAACAGAGGGCGAGAAACAGAGGGTCTGAAACAGAGGGGCTGAAACAGAGGGGCTGAAACAGAGGGCGAGAAACAGAGGGCGAGAAACAGAGGGCGAGAAACAGAGGGTCTGAAACAGAGGGGCTGAAACAGAGGGCGCGAAAGAGAGGGCGCGAAACAGAAGGCGCGAAACAGAGGGCGAGAAACAGAGGGGCCGAAACAGAGGGTGAGAAACAGAGTGGCCGAAACAGAGGGCGAGAAACAGAGGGTCTGAAACAGAGCGTCTGAAACAGAGGGTCTGAAACAGAGGGCCCGAAACAGAGGGCGCGAAACAGAGGGCGAGAAACAGAGGGTCTGAAACAGAGGGCGTGAAACAGAGGGCCTGAAACACAGGGTCTGAAACAGACGGTCTGAAACAGAGTGTCTGAAACAGAGGGCGAGAAACAGAGGGACTGAAACAGAGGGCGAGAAACAGAGGGTATGAAACAGTGGGTCTGAAACAGAGGTGCTGAAACAGAGGGCGAGAAACAGAGGGCGAGAAACAGAGGGCGAGAAACAGAGGGTCTGAAACAGAGGGGCTGAAACAGAGGGGCTGAAACAGAGGGCGAGAAACAGAGGGTCTGAAACAGAGGGCGAGAAACAGAGGGGCCGAAACAGAGGGCGAGAAACAGAGGGGCCGAAACAGAGGGCGAGAAACAGAGGGCCTGAAACAGTGGGTCTGAAACAGAGGGTCTGAAACAGAGGGGCCGAAACAGAGGGTGAGAAACAGAGGGTCTGAAACAGAGGGTGCGAAACAGAGGGCGAGAAACAGAGGGACTGAAACAGAGGGTGAGAAACAGAGGGTCTGAAACAGAGGGTCTGAAACAGAGGGTCTGAAACAGAGGGGGCGAAACAGAGGGGCCGAAACAGAGGGCGAGAAACAGAGGGGCCGAAACAGAATGCGAGAAACAGAGGGCGAGAAACAGAGGGTCTGAAACAGAGGTGTTGAAACAGAGGGCGAGAAACAGAGCGTCTGAAACAGAGGGTCTGAAACAGAGGGTCTGAAACAGAGGGCGCGAAACAGAGGGGCCGAAACAGAGGGCGAGAAACAGAGGGGCCGAAACAGACGGCGAGAAACAGAGGGTCTGAAACAGAGGGTCTGAAACAGAGGGCGTGAAACAGAGGGTCTGAAACAGAGGGTCTGAAACAGAGGGGCTGAAACAGAGGGTCTGAAAGAGAGGGCGAGAAACAGAGGGGCTGAAACAGAGGGCGAGAAATAGTGGGTCTGAAACAGAGGGTCTGAAACAGAGGGCGCGAAACAGAGGGCGCGAAACAGAGGGCGCGAAACAGAGGGTCTGAAACAGAGGGTCTGAAACAGAGGGGCTGAAACAGTGGGGCTGAAACAGAGGGCGAGAAACATAGGGACTGAAACAGAGGGCGAGAAACAGAGGGGCCGAAACAGACGGCGAGAAACAGAGGGTCTGAAACAGAGGGTCTGAAACAGAAGGTCTGAAACAGAGGGGCTGAAACAGAGGGGCTGAAACAGAGGGTCTGAAACAGAGGGGCTGAAACAGAGAGCGAGAAACAGAGGGTCTGAAACAGAGGGGCTGAAACAGAGGGTCTGAAACAGAGGGGCTGAAACAGAGGCTCTGAAACAGAGGGGCTGAAACAGAGGGCGCGAAACAGAGAGTCTGAAACGGAGGGCGCGAAACAGACGGCGCAAAACAGAGGGGCTGAAACCGAGGGGCTGAAACAGAGGGTCTGAAACAGAGGGTCTGAAACAGTGGGCACGAAACAGAGGGTCTGAAACAGCGTGTCTGAAACAGAGGGTCTGAAGCAGAGGGGCTGAAACAGAGGGCGCGAAACTGAGTATCTGAAACAGAGGGGCTGAAACAGAGGGCGCGAAACAGAGGGTCTGAAGCAGATGGCGGGAAACAGAGGGCGCGAAACAGAGGGCGAGAAACAGAGTGTCTGAAATAGAGGGTCTGAAACAGAGGGTCTGAAACAGAGTGGCTGAAACAGAGGGGCTGAATCAGAGGGGCTGAAACAGAGGGGGCGAAACAGAGGGTCGGAAACAGAGGGCGAGAAACAGAGGGGCCGAAACAGAGGTCGAGAAACAGAGGGGCCGAAACAGAGGGCGAGAAAGAGAGGGGCCGAAACAGAGGGCGAGAAACAGAGGGGCCGAAACAGAGGGCGAGAAACAGAGGGTATGAAACAGAGGGTCTGAAACAGAGGGTCTGAAACAGAGGGGCTGAAACAGAGGGCGCGAAACAGAGGGTGCGAAACAGAGGGCGAGAAACAGAGGGTCTGAAACAGAGGGTCTGAAACAGAGGGCGTGAAACAGAGGGTCTGAAACAGAGGGTCTGAAACAGAGGGCACGAAACAGAGGGTCTGAAACAGAGGCCGAGAAACAGAGGGGCCGAAACAGAGTGTCTGAAACAGAGGGCGCGAAACAGAGGGCGCGAAGCATAGGGGGCGAAACAGAGGGCGAGAAACAGAGGGTCTGAAACAGAGGGGCTGAAACAGAGGGGCTGAAACAGAGGGCGAGAAACAGAGGGCGAGAAACAGAGGGCGAGAAACAGAGGGTCTGAAACAGAGGGGCTGAAACAGAGGGCGCGAAAGAGAGGGCGCGAAACAGAAGGCGCGAAACAGAGGGCGAGAAACAGAGGGGCCGAAACAGAGGGTGAGAAACAGAGTGGCCGAAACAGAGGGCGAGAAACAGAGGGTCTGAAACAGAGCGTCTGAAACAGAGGGTCTGAAACAGAGGGCCCGAAACAGAGGGCGCGAAACAGAGGGCGAGAAACAGAGGGTCTGAAACAGAGGGCGTGAAACAGAGGGCCTGAAACACAGGGTCTGAAACAGACGGTCTGAAACAGAGTGTCTGAAACAGAGGGCGAGAAACAGAGGGACTGAAACAGAGGGCGAGAAACAGAGGGTATGAAACAGTGGGTCTGAAACAGAGGGGCTGAAACAGAGGGCGAGAAACAGAGGGCGAGAAACAGAGGGCGAGAAACAGAGGGTCTGAAACAGAGGGGCTGAAACAGAGGGGCTGAAACAGAGGGCGAGAAACAGAGGGTCTGAAACAGAGGGCGAGAAACAGAGGGGCCGAAACAGAGGGCAAGAAACAGAGGGGCCGAAACAGAGGGCGAGAACAGAGGGCCTGAAACAGTGGGTCTGAAACAGAGGGTCTGAAACTGAGGGGCCGAAACAGAGGGTGAGAAACAGAGGGTCTGAAACAGAGGGTGCGAAACAGAGGGCGAGAAACAGAGGGACTGAAACAGAGGGTCTGAAACGGAGGGTCTGAAACAGAGGGTCTGAAACAGAGGGGCTGAAACGGAGGGCGAGAAACAGAGGGTCTGAAACAGAGGGGCTGAAACAGAGGGTGAGAAACAGAGGGTCTGAAACAGAGGGTCTGAAACAGAGGGGGCGAAACAGAGGGGCCGAAACAGAGGGCGAGAAACAGAGGGGCCGAAACAGAATGCGAGAAACAGAGGGTGAGAAACAGAGGGTCTGAAACAGAGGGGTTGAAACAGAGGGCGAGAAACAGAGCGTCTGAAACAGAGGGTCTGAAAGATAGGGTCTGAAACAGAGGGCGCGAAACAGAGGGGCCGAAACAGAGGGCGAGAAACAGAGGGGCCGAAACAGACGGCGAGAAACAGTGAGTCTGAAACAGAGGGTCTGAAACAGAGGGCGTGAAACAGAGGGTCTGAAACAGCGGGTCTGAAACAGAGGGGCTGAAACAGAGGGTCTGAAAGAGAGGGCGAGAAACAGAGGGGCTGAAACAGAGGGCGAGAAATAGTGGGTCTGAAACAGAGGGTCTGAAACAGAGGGCGCGAAACAGAGGGCGCGAAACAGAGGGTCTGAAACAGAGGGTCTGAAACAGAGGGGCTGAAACAGAGGGGCTGAAACAGAGGGCGAGAAACATAGGGACTGAAACAGAGGGCGAGAAACAGAGGGTCGGAAACAGGGTCTGAAACAGAGGGCGCGAAACAGAGGCCGCAAAACAGAGGGTCTGAAACAGAGGGTCTGAAACAGAGGGAGATATACAGAGGGCGAGAAACAGAGGGTCTGAAACAGAGGTTCTGAAACAGAGGGCGCGAAACAGAGGGCGCGAAACAGAGGGGCCGAAACAGAGGGCGGCAAACAGAGGGGCCGAAACAGAGGGTCTGAAACAGAGGGCGCGAAACAGAGGGCATGAAACAGTGGGCGAGAAACAGAGGGTCTGAAACAAAGGGTCTGAAACAGACGGGCTGAAACAGAGGGGCTGAATCAGAGGGCGAGAAACAGAGGGGCTGAAACAGAGGGGCTGAAACAGAGGGGCTGAAACAGAGGGGGCGAAACAGAGGGTCGGAAACAGAGGGCGAGAAACAGAGGGGCCGAAACAGAGGGCGAGAAACAGAGGGGCCGAAACAGAGGGCGAGAAACAGAGGGGCCGAAACAGAGGGCGAGAAACAGAGGGTCTGAAACAGAGGGTCTGAATCAGAGGGTCTGAAACAGAGGGGCTGAAACAGAGGGCACGAAACAGAGGGCGCGAAACAGAGGGCGAGAAACAGAGGGTCTGAAACAGAGGGTCTGAAACAGAGGGCGTGAAACAAAAGTTCTGAAACAGAGGGTCTGAAACAGAGGGGCTGAAACAGAGGGCGAGAAACAGAGGGTCTGAAACTGATGGCGAGAAACAGAGGCCGAGAAACAGAGGGTCTGAAATAGAGGGTCTGAAACAGAGGGTCTGAAACAGACGGGCTGAAACAGAGGGGCTGAATCAGAGGGCGAGAAACAGAGGGGCTGAAACAGAGGGGCTGAAACAGAGGGGCTGAAACAGAGGGGGCGAAACAGAGGGTCGGAAACAGAGGGCGAGAATCAGAGGGGCCGAAACAGAGGGCGAGAAACAGAGGGGCCGAAACAGAGGGCGAGAAACAGAGGGGCCGAAACAGAGGGCGAGAAACAGAGGGGCCGAAACAGAGGGCGAGAAACAGAGGGTCTGAAACAGAGGGTCTGAAACAGAGGGTCTGAAACAGAGGGTCTGAAACAGAGGGCGCGAAACAGAGGGCGCGAAACAGAGGGCGAGAAACAGACGGTCTGAAACAGAGGGTCTGAAACAGAGGGCGTGAAACAGAGGTTCTGAAACAGAGGGACTGAAACAGAGGGGCTGAAACAGAGGGTCTGAAAGAGAGGGCGAGAAACAGAGGGGCTTAAACAGAGGGCGAGAAATAGAGGGTCTGAAACAGAGGGTCTGAAACAGAGGGCGCGAAACAGAGGGCGCGAAACAGAGGGTCTGAAACAGAGGGATGAAACAGAGGGGCTGAAACAGAGGGGCTGAAACAGAGGGCGAGAAACAGAGGGGCTGAAACAGAGGGCGAGAAACAGAGTGTCTGAAACAGAGGGTCTGAAACAGAGGGCGCGAAACAGAGGCCGCGAAACAGAGGGTCTGATACAGAGGGTGAGAAACAGAGGGCGAGAAACAGAGGGTCCGAAACAGAGGTTCTGAAACAAAGGGCGCGAAACAGAGGGGCCGAAACAGAGGGCGGCAAACAGAGGGGCCGAAACAGAGGGTCTGAAACAGAGGGCACGAAACTGAGGGCGCGAAACAGAGGGCGAGAAACAGAGGGTCTGAAAAAGAGGGTCTGAAGCAGAGGGTCTGAAACAGAGGGGCTGAAACAGAGGGCGAGAAACAGAGGGTCTGAAACAGAGGGTCTGAAACAGAGGAGCTGAAACAGAGGGTCTGAAACAGAGGGTGAGAAACAGAGGGCGAGAAACAGAGGGGCTGAAACAGAGGGGCTGAAACAGAGGGGCTGAAACAGAGGGCGAGAAACAGAGGGGCTGAAACAGAGGGGCTGAAACAGAGGGGCTGAAACAGAGGGGCTGAAACAGAGGGCACGAAACAGAGGGTCTGAAACAGAGGGCGAGAAACAGAGGGGCCGAAACAGAGTGTCTGAAACAGAGGGCGCGAAACAGAGGGCGCGAAGCATAGGGGGCGAAACAGAGGGCGAGAAACAGAGGGTCTGAAACAGAGGGGCTGAAACAGAGGGGCTGAAACAGAGGGCGAGAAACAGAGGGCGAGAAACAGAGGGCGAGAAACAGAGGGTCTGAAACAGAGGGGCTGAAACAGAGGGCGCGAAAGAGAGGGCGCGAAACAGAAGTCGCGAAACAGAGGGCGAGAAACAGAGGGGCCGAAACAGAGGGTGAGAAACAGAGTGGCCGAAACACAGGGCGAGAAACAGAGGGTCTGAAACAGAGCGTCTGAAACAGAGGGTCTGAAACAGAGGGCCCGAAACAGAGGGCGCGAAACAGAGGGCGAGTAACAGAGGGTCTGAAACAGAGGGCGTGAAACAGAGGGCCTGAAACACAGGGTCTGAAACAGACGGTCTGAAACAGAGGGTCTGAAACAGAGGGCGAGAAACAGAGGGACTGAAACAGAGGGCGAGAAACAGAGGGTATGAAACAGTGGGTCTGAAACAGAGGGGCTGAAACAGAGGGCGAGAAACAGAGGGCGAGAAACAGAGGGCGAGAAACAGAGGGTCTGAAACAGAGGGGCTGGAACAGAGGGGCTGAAACAGAGGGCGAGAAACAGAGGGTCTGAAACAGAGGGCGAGAAACAGAGGGGCCAAAACAGAGGGCGAAAACAGAGGGGCCGAAACAGAAGGCGAGAAACAGAGGGTCTGAAACAGTGGGTCTGAAACAGAGGGTCTGAAACAGAGGGGCCGAAAAAGAGGGTGAGAAACAGAGGGTCTGAAACAGAGGGCGCTAAACAGAGGGTCTGAAACAGAGGGGCTGAAACGGAGGGCGAGAAACAGAGTGTCTGAAACAGAGGGGCTGAAACAGAGGGTGAGAAACAGAGGGGCTGAAACAGAGGGCGAGAAACAGAGTGTCTGAAACAGAGGGTGAGAAACAGAGGGTCTGAAACAGAGGGTCTGAAACAGAGGGTCTGAAACAGAGGGTCTGAAACAGAGGGGGCGAAACAGAGGGTTCCGAAACAGAGGGCGAGAAACAGAGGGGCCGAAACAGAATGCGAGAAACAGAGGGCGAGAAACAGAGGGTCTGAGACAGAGGGGTTGAAACAGAGGGCGAGAAACAGAGCGTCTGAAACAGAGGGTCTGAAACAGAGGGTCTGAAACAGAGGGCGCGAAACAGAGGGGCCAAAACAGAGGGCAAGAAACAGAGGGGCCGAAACAGACGGCGAGAAACAGAGGGTCTGAAACAGAGGGTCTGAAACAGAAGGTCTGAAACAGAGGGGCTGAAACAGAGGGGCTGAAACAGAGGGTCTGAAACAGAGGGGCTGAAACAGAGGGCGAGAAACAGAGGGTCTGAAACAGAGGGGCTGAAACAGAGGGTCTGAAACAGAGGGGCTGAAACAGAGGGTCTGAAACAGAGGGGCTGAAACAGAGGGCGCGAAACAGAGAGTCTGAAACAGAGGGCGCGAAACAGATGGCGCAAAACAGAGGGGCTGAAACAGAGGGGCTGAAACAGAGGGCGAGAAACAGAGGGTCTGAAACAGAGGGGATGAAACAGAGGGTCTGAAACAGAGGGGCTGAAACAGAGGGTCTGAAACAGAGGGTCTGAAACAGTGGGCACGAAACAGAGGGTCTGAAACAGCGTGTCTGAAACAGAGGGTCTGAAGCAGAGGGGCTGAAACAGAGGGCGCGAAACTGAGTATCTGAAACAGAGTGGCTGAAACAGAGGGCGCGAAACAGAGGGTCTGAAGCAGATGGCGGGAAACAGAGGGCGCGAAACAGAGGGCGAGAAACAGAGTGTCTGAAATAGAGGGTCTGAAACAGAGGGTCTGAAACAGAGTGGCTGAAACAGAGGGGCTGAATCAGAGGGGCTGAAACAGAGGGGGCGAAACAGAGGGTCGGAAACAGAGGGCGAGAAACAGAGGGGCCGAAACAGAGGGCGAGAAACAGAGGGGCCGAAACAGAGGGCGAGAAAGAGAGGGGCCGAAACAGAGGGCGAGAAACAGAGGGGCCGAAACAGAGGGCGAGAAACAGAGGGTATGAAACAGAGGGTCTGAAACAGAGGGTCTGAAACAGAGGGGCTGAAACAGAGGGCGCGAAACAGAGGGCGCGAAACAGAGGGCGAGAAACAGAGGGTCTGAAACAGAGGGTCTGAAACAGAGGGCGTGAAACAGAGGGTCTGAAACAGAGGGTCTGAAACAGAGGGCACGAAACAGAGGGTCTGAAACAGAGGGCGAGAAACAGAGGGCGCGAAGCATAGGGGGCGAAACAGAGGGCGAGAAACAGAGGGTCTGAAACAGAGGGGCTGAAACAGAGGGGCTGAAACAGAGGGCGAGAAACAGAGGGCGAGAACCAGAGGGCGAGAAACAGAGGGTCTGAAACAGAGGGGCTGAAACAGAGGGCGCGAAAGAGAGGGCGAGAAACAGAAGGCGCGAAACAGAGGGCGAGAAACAGAGGGGCCGAAACAGAGGGTGAGAAACAGAGTGGCCGAAACAGAGGGCGAGAAACAGAGGGTCTGAAACAGAGCGTCTGAAACAGAGGGTCTGAAACAGAGGGCCCGAAACAGAGGGCGCGAAACAGAGGGCGAGAAACAGAGGGTCTGAAACAGAGGGCGTGAAACAGAGGGCCTGAAACACAGGGTCTGAAACAGACGGTCTGAAACAGAGTGTCTGAAACAGAGGGCGAGAAACAGAGGGACTGAAACAGAGGGCGAGAAACAGAGGGTATGAAACAGTGGGTCTGAAACAGAGGGGCTGAAACAGAGGGGCTGAAACAGAGGGCGAGAAACAGAGGGCGAGAAACAGAGGGTCTGAAACAGAGGGGCTGAAACAGAGGGGCTGAAACAGAGGGCGAGAAACAGAGGGTCTGAAACAGAGGGCGAGAAACAGAGGGGCCGAAACAGAGGGCGAGAAACAGAGGGGCCGAAACAGAGGGCGAGAAACAGAGGGCCTGAAACAGTGGGTCTGAAACAGAGGGTCTGAAACAGAGGGGCCGAAACAGAGGGTGAGAAACAGAGGGTCTGAAACAGAGGGTGCGAAACAGAGGGTCTGAAACAGAGGGTCTGAAACAGAGGGTCTGAAACGGAGGGTCTGAAACAGAGGGCGCTAAACAGAGCGTCTGAAACAGAGGGGCTGAAACGGAGGGCGAGAAGCAGAGGGTCTGAAACAGAGGGGCTGAAACAGAGGGTGAGAAAAAGAGGGTCTGAAACAGAGGGTCTGAAACAGAGGGGGCGAAACAGAGGGGCCGAAACAGAGGGCGAGAAACAGAGGGGCCGAAACAGAATGCGAGAAACAGAGGGCGAGAAACAGAGGGTCTGAAACAGAGGGGTTGAAACAGAGGGCGAGAAACAGAGCGTCTGAAACAGAGGGTCTGAAACAGAGGGTCTGAAACAGAGGGCGCGAAACAGAGGGGCCGAAACAGAGGGCGAGAAACAGAGGGGCCGAAACAGACGGCGAGAAACAGAGGGTCTGAAACAGAGGGTCTGAAACAGAAGGTCTGAAACAGAGGGGCTGAAACAGAGGGTCTGAAACAGAGGGTCTGAAACAGAGGGCACGAAACAGAGGGTCTGAAACAGAGGGCGAGAAACAGAGGGTCCGAAACAGAGTGTCTGAAACAGAGGGCGCGAAACAGAGGGCGCGAAGCATAGGGGGCGAAACAGAGGGGGAGAAACAGTGGGTCTGAAACAGAGGGGCTGAAACAGAGGGGCTGAAACAGAGGGCGAGAAACAGAGGGCGAGAAACAGAGGGCGAGAAACAGAGGGTCTGAAACAGAGGGGCTGAAACAGAGGGCGCGAAAGAGAGGGCGCGAAACAGAAGGCGCGAAACAGAGGGCGAGAAACAGAGGGGCCGAAACAGAGGGCGAGAAACAGAGGGGCCGAAACAGAGGGCGAGAAACAGAGGGTCTGAAACAGAGGGTCTGAAACAGAGGGTCTGAAACAGAGGGTCTGAAACAGAGGGCGCGAAACAGAGGGCGCGAAACAGAGGGCGAGAAACAGACGGTCTGAAACAGAGGGTCTGAAACAGAGGGCGTGAAACAGAGGTTCTGAAACAGAGGGACTGAAACAGAGGGGCTGAAACAGAGGGTCTGAAAGAGAGGGCGAGAAACAGAGGGGCTTAAACAGAGGGCGAGAAATAGAGGGTCTGAAACAGAGGGTCTGAAACAGAGGGCGCGAAACAGAGGGCGCGAAACAGAGGGTCTGAAACAGAGGGATGAAACAGAGGGGCTGAAACAGAGGGGCTGAAACAGAGGGCGAGAAACAGAGGGGCTGAAACAGAGGGCGAGAAACAGAGTGTCTGAAACAGAGGGTCTGAAACAGAGGGCGCGAAACAGAGGCCGCGAAACAGAGGGTCTGATACAGAGGGTGAGAAACAGAGGGCGAGAAACAGAGGGTCCGAAACAGAGGTTCTGAAACAAAGGGCGCGAAACAGAGGGGCCGAAACAGAGGGCGGCAAACAGAGGGGCCGAAACAGAGGGTCTGAAACAGAGGGCACGAAACTGAGGGCGCGAAACAGAGGGCGAGAAACAGAGGGTCTGAAAAAGAGGGTCTGAAGCAGAGGGTCTGAAACAGAGGGGCTGAAACAGAGGGCGAGAAACAGAGGGTCTGAAACAGAGGGTCTGAAACAGAGGAGCTGAAACAGAGGGTCTGAAACAGAGGGTGAGAAACAGAGGGCGAGAAACAGAGGGGCTGAAACAGAGGGGCTGAAACAGAGGGGCTGAAACAGAGGGCGAGAAACAGAGGGGCTGAAACAGAGGGGCTGAAACAGAGGGGCTGAAACAGAGGGTCTGAAACAGAGGGCACGAAACAGAGGGTCTGAAACAGAGGGCGAGAAACAGAGGGGCCGAAACAGAGTGTCTGAAACAGAGGGCGCGAAACAGAGGGCGCGAAGCATAGGGGGCGAAACAGAGGGCGAGAAACAGAGGGTCTGAAACAGAGGGGCTGAAACAGAGGGGCTGAAACAGAGGGCGAGAAACAGAGGGCGAGAAACAGAGGGCGAGAAACAGAGGGTCTGAAACAGAGGGGCTGAAACAGAGGGCGCGAAAGAGAGGGCGCGAAACAGAAGTCGCGAAACAGAGGGCGAGAAACAGAGGGGCCGAAACAGAGGGTGAGAAACAGAGTGGCCGAAACACAGGGCGAGAAACAGAGGGTCTGAAACAGAGCGTCTGAAACAGAGGGTCTGAAACAGAGGGCCCGAAACAGAGGGCGCGAAACAGAGGGCGAGTAACAGAGGGTCTGAAACAGAGGGCGTGAAACAGAGGGCCTGAAACACAGGGTCTGAAACAGACGGTCTGAAACAGAGGGTCTGAAACAGAGGGCGAGAAACAGAGGGACTGAAACAGAGGGCGAGAAACAGAGGGTATGAAACAGTGGGTCTGAAACAGAGGGGCTGAAACAGAGGGCGAGAAACAGAGGGCGAGAAACAGAGGGTCTGAAACAGAGGGGCTGAAACAGAGGGGCTGAAACAGAGGGCGAGAAACAGAGGGTCTGAAACAGAGGGCGAGAAACAGAGGGGCCAAAACAGAGGGCGAAAACAGAGGGGCCGAAACAGAGGGCGAGAAACAGAGGGTCTGAAACAGTGGGTCTGAAACAGAGGGTCTGAAACAGAGGGGCCGAAAAAGAGGGTGAGAAACAGAGGGTCTGAAACAGAGGGTGCGAAACAGAGGGCGAGAAACAGAGGGTCTGAAACAGAGGGTCTGAAACGGAGGGTCTGAAACAGAGGGCGCTAAACAGAGGGTCTGAAACAGAGGGGCTGAAACGGAGGGCGAGAAACAGAGTGTCTGAAACAGAGGGGCTGAAACAGAGGGTGAGAAACAGAGGGGCTGAAACAGAGGGCGAGAAACAGAGTGTCTGAAACAGAGGGTGAGAAACAGAGGGTCTGAAACAGAGGGTCTGAAACAGAGGGTCTGAAACAGAGGGTCTGAAACAGAGGGGGCGAAACAGAGGGTTCCGAAACAGAGGGCGAGAAACAGAGGGGCCGAAACAGAATGCGAGAAACAGAGGGCGAGAAACAGAGGGTCTGAGACAGAGGGGTTGAAACAGAGGGCGAGAAACAGAGCGTCTGAAACAGAGGGTCTGAAACAGAGGGTCTGAAACAGAGGGCGCGAAACAGAGGGGCCAAAACAGAGGGCAAGAAACAGAGGGGCCGAAACAGACGGCGAGAAACAGAGGGTCTGAAACAGAGGGTCTGAAACAGAAGGTCTGAAACAGAGGGGCTGAAACAGAGGGGCTGAAACAGAGGGTCTGAAACAGAGGGGCTGAAACAGAGGGCGAGAAACAGAGGGTCTGAAACAGAGGGGCTGAAACAGAGGGTCTGAAACAGAGGGGCTGAAACAGAGGGTCTGAAACAGAGGGGCTGAAACAGAGGGCGCGAAACAGAGAGTCTGAAACAGAGGGCGCGAAACAGACGGCGCAAAACAGAGGGGCTGAAACAGAGGGGCTGAAACAGAGGGCGAGAAACAGAGGGTCTGAAACAGAGGGGATGAAACAGAGGGTCTGAAACAGAGGGGCTGAAACAGAGGGTCTGAAACAGAGGGTCTGAAACAGTGGGCACGAAACAGAGGGTCTGAAACAGCGTGTCTGAAACAGAGGGTCTGAAGCAGAGGGGCTGAAACAGAGGGCGCGAAACTGAGTATCTGAAACAGAGTGGCTGAAACAGAGGGCGCGAAACAGAGGGTCTGAAGCAGATGGCGGGAAACAGAGGGCGCGAAACAGAGGGCGAGAAACAGAGTGTCTGAAATAGAGGGTCTGAAACAGAGGGTCTGAAACAGAGTGGCTGAAACAGAGGGGCTGAATCAGAGGGGCTGAAACAGAGGGGGCGAAACAGAGGGTCGGAAACAGAGGGCGAGAAACAGAGGGGCCGAAACAGAGGGCGAGAAACAGAGGGGCCGAAACAGAGGGCGAGAAAGAGAGGGGCCGAAACAGAGGGCGAGAAACAGAGGGGCCGAAACAGAGGGCGAGAAACAGAGGGTATGAAACAGAGGGTCTGAAACAGAGGGTCTGAAACAGAGGGGCTGAAACAGAGGGCGCGAAACAGAGGGCGCGAAACAGAGGGCGAGAAACAGAGGGTCTGAAACAGAGGGTCTGAAACAGAGGGCGTGAAACAGAGGGTCTGAAACAGAGGGTCTGAAACAGAGGGCACGAAACAGAGGGTCTGAAACAGAGGGCGAGAAACAGAGGGCGCGAAGCATAGGGGGCGAAACAGAGGGCGAGAAACAGAGGGTCTGAAACAGAGGGGCTGAAACAGAGGGGCTGAAACAGAGGGCGAGAAACAGAGGGCGAGAACCAGAGGGCGAGAAACAGAGGGTCTGAAACAGAGGGGCTGAAACAGAGGGCGCGAAAGAGAGGGCGAGAAACAGAAGGCGCGAAACAGAGGGCGAGAAACAGAGGGGCCGAAACAGAGGGTGAGAAACAGAGTGGCCGAAACAGAGGGCGAGAAACAGAGGGTCTGAAACAGAGGGGCTGAAACAGAGGGGCTGAAACAGAGGGGCTGAAACAGAGGGCGAGAAACAGAGGGCGAGAACCAGAGGGCGAGAAACAGAGGGTCTGAAACAGAGGGGCTGAAACAGAGGGCGCGAAAGAGAGGGCGAGAAACAGAAGGCGAGAAACAGAGGGCGAGAAACAGAGGGTCTGAAACAGAGGGGCTGAAACAGAGGGGCTGAAACAGAGGGCGAGAAACAGAGGGTCTGAAACAGAGGGCGAGAAACAGAGGGGCCAAAACAGAGGGCGAAAACAGAGGGGCCGAAACAGAGGGCGAGAAACAGAGGGTCTGAAACAGTGGGTCTGAAACAGAGGGTCTGAAACAGAGGGGCCGAAAAAGAGGGTGAGAAACAGAGGGTCTGAAACAGAGGGTGCGAAACAGAGGGCGAGAAACAGAGGGTCTGAAACAGAGGGTCTGAAACGGAGGGTCTGAAACAGAGGGCGCTAAACAGAGGGTCTGAAACAGAGGGGCTGAAACGGAGGGCGAGAAACAGAGTGTCTGAAACAGAGGGGCTGAAACAGAGGGTGAGAAACAGAGGGGCTGAAACAGAGGGCGAGAAACAGAGTGTCTGAAACAGAGGGTGAGAAACAGAGGGTCTGAAACAGAGGGTCTGAAACAGAGGGTCTGAAACAGAGGGTCTGAAACAGAGGGGGCGAAACAGAGGGTTCCGAAACAGAGGGCGAGAAACAGAGGGGCCGAAACAGAATGCGAGAAACAGAGGGCGAGAAACAGAGGGTCTGAGACAGAGGGGTTGAAACAGAGGGCGAGAAACAGAGCGTCTGAAACAGAGGGTCTGAAACAGAGGGTCTGAAACAGAGGGCGCGAAACAGAGGGGCCAAAACAGAGGGCAAGAAACAGAGGGGCCGAAACAGACGGCGAGAAACAGAGGGTCTGAAACAGAGGGTCTGAAACAGAAGGTCTGAAACAGAGGGGCTGAAACAGAGGGGCTGAAACAGAGGGTCTGAAACAGAGGGGCTGAAACAGAGGGCGAGAAACAGAGGGTCTGAAACAGAGGGGCTGAAACAGAGGGTCTGAAACAGAGGGGCTGAAACAGAGGGTCTGAAACAGAGGGGCTGAAACAGAGGGCGCGAAACAGAGAGTCTGAAACAGAGGGCGCGAAACAGACGGCGCAAAACAGAGGGGCTGAAACAGAGGGGCTGAAACAGAGGGCGAGAAACAGAGGGTCTGAAACAGAGGGGATGAAACAGAGGGTCTGAAACAGAGGGGCTGAAACAGAGGGTCTGAAACAGAGGGTCTGAAACAGTGGGCACGAAACAGAGGGTCTGAAACAGCGTGTCTGAAACAGAGGGTCTGAAGCAGAGGGGCTGAAACAGAGGGCGCGAAACTGAGTATCTGAAACAGAGTGGCTGAAACAGAGGGCGCGAAACAGAGGGTCTGAAGCAGATGGCGGGAAACAGAGGGCGCGAAACAGAGGGCGAGAAACAGAGTGTCTGAAATAGAGGGTCTGAAACAGAGGGTCTGAAACAGAGTGGCTGAAACAGAGGGGCTGAATCAGAGGGGCTGAAACAGAGGGGGCGAAACAGAGGGTCGGAAACAGAGGGCGAGAAACAGAGGGGCCGAAACAGAGGGCGAGAAACAGAGGGGCCGAAACAGAGGGCGAGAAAGAGAGGGGCCGAAACAGAGGGCGAGAAACAGAGGGGCCGAAACAGAGGGCGAGAAACAGAGGGTATGAAACAGAGGGTCTGAAACAGAGGGTCTGAAACAGAGGGGCTGAAACAGAGGGCGCGAAACAGAGGGCGCGAAACAGAGGGCGAGAAACAGAGGGTCTGAAACAGAGGGTCTGAAACAGAGGGCGTGAAACAGAGGGTCTGAAACAGAGGGTCTGAAACAGAGGGCACGAAACAGAGGGTCTGAAACAGAGGGCGAGAAACAGAGGGCGCGAAGCATAGGGGGCGAAACAGAGGGCGAGAAACAGAGGGTCTGAAACAGAGGGGCTGAAACAGAGGGGCTGAAACAGAGGGCGAGAAACAGAGGGCGAGAACCAGAGGGCGAGAAACAGAGGGTCTGAAACAGAGGGGCTGAAACAGAGGGCGCGAAAGAGAGGGCGAGAAACAGAAGGCGCGAAACAGAGGGCGAGAAACAGAGGGGCCGAAACAGAGGGTGAGAAACAGAGTGGCCGAAACAGAGGGCGAGAAACAGAGGGTCTGAAACAGAGCGTCTGAAACAGAGGGTCTGAAACAGAGGGCCCGAAACAGAGGGCGCGAAACAGAGGGCGAGAAACAGAGGGTCTGAAACAGAGGGCGTGAAACAGAGGGCCTGAAACACAGGGTCTGAAACAGACGGTCTGAAACAGAGTGTCTGAAACAGAGGGCGAGAAACAGAGGGACTGAAACAGAGTGCGAGAAACAGAGGGTATGAAACAGTGGGTCTGAAACAGAGGGGCTGAAACAGAGGGGCTGAAACAGAGGGCGAGAAACAGAGGGCGAGAAACAGAGGGTCTGAAACAGAGGGGCTGAAACAGAGGGGCTGAAACAGAGGGCGAGAAACAGAGGGTCTGAAACAGAGGGCGAGAAACAGAGGGGCCGAAACAGAGGGCGAGAAACAGAGGGGCCGAAACAGAGGGCGAGAAACAGAGGGCCTGAAACAGTGGGTCTGAAACAGAGGGTCTGAAACAGAGGGGCCGAAACAGAGGGTGAGAAACAGAGGGTCTGAAACAGAGGGTGCGAAACAGAGGGTCTGAAACAGAGGGTCTGAAACAGAGGGTCTGAAACGGAGGGTCTGAAACAGAGGGCGCTAAACAGAGCGTCTGAAACAGAGGGGCTGAAACGGAGGGCGAGAAGCAGAGGGTCTGAAACAGAGGGGCTGAAACAGAGGGTGAGAAAAAGAGGGTCTGAAACAGAGGGTCTGAAACAGAGGGGGCGAAACAGAGGGGCCGAAACAGAGGGCGAGAAACAGAGGGGCCGAAACAGAATGCGAGAAACAGAGGGCGAGAAACAGAGGGTCTGAAACAGAGGGGTTGAAACAGAGGGCGAGAAACAGAGCGTCTGAAACAGAGGGTCTGAAACAGAGGGTCTGAAACAGAGGGCGCGAAACAGAGGGGCCGAAACAGAGGGCGAGAAACAGAGGGGCCGAAACAGACGGCGAGAAACAGAGGGTCTGAAACAGAGGGTCTGAAACAGAAGGTCTGAAACAGAGGGGCTGAAACAGAGGGTCTGAAACAGAGGGTCTGAAACAGAGGGCACGAAACAGAGGGTCTGAAACAGAGGGCGAGAAACAGAGGGTCCGAAACAGAGTGTCTGAAACAGAGGGCGCGAAACAGAGGGCGCGAAGCATAGGGGGCGAAACAGAGGGGGAGAAACAGTGGGTCTGAAACAGAGGGGCTGAAACAGAGGGGCTGAAACAGAGGGCGAGAAACAGAGGGCGAGAAACAGAGGGCGAGAAACAGAGGGTCTGAAACAGAGGGGCTGAAACAGAGGGCGCGAAAGAGAGGGCGCGAAACAGAAGGCGCGAAACAGAGGGCGAGAAACAGAGGGGCCGAAACAGAGGGTGAGAAACATAGTGGCCGAAACAGAGGGCGAGAAACAGAGGGTCTGAAACAGAGCGTCTGAATCAGAGGGTCTGAAACAGAGGGCCCGAAACAGAGGGCGCGAAACAGAGGGCGAGAAACAGAGGGTCTGAAACAGAGGGCGTGAAACAGAGGGCCTGAAACACAGGGTCTGAAACAGACGGTCTGAAACAGAGTGTCTGAAACAGAGGGCGAGAAACAGAGGGACTGAAACAGAGGGCGCGAAACAGAGGGTATGAAACAGTGGGTCTGAAACAGAGGGGCTGAAACAGAGGGCGAGAAACAGAGGGCGAGAAACAGAGGGTCTGAAACAGAGGGGCTGAAACAGAGGGGCTGAAACAGAGGGCGAGAAACAGAGGGTCTGAAACAGAGGGCGAGAAACAGAGGGGCCGAAACAGAGGGCGAGAAACAGAGGGGCCGAAACAGAGGGTCTGAAACTGAGGGCCTGAAACAGTGGGTCTGAAACAGAGGGTCTGAAACAGAGGGGCCGAAACAGAGGGTAAGAAACAGAGGGTCTGAAACAGAGGGTGCGAAACAGAGGGCGAGAAACAGAGGGTCTGAAACAGAGGGTCTGAAACGGAGGGTCTGAAACAGAGGGCGCTAAACAGAGGGTCTGAAACAGAGGGGCTGAAACGGAGGGCGAGAAACAGAGGGTCTGAAACAGAGGGGCTGAAACAGAGGGTGAGAAACAGAGGGTCTGAAACAGAGGGTCTGAAACAGAGGGTCTGAAACAGAGGGGGCGAAACAGAGGGGCCGAAACAGAGGGCGAGAAACAGAGGGGCAGAAACAGAATGCGAGAAACAGAGGGCGAGAAACAGAGGGTCTGAAACAGAGGGGTTGAAACAGAGGGCGAGAAACAGAGCGTCTGAAACAGAGGGTCTGAAACAGAGGGTCTGAAACAGAGGGCGCGAAACAGAGGGGCCGAAACAGAGGGCGAGAAAGAGAGGGGCCGAAACAGACGGCGAGAAACAGAGGGTCTGAAACAGAGGGTCTGAAACAGAAGGTCTGAAACAGAGGGGCTGAAACAGAGGGGCTGAAACAGAGGGTCTGAAACAGAGGGGCTGAAACAGAGGGCGAGAAACAGAGAGGCTGGAACAGAGGGTCTGAAACAGAGGGTCTGAAACAGAGGGTCTGAAACAGAGGGCGAGAAACAGAGGGGCCGACACAGAGGGCGAGAAACAGAGGGTCTGAAACAGAGGGGCTGAAACAGAGGGGCTGAAACAGAGGGTGAGAAACAGAGGGTCTGAAACAGAGGGGCTGAAACAGAGGGCGAGAAAAAGAGAGTCTGAAACAGAGGGCGAGAAACAGAGGGGCTGAAACAGAGGGCGAGAAACAGAGGGTCTGAAACAGAGGGTCTTAAACAGAGGGTCTGAAACAGAGGGGCTGAAACAGAGGGCGCGAAACAGAGGGCGCGAAACAAAGGGCGAGAAACAGAGGGTCTGAAACAGAGGGGCTGAAACAGAGGGGCTGAAACAGAGGGCGAGAAACAGAGGGGCTGAAACAGACGGTCTGAAACAGAGGGCGAGAAACAGAGGGCGAGAAACAGATGGGCTGAAACAGTGGGGCTGAAACAGAGGGGCTGAAACAGAGGGGCTGAAACAGAGGTCGCGAAAAAGAGGGTCTGAAACAGAGGGCGAGAAACAGAGGGTCTGAAACAGAGGGTCTGAAACAGAGGGGCTGAAACAGAGGGTCTGAAACAGAGGGGCTGAAACAGAGGGCGAGAAACAGGGGGGCTGAAACAGAGGGAGAGAAACAGAGGGTCTGAAACAGAGGGTCGGAAACAGAGGGTCTGAAACAGAGGGCGAGAAACAGAGGGGCCGAAACAGAGGGCGAGAAACAGAGGGGCTGAAACAGAGGGCAAGAAACAGAGGGTCTGACACAGAGGGTCTGAAACAGAGGGTCTGAAACAGAGGGTCTGAAACAGAGGGCGCGAAACAGAGGTCGCGAAACACAGGGCGAGAAACAGAGGGTCTGAAACAGAGGGTCTGAAACAGAGGGGCTGAAACAGAGGGTCTGAAACAGAGGGGCTGAAACAGAGGGCGAGAAACAGATGGGCTGAAACAGAGGTGCTGAAAAGAGGGGCTGAAACAGAGGGGCTGAAACAGAGGGTTTGAAACAGAGGGCGCGAAATAGAGGGCGAGAAACAGAGGACGAGAAACAGAGGGGCTGAAACAGAGGGACAGACACTGAGGGGCTGAAATAGAGGGGCTGAAACAGAGGGTCTGAAACAGACGGGCTGAAACAGAGGGCGCGAAACAGAGGGCGAGAAACAGAGGGTCTGAAACAGAGGGGCTGAAACAGAGGGCGCGAAACAGAGGGCGAGAAACAGAGGGTCTGAAACAGAGGGTCTGAAACAGAGGGGCTGAAACAGAGGGTCTGAAACAGAGGGGCTGAAACAGAGGGCGAGAAACAGAGGGGCTGAAACAGAGGGCGAGAAACAGAGGGTCTGAAACAGAGGGTCTGAAACAGAGGGCACGAAACAGAGGGCGCGAAACAGAGGGTCTGAAACAGAGGGGCTGAAACAGAGGGCGAGAAACAGAGGGTCTGAAACAGAGGGTCTGAAACAGAGGGCGAGAAACAGAGGGTCTGAAACAGAGGGTCTGAAACAGAGGGGCTGAAACAGAGGGTCTGAAACAGAGGGTCTGAAATAGAGGGTCTGAAACAGAGGGCGAGAAACAGTGGGCGAGAAACAGAGGGTCTGAAACAGAGGGTCTGAAACAGAGGGCGCGAAACAGAGGGCGGGAAACAGATGGGCCGAAACAGAGGGTGGGAAACCGAGGGGCCGAAACAGAGGGTCTGAAACAGAGGGCGCGACACAGAGGGCGCGAAACAGAGGGCGGGAAACAGAAGGGCCGAAACAGATGTTCTGAAGCTGAGGGCGCGAAACAGAGGGCGGGTAACAGATGGGCCGAAACAGAGGGTCTGAAACAGAGGGTCTGAAACAGAGGGTCTGAAACAGAGGGCGCCAAACAGAGGGGCCGAAACAGAGGGCGAGAAACAGAGGGGCCGAAACAAATAGCGAGAAACAGAGGGTCTGTAACAGAGGGTCTGAAACAGAGGGTCTGAAACAGAGGGGCTGAAACAGAGGGCGTGTAACAGAGAGCGCGAAACAGAGGGGGCGAAACAGAGGGCGCGAAACAGAGGGTCTGAAACAGAGGGTCTGAAACAGAGGGCGAGAAACAGATGGCGCGAAACAGAGGGCGTGAAACAGAGGGCGGGAAACAGAGTGGCCGAAACAGAGGGTCTGAAACCGAGGGCTCGAAACAGAGGGCGCGAAATAGAGGGCGAGAAACAGAGGGACTGAAACAGAGGGTTTGAAACAGTGGGCGCGAAACAGAGGGGCCGAAACAGAGGGCGAGAAACAGAGGGGCCGAAACAGAGGGCGAGAAACAGAGGGTCTGAAACAGAGAGTGTGAAACAGTCGGGTCTGAAACAGAGGGGCTGAAACAGAGCGCGCGAAACACAGGGCGCGAAACAGAGGGCGTGAAACAGAGGGCGCGAAACAGAGGGTCTGAAACAGAGGGGCTGAAACAGAGGGCGAGAAACAGAGGGTCTGAAACAGAGGGTCTGAAACAGAGGACGCGAAACAGAGGGGCCGAAGCAGAGGGCGAGAAACAGAGGGGCCGAAACAGAGGGCGCGAAACAGAGGGCGCGAAACAGATGGGCCGAAACAGAGGTTGGGAAACAGAGGGGCCGAAACAGAGGGTCTGAAACAGAGGGGCTGAAACAGAGGGCGAGAAACAGAGCTGCTGAAACAGAGGGGCTGAAACAGAGGGGCTGAAACAGACGGTCTGAAACAGAGGGTGAGAAACAGAGATCGAGAAACAGATGGGCAGAAACAGAGGGGCTGAAACAGAGGGGCTGAAACAGAGGGGCTGAAACAGAGGTCGCGAAACAGAGGGTCTGAAACAGAGGGCGAGAAACAGAGGGTCTGAAACAGAGGGTCTGAAACAGAGGGGCTGAAACAGAGGGTCTGAAACAGAGGGGCTGAAACAGAGGGCGAGAAACGGGGGGCTGAAACAGAGGGAGAGAAACAGAGGGTCTGAAACAGAGGGTCGGAAACAGAGGGTCTGAAACAGAGGGCGAGAAACAGAGGGGCCGAAACAGAGGGCGAGAAACAGAGGGTCTGAAACAGAGGGTCTGAAACAGAGGGTCTGAAACAGAGGGTCTGAAACAGAGGGCGCGAAACAGAGGTCGCGAAACACAGGGCGAGAAACAGAGGGTCTGAATTAGAGGGGCTGAAACAGAGGGGCTGAAACAGAGGGTCTGAAACAGAGGGGCTGAAACAGAGGGCGAGAAACAGATGGGCTGAAACAGAGGGGCTGAAACAGAGGGGCTGAAACAGAGGGGCTGAAACAGAGGGTCTGAAACAGAGGGCGCGAAACAGAGGGCGAGAAACAGAGGACGAGAAACAGAGGGGCTGAAACAGAGGGGCAGACACTGAGGGGCTGAAACAGAGGGGCTGAAACAGAGGGTCTGAAACAGACGGGCTGAAACAGAGGGCGCGAAACAGAGGGTGAGAAACAGAGGGTCTGAAACAGAGGGGCTGAAACAGAGGGCGCGAAACAGAGGGCGAGAAACAGAGGGTCTGAAACAGAGGGTCTGAAACAGAGGGGCTGAAACAGAGGGTCTGAAACAGAGGGGCTGAAACAGTGGGCGAGAAACAGAGGGGCTGAAACAGAGGGCGAGAAACAGAGGGTCTGAAACAGAGGGTCTGAAACAGAGGGCACGAAACAGAGGGCGCGAAACAGAGGGTCTGAAACAGAGGGGCTGAAACAGAGGGCGAGAAACAGAGGGTCTGAAACAGAGGGTCTGAAACAGAGGGCGAGAAACAGAGGGTCTGAAACAGAGGGTCTGAAACAGAGGGGCTGAAACAGAGGGTCTGAAACAGAGGGTCTGAAATAGAGGGTCTGAAACAGAGAGCGAGAAACAGAGGGCGAGAAACAGAGGGTCTGAAACAGAGGGTCTGAAACAGAGGGCGCGAAACAGAGGGCGGGAAACAGATGGGCCGAAACAGAGGGTGGGAAACCGAGGGGCCGAAACAGAGGGTCTGAAACAGAGGTCGCGACACAGAGGGCGCGAAACAGAGGGCGCGAAACAGAGGGGCCGAAACAGATGTTCTGAAGCTGAGGGCGTGAAACAGAGGCCCCAAACAGAGGGCGAGAAACAGAGGGTCTGAAACAGAGGGTCTGAAACAGAGGGTCTGAAACAGAGGGCGCCAAACAGAGGGGCCGAAACAGAGGGCGAGAAACAGAGGGGCCGAAACAAAGGGCGAGAAACAGAGGGTCTGTAACAGAGGGTCTGAAACAGAGGGTCTGAAACAGAGGGGCTGAAACAGAGGGCGCGAAACAGAGGGCGCGAAACAGAGGGCGCGAAACAGAGGGTGCGAAACAGAGGGTCTGAAACAGAGGGTCTGAAACAGAGGGCGAGAAACAGATGGCGCGAAACAGAGGGCGCGAAACAGAGGGCGGGAAACAGAGGGCGCGAAATAGAGGGCGAGAAACAGTGGGTCTGAAACAGAGGGTCTGAAACAGTGGGCGCGAAACAGAGGGGAGGAAACAGAGGGCGAGAAACAGAGGGGCCGAAACAGAGGGCGAGAAACAGAGCGTCTGAAACAGAGGGTCTGAAACAGTCGGGTCTGAAACAGAGGGGCTGAAACAGAGCGCGCAAAACACAGGGTGCGAAACAGAGGGCGTGAAACAGAGGGCGCGAAACAGAGGGTCTGAAACAGAGGGGCTGAAACAGAGGGCGAGAAACACAGGGTCTGAAACAGAGGGTCTGAAACAGAGGACGCGAAACAGAGGGGCCGAAGAAGAGGGCGAGAAACAGAGGGGCCGAAACTGAGGGCGCGAAACAGAGGGCGCGAAACAGATGGGCCGAAACAGAGGGTGGGAAACAGAGGGGCCGAAACAGAGGGTCTGAAACAGAGGGCGCAAAACAGAGCGCGCGAAACAGAGGGCGGGAAACAGAGTGGCCGAAACAGAGGTTCTGAAGCTGAGGGCGCGAAACAGAGGGCGCGAAACAGAGGGCGAGAAACAGAGGGTCTGAAACAGAGGGCGCCAAACAGACGGGCCGAAACAGAGGGCGAGAAACAGAGGGGCCGAAACAGAGGGCGAGAAACAGAGGGTCCGAAACAGAGGGCGAGAAACAGAGGGTCTGAAACAGAGGGGCTGAAACAGAGGGGCTGAAACAGAGGGCGCGAAACAGAGGGCGCGAAACAGAGGGCGAGAAAGAGAGGGGCCGAAACAGAGGGCGCGAAACAGAGGGCACGAAACAGATGGTCTGAAACAGAGGGTCTGAAACAGAGTGGCTGAAACAGAGGGCGAGAAACAGAGGGGCCGACACAGAGGGCGAGAAACAGAGGGTCTGAAACAGAGGGGCTGAAACAGTGGGGCTGAAACAGAGGGTGAGAAACAGAGGGTCTGAAACAGAGGGGCTGAAAGAGAGGGCGAGAAAAAGAGAGTCTGAAACAGAGGGCGAGAAACAGTGGTGCCAAAACAGAGGGCGAGAAACAGAGGGGCTGAAACAGAGGGTCTGAAACAGAGGGTCTGAAACAGAGGGGCTGAAACAGAGGGCGCGAAACAGAGGTTGCGAAACAGAGGGCGAGAAACAGAGGGTCTGAAACAGAGGGCGAGAAACAGAGGGTCTGAAACAGAGGGTCTGAAACAGAGGGGCTGAAACAGAGGGCGAGAAACAGAGGGTCTGAAACAGAGGGTCTGAAACAGAGGGCGAGAAACAGATGGCGCGAAACAGAGGGCGCGAAACAGAGGGCGGGAAACAGAGTGGCCGAAACAGAGGGTCTGAAACCGAGGGCGCGAAACAGAGGGCGCGAAATAGAGGGCGAGAAACAGAGGGACTGAAACAGAGGGTCTGAAACAGTGGGCGCGAAACAGAGGGGCCGAAACAGAGGGTGAGAAACAGAGGGGCCGAAACAGAGGGCGAGAAACAGAGGGTCTGAAACAGAGGGTCTGAAACAGTCGGGTCTGAAACAGAGGGGCTGAAACAGAGCGCGCAAAACACAGGACGCGAAACAGAGGGCGTGAAACAGAGGGCGCGAAACAGAGGGTCTGAAACAGAGGGGCTGAAACAGAGGGCGAGAAACAGAGGGTCTGAAACAGAGGGTCTGAAACAGAGGACGCGAAACAGAGGGGCCGAAGCAGAGGGCGAGAAACAGAGGGTCTGAAACAGAGGGCGCAAAACAGAGCGCGCGAAACAGAGGGCGGGAAACAGAGGGGCCGAAACAGAGGTTCTGAAGCTGAGGGCGCGAAACAGAGGGCGCGAAACAGAGGGCGAGAAACAGAGGGACTGAAACAGAGGGTCTGAAATAGAGGGTCTGAAACAGAGGGCGCCAAACAGAGGGGCCGAAACAGAGTTCGAGAAACAGAGGGTCCGAAACAGAGGGCGAGAAACAGAGGGGCCGAAACAGAGGGTCGGAAACAGAGGGTCTGAAACAGAGGGCGAGAAACAGAGGGGCCGAAACAGAGGGCGAGAAACAGAGGGGCTGAAACAGAGGGCAAGAAACAAAGGGTCTGAAACAGAGGGTCTGAAACAGAGGGTCTGAAACAGAGGGTCTGAAACAGAGGGCGCGAAACAGAGGTCGCGAAACACAGGGCGAGAAACAGAGGGTCTGAATTAGAGGGGCTGAAACAGAGGGGCTGAAACAGAGGGTCTGAAACAGAGGGGCTGAAACAGAGGGCGAGAAACAGATGGGCTGAAACAGAGGGGCTGAAACAGAGGGGCTGAAACAGAGGGGCTGAAACAGAGGGTCTGAAACAGAGGGCGCGAAACAGAGGGCGAGAAACAGAGGACGAGAAACAGAGGGGCTGAAACAGAGGGGCAGACACTGAGGGGCTGAAACAGAGGGGCTGAAACAGAGGGTCTGAAACAGACGGGCTGAAACAGAGGGCGCGAAACAGAGGGTGAGAAACAGAGGGTCTGAAACAGAGGGGCTGAAACAGAGGGCGCGAAACAGAGGGCGAGAAACAGAGGGTCTGAAACAGAGGGTCTGAAACAGAGGGGCTGAAACAGAGGGTCTGAAACAGAGGGGCTGAAACAGAGGGCGAGAAACAGAGGGGCTGAAACAGAGGGCGAGAAACAGAGGGTCTGAAACAGAGGGTCTGAAACAGAGGGCACGAAACAGAGGGCGCGAAACAGAGGGTCTGAAACAGAGGGGCTGAAACAGAGGGCGAGAAACAGAGGGTCTGAAACAGAGGGTCTGAAACAGAGGGCGAGAAACAGAGGGTCTGAAACAGAGGGTCTGAAACAGAGGGGCTGAAACAGAGGGTCTGAAACAGAGGGTCTGAAATAGAGGGTCTGAAACAGAGGGCGAGAAACAGAGGGCGAGAAACAGAGGGTCTGAAACAGAGGGTCTGAAACAGAGGGCGCGAAACAGAGGGCGGGAAACAGATGGGCCGAAACAGAGGGTGGGAAACCGAGGGGCCGAAACAGAGGGTCTGAAACAGAGGTCGCGACACAGAGGGCGCGAAACAGAGGGCGGGAAACAGAGGGGCCGAAACAGATGTTCTGAAGCTGAGGGCGCGAAACAGAGGCCCCAAACAGAGGGCGAGAAACAGAGGGTCTGAAACAGAGGGTCTGAAACAGAGGGTCTGAAACAGAGGGCGCCACACAGAGGAGCCGAAACAGAGGGCGAGAAACAGAGGGGCCGAAACAAAGCGCGAGAAACAGAGGGTCTGTAACAGAGGGTCTGAAACAGAGGGTCTGAAACAGAGGGGCTGAAACAGAGGGCGCGAAACAGAGGGCGCGAAACAGAGGGCGCGAAACAGAGGGTCCGAAACAGAGGGTCTGAAACAGAGGGTCTGAAACAGAGGGCGAGAAACAGATGGCGCGAAACAGAGGGCGCGAAACAGAGGGCGGGAAACAGAGGGCGCGAAATAGAGGGCGAGAAACAGAGGGTCTGAAACAGAGGGTCTGAAACAGTGGGCGCGAAACAGAGGGGAGGAAACAGAGGGCGAGAAACAGAGGGGCCGAAACAGAGGGCGAGAAACAGAGCGTCTGAAACAGAGGGTCTGAAACAGTCGGGTCTGAAACAGAGGGGCTGAAACAGAGCGCGCAAAACACAGGGTGCGAAACAGAGGGCTTGAAACAGAGGGCGCGAAACAGAGGGTCTGAAACAGAGGGGCTGAAACAGAGGGCGAGAAACACAGGGTCTGAAACAGAGGGTCTGAAACAGAGGACGCGAAACAAAGGGGCCGAAGCAGAGGGCGAGAAACAGAGGGGCCGAAACTGAGGGCGCGAAACAGAGGGCGCGAAACAGATGGGCCGAAAGAGAGGGTGGGAAACAGAGGGGCCGAAACAGAGGGTCTGAAACAGAGGGCGCAAAACAGAGCGCGCGAAACAGAGGGCGGGAAACAGAGGGGCCGAAACAGAGGTTCTGAAGCTGAGGGCGCGAAACAGAGGGCGCAAAACAGAGGGCGAGAAACAGAGGGTCTGAAACAGAGGGTCTGAAACAGAGGGGCTGAAACAGAGGGGCTGAAACAGTGGGTGAGGAACAGAGGGGCTGAAACAGAGGGCGAGAAACAGAGGGTCTGAAACAGAGGGTCTGAAACAGAGGGCGCGAAACAGAGGGTCTGAAACAGAGGGGCTGAAACAGAGGGCGAGAAACAGAGGGTCTGAAACAGAGGGGCTGAAACAGAGGGCGAGAAACAGAGGGTCTGAAACAGAGGGTCTGAAACAGAGGGTCTGAAACAGAGGGTCTGAAACAGAGGGGCTGAAACAGTGGGCGAGGAACAGAGGGGCTGAAACAGAGGGCGAGAAACAGAGGGGCCGAAACAGAGGGCGAGAAACAGAGGGTCCGAAACAGAGGGCGAGAAACAGAGGGTCTGAAACAGAGGGGCTGAAACAGAGGGGCTGAAACAGAGGGCGCGAAACAGGGCGCGAAACAGCGGGCGAGAAAGAGAGGGGCCGAAACAGAGGGCGCGAAACAGAGGGCACGAAACAGATGGTCTGAAACAGAGGGTCTGAAACAGAGTGGCTGAAACAGAGGGCGAGAAACAGAGGGGCCGACACAGAGGGCGAGAAACAGAGGGTCTGAAACAGAGGGGCTGAAACAGTGGGGCTGAAACAGAGGGTGAGAAACAGAGGGTCTGAAACAGAGGGGCTGAAAGAGAGGGCGAGAAAAAGAGAGTCTGAAACAGAGGGCGAGAAACAGTGGTGCCAAAACAGAGGGCGAGAAACAGAGGGTCTTAAACAGAGGGTCTGAAACAGAGGGTCTGAAACAGAGGGGCTGAAACAGAGGGCGCGAAACAGAGGTTGCGAAACAGAGGGCGAGAAACAGAGGGTCTGAAACAGAGGGCGAGAAACAGAGGGTCTGAAACAGAGGGTCTGAAACAGAGGGGCTGAAACAGAGGGCGAGAAACAGAGGGGCTGAAACAGAGTGGCTGAAACAGAGGGTCTGAAACAGAGGGGCTGAAACAGAGGGCGAAAAACAGAGGGTCTGAAACAGAGGGTCTGAAACAGAGGGCGAGAAACAGATGGCGCGAAACAGAGGGTCTGAAACAGAGGGGCTGAAACAGAGGGCGAAAAACAGAGGGTCTGAAACAGAGGGTCTGAAACAGAGGGCGGGAAACAGAGTGGCCGAAACAGAGGGTCTGAAACCGAGGGCGCGAAACAGAGGGCGCGAAATAGAGGGCGAGAAACAGAGGGACTGAAACAGAGGGTCTGAAACAGTGGGCGCGAAACAGAGGGGCCGAAACAGAGGGCGAGAAACAGAGGGGCCGAAACAGAGGGCGAGAAACAGAGGGTCTGAAACAGAGGGTCTGAAACAGTCGGGTCTGAAACAGAGGGGCTGAAACAGAGCGCGCAAAACACAGGACGCGAAACAGAGGGCGTGAAACAGAGGTCGCGAAACAGAGGGTCTGAAACAGAGGGGCTGAAACAGAGGGCGAGAAACAGAGGGTCTGAAACAGAGGGTCTGAAACAGAGGACGCGAAACAGAGGGGCCGAAGCAGAGGGCGAGAAACAGAGGGTCTGAAACAGAGGGCGCAAAACAGAGCGCGCGAAACAGAGGGCGGGAAACAGAGGGGCCGAAACAGAGGTTCTGAAGCTGAGGGCGCGAAACAGAGGGCGCGAAACAGAGGGCGAGAAACAGAGGGACTGAAACAGAGGGTCTGAAATAGAGGGTCTGAAACAGAGGGCGCCAAACAGAGGGGCCGAAACAGAGTTCGAGAAACAGAGGGTCCGAAACAGAGGGCGAGAAACAGAGGGGCCGAAACAGAGGGTCGGAAACAGAGGGTCTGAAACAGAGGGCGAGAAACAGAGGGGCCGAAACAGAGGGCGAGAAACAGAGGGGCTGAAACAGAGGGCAAGAAACAAAGGGTCTGAAACAGAGGGTCTGAAACAGAGGGTCTGAAACAGAGGGTCTGAAACAGAGGGCGCGAAACAGAGGTCGCGAAACACAGGGCGAGAAACAGAGGGTCTGAATTAGAGGGGCTGAAACAGAGGGGCTGAAACAGAGGGTCTGAAACAGAGGGGCTGAAACAGAGGGCGAGAAACAGATGGGCTGAAACAGAGGGGCTGAAACAGAGGGGCTGAAACAGAGGGCCTGAAACAGAGGGTCTGAAACAGAGGGCGCGAAACAGAGGGCGAGAAACAGAGGACGAGAAACAGAGGGGCTGAAACAGAGGGGCAGACACTGAGGGGCTGAAACAGAGGGGCTGAAACAGAGGGTCTGAAACAGACGGGCTGAAACAGAGGGCGCGAAACAGAGGGTGAGAAACAGAGGGTCTGAAACAGAGGGGCTGAAACAGAGGGCGCGAAACAGAGGGCGAGAAACAGAGGGTCTGAAACAGAGGGTCTGAAACAGAGGGGCTGAAACAGAGGGTCTGAAACAGAGGGGCTGAAACAGAGGGCGAGAAACAGAGGGGCTGAAACAGAGGGCGAGAAACAGAGGGTCTGAAACAGAGGGTCTGAAACAGAGGGCACGAAACAGAGGGCGCGAAACAGAGGGTCTGAAACAGAGGGGCTGAAACAGAGGGCGAGAAACAGAGGGTCTGAAACAGAGGGTCTGAAACAGAGGGCGAGAAACAGAGGGTCTGAAACAGAGGGTCTGAAACAGAGGGGCTGAAACAGAGGGTCTGAAACAGAGGGTCTGAAATAGAGGGTCTGAAACAGAGGGCGAGAAACAGAGGGCGAGAAACAGAGGGTCTGAAACAGAGGGCGCGAAACAGAGGGCGGGAAACAGATGTGCCGAAACAGAGGGTGGGAAACCGAGGGGCCGAAACAGAGGGTCTGAAACAGAGGTCGCGACACAGAGGGCGCGAAACAGAGGGCGCGAAACAGAGGGGCCGAAACAGATGTTCTGAAGCTGAGGGCGCGAAACAGAGGCCCCAAACAGAGGGCGAGAAACAGAGGGTCTGAAACAGAGGGTCTGAAACAGAGGGTCTGAAACAGAGGGCGCCACACAGAGGGGCCGAAACAGAGGGCGAGAAACAGAGGGGCCGAAACAAAGGGCGAGAAACAGAGGGTCTGTAACAGAGGGTCTGAAACAGAGGGTCTGAAACAGAGGGGCTGAAACAGAGGGCGCGAAACAGAGGGCGCGAAACAGAGGGCGCGAAACAGAGGGTGCGAAACAGAGGGTCTGAAACAGAGGGTCTGAAACAGAGGGCGAGAAACAGATGGCGTGAAACAGAGGGCGCGAAACAGAGGGCGGGAAACAGAGGGCGCGAAATAGAGGGCGAGAAACAGAGGGTCTGAAACAGAGGGTCTGAAACAGTGGGCGCGAAACAGAGGGGAGGAAACAGAGGGCGAGAAACAGAGGGGCCGAAACAGAGGGCGAGAAACAGAGCGTCTGAAACAGAGGGTCTGAAACAGTCGGGTCTGAAACAGAGGGGCTGAAACAGAGCGCGCAAAACACAGGGTGCGAAACAGAGGGCGTGAAACAGAGGGCGCGAAACAGAGGGTCTGAAACAGAGGGGCTGAAACAGAGGGCGAGAAACACAGGGTCTGAAACAGAGGGTCTGAAACAGAGGACGCGAAACAGAGGGGCCGAAGCAGAGGGCGAGAAACAGAGGGGCCGAAACTGAGGGCGCGAAACAGAGGGCGCGAAACAGATGGGCCGAAACAGAGGGTGGGAAACAGAGGGGCCGAAACAGAGGGTCTGAAACAGAGGGCGCAAAACAGAGCGCGCGAAACAGAGGGCGGGAAACAGAGGGGCCGAAACAGAGGTTCTGAAGCTGAGGGCGCGAAACAGAGGGCGCAAAACAGAGGGCGAGAAACAGAGGGTCTGAAACAGAGGGTCTGAAACAGAGGGCGCCAAACAGACGGGCCGAAACAGAGGGCGAGAAACAGAGGGGCCGAAACAGAGGGCGAGAAACAGAGGGTCCGAAACAGAGGGCGAGAAACAGAGGGTCTGAAACAGAGGGGCTGAAACAGAGGGGCTGAAACAGAGGGCGCGAAACAGAGGGCGCGAAACAGCGGGCGAGAAAGAGAGGGGCCGAAACAGAGGGCGCGAAACAGAGGGCACGAAACAGATGGTCTGAAACAGAGGGTCTGAAACAGAGTGGCTGAAACAGAGGGCGAGAAACAGAGGGGCCGACACAGAGGGCGAGAAACAGAGGGTCTGAAACTGAGGGTCTGAAACAGAGGGGCTGAAACAGAGGGCGAGAAACAGAGGGTCTGAAACAGAGGGTCTGAAACAGAGGACGCGAAACAGAGGGGCCGAAGCAGAGGGCGAGAAACAGAGGGTCTGAAACAGAGGGCGCAAAACAGAGCACGCGAAACAGAGGGCGGGAAACAGAGGGGCCGAAACAGAGGTTCTGAAGCTGAGGGCGCGAAACAGAGGGCGCGAAACAGAGGGCGAGAAACAGAGGGACTGAAACAGAGGGTCTGAAATAGAGGGTCTGAAACAGAGGGCGCCAAACAGAGGGGCCGAAACAGAGTTCGAGAAACAGAGGGTCCGAAACAGAGGGCGAGAAACAGAGGGGCCGAAACAGAGGGTCGGAAACAGAGGGTCTGAAACAGAGGGCGAGAAACAGAGGGGCCGAAACAGAGGGCGAGAAACAGAGGGGCTGAAACAGAGGGCAAGAAACAAAGGGTCTGAAACAGAGGGTCTGAAACAGAGGGTCTGAAACAGAGGGTCTGAAACAGAGGGCGCGAAACAGAGGTCGCGAAACACAGGGCGAGAAACAGAGGGTCTGAATTAGAGGGGCTGAAACAGAGGGGCTGAAACAGAGGGTCTGAAACAGAGGGGCTGAAACAGAGGGCGAGAAACAGATGGGCTGAAACAGAGGGGCTGAAACAGAGGGGCTGAAACAGAGGGCCTGAAACAGAGGGTCTGAAACAGAGGGCGCGAAACAGAGGGCGAGAAACAGAGGACGAGAAACAGAGGGGCTGAAACAGAGGGGCAGACACTGAGGGGCTGAAACAGAGGGGCTGAAACAGAGGGTCTGAAACAGACGGGCTGAAACAGAGGGCGCGAAACAGAGGGTGAGAAACAGAGGGTCTGAAACAGAGGGGCTGAAACAGAGGGCGCGAAACAGAGGGCGAGAAACAGAGGGTCTGAAACAGAGGGTCTGAAACAGAGGGGCTGAAACAGAGGGTCTGAAACAGAGGGGCTGAAACAGAGGGCGAGAAACAGAGGGGCTGAAACAGAGGGCGAGAAACAGAGGGTCTGAAACAGAGGGTCTGAAACAGAGGGCACGAAACAGAGGGCGCGAAACAGAGGGTCTGAAACAGAGGGGCTGAAACAGAGGGCGAGAAACAGAGGGTCTGAAACAGAGGGTCTGAAACAGAGGGCGAGAAACAGAGGGTCTGAAACAGAGGGTCTGAAACAGAGGGGCTGAAACAGAGGGTCTGAAACAGAGGGTCTGAAATAGAGGGTCTGAAACAGAGGGCGAGAAACAGAGGGCGAGAAACAGAGGGTCTGAAACAGAGGGTCTGAAACAGAGGGCGCGAAACAGAGGGCGGGAAACAGATGTGCCGAAACAGAGGGTGGGAAACCGAGGGGCCGAAACAGAGGGTCTGAAACAGAGGTCGCGACACAGAGGGCGCGAAACAGAGGGCGCGAAACAGAGGGGCCGAAACAGATGTTCTGAAGCTGAGGGCGCGAAACAGAGGCCCCAAACAGAGGGCGAGAAACAGAGGGTCTGAAACAGAGGGTCTGAAACAGAGGGTCTGAAACAGAGGGCGCCACACAGAGGGGCCGAAACAGAGGGCGAGAAACAGAGGGGCCGAAACAAAGGGCGAGAAACAGAGGGTCTGTAACAGAGGGTCTGAAACAGAGGGTCTGAAACAGAGGGGCTGAAACAGAGGGCGCGAAACAGAGGGCGCGAAACAGAGGGCGCGAAACAGAGGGTGCGAAACAGAGGGTCTGAAACAGAGGGTCTGAAACAGAGGGCGAGAAACAGATGGCGCGAAACAGAGGGCGCGAAACAGAGGGCGGGAAACAGAGGGCGCGAAATAGAGGGCGAGAAACAGAGGGTCTGAAACAGAGGGTCTGAAACAGTGGGCGCGAAACAGAGGGGAGGAAACAGAGGGCGAGAAACAGAGGGGCCGAAACAGAGGGCGAGAAACAGAGCGTCTGAAACAGAGGGTCTGAAACAGTCGGGTCTGAAACAGAGGGGCTGAAACAGAGCGCGCAAAACACAGGGTGCGAAACAGAGGGCGTGAAACAGAGGGCGCGAAACAGAGGGTCTGAAACAGAGGGGCTGAAACAGAGGGCGAGAAACACAGGGTCTGAAACAGAGGGTCTGAAACAGAGGACGCGAAACAGAGGGGCCGAAGCAGAGGGCGAGAAACAGAGGGGCCGAAACTGAGGGCGCGAAACAGAGGGCGCGAAACAGATGGGCCGAAACAGAGGGTGGGAAACAGAGGGGCCGAAACAGAGGGTCTGAAACAGAGGGCGCAAAACAGAGCGCGCGAAACAGAGGGCGGGAAACAGAGGGGCCGAAACAGAGGTTCTGAAGCTGAGGGCGCGAAACAGAGGGCGCAAAACAGAGGGCGAGAAACAGAGGGTCTGAAACAGAGGGTCTGAAACAGAGGGCGCCAAACAGACGGGCCGAAACAGAGGGCGAGAAACAGAGGGGCCGAAACAGAGGGCGAGAAACAGAGGGTCCGAAACAGAGGGCGAGAAACAGAGGGTCTGAAACAGAGGGGCTGAAACAGAGGGGCTGAAACAGAGGGCGCGAAACAGAGGGCGCGAAACAGCGGGCGAGAAAGAGAGGGGCCGAAACAGAGGGCGCGAAACAGAGGGCACGAAACAGATGGTCTGAAACAGAGGGTCTGAAACAGAGTGGCTGAAACAGAGGGCGAGAAACAGAGGGGCCGACACAGAGGGCGAGAAACAGAGGGTCTGAAACAGAGGGGCTGAAACAGTGGGGCTGAAACAGAGGGTGAGAAACAGAGGGTCTGAAACAGAGGGGCTGAAAGAGAGGGCGAGAAAAAGAGAGTCTGAAACAGAGGGCGAGAAACAGTGGTGCCAAAACAGAGGGCGAGAAACAGAGGGTCTTAAACAGAGGGTCTGAAACAGAGGGTCTGAAACAGAGGGGCTGAAACAGAGGGCGCGAAACAGAGGTTGCGAAACAGAGGGCGAGAAACAGAGGGTCTGAAACAGAGGGCGAGAAACAGAGGGTCTGAAACAGAGGGTCTGAAACAGAGGGGCTGAAACAGAGGGCGAGAAACAGAGGGGCTTAAACAGAGTGGCTGAAACAGAGGGTCTGAAACAGAGGGGCTGAAACAGAGGGCGAAAAACAGAGGGTCTGAAACAGAGGGTCTGAAACAGAGGGCGAGAAACAGATGGCGCGAAACAGAGGGCGCGAAACAGAGGGCGGGAAACAGAGTGGCCGAAACAGAGGTTCTGAAACCGAGGGCGCGAAACAGAGGGCGCGAAATAGAGGGCGAGAAACAGAGGGACTGAAACAGAGGGTCTGAAACAGTGGGCGCGAAACAGAGGGGCCGAAACAGAGGGCGAGAAACAGAGGGGCCGAAACAGAGGGCGAGAAACAGAGGGTCTGAAACAGAGGGTCTGAAACAGTCGGGTCTGAAACAGAGGGGCTGAAACAGAGCGCGCAAAACACAGGACGCGAAACAGAGGGCGTGAAACAGAGGGCGCGAAACAGAGGGTCTGAAACAGAGGGGCTGAAACAGAGGGCGAGAAACAGAGGGTCTGAAACAGAGGGTCTGAAACAGAGGACGCGAAACAGAGGGGCCGAAGCAGAGGGCGAGAAACAGAGGGTCTGAAACAGAGGGCGCAAAACAGAGCGCGCGAAACAGAGGGCGGGAAACAGAGGGGCCGAAACAGAGGTTCTGAAGCTGAGGGCGCGAAACAGAGGGCGCGAAACAGAGGGCGAGAAACAGAGGGACTGAAACAGAGGGTCTGAAACAGAGGGTCTGAAACAGAGGGCGCCAAACAGAGGGGCCGAAACAGAGGTCGAGAAACAGAGGGGCCGAAACAGAGGGCGAGAAACAGAGGGGCCGAAACAGAGGGCGAGAAACAGAGGGTCTGAAACAGAGGGTCGGAAACAGAGGGGCTGAAACAGAGGGCGCGAAACAGAGGGCGCGAAACAGAGGGTGAAAAAGAGAGGGGTCGAAACAGAGGGCGCGAAACAGAGGGCACGAAACAGATGGTCTGAAACAGAGGGTCTGAAACAGAGTGGCTGAAACAGAGGGCGAGAAACAGAGGGGCCGACACAGAGGGCGAGAAACAGAGGGTCTGAAACAGAGGTGCTGAAACAGAGGGGCTGAAACAGAGGGTGAGAAACAGAGAGTCTGAAACAGAGGGGCTGAAACAGAGGGCGAGAAAAAGAGAGTCTGAAACAGAGGGCGAGAAACAGTGGTGCCAAAACAGAGGGCGAGAAACAGAGGGTTTTAAACAGAGGGTCTGAAACAGAGGGTCTGAAACAGAGGGGCTGAAACAGAGGGCGCGAAACAGAGGTCGCGAAACAGAGGGCGAGAAACAGAGGGTCTGAAACAGAGGGCGAGAAACAGAGGGTCTGAAACAGAGGGTCTGAAACAGAGGGGCTGAATCAGAGGACGAGAAACAGAGGGGCTGAAACAGAGTGGCTGAAACAGAGGGTCTGAAACAGAGAGTGAGAAACAGAGGGCGAGAAACAGAGGGGCAGAAACAGAGGGGCTGAAACAGAGGGGCTGAAACAGAGGGGCTGAAACAGAGGTCGCGAAACAGAGGGTCTGAAACAGAGGGCGAGAAACAGAGGGTCTGAAACAGAGGGTCTGAAACAGAGGGGCTGAAACAGAGCGGCTGAAACAGAGGGGCTGAAACAGAGGGGCTGAAACAGACGGTCTGAAACAGAGGGTGAGAAACAGAGATCGAGAAACAGATGGGCAGAAACAGAGGGGCTGAAACAGAGGGGCTGAAACAGAGGGGCTGAAACAGAGGTCGCGAAACAGAGGGTCTGAAACAGAGGGCGAGAAACAGAGGGTCTGAAACAGAGGGTCTGAAACAGAGGGGCTGAAACAGAGGGTCTGAAACAGATGGGCCGAAACAGAGGTTGGGAAACAGAGGGGCCGAAACAGAGGGTCTGAAACAGAGGGGCTGAAACAGAGGGCGAGAAACAGAGCGGCTGAAACAGAGGGGCTTAAACAGAGGGGCTGAAACAGACGGTCTGAAACAGAGGGTGAGAAACAGAGATCGAGAAACAGATGGGCAGAAACAGAGGGGCTGAAACAGAGGGGCTGAAACAGAGGGGCTGAAACAGAGGTCGCGAAACAGAGGTTCTGAAACAGAGGGCGAGAAACAGAGGGTCTGAAACAGAGGGTCTGAAACAGAGGGGCTGAAACAGAGGGTCTGAAACAGAGGGGCTGAAACAGAGGGCGAGAAACGGGGGGCTGAAACAGAGGGAGAGAAACAGAGGGTCTGAAACAGAGGGTCGGAAACAGAGGGTCTGAAACAGAGGGCGAGAAACAGAGGGGCCGAAACAGAGGGCGAGAAACAGAGGGTCTGAAACAGAGGGTCTGAAACAGAGGGTCTGAAACAGAGGGTCTGAAACAGAGGGCGCGAAACAGAGGTCGCGAAACACAGGGCGAGAAACAGAGGGTCTGAATTAGAGGGGCTGAAACAGAGGGGCTGAAACAGAGGGTCTGAAACAGAGGGGCTGAAACAGAGGGCGAGAAACAGATGGGCTGAAACAGAGGGGCTGAAACAGAGGGGCTGAAACAGAGGGGCTGAAACAGAGGGTCTGAAACAGAGGGCGCGAAACAGAGGGCGAGAAACAGAGGACGAGAAACAGAGGGGCTGAAACAGAGGGGCAGACACTGAGGGGCTGAAACAGAGGGGCTGAAACAGAGGGTCTGAAACAGACGGGCTGAAACAGAGGGCGCGAAACAGAGGGTGAGAAACAGAGGGTCTGAAACAGAGGGGCTGAAACAGAGGGCGCGAAACAGAGGGCGAGAAACAGAGGGTCTGAAACAGAGGGTCTGAAACAGAGGGGCTGAAACAGAGGGTCTGAAACAGAGGGGCTGAAACAGTGGGCGAGAAACAGAGGGGCTGAAACAGAGGGCGAGAAACAGAGGGTCTGAAACAGAGGGTCTGAAACAGAGGGCACGAAACAGAGGGCGCGAAACAGAGGGTCTGAAACAGAGGGGCTGAAACAGAGGGCGAGAAACAGAGGGTCTGAAACAGAGGGTCTGAAACAGAGGGCGAGAAACAGAGGGTCTGAAACAGAGGGTCTGAAACAGAGGGGCTGAAACAGAGGGTCTGAAACAGAGGGTCTGAAATAGAGGGTCTGAAACAGAGAGCGAGAAACAGAGGGCGAGAAACAGAGGGTCTGAAACAGAGGGTCTGAAACAGAGGGCGCGAAACAGAGGGCGGGAAACAGATGGGCCGAAACAGAGGGTGGGAAACCGAGGGGCCGAAACAGAGGGTCTGAAACAGAGGTCGCGACACAGAGGGCGCGAAACAGAGGGCGGGAAACAGAGTGGCCGAAACAGATGTTCTGAAGCTGAGGGCGTGAAACAGAGGCCCCAAACAGAGGGCGAGAAACAGAGGGTCTGAAACAGAGGGTCTGAAACAGAGGGTCTGAAACAGAGGGCGCCAAACAGAGGGGCCGAAACAGAGGGCGAGAAACAGAGGGGCCGAAACAAAGGGCGAGAAACAGAGGGTCTGTAACAGAGGGTCTGAAACAGAGGGTCTGAAACAGAGGGGCTGAAACAGAGGGCGCGAAACAGAGGGCGCGAAACAGAGGGCGCGAAACAGAGGGTGCGAAACAGAGGGTCTGAAACAGAGGGTCTGAAACAGAGGGCGAGAAACAGATGGCGCGAAACAGAGGGCGCGAAACAGAGGGCGGGAAACAGAGGGCGCGAAATAGAGGGCGAGAAACAGTGGGTCTGAAACAGAGGGTCTGAAACAGTGGGCGCGAAACAGAGGGGAGGAAACAGAGGGCGAGAAACAGAGGGGCCGAAACAGAGGGCGAGAAACAGAGGGTCTGAAACAGAGTGTCTGAAACAGTCGGGTCTGAAACAGAGGGGCTGAAACAGAGCGCGCAAAACACAGGGTGCGAAACAGAGGGCGTGAAACAGAGGGCGCGAAACAGAGGGTCTGAAACAGAGGGGCTGAAACAGAGGGCGAGAAACACAGGGTCTGAAACAGAGGGTCTGAAACAGAGGACGCGAAACAGAGGGGCCGAAGAAGAGGGCGAGAAACAGAGGGGCCGAAACTGAGGGCGCGAAACAGAGGGCGCGAAACAGATGGGCCGAAACAGAGGGTGGGAAACAGAGGGGCCGAAACAGAGGGTCTGAAACAGAGGGCGCAAAACAGAGCGCGCGAAACAGAGGGTCTGAAACAGAGGGCGCCAAACAGACGGGCCGAAACAGAGGGCGAGAAACAGAGGGGCCGAAACAGAGGGCGAGAAACAGAGGGTCTGAAACAGAGGGCGCCAAACAGACGGGCCGAAACAGAGGGCGAGAAACAGAGTGGCCGAAACAGAGGGCGAGAAACAGAGGGTCCGAAACAGAGGTTCTGAAGCTGAGGGCGCGAAACAGAGGGCGCGAAACAGAGGGCGAGAAACAGAGGGTCTGAAACAGAGGGCGCCAAACAGACGGGCCGAAACAGAGGGCGAGAAACAGAGGGGCCGAAACAGAGGGCGAGAAACAGAGGGTCCGAAACAGAGGGCGAGAAACAGAGGGTCTGAAACAGAGGGGCTGAAACAGAGGGGCTGAAACAGAGGGCGCGAAACAGAGGGCGCGAAACAGAGGGCGAGAAAGAGAGGGGCCGAAACAGAGGGCGCGAAACAGAGGGCACGAAACAGATGGTCTGAAACAGAGGGTCTGAAACAGAGTGGCTGAAACAGAGGGCGAGAAACAGAGGGGCCGACACAGAGGGCGAGAAACAGAGGGTCTGAAACAGAGGGGCTGAAACAGTGGGGCTGAAACAGAGGGTGAGAAACAGAGGGTCTGAAACAGAGGGGCTGAAAGAGAGGGCGAGAAAAAGAGAGTCTGAAACAGAGGGCGAGAAACAGTGGTGCCAAAACAGAGGGCGAGAAACAGAGGGTCTTAAACAGAGGGTCTGAAACAGAGGGTCTGAAACAGAGGGGCTGAAACAGAGGGCGCGAAACAGAGGTTGCGAAACAGAGGGCGAGAAACAGAGGGTCTGAAACAGAGGGCGAGAAACAGAGGGTCTGAAACAGAGGGTCTGAAACAGAGGGGCTGAAACAGAGGGCGAGAAACAGAGGGTCTGAAACAGAGGGTCTGAAACAGAGGGCGAGAAACAGATGGCGCGAAACAGAGGGCGCGAAACAGAGGGCGGGAAACAGAGTGGCCGAAACAGAGGGTCTGAAACCGAGGGCGCGAAACAGAGGGCGCGAAATAGAGGGCGAGAAACAGAGGGACTGAAACAGAGGGTCTGAAACAGTGGGCGCGAAACAGAGGGGCCGAAACAGAGGGCGAGAAACAGAGGGGCCGAAACAGAGGGCGAGAAACAGAGGGTCTGAAACAGAGGGTCTGAAACAGTCGGGTCTGAAACAGAGGGGCTGAAACAGAGCGCGCAAAACACAGGACGCGAAACAGAGGGCGTGAAACAGAGGGCGCGAAACAGAGGGTCTGAAACAGAGGGGCTGAAACAGAGGGCGAGAAACAGAGGGTCTGAAACAGAGGGTCTGAAACAGAGGACGCGAAACAGAGGGGCCGAAGCAGAGGGCGAGAAACAGAGGGTCTGAAACAGAGGGCGCAAAACAGAGCGCGCGAAACAGAGGGCGGGAAACAGAGGGGCCGAAACAGAGGTTCTGAAGCTGAGGGCGCGAAACAGAGGGCGCGAAACAGAGGGCGAGAAACAGAGGGACTGAAACAGAGGGTCTGAAATAGAGGGTCTGAAACAGAGGGCGCCAAACAGATGGGCCGAAACAGAGTTCGAGAAACAGAGGGTCCGAAACAGAGGGCGAGAAACAGAGGGGCCGAAACAGAGGGTCGGAAACAGAGGGTCTGAAACAGAGGGCGAGAAACAGAGGGGCCGAAACAGAGGGCGAGAAACAGAGGGGCTGAAACAGAGGGCAAGAAACAAAGGGTCTGAAACAGAGGGTCTGAAACAGAGGGTCTGAAACAGAGGGTCTGAAACAGAGGGCGCGAAACAGAGGTCGCGAAACACAGGGCGAGAAACAGAGGGTCTGAATTAGAGGGGCTGAAACAGAGGGGCTGAAACAGAGGGTCTGAAACAGAGGGGCTGAAACAGAGGGCGAGAAACAGATGGGCTGAAACAGAGGGGCTGAAACAGAGGGGCTGAAACAGAGGGGCTGAAACAGAGGGTCTGAAACAGAGGGCGCGAAACAGAGGGCGAGAAACAGAGGACGAGAAACAGAGGGGCTGAAACAGAGGGGCAGACACTGAGGGGCTGAAACAGAGGTGCTGAAACAGAGGGTCTGAAACAGACGGGCTGAAACAGAGGGCGCGAAACAGAGGGTGAGAAACAGAGGGTCTGAAACAGAGGGGCTGAAACAGAGGGCGCGAAACAGAGGGCGAGAAACAGAGGGTCTGAAACAGAGGGTCTGAAACAGAGGGGCTGAAACAGAGGGTCTGAAACAGAGGGGCTGAAACAGAGGGCGAGAAACAGAGGGGCTGAAACAGAGGGCGAGAAACAGAGGGTCTGAAACAGAGGGTCTGAAACAGAGGGCACGAAACAGAGGGCGCGAAACAGAGGGTCTGAAACAAAGGGGCTGAAACAGAGGGCGAGAAACAGAGGGTCTGAAACAGAGGGTCTGAAACAGAGGGCGAGAAACAGAGGGTCTGAAACAGAGGGTCTGAAACAGAGGGGCTGAAACAGAGGGTCTGAAACAGAGGGTCTGAAATAGAGGGTCTGAAACAGAGGGCGAGAAACAGAGGGCGAGAAACAGAGGGTCTGAAACAGAGGGTCTGAAACAGAGGGCGCGAAACAGAGGGCGGGAAACAGATGGGCCGAAACAGAGGGTGGGAAACCGAGGGGCCGAAACAGAGGGTCTGAAACAGAGGTCGCGACACAGAGGGCGCGAAACAGAGGGCGGGAAACAGAGGGGCCGAAACAGATGTTCTGAAGCTGAGGGCGCGAAACAGAGGCCCCAAACAGAGGGCGGGAAACAGAGGGCGCGAAATAGAGGGCGAGAAACAGTGGGTCTGAAACAGAGGGTCTGAAACAGTGGGCGCGAAACAGAGGGGAGGAAACAGAGGGCGAGAAACAGAGGGGCCGAAACAGAGGGCGAGAAACAGAGCGTCTGAAACAGAGGGTCTGAAACAGTCGGGTCTGAAACAGAGGGGCTGAAACAGAGCGCGCAAAACACAGGGTGCGAAACAGAGGGCGTGAAACAGAGGGCGCGAAACAGAGGGTCTGAAACAGAGGGGCTGAAACAGAGGGCGAGAAACACAGGGTCTGAAACAGAGGGTCTGAAACAGAGGACGCGAAACAGAGGGGCCGAAGAAGAGGGCGAGAAACAGAGGGGCCGAAACTGAGGGCGCGAAACAGAGGGCGCGAAACAGATGGGCCGAAACAGAGGGTGGGAAACAGAGGGGCCGAAACAGAGGGTCTGAAACAGAGGGCGCAAAACAGAGCGCGCGAAACAGAGGGTCTGAAACAGAGGGCGCCAAACAGACGGGCCGAAACAGAGGGCGAGAAACAGAGGGGCCGAAACAGAGGGCGAGAAACAGAGGGTCTGAAACAGAGGGCGCCAAACAGACGGGCCGAAACAGAGGGCGAGAAACAGAGGGGCCGAAACAGAGGGCGAGAAACAGAGGGTCCGAAACAGAGGTTCTGAAGCTGAGGGCGCGAAACAGAGGGCGCGAAACAGAGGGCGAGAAACAGAGGGTCTGAAACAGAGGGCGCCAAACAGACGGGCCGAAACAGAGGGCGAGAAACAGAGGGGCCGAAACAGAGGGCGAGAAACAGAGGGTCCGAAACAGAGGGCGAGAAACAGAGGGTCTGAAACAGAGGGGCTGAAACAGAGGGGCTGAAACAGAGGGCGCGAAACAGAGGGCGCGAAACAGAGGGCGAGAAAGAGAGGGGCCGAAACAGAGGGCGCGAAACAGAGGGCACGAAACAGATGGTCTGAAACAGAGGGTCTGAAACAGAGTGGCTGAAACAGAGGGCGAGAAACAGAGGGGCCGACACAGAGGGCGAGAAACAGAGGGTCTGAAACAGAGGGGCTGAAACAGTGGGGCTGAAACAGAGGGTGAGAAACAGAGGGTCTGAAACAGAGGGGCTGAAAGAGAGGGCGAGAAAAAGAGAGTCTGAAACAGAGGGCGAGAAACAGTGGTGCCAAAACAGAGGGCGAGAAACAGAGGGTCTTAAACAGAGGGTCTGAAACAGAGGGTCTGAAACAGAGGGGCTGAAACAGAGGGCGCGAAACAGAGGTTGCGAAACAGAGGGCGAGAAACAGAGGGTCTGAAACAGAGGGCGAGAAACAGAGGGTCTGAAACAGAGGGTCTGAAACAGAGGGGCTGAAACAGAGGGCGAGAAACAGAGGGTCTGAAACAGAGGGTCTGAAACAGAGGGCGAGAAACAGATGGCGCGAAACAGAGGGCGCGAAACAGAGGGCGGGAAACAGAGTGGCCGAAACAGAGGGTCTGAAACCGAGGGCGCGAAACAGAGGGCGCGAAATAGAGGGCGAGAAACAGAGGGACTGAAACAGAGGGTCTGAAACAGTGGGCGCGAAACAGAGGGGCCGAAACAGAGGGCGAGAAACAGAGGGGCCGAAACAGAGGGCGAGAAACAGAGGGTCTGAAACAGAGGGTCTGAAACAGTCGGGTCTGAAACAGAGGGGCTGAAACAGAGCGCGCAAAACACAGGACGCGAAACAGAGGGCGTGAAACAGAGGGCGCGAAACAGAGGGTCTGAAACAGAGGGGCTGAAACAGAGGGCGAGAAACAGAGGGTCTGAAACAGAGGGTCTGAAACAGAGGACGCGAAACAGAGGGGCCGAAGCAGAGGGCGAGAAACAGAGGGTCTGAAACAGAGGGCGCAAAACAGAGCGCGCGAAACAGAGGGCGGGAAACAGAGGGGCCGAAACAGAGGTTCTGAAGCTGAGGGCGCGAAACAGAGGGCGCGAAACAGAGGGCGAGAAACAGAGGGACTGAAACAGAGGGTCTGAAATAGAGGGTCTGAAACAGAGGGCGCCAAACAGATGGGCCGAAACAGAGTTCGAGAAACAGAGGGTCCGAAACAGAGGGCGAGAAACAGAGGGGCCGAAACAGAGGGTCGGAAACAGAGGGTCTGAAACAGAGGGCGAGAAACAGAGGGGCCGAAACAGAGGGCGAGAAACAGAGGGGCTGAAACAGAGGGCAAGAAACAAAGGGTCTGAAACAGAGGGTCTGAAACAGAGGGTCTGAAACAGAGGGTCTGAAACAGAGGGCGCGAAACAGAGGTCGCGAAACACAGGGCGAGAAACAGAGGGTCTGAATTAGAGGGGCTGAAACAGAGGGGCTGAAACAGAGGGTCTGAAACAGAGGGGCTGAAACAGAGGGCGAGAAACAGATGGGCTGAAACAGAGGGGCTGAAACAGAGGGGCTGAAACAGAGGGGCTGAAACAGAGGGTCTGAAACAGAGGGCGCGAAACAGAGGGCGAGAAACAGAGGACGAGAAACAGAGGGGCTGAAACAGAGGGGCAGACACTGAGGGGCTGAAACAGAGGTGCTGAAACAGAGGGTCTGAAACAGACGGGCTGAAACAGAGGGCGCGAAACAGAGGGTGAGAAACAGAGGGTCTGAAACAGAGGGGCTGAAACAGAGGGCGCGAAACAGAGGGCGAGAAACAGAGGGTCTGAAACAGAGGGTCTGAAACAGAGGGGCTGAAACAGAGGGTCTGAAACAGAGGGGCTGAAACAGAGGGCGAGAAACAGAGGGGCTGAAACAGAGGGCGAGAAACAGAGGGTCTGAAACAGAGGGTCTGAAACAGAGGGCACGAAACAGAGGGCGCGAAACAGAGGGTCTGAAACAGAGGGGCTGAAACAGAGGGCGAGAAACAGAGGGTCTGAAACAGAGGGTCTGAAACAGAGGGCGAGAAACAGAGGGTCTGAAACAGAGGGTCTGAAACAGAGGGGCTGAAACAGAGGGTCTGAAACAGAGGGTCTGAAATAGAGGGTCTGAAACAGAGGGCGAGAAACAGAGGGCGAGAAACAGAGGGTCTGAAACAGAGGGTCTGAAACAGAGGGCGCGAAACAGAGGGCGGGAAACAGATGGGCCGAAACAGAGGGTGGGAAACCGAGGGGCCGAAACAGAGGGTCTGAAACAGAGGTCGCGACACAGAGGGCGCGAAACAGAGGGCGGGAAACAGAGGGGCCGAAACAGATGTTCTGAAGCTGAGGGCGCGAAACAGAGGCCCCAAACAGAGGGCGAGAAACAGAGGGTCTGAAACAGAGGGTCTGAAACAGAGGGTCTGAAACAGAGGGCGCCACACAGAGGGGCCGAAACAGAGGGCGAGAAACAGAGGGGCCGAAACAAAGGGCGAGAAACAGAGGGTCTGAAACAGAGGGTCTGAAACAGAGGGTCTGAAACAGAGGGGCTGAAACAGAGGGCGCGAAACAGAGGGCGCGAAACAGAGGGCGCGAAACAGAGGGTGCGAAACAGAGGGTCTGAAACAGAGGGTCTGAAACAGAGGGCGAGAAACAGATGGCGCGAAACAGAGGGCGCGAAACAGAGGGCGGGAAACAGAGGGCGCGAAATAGAGGGCGAGAAACAGAGGGTCTGAAACAGAGGGTCTGAAACAGTGGGCGCGAAACAGAGGGGAGGAAACAGAGGGCGAGAAACAGAGGGGCCGAAACAGAGGGCGAGAAACAGAGCGTCTGAAACAGAGGGTCTGAAACAGTCGGGTCTGAAACAGAGGGGCTGAAACAGAGCGCGCAAAACACAGGGTGCGAAACAGAGGGCGTGAAACAGAGGGCGCGAAACAGAGGGTCTGAAACAGAGGGGCTGAAACAGAGGGCGAGAAACACAGGGTCTGAAACAGAGGGTCTGAAACAGAGGACGCGAAACAGAGGGGCCGAAGCAGAGGGCGAGAAACAGAGGGGCCGAAACTGAGGGCGCGAAACAGAGGGCGCGAAACAGATGGGCCGAAACAGAGGGTGCGAAACAGAGGGGCCGAAACAGAGGGTCTGAAACAGAGGGCGCAAAACAGAGCGCGCGAAACAGAGGGCGGGAAACAGAGGGGCCGAAACAGAGGTTCTGAAGCTGAGGGCGCGAAACAGAGGGCGCAAAACAGAGGGCGAGAAACAGAGGGTCTGAAACAGAGGGTCTGAAACAGAGGGGCTGAAACAGAGGGGCTGAAACAGTGGGCGAGGAACAGAGGGGCTGAAACAGAGGGCGAGAAACAGAGGGTCTGAAACAGAGGGTCTGAAACAGAGGGTCTGAAACAGAGGGCGCGAAACAGAGGGTCTGAAACAGAGGGGCTGAAACAGAGGGCGAGAAACAGAGGGTCTGAAACAGAGGGGCTGAAACAGAGGGCGAGAAACAGAGGGTCTGAAACAGAGGGTCTGAAACAGAGGGTCTGAAACAGAGGGTCTGAAACAGAGGGGCTGAAACAGTGGGCGAGGAACAGAGGGGCTGAAACAGAGGGCGAGAAACAGAGGGGCCGAAACAGAGGGCGAGAAACAGAGGGTCCGAAACAGAGGGCGAGAAACAGAGGGTCTGAAACAGAGGGGCTGAAACAGAGGGGCTGAAACAGAGGGCGCGAAACAGAGGGCGCGAAACAGCGGGCGAGAAAGAGAGGGGCCGAAACAGAGGGCGCGAAACAGAGGGCACGAAACAGATGGTCTGAAACAGAGGGTCTGAAACAGAGTGGCTGAAACAGAGGGCGAGAAACAGAGGGGCCGACACAGAGGGCGAGAAACAGAGGGTCTGAAACAGAGGGGCTGAAACAGTGGGGCTGAAACAGAGGGTGAGAAACAGAGGGTCTGAAACAGAGGGGCTGAAAGAGAGGGCGAGAAAAAGAGAGTCTGAAACAGAGGGCGAGAAACAGTGGTGCCAAAACAGAGGGCGAGAAACAGAGGGTCTTAAACAGAGGGTCTGAAACAGAGGGTCTGAAACAGAGGGGCTGAAACAGAGGGCGCGAAACAGAGGTTGCGAAACAGAGGGCGAGAAACAGAGGGTCTGAAACAGAGGGCGAGAAACAGAGGGTCTGAAACAGAGGGTCTGAAACAGAGGGGCTGAAACAGAGGGCGAGAAACAGAGGGGCTGAAACAGAGTGGCTGAAACAGAGGGTCTGAAACAGAGGGGCTGAAACAGAGGGCGAAAAACAGAGGGTCTGAAACAGAGGGTCTGAAACAGAGGGCGAGAAACAGATGGCGTGAAACAGAGGGTCTGAAACAGAGGGGCTGAAACAGAGGGCGAAAAACAGAGGGTCTGAAACAGAGGGTCTGAAACAGAGGGCGGGAAACAGAGTGGCCGAAACAGAGGGTCTGAAACCGAGGGCGCGAAACAGAGGGCGCGAAATAGAGGGCGAGAAACAGAGGGACTGAAACAGAGGGTCTGAAACAGTGGGCGCGAAACAGAGGGGCCGAAACAGAGGGCGAGAAACAGAGGGGCCGAAACAGAGGGCGAGAAACAGAGGGTCTGAAACAGAGGGTCTGAAACAGTCGGGTCTGAAACAGAGGGGCTGAAACAGAGCGCGCAAAACACAGGACGCGAAACAGAGGGCGTGAAACAGAGGTCGCGAAACAGAGGGTCTGAAACAGAGGGGCTGAAACAGAGGGCGAGAAACAGAGGGTCTGAAACAGAGGGTCTGAAACAGAGGACGCGAAACAGAGGGGCCGAAGCAGAGGGCGAGAAACAGAGGGTCTGAAACAGAGGGCGCAAAACAGAGCGCGCGAAACAGAGGGCGGGAAACAGAGGGGCCGAAACAGAGGTTCTGAAGCTGAGGGCGCGAAACAGAGGGCGCGAAACAGAGGGCGAGAAACAGAGGGACTGAAACAGAGGGTCTGAAATAGAGGGTCTGAAACAGAGGGCGCCAAACAGAGGGGCCGAAACAGAGTTCGAGAAACAGAGGGTCCGAAACAGAGGGCGAGAAACAGAGGGGCCGAAACAGAGGGTCGGAAACAGAGGGTCTGAAACAGAGGGCGAGAAACAGAGGGGCCGAAACAGAGGGCGAGAAACAGAGGGGCTGAAACAGAGGGCAAGAAACAAAGGGTCTGAAACAGAGGGTCTGAAACAGAGGGTCTGAAACAGAGGGTCTGAAACAGAGGGCGCGAAACAGAGGTCGCGAAACACAGGGCGAGAAACAGAGGGTCTGAATTAGAGGGGCTGAAACAGAGGGGCTGAAACAGAGGGTCTGAAACAGAGGGGCTGAAACAGAGGGCGAGAAACAGATGGGCTGAAACAGAGGGGCTGAAACAGAGGGGCTGAAACAGAGGGCCTGAAACAGAGGGTCTGAAACAGAGGGCGCGAAACAGAGGGCGAGAAACAGAGGACGAGAAACAGAGGGGCTGAAACAGAGGGGCAGACACTGAGGGGCTGAAACAGAGGGGCTGAAACAGAGGGTCTGAAACAGACGGGCTGAAACAGAGGGCGCGAAACAGAGGGTGAGAAACAGAGGGTCTGAAACAGAGGGGCTGAAACAGAGGGCGCGAAACAGAGGGCGAGAAACAGAGGGTCTGAAACAGAGGGTCTGAAACAGAGGGGCTGAAACAGAGGGTCTGAAACAGAGGGGCTGAAACAGAGGGCGAGAAACAGAGGGGCTGAAACAGAGGGCGAGAAACAGAGGGTCTGAAACAGAGGGTCTGAAACAGAGGGCACGAAACAGAGGGCGCGAAACAGAGGGTCTGAAACAGAGGGGCTGAAACAGAGGGCGAGAAACAGAGGGTCTGAAACAGAGGGTCTGAAACAGAGGGCGAGAAACAGAGGGTCTGAAACAGAGGGTCTGAAACAGAGGGGCTGAAACAGAGGGTCTGAAACAGAGGGTCTGAAATAGAGGGTCTGAAACAGAGGGCGAGAAACAGAGGGCGAGAAACAGAGGGTCTGAAACAGAGGGTCTGAAACAGAGGGCGCGAAACAGAGGGCGGGAAACAGATGTGCCGAAACAGAGGGTGGGAAACCGAGGGGCCGAAACAGAGGGTCTGAAACAGAGGTCGCGACACAGAGGGCGCGAAACAGAGGGCGGGAAACAGAGGGGCCGAAACAGATGTTCTGAAGCTGAGGGCGCGAAACAGAGGCCCCAAACAGAGGGCGAGAAACAGAGGGTCTGAAACAGAGGGTCTGAAACAGAGGGTCTGAAACAGAGGGCGCCACACAGAGGGGCCGAAACAGAGGGCGAGAAACAGAGGGGCCGAAACAAAGGGCGAGAAACAGAGGGTCTGAAACAGAGGGTCTGAAACAGAGGGGCTGAAACAGAGGGCGCGAAACAGAGGGCGCGAAACAGAGGGCGCGAAACAGAGGGTGCGAAACAGAGGGTCTGAAACAGAGGGTCTGAAACAGAGGGCGAGAAACAGATGGCGCGAAACAGAGGGCGCGAAACAGAGGGCGGGAAACAGAGGGCGCGAAATAGAGGGCGAGAAACAGAGGGTCTGAAACAGAGGGTCTGAAACAGTGGGCGCGAAACAGAGGGGAGGAAACAGAGGGCGAGAAACAGAGGGGCCGAAACAGAGGGCGAGAAACAGAGCGTCTGAAACAGAGGGTCTGAAACAGTCGGGTCTGAAACAGAGGGGCTGAAACAGAGCGCGCAAAACACAGGGTGCGAAACAGAGGGCGTGAAACAGAGGGCGCGAAACAGAGGGTCTGAAACAGAGGGGCTGAAACAGAGGGCGAGAAACACAGGGTCTGAAACAGAGGGTCTGAAACAGAGGACGCGAAACAGAGGGGCCGAAGCAGAGGGCGAGAAACAGAGGGGCCGAAACTGAGGGCGCGAAACAGAGGGCGCGAAACAGATGGGCCGAAACAGAGGGTGGGAAACAGAGGGGCCGAAACAGAGGGTCTGAAACAGAGGGCGCAAAACAGAGCACGCGAAACAGAGGGCGGGAAACAGAGGGGCCGAAACAGAGGTTCTGAAGCTGAGGGCGCGAAACAGAGGGCGCAAAACAGAGGGCGAGAAACAGAGGGTCTGAAACAGAGGGTCTGAAACAGAGGGCGCCAAACAGACGGGCCGAAACAGAGGGCGAGAAACAGAGGGGCCGAAACAGAGGGCGAGAAACAGAGGGTCGGAAACAGAGGGCGAGAAACAGAGGGTCTGAAACAGAGGGGCTGAAACAGAGGGGCTGAAACAGAGGGCGCGAAACAGAGGGCGCGAAACAGCGGGCGAGAAAGAGAGGGGCCGAAACAGAGGGCGCGAAACAGAGGGCACGAAACAGATGGTCTGAAACAGAGGGTCTGAAACAGAGTGGCTGAAACAGAGGGCGAGAAACAGAGGGGCCGACACAGAGGGCGAGAAACAGAGGGTCTGAAACAGAGGGGCTGAAGCAGTGGGGCTGAAACAGAGGGTGAGAAACAGAGGGTCTGAAACAGAGGGGCTGAAAGAGAGGGCGAGAAAAAGAGAGTCTGAAACAGAGGGCGAGAAACAGTGGTGCCAAAACAGAGGGCGAGAAACAGAGGGTCTTAAACAGAGGGTCTGAAACAGAGGGTCTGAAACAGAGGGGCTGAAACAGAGGGCGCGAAACAGAGGTTGCGAAACAGAGGGCGAGAAACAGAGGGTCTGAAACAGAGGGCGAGAAACAGAGGGTCTGAAACAGAGGGTCTGAAACAGAGGGGCTGAAACAGAGGGCGAGAAACAGAGGGGCTTAAACAGAGTGGCTGAAACAGAGGGTCTGAAACAGAGGGGCTGAAACAGAGGGCGAAAAACAGAGGGTCTGAAACAGAGGGTCTGAAACAGAGGGCGAGAAACAGATGGCGCGAAACAGAGGGCGCGAAACAGAGGGCGGGAAACAGAGTGGCCGAAACAGAGGGTCTGAAACCGAGGGCGCGAAACAGAGGGCGCGAAATAGAGGGCGAGAAACAGAGGGACTGAAACAGAGGGTCTGAAACAGTGGGCGCGAAACAGAGGGGCCGAAACAGAGGGCGAGAAACAGAGGGGCCGAAACAGAGGGCGAGAAACAGAGGGTCTGAAACAGAGGGTCTGAAACAGTCGGGTCTGAAACAGAGGGGCTGAAACAGAGCGCGCAAAACACAGGACGCGAAACAGAGGGCGTGAAACAGAGGGCGCGAAACAGAGGGTCTGAAACAGAGGGGCTGAAACAGAGGGCGATAAACAGAGGGTCTGAAACAGAGGGTCTGAAACAGAGGACGCGAAACAGAGGGCGTGAAACAGAGGGCGCGAAACAGAGGGTCTGAAACAGAGGGGCTGAAACAGAGGGCGAGAAACAGAGGGTCTGAAACAGAGGGTCTGAAACAGAGGACGCGAAACAGAGGGGCCGAAGCAGAGGGCGAGAAACAGAGGGTCTGAAACAGAGGGCGCAAAACAGAGCGCGCGAAACAGAGGGCGGGAAACAGAGGGGCCGAAACAGAGGTTCTGAAGCTGAGGGCGCGAAACAGAGGGCGCGAAACAGAGGGCGAGAAACAGAGGGACTGAAACAGAGGGTCTGAAACAGAGGGTCTGAAACAGAGGGCGCCAAACAGAGGGGCCGAAACAGAGGTCGAGAAACAGAGGGGCCGAAACAGAGGGCGAGAAACAGAGGGGCCGAAACAGAGGGCGAGAAACAGAGGGTCTGAAACAGAGGGTCTGAAACAGAGGGGCTGAAACAGAGGGCGCGAAACAGAGGGCGCGAAACAGAGGGTGAAAAAGAGAGGGGTCGAAACAGAGGGCGCGAAACAGAGGGCACGAAACAGATGGTCTGAAACAGAGGGTCTGAAACAGAGTGGCTGAAACAGAGGGCGAGAAACAGAGGGGCCGACACAGAGGGCGAGAAACAGAGGGTCTGAAACAGAGGTGCTGAAACAGAGGGGCTGAAACAGAGGGTGAGAAACAGAGAGTCTGAAACAGAGGGGCTGAAACAGAGGGCGAGAAAAAGAGAGTCTGAAACAGAGGGCGAGAAACAGTGGTGCCAAAACAGAGGGCGAGAAACAGAGGGTTTTAAACAGAGGGTCTGAAACAGAGGGTCTGAAACAGAGGGGCTGAAACAGAGGGCGCGAAACAGAGGTCGCGAAACAGAGGGCGAGAAACAGAGGGTCTGAAACAGAGGGCGAGAAACAGAGGGTCTGAAACAGAGGGTCTGAAACAGAGGGGCTGAATCAGAGGACGAGAAACAGAGGGGCTGAAACAGAGTGGCTGAAACAGAGGGTCTGAAACAGAGAGTGAGAAACAGAGGGCGAGAAACAGAGGGGCTGAAACAGAGGGGCTGAAACAGAGGGGCTGAAACAGAGGGGCTGAAAGAGAGGGCGCTAAACAGAGGGTCTGAAACAGAGGGCGAGAAACAGAGGGTCTGAAACAGAGGGGCTGAAACAGAGGGTCTGAAACAGAGGGGCTGAAACAGAGGGTCTGAAACAGTGGGGCTGAAACAGAGAGTGAGAAACAGAGGGGCTGAAACAGAGTGCGAGAAACAGACGATCTGAAACAGAGTGTCGGAAACTGAGGGTCTGAAACAGAGGGCGAGAAACAGAGGGGCCGAAACAGAGGTTGAGAAACAGAGGGGCTGAAACAGAGGGCGAGAAACAGAGGGTCTGAAACAGAGGGTCTGAAACAGAGGGTCTGAAACAGAGGGGCTGAAACAGAGGGCGCGAAACAGAGGGCGCGAAACAGCGGGCGAGAAACAGAGGGTCTGAAACAGAGGGGCTGAAACAGAGGGGCTGAAACAGTGGGTCTGAAACAGAGGGGCTGAAACAGACAGCGAGAAACAGAGGGGCTGAAACAGAGGAGCTGAAACAGAGGGGCTGAAACAGAGGGTCTGAAACAGAGGGTGCGAAACAGAGGGCGAGAAACAGAGGACGAGAAACAGAGGGTCTGAAACAGAGTGCACGAAACAGAGGGCGCGAAACAGTGGGTATGAAACAGAGGGGCTGAAACAGAGGACGAGAAACAGAGAGTCTGAAACAGAGGGTCTGAAACAGGGGGCGAGAAATAGAGGGTCTGAAACAGAGGGTCTGAAACAGAGGGTCTGAAACAGAGGGCGCGAAACTGAGGGGCCGAAACAGAGGGCGAGAAACAGAGGGGCCGAAACAGACGGCGAGAAACAGAGGGTCTGAAACAGAGGGTGCGAAACAGAGGTCGCGAAACAGACGGTCTGAAACAGAGGGGCTGAAACAGAAGGTCTGAAACAGAGGGCGCGAAACAGAGGGCGCGAAACAGAGGGTCTGAAACAGAGGTCGCGAAACAGAGGGTCTGAAACAGAGGGGCTGAAACAGAGGGTTTCTCGCCCTCTGTTTCAGCCCCTCAGTTTCGCGCCCTCTGTTTCAGACCCTCTGTTTCAGACCCTCTGTTTCTCGCCCCCTGTTTCTCGCCCTCTGTTTCAATCCCTCTGATTTGCGCCCTCTGTTTCACGCCCTCTGTTTCAGCCACTCTGTTTCAGACCCTCTGTTTCAGACCCTCTGTTTCAGACCCTATGTTTCGCGCCCTCTGTTTCGCGCCCTCTGTTTCGCGCCCTCTGTTTCAGCCCCTCGGTTTCAGACCCTCTGTTTCAGACCCTCTGTTTCTCGCCCTCTGTTTCAGCCCATCTGTTTCATCCCCTCTGTTTCAGCCCCTCTGTTTCTCGCCCTCTGTTTCTCGCCCTCTGTTTCGCGCCCTCTGATTCAGCCCCTCAGTTTCAGACCCTCTGTTTCAGACCCTCTGTTTCAGACCCTCTGTTTCTCGCCTTCTGTTTCGCGCCCTCTGTTTCGCGCCCTCTGTTTCAGCCCCTCAGTTTCAGACCCTCTGTTTCAGACCCTCTGTTTCAGACCCTCTGTTTCAGCCCCTCTGTTTCTCGCCCTCTGTTTCGCGCCCTCTGTTTCGCGCCCTCTGTTTCAGCCCCTCTGTTTCAGACCCTCTGTTTCAGAACCTCTGTTTCAGACCCTCTGTTTCAGACCCTCTGTTTCTCGGCCTCTGTTTCAGCCCCTATGTTTCTCTCCCTCTGTTTCAGCCCCTCTGTTTCAGATGCTCTGTTTCAGCCCCTCTGTTTCAGACCCTCTGTTTCAGACCCTCTGTTTCTCGCCCTCTGTTTCAGCCCCTCTGTTTCAGACCCTCTGTTTCTCGCCCTCTGTTTCAGCCCCTCTGTTTCAGACCCTCTGTTTCGCGCCCTCTGTTTCAGACCCTCTGTTTCAGACCCTCTGTTTCAGACCCTCTGTTTCTCGCCCTCTGTTTCAGCCCCTCTGCTTCTCGCCCTCTGTTTGAGACCCTCTGTTTCAGACCCTCTGTTTCAGCCCCTCTGTTTCAGACCCTCTGTTTCAGACCCTCTGTTTCCCGCCCTCTGTTTCGCGCCCTCTGTTTCAGACCCTCTGTTTCGCGCCCTCTGTTTCAGCCCCTCTGTTTCAGCCCCTCTGATTCAGCCCCTCTGTTTCAGCCCCTCTGTTTCTTGCCCTCTGTTTCGCGCCCTCTGTTTTGCGCCCTCTGTTTCAGCCCCTCTGTTTCAGACCCTCTGTTTCAGACCCTCTGTTTCTCGCCCTCTGTTTCGGCCCCTCTGTTTCAGACGCTCTGTTTCGCGCGCTCTGTTTCGCGCCCTCTGTTTCAGCCCCTCTGTTTCAGACCCTCTGTTTCTCGCCCTCTGTTTCAGCCCCTCTGTTTCAGACCCTATGTTTCAGCCCCTCTGTTTCAGACCCTCTGTTTTAGACCCTCTGTTTCAGACACTCTGTTTCTCGACGTCTGTTTCGGCCCCTCTGTTTCTCGCCCTCTGTTTCAGCCCCTCTGTTTCAGACCCTCTGTTTTAGACCCTCTGTTTCAGACCCTCTGTTTCTCGACGTCTGTTTCGGCCCCTCTGTTTCTCGCCCTCTGTTTCGGCCCCTCAGTTTCGCGCCCTCTGTTTCAGACCCTCTGTTTCTCGCCCCCTATTTCAGACCCTCTGTTTCAGACTCTCTGTTTCTCGTCCTCTGTTTCAGCCCCTCGGTTTCATACCCTCTCTTTCGCGCCCTCTGTTTCAGCCCCTCTGTTTCAGCCCCTCTGTTTCAGCCCCTCTGTTTCTCGCCCACTGTTTAAGCCCCTCTGTTTCAGACCCTCTGTTTCAGCCCCTCTGTTTCTCACCCTCTGTTTCGGCCCCTCTGTTTCTCGCCCTCTGTTTCAGACCCTCTGTTTCCGACCCTCTGTTTCAGACCCTCTGTTTCAGACCCTCTGTTTCAGACCCTCTGTTTCAGATCCTCTGTTTCGCGCCCTCTGTTTCAGCCCCTCTGTTTCAGACCCTCTGTTTCAGCCCCTCTGTTTCAGCCCCTCTGTTTCTCGCCCTCTGTTTCTCACCCTCTGTTTCAGACCCTCTGTATCAGCTCCTCTGTTTCAGCCCCTCTGTTTCTCGCCCTCTGTTTCAGCCCCTCTGTTTCAGACCATCTGTTTCAGACCCTCTGTTTCTCGCCCTCTGTTTCAGACCCTCTGTTTCTCGCCCTCTGTTTCGCGACCTCTGTTTCAGACCCTCTGTTTCAGACCCTCTGTTTCTCGCCCTCTGTTTCGGCCCCTCTGTTTCTCGCCCTCTGTTTCAACCCCTCTGTTTCAGACCCTCTGTTTCAGCCCCTCTGTTTCAGACCCTCTGTTTCATACCCTCTGTTTCAGACCCTCTGTTTCTCGACGTCTGTATCGGCCCCTCTGTTTCTCGCCCTCTGTTTCGGCCCCTCAGTTTCGCGCCCTCTGTTTCAGACCATCTGTTTCAGACCCTCTGTTTCTCGCCCCCGATTTCAGACCCTCTGTTTCAGTCTCTCTGTTTCTCGTCCTCTGTTTCAGCCCCTCGGTTTCAGACCCTCTGTTTCGCGCCCTCTGTTTCGTGCCCTTTGTTTCAGACCCTCTGTTTCAGACCCTCTGTTTCTCGCCCTCTGTTTCAGCCCCTCTGTTTCTCGCCCTCGGTTTCAGCCCCTCTGTTTCAGACCCTCTGTTTCAGCCCCTCTGTTTCAGACCCTCTGTTTCAGACCCTCTGTTTCTCGCCCTCTGTTTCGCGCCCTCTGTTTCAGCCCCTCTGTTTTTCGTCCTCTGTTTCTCGCCCTCTGTTTCGCGCCCTCTGTTTCAGACCGTCTGTTTCGCGCCCTCTGTTTCAGCCCCTCTGTTTCTCGCCCTCTGTTTAAGCCCCTCTGTTCCAGACCCTCAGTTTCAGCCCCTCTGTTTCTCGCCCTCTGTTTCGGCCCCTCTGTTTCTCGCCCTCTGTTTCGGACCCTGTGTTTCCGACCCTCTGTTTCAGACCCTCTGTTTCTCGCCCTCTGTTTCAGCCCCTCTGTTTCTCGCTATCTGTTTCAGCCCCTCTGTTTCAGACCCTCTGTTTCAGCCCCTCTGTTTCAGACCCTCTGTTTCAGACCCTCTGTTTCAGACCCTCTGTTTCTCGCCCTCTGTTTCAGACCCTCTGTTTCGCGCCCTCTGTTTCAGCCCTCTGTTTCAGCCCCTCTGTTTCAGCCCCTCTGTTTCAGCCCCTCTGTTTCTCGCCCTCTGTTTCTCACCCTCTGTTTCAGACCCTCCGTATCAGCTCCTCTGTTTCGCGCCCTCTGTTTCAGCCCCTCTGTTTCAGCCCCTCTGTTTCAGACCCTCTGTTTCAGACCCTCTGTTTCTCGCCCTCTATTTCAGACCCTCTGTTTCTCGCCCTCTGTTTCGCGACCTCTGTTTCGCGCCTTCTGTTTCAGACCCTCTGTTTCGTCCCCTCTGTTTCAGACCCTCTGTTTCAGACCCTCTGTTTCTCGCCCTCTGTTTCGGCCCCTCTGTTTCTCGCCCTCTGTTTCGGCACCTCTGCTTCTCGCCCTCTGTTTCAGCCCCTCTGTTTCAGACCCTCTGTTTCTCACCCTCTGTTTCAGCCCCTCTGTTTCAGTCCCGCTGTTTCAGCCCCTCTGTTTCGGACCCTCTGTTTCAGACCATCTGTTTCTAGCGCTCTGTTTCGCGCCCTCTGTTTCAGCCCCTCTGTTTCTCGTCCTCTGTTTCTCGCCCTCTGTTTCGCGCCCTCTGTTTCAGACCCTCTGTTTCAGCCCCTCTGTTTCAGCCCCTATGTTTCAGCCCCTCTGTTTCTCGCCCTCTGTTTAAGCCCCTCTGTTTCAGACCCTCTGTTTCAGACCCTCTGTTTCTCGCCCTCTGTTTCGGCCCCTCTGTTTCTCGCCCTCTGTTTCAGACCCTCTGTTTCCGACCCTCTTTTTCAGCCCCTCTATTTCTCGCCCTCTGTTTCAGCCACTCTGTTTCAGACCCTCTGTTTCAGCCCCTCTGTTTCAGACCCTCTGTTTCAGACCCTCTGTTTCAGACCGTCTGTTTCTCGCCCTCTGTTTCAGACCCTCTGTTTCGCGCCCTCTGTTTCAGCCCCTCTGTTTCAGCCCCTCTGTTTCAGCCCCTCTGTTTCAGCCCCTCTGTTTCTCGCCCTCTGTTTCTCACTCTCTGTTTCAGACCCTCTGTATCAGCTCCTCTGTTTCAGCCACTCTGTATCTCGCCCTCTGTTTCAGCCCCTCTGTTTCAGAACCTCTGTTTCAGACCCTCTGTTTCTCGCCCTCTGTTTCAGACCCTCTGTTTCTCGCCCTCTGTTTCGCGACCTCTGTTTCGCGCCCTCTGTTTCATAACCCTCTGTTTCAGACCCTCTGTTTAAGACCCTCTGTTTCAGACCCTCTTTTTCTCGCCCTCTGTTTCGGCCCCTCTGTTTCTCTCCCTCTGTTTCGGCACCTCTGTTTCTCGCCCTCTGTTTCAGACTGTCTTTTTCTCGCCCTCTGTTTCAGCCCCTCTGTTTCAGATCCTCTGTTTCTCACCCTCTGTTTCAGCCCCCCTGTTTCAGTCCCGCTGTTTCAGCCCCTCTGTTTCAGACCCTCTGTTTCAGACCATCTGTTTCTCGCCCTCTGTTTCTCGCCCTCTGCTTCAGCCCCTCTGTTTCGCGTCCTCTGTTTCAGACCCTCTGTTTCAGACCCTCTGTTTCTCGCCCTCTGTTTCAGCCCCTCTGTTTCAGACCCTCTGTTTCGCACCCTCTGTTTCACGCCCTCTGTTTCTCGCCCTCTGTTTCGCGCCCTCTGATTCAGCCCCTCAGTTTCAGACCCTCTGTTTCAGACCCTCTATTTCAGACCCTCTGTTTCAGACCCTCTGTTTCAGACCCTCTGTTTCTCGCCTTCTGTTTCGCGCCCTCTGTTTCGCGCCCTCTGTTTCAGCCCCTCAGTTTCAGACCCTCTGTTTCAGACCCTCTGTTTCAGACCCTCTGTTTCAGCCCCTCTGTTTCTCGCCCTCTGTTTCGCGCCCTCTGTTTCGCGCCCTCTGTTTCAGCCCCTCTGTTTCAGACCCTCTGTTATAGAACCTCTGTTTCACATCCTCTGTTTCAGACCCTCTGTTTCTCGCCTTCTGTTTCAGCACCTATGTTTCTCTCCCTCTGTTTCAGCCCCTCTGTTTCAGACGCTCTGTTTCAGCCCCTCTGTTTCAGACCCTCTGTTTCAGACCCTCTGTTTCAGACCCTCTGTTTCTCGCCCTCTGTTTCAGCCCCTCTGTTTCAGACCCTCTGTTTCGCGCCCTCTGTTTCAGACCCTCTGTTTCAGACCCTCTGTTTCAGACCCTCTGTTTCTCGCCCTCTGTTTCAGCCCCTCTGCTTCTCGCCCTCTGTTTGAGACCCTCTATTTCAGACCCTCTGTTTCAGCCCCTCTGTTTCAGACCCTCTGTTTCAGACCCTCTGTTTCTCGCCCTCTGTTTCTCGCCCTCTGTTTCAGACCCACTGTTTCGCGCCCTCTGTTTCAGCCCCTCTGTTTCAGCACCTCTGATTCAGCCCCTCTGTTTCAGCTCCTCTGTTTCTTGCCCTCTGTTTCGCGCCCACTGTTTCGCGCCCTCTGTTTCAGCCCCTCTGTTTCAGACCCTCTGTTTCAGACCCTCTGTTTCTCGCCCTCTGTTTCGGCCCCTCTGTTTCAGACCCTCTGTTTCGCGCGCTCTGTTTCGCGCCCTCTGTTTCAGCCCCTCTGTTTCAGACCCTCTGTTTCTCGCCCTCTGTTTCAGCCCCTCTGTTTCTCGCTCTCTGTTTCAGCCCCTCTGTTTCAGACCCTCTGTTTCAGCCCCTCTGTTTCAGACCCTCTGTTTTAGACACTCTGTTTCAGACCCTCTGTTTCTCGACGTCTGCTTCGGCCCCTCTGTTTCTCACCCTCTGTTTCAGCCCCTCTGTTTCAGACCCTCTGTTTTAGACCATCTGTTTCAGACCCTCTGTTTCTCGACGTCTGTTTCGGCCCCTCTGTTTCTCGCCCTCTGTTTCGGCCCCTCAGTTTCGCGCCCTCTGTTTCAGACCCTCTGTTTCAGACCCTCTGTTTCTCGCCCCCTATTTCAGACCCTCTGTTTCAGACTCTCTGTTTCTCGTCCTCTGTTTCAGCCCCTCGGTTTCATACCCTCTGTTTCGCGCCCTCTGTTTCAGCCCCTCTGTTTCAGCCCCTCTGTTTCAGCCCCTCTGTTTCTCGCCCTCTGTTTAAGCCCTTCTGTTTCAGACCCTCTGTTTCAGCCCCTCTGTTTCTCACCCTCTGTTTCGGCCCCTCTGTTTCTCGCCCTCTGTTTCAGACCCTCTGTTTCAGACCCTCTGTTTCAGACCCTCTTTTTCTCGCCCTCTTTTTCAGCCCCTCTGTTTCTCGCCCTCTGTTTCAGACCCTCTGTTTCAGACCCTCTGTTTCAGCCCCTCTGTTTCAGACCCTCTGTTTCAGCCCCTCTGTTTCAGCCCCTCTGTTTCTCGCCCTCTGTTTCTCACCCTCTGTTTCAGACCCTCTGTATCAGCTCCTCTGTTTCAGCCCCTCTGTTTCAGACCCTCTGTTTCAGCCCCTCTGTTTCTCGCCCTCTGTTTCGCGACCTCTGTTTCGCGCCCTCTGTTTCAGACCCTCTGTTTCAGACCCTCTGTTTCTCGCCCTCTGTTTCAGACCCTCTGTTTCTCGACGTCTGTTTCGGCCCCTCTGTTTCTCGCCCTCTGTTTCAGCCCTTCTGTTTCAGACCCTCTGTTTTAGACCCTCTGTTTCAGACCCTCTGTTTCTCTACGTCTGTTTCGGCCCCTCTGTTTCTCGCCCTCTGTTTCGGCCCCTCAGTTTCGCGCCCTCTGTTTCAGACCCTCTGTTTCAGACCCTCTGTTTCTCGCCCCCTATTTCAGACCCTCTGTTTATCGCCCTCTGTTTAAGCCCCTCTGTTTCAGACCCTCTGTTTCAGCCCCTCTGTTTCTCACCCTCTGTTTCGGCCCCTCTGTTTCTCGCCCTCTGTTTCAGACCCTCTGTTTCCGACCCTCTGTTTCAGACCCTCTGTTTCTCGCCCTCTGTTTCAGCCCCTCTGTTTCTCGCCCTCTGTTTCAGACCCTCTGTTTCTCGCCCTCTGTTTCGGCCCCTCTGTTTCAGACCCTCTGTTTCGCGCGCTCTGTTTCGCGCCCTCTGTTTCAGCCCCTCTGTTTCAGAACCTCTGTTTCTTGCCCTCTGTTTCAGACCCTCTGTTTCTCGCCCTCTGTTTCAGCCCCTCTGTTTCAGACCCTCTGTTTCAGCCCCTCTGTTTCAGACCCTCTGTTTTAGACCCTCTGTTTCAGACTCTCTGTTTCTCGACGTCTGTTTCGGCCCCTCTGTTTCTCGCCCTCTGTTTCAGCCCCTCTGTTTCAGACCCTCTGTTTTAGACCCTCTGTTTCAGACCCTCTGTTTCTCGACGTCTGTTTCGGCCCCTCTGTTTCTCGCCCTCTGTTTCGGCCCCTCAGTTTCGCGCCCTCTGTTTCAGACCCTCTGTTTCAGACCCTCTGTTTCTCGCCCCCTATTTCAGACCCTCTGTTTCAGACTCTCTGTTTCTCGTCCTCTGTTTCAGCCCCTCGGTTTCATACCCTCTGTTTCGCGCCCTGTGTTTCAGCCCCTCTGTTTCAGCCCCTCTGTTTTAGACCATCTGTTTCAGACCCTCTGTTTCTCGACGTCTGTTTCGGCCCCTCTGTTTCTCGCCCTCTGTTTCGGCCCCTCAGTTTCGCGCCCTCTGTTTCAGACCCTCTGTTTCAGACCCTCTGTTTCTCGCCCCCTATTTCAGACCCTCTGTTTCAGACTCTCTGTTTCTCGTCCTCTGTTTCAGCCCCTCGGTTTCATACCCTCTGTTTCGCGCCCTCTGTTTCAGCCCCTCTGTTTCAGCCCCTCTGTTTCAGCCCCTCTGTTTCTCGCCCTCTGTTTAAGCCCCTCTGTTTCGGACCGTCTGTTTAAGCCCCTCTGTTTCTCACCCTCTGTTTCGGCCCCTCTGTTTCTCGCCCTCTGTTTCAGACCCTCTGTTTCAGACCCTCTGTTTCAGACCCTCTGTTTCTCGCCCTCTTTTTCAGCCCCTCTGTTTCTCGCCCTCTGTTTCAGACCCTCTGTTTCAGACCCTCTGTTTCAGCCCCTCTGTTTCAGACCCTCTGTTTCAGCCCCTCTGTTTCAGACCCTCTGTTTCTCGCCCTCTGTTTCTCACCCTCCGTTTCAGACCCTCTGTATCAGCTCCTCTGTTTCAGCCCCTCTGTTTCTCGCCCTCTGTTTCAGCCCCTCTGTTTCTCGCCCTCTGTTTCGCGACCTCTGTTTCGCGCCCTCTGTTTCAGACCCTCTGTTTCAGACCCTCTGTTTCTCGCCCTCTGTTTCAGACCCTCTGTTTCTCGACGTCTGTTTCGGCCCCTCTGTTTCTCGCCCTCTGTTTCAGCCCTTCTGTTTCAGACCCTCTGTTTTAGACCCTCTGTTTCAGACCATCTGTTTCTCGACGTCTGTTTCGGCCCCTCTGTTTCTCGCCCTCTGTTTCGGCCCCTCAGTTTCGCGCCCTCTGTTTCAGACCCTCTGTTTCAGACCCTCTGTTTCTCGCCCCCTATTTCAGACCCTCTGTTTCAGACTCTCTGTTTCTCGTCCTCTGTTTCAGCCCCTCGGTTTCATACCCTCTGTTTCGCGCCCTCTGTTTCAGCCCCTCTGTTTCAGCCCCTCTGTTTCAGCCCCTCTGTTTCTCGCCCTCTGTTTAAGCCCCTCTGTTTCAGACCCTCTGTATCAGCCCCTCTGTTTCTCACCCTCTGTTTCGGCCCCTCTGTTTCTCGCCCTCTGTTTCAGACCCTCTGTTTCCGACCCTCTGTTTCAGACCCTCTGTTTCTCGCCCTCTGTTTCAGCCCCTCTGTTTCTCGCCCTCTGTTTCAGACCCTCTGTTTCTCGCCCTCTGTTTCGGCCCCTCTGTTTCAGACCCTCTGTTTCGCGCGCTCTGTTTCGCGCCCTCTGTTTCAGCCCCTCTGTTTCAGAACCTCTGTTTCTCGCCCTCTGTTTCAGCCCCTCTGTTTCTCGCCCTCTGTTTCAGCCCCTCTGTTTCAGACCCTCTGTTTCAGCCCCTCTGTTTCAGACCCTCTGTTTTAGACCCTCTGTTTCAGACTCTCTGTTTCTCGACGTCTGTTTCGGCCCCTCTGTTTCTCGCCCTCTGTTTCAGCCCCTCTGTTTCAGACCCTCTGTTTTAGACCCTCTGTTTCAGACCCTCTGTTTCTCGACGTCTGTTTCGGCCCCTCTGTTTCTCGCCCTCTGTTTCGGCCCCTCAGTTTCGCGCCCTCTGTTTCAGACCCTCTGTTTCAGACCCTCTGTTTCTCGCCCCCTATTTCAGACCCTCTGTTTCAGACTCTCTGTTTCTCGTCCTCTGTTTCAGCCCCTCGGTTTCATACCCTCTGTTTCGCGCCCTCTGTTTCAGCCCCTCTGTTTCAGCCCCTCTGTTTCAGCCCCTCTGTTTCTCGCCCTCTGTTTAAGCCCCTCTGTTTCAGACCCTCTGTATCAGCCCCTCTGTTTCTCACCCTCTGTTTCGGCCCCTCTGTTTCTCGCCCTCTGTTTCAGACCCTCTGTTTCCGACCCTCTGTTTCAGACCCTCTGTTTCTCGCCCTCTGTTTCAGCCCCTCTGTTTCTCGCCCTCTGTTTCAGACCCTCTGTTTCTCGCCCTCTGTTTCGGCCCCTCTGTTTCAGACCCTCTGTTTCAGCCCCTCTGTTTCAGCCCCTCTGTTTCTCGCCCTCTGTTTCTCACCCTCTGTTTCAGACCCTCTGTATCAGCTCCTCTGTTTCAGCCCCTCTGTTTCTCGCCCTCTGTTTCAGCCCCTCTGTTTCAGACCCTCTGTTTCAGACCCTCTGTTTCTCGCCCTCTGTTTCAGACCCTCTGTTTCTCGCCCTCTGTTTCGCGACCTCTGTTTCGCGCCCTCTGTTTCAGACCCTCTGTTTCATCCCCTCTGTTTCAGACCCTCTGTTTCAGACCCTCTGTTTCTCGCCCTCTGTTTCGGCCCCTCTGTTTCTCGCCCTCTGTTTCGGCACCTCTGTTTCTCGCCCTCTGTTTCAGACTGTCTTTTTCTCGCCCTCTCTTTCAGCCCCTCTGTTTCAGACCCTCTGTTTCTCACCCTCTGTTTCAGCCCCTCTGTTTCAGTCCCGCTGTTTCAGCCCCTCTGTTTCAGACCCTCTGTTTCAGACCATCTGTTTCTCGCCCTCTGTTTCGCGCCCTCTGTTTCAGCCCCTCTGTTTCTCGTCCTCTGTTTCTCGCCCTCTGTTTCGCGCCCTCTGTTTAAGACCCTCTGTTTCAGCCCCTCTGTTTCAGCCCCTATGTTTCAGCCCCTCTGTTTCTCGCCCTCTGTTTAAGCCACTCTGTTTCAGACCCTCTGTTTCAGACCCTCTGTTTCTCGCCCTCTGTTTCGGCCCCTCTGTTTCAGACCCTCTGTTTCAGACCCTCTGTTTCCGACCCTCTGTTTCAGCCCCTCTGTTTCTCGCCCTCTGTTTCAGCCCCTCTGTTTCAGACCCTCTGTTTCAGCCCCTCTGTTTCAGACCCTCTGTTTCAGACCCTCTGTTTCAGACCCTCAGTTTCTCGCCCTCTGTTTCAGACACTCTGTTTCGCGCCCTCTGTTTCAGCCCCTCTGCTTCAGCCCCTCTGTTTCAGCCCCTCTGTTTCAGCCCCTCTGTTGCTCGCCCTCTGTTTCTCGCCCTCTGTTTCAGCCCCTCTGTTTCAGACCCTCTGTTTCAGACCCTCTGTTTCTCGCCCTCTGTTTCAGACCCTCTGTTTCTCGCCCTCTGTTTCGCGACCTCTGTTTCGCGCCCTCTGTTTCAGACCCTCTGTTTCAGACCCTCTGTTTAAGACCCTCTGTTTCAGACCCTCTGTTTCTCGCCCTCTGTTTCGGCCCCTCTGTTTCTCGCCCTCTGTTTCGGCACCTCTGTTTCTCGCCCTCTGTTTCAGACTGTCTTTTTCTCGCCCTCTGTTTCAGCCCCTCTGTTTCAGACCCTCTGTTTCTCACCCTCTGTTTCAGCCCCTCTGTTTCAGTCCCACTGTTTCAGCCCCTCTGTTTCAGACCCTCTGTTTCAGACCATCTGTTTCTCGCCCTCTGTTTCTCGCCCTCTGCTTCAGCCCCTCTGTTTCGCGTCCTCTGTTTCAGACCCTCTGTTTCAGACCCTCTGTTTCTCGCCCTCTGTTTCAGCCCCTCTGTTTCAGACCCTCTGTTTCGCACCCTCTGTTTCACGCCCTCTGTTTCGCGCCCTGTGTTTCGCGCGCTCTGTTTCAGCCCCTCTGGTTCAGACCCGACTGTTTCAGACCCTCTGTTTCAGACCCTCTGTTTCTCGCCCTCTGTTTCGGCCCCTCTGTTTCTCGCCCTCTGTTTCGGCCCCTCTGTTTCGCGCTCTCTGTTTCAAACCCTCTGTTTCAGACCCTCTGTATCTCGCCCTCTATTTCGCGCCCTCTGTTTCGCGCAATCTGTTTCAGACACTCTGTTTCAGCCACTCTGTTTCCCGCCCTCTGTTTCGCGCCCTCTGTTTCAGACCCTCTGTTTCAGACCCTCTGTTTCAGACCCTCTGTTTCAGACCCTCTGTTTCTCGCCCTCTGTTTCGGCCCCTCTGTTTCTCGCCCTCTGTTTCAGCCCCTCTGTTTCAGACCCTCTGTTTCAGCCCCTCTGTTTCAGACCCTCTGTTTCAGACCCTCTGTTTCTCGCCCTCTGTTTCAGCCCCTCTGTTTCTCGCCCTCTGTTTCAGCCCCTCTGTTTCAGACCCTCTGTTTCAGCCCCTCTGTTTCAGACCCTCTGTTTCAGACCCTCTGTTTCTCGCCCTCTGTTTCGCGCCCTCTGTTTCAGACCCTCTGTTTCAGACCCTCTGTTTCAGACCCTCTGTTTCAGACCCTCTGTTTCTCGCCCTCTGTTTCGGCCCCTCTGTTTCTCGCCCTCTGTTTCAGCCCCTCTGTTTCAGACCCTCTGTTTCAGCCCCTCTGTTTCAGACCCTCTGTTTCAGACCCTCTGTTTCTCGCCCTCTGTTTCAGCCCCTCTGTTTCTCGCCCTCTGTTTCAGCCCCTCTGTTTCAGACCCTCTGTTTCAGCCCCTCTGTTTCAGACCCTCTGTTTCAGACCCTCTGTTTCTCGCCCTCTGTTTCTCGCCCTCTGTTTCGGCCCCTCTGTTTCTCGCCCTCTGTTTCGGCACCTCTGTTTCTCGCCCTCTGTTTCAGACTGTCTTTTTCTCGCCCTCTGTTTCAGCCCCTCTGTTTCAGACCCTCTGTTTCTCACCCTCTGTTTCAGCCCCTCTGTTTCAGTCCCGCTGTTTCAGCCCCTCTGTTTCAGACCCTCTGTTTCAGACCATCTGTTTCTCGCCCTCTGTTTCTCGCCCTCTGCTTCAGCCCCTCTGTTTCGCGTCCTCTGTTTCAGACCCTCTGTTTCAGACCCTCTGTTTCTCGCCCTCTGTTTCAGCCCCTCTGTTTCAGACCCTCTGTTTCGCACCCTCTGTTTCACGCCCTCTGTTTCGCGCCCTGTGTTTCGCGCGCTCTGTTTCAGCCCCTCTGGTTCAGACCCGACTGTTTCAGACCCTCTGTTTCAGACCCTCTGTTTCTCGCCCTCTGTTTCGGCCCCTCTGTTTCTCGCCCTCTGTTTCGGCCCCTCTGTTTCGCGCTCTCTGTTTCAAACCCTCTGTTTCAGACCCTCTGTATCTCGCCCTCTATTTCGCGCCCTCTGTTTCGCGCAATCTGTTTCAGACACTCTGTTTCAGCCACTCTGTTTCCCGCCCTCTGTTTCGCGCCCTCTGTTTCAGACCCTCTGTTTCAGACCCTCTGTTTCAGACCCTCTGTTTCAGACCCTCTGTTTCTCGCCCTCTGTTTCGGCCCCTCTGTTTCTCGCCCTCTGTTTCAGCCCCTCTGTTTCAGACCCTCTGTTTCAGCCCCTCTGTTTCAGACCCTCTGTTTCAGACCCTCTGTTTCTCGCCCTCTGTTTCAGCCCCTCTGTTTCTCGCCCTCTGTTTCAGCCCCTCTGTTTCAGACCCTCTGTTTCAGCCCCTCTGTTTCAGACCCTCTGTTTCAGACCCTCTGTTTCTCGCCCTCTGTTTCGCGCCCTCTGTTTCAGCCCCTCTGTTTCTCGTCCACTGTTTCTCGCCCTCTGTTTCGCGCCCTCTGTTTCAGACACTTTGTTTCATACACTCTGTTTCAGCCCCTCTGTTTCTCGCCCTCTGTTTCAGCCCCTCTGTTTCAGACCCTCTGTTTCAGCCCCTCTGTTTCAATCCCTCTGTTTCAGACCCTCTGTTTCTCGCACTCTGTTTCGCGCCCTCTGTTTCGCGCCGTCTGTTTCAGCCCCTCTGTTTCAGACCCTCTGTTTCAGACCCTCTGTTTCAGACCCTATGTTTCTCGCCCTCTGTTTCAGCCCCTCTGTTTCTCGCCCTCTGTTTCGGCCCCTCTGTTTCTCGCCCTCTATTTCAGACCCTCTGTTTCAGACCCTCTGTTTCAGACCCTCTATTTTAGACCCTCTGTTTCAGACTCTCTGTTTCTCGACGTCTGTTTCGGCCCCTCTGTTTCTCGCCCTCTGTTTCAGCCCCTCTGTTTCAGACCCTCTGTTTTAGACCCTCTGTTTCAGACCCTCTGTTTCTCGACGTCTGTTTCGGCCCCTCTGTTTCTCGCCCTCTGTTTCGGCCCCTCAGTTTCGCGCCCTCTGTTTCAGACCCTCTGTTTCAGACCCTCTGTTTCTCGCCCCCTATTTCAGACCCTCTGTTTCAGACTCTCTGTTTCTCGTCCTCTGTTTCAGCCCCTCGGTTTCATACCCTCTGTTTCGCGCCCTCTGTTTCAGCCCCTCTGTTTCAGCCCCTCTGTTTCAGCCCCTCTGTTTAAGCCCCTCTGTTTCAGACCCTCTGTATCAGCCCCTCTGTTTCTCACCCTCTGTTTCGGCCCCTCTGTTTCTCGCCCTCTGTTTCAGACCCTCTGTTTCCGACCCTCTGTTTCAGACCCTCTGTTTCTCGCCCTCTGTTTCAGCCCCTCTGTTTCTCGCCCTCTGTTTCAGACCCTCTGTTTCTCGCCCTCTGTTTCGGCCCCTCTGTTTCAGACCCTCTGTTTCAGCCCCTCTGTTTCAGCCCCTCTGTTTCTCGCCCTCTGTTTCTCACCCTCTGTTTCAGACCCTCTGTATCAGCTCCTCTGTTTCAGCCCCTCTGTTTCTCGCCCTCTGTTTCAGCCCCTCTGTTTCAGACCCTCTGTTTCAGACCCTCTGTTTCTCGCCCTCTGTTTCAGACCCTCTGTTTCTCGCCCACTGTTTCGCGACCTCTGTTTCGCGCCCTCTGTTTCAGACCCTCTGTTTCATCCCCTCTGTTTCAGACCCTCTGTTTCAGACCCTCTGTTTCTCGCCCTCTGTTTCGGCCCCTCTGTTTCTCGCCCTCTGTTTCGGCACCTCTGTTTCTCGCCCTCTGTTTCAGACTGTCTTTTTCTCGCCCTCTGTTTCAGCCCCTCTGTTTCAGACCCTCTGTTTCTCACCCTCTGTTTCAGCCCCTCTGTTTCAGTCCCGCTGTTTCAGCCCCTCTGTTTCAGACCCTCTGTTTCAGACCATCTGTTTCTCGCCCTCTGTTTCGCGCCCTCTGTTTCAGCCCCTCTGTTTCTCGTCCTCTGTTTCTCGCCCTCTGTTTCGCGCCCTCTGTTTAAGACCCTCTGTTTCAGCCCCTCTGTTTCAGCCCCTATGTTTCAGCCCCTCTGTTTCTCGCCCTCTGTTTAAGCCACTCTGTTTCAGACCCTCTGTTTCTCGCCCTCTGTTTCGGCCCCTCTGTTTCAGACCCTCTGTTTCAGACCCTCTGTTTCCGACCCTCTGTTTCAGCCCCTCTGTTTCTCGCCCTCTGTTTCAGCCCCTCTGTTTCAGACCCTCTGTTTCAGCCCCTCTGTTTCAGACCCTCTGTTTCAGACCCTCTGTTTCAGACCCTCAGTTTCTCGCCCTCTGTTTCAGACACTCTGTTTCGCGCCCTCTGTTTCAGCCCCTCTGCTTCAGCCCCTCTGTTTCAGCCCCTCTGTTTCAGCCCCTCTGTTGCTCGCCCTCTGTTTCTCGCCCTCTGTTTCAGCCCCTCTGTTTCAGACCCTCTGTTTCTCGCCCTCTGTTTCAGACCCTCTGTTTCTCGCCCTCTGTTTCGCGACCTCTGTTTCGCGCCCTCTGTTTCAGACCCTCTGTTTCAGACCCTCTGTTTAAGACCCTCTGTTTCAGACCCTCTGTTTCTCGCCCTCTGTTTCGGCCCCTCTGTTTCTCGCCCTCTGTTTCGGCACCTCTGTTTCTCGCCCTCTGTTTCAGACTGTCTTTTTCTCGCCCTCTGTTTCAGCCCCTCTGTTTCAGACCCTCTGTTTCTCACCCTCTGTTTCAGCCCCTCTGTTTCAGTCCCGCTGTTTCAGCCCCTCTGTTTCAGACCCTCTGTTTCAGACCATCTGTTTCTCGCCCTCTGTTTCTCGCCCTCTGCTTCAGCCCCTCTGTTTCGCGTCCTCTGTTTCAGACCCTCTGTTTCAGACCCTCTGTTTCTCGCCCTCTGTTTCAGCCCCTCTGTTTCAGACCCTCTGTTTCGCACCCTCTGTTTCACGCCCTCTGTTTCGCGCCCTGTGTTTCGCGCGCTCTGTTTCAGCCCCTCTGGTTCAGACCCGACTGTTTCAGACCCTCTGTTTCAGACCCTCTGTTTCTCGCCCTCTGTTTCGGCCCCTCTGTTTCTCGCCCTCTGTTTCGGCCCCTCTGTTTCGCGCTCTCTGTTTCAAACCCTCTGTTTCAGACCCTCTGTATCTCGCCCTCTATTTCGCGCCCTCTGTTTCGCGCAATCTGTTTCAGACACTCTGTTTCAGCCACTCTGTTTCCCGCCCTCTGTTTCGCGCCCTCTGTTTCAGACCCTCTGTTTCAGACCCTCTGTTTCAGACCCTCTGTTTCAGACCCTCTGTTTCTCGCCCTCTGTTTCGGCCCCTCTGTTTCTCGCCCTCTGTTTCAGCCCCTCTGTTTCAGACCCTCTGTTTCAGCCCCTCTGTTTCAGACCCTCTGTTTCAGACCATCTGTTTCTCGCCCTCTGTTTCTCGCCCTCTGCTTCAGCCCCTCTGTTTCGCGTCCTCTGTTTCAGACCCTCTGTTTCAGACCCTCTGTTTCTCGCCCTCTGTTTCAGCCCCTCTGTTTCAGACCCTCTGTTTCGCACCCTCTGTTTCACGCCCTCTGTTTCGCGCCCTGTGTTTCGCGCGCTCTGTTTCAGCCCCTCTGGTTCAGACCCGACTGTTTCAGACCCTCTGTTTCAGACCCTCTGTTTCTCGCCCTCTGTTTCGGCCCCTCTGTTTCTCGCCCTCTGTTTCGGCCCCTCTGTTTCGCGCTCTCTGTTTCAAACCCTCTGTTTCAGACCCTCTGTATCTCGCCCTCTATTTCGCGCCCTCTGTTTCGCGCAATCTGTTTCAGACACTCTGTTTCAGCCACTCTGTTTCCCGCCCTCTGTTTCGCGCCCTCTGTTTCAGACCCTCTGTTTCAGACCCTCTGTTTCAGACCCTCTGTTTCAGACCCTCTGTTTCTCGCCCTCTGTTTCGGCCCCTCTGTTTCTCGCCCTCTGTTTCAGCCCCTCTGTTTCAGACCCTCTGTTTCAGCCCCTCTGTTTCAGACCCTCTGTTTCAGACCCTCTGTTTCTCGCCCTCTGTTTCAGCCCCTCTGTTTCTCGCCCTCTGTTTCAGCCCCTCTGTTTCAGACCCTCTGTTTCAGCCCCTCTGTTTCAGACCCTCTGTTTCAGACCCTCTGTTTCTCGCCCTCTGTTTCGCGCCCTCTGTTTCAGCCCCTCTGTTTCAGACCCTCTGTTTCAGACCCTCTGTTTCAGACACTCTGTTTCTCGCCCTCTGTTTCGGCCCCTCTGTTTCTCGCCCTCTGTTTCAGCCCCTCTGTTTCAGACCCTCTGTTTCAGCCCCTCTGTTTCAGACCCTCTGTTTCAGACCCTCTGTTTCTCGCCCTCTGTTTCAGCCCCTCTGTTTCTCGCCCTCTGTTTCAGCCCCTCTGTTTCAGACCCTCTGTTTCAGCCCCTCTGTTTCAGACCCTCTGTTTCAGACCCTCTGTTTCTCGCCCTCTGTTTCTCGCCCTCTGTTTCGGCCCCTCTGTTTCTCGCCCTCTGTTTCGGCACCTCTGTTTCTCGCCCTCTGTTTCAGACTGTCTTTTTCTCGCCCTCTGTTTCAGCCCCTCTGTTTCAGACCCTCTGTTTCTCACCCTCTGTTTCAGCCCCTCTGTTTCAGTCCCGCTGTTTCAGCCCCTCTGTTTCAGACCCTCTGTTTCAGACCATCTGTTTCTCGCCCTCTGTTTCTCGCCCTCTGCTTCAGCCCCTCTGTTTCGCGTCCTCTGTTTCAGACCCTCTGTTTCAGACCCTCTGTTTCTCGCCCTCTGTTTCAGCCCCTCTGTTTCAGACCCTCTGTTTCGCACCCTCTGTTTCACGCCCTCTGTTTCGCGCCCTGTGTTTCGCGCGCTCTGTTTCAGCCCCTCTGGTTCAGACCCGACTGTTTCAGACCCTCTGTTTCAGACCCTCTGTTTCTCGCCCTCTGTTTCGGCCCCTCTGTTTCTCGCCCTCTGTTTCGGCCCCTCTGTTTCACGCTCTCTGTTTCAAACCCTCTGTTTCAGACCCTCTGTATCTCGCCCTCTATTTCGCGCCCTCTGTTTCGCGCAATCTGTTTCAGACACTCTGTTTCAGCCACTCTGTTTCCCGCCCTCTGTTTCGCGCCCTCTGTTTCAGACCCTCTGTTTCGCGCCCTGTGTTTCGCGCGCTCTGTTTCAGCCCCTCTGGTTCAGACCCGACTGTTTCAGACCCTCTGTTTCAGACCCTCTGTTTCTCGCCCTCTGTTTCGGCCCCTCTGTTTCTCGCCCTCTGTTTCGGCCCCTCTGTTTCACGCTCTCTGTTTCAAACCCTCTGTTTCAGACCCTCTGTATCTCGCCCTCTATTTCGCGCCCTCTGTTTCGCGCAATCTGTTTCAGACACTCTGTTTCAGCCACTCTGTTTCCCGCCCTCTGTTTCGCGCCCTCTGTTTCAGACCCTCTGTTTCAGACCCTCTGTTTCAGACCCTCTGTTTCAGACCCTCTGTTTCTCGCCCTCTGTTTCGGCCCCTCTGTTTCTCGCCCTCTGTTTCAGCCCCTCTGTTTCAGACCCTCTGTTTCAGCCCCTCTGTTTCAGACCCTCTGTTTCAGACCCTCTGTTTCTCGCCCTCTGTTTCAGCCCCTCTGTTTCTCGCCCTCTGTTTCAGCCCCTCTGTTTCAGACCCTCTGTTTCAGCCCCTCTGTTTCAGACCCTCTGTTTCAGACCCTCTGTTTCTCGCCCTCTGTTTCGCGCCCTCTGTTTCAGCCCCTCTGTTTCTCGTCCACTGTTTCTCGCCCTCTGTTTCGCGCCCTCTGTTTCAGACACTTTGTTTCATACACTCTGTTTCAGCCCCTCTGTTTCTCGCCCTCTGTTTCAGCCCCTCTGTTTCAGACCCTCTGTTTCAGCCCCTCTGTTTCAATCCCTCTGTTTCAGACCCTCTGTTTCTCGCACTCTGTTTCGCGCCCTCTGTTTCGCGCCGTCTGTTTCAGCCCCTCTGTTTCAGACCCTCTGTTTCAGACCCTCTGTTTCAGACCCTATGTTTCTCGCCCTCTGTTTCAGCCCCTCTGTTTCTCGCCCTCTGTTTCGGCCCCTCTGTTTCTCACCCTCTATTTCAGACCCTCTGTTTCAGACCCTCTGTTTCAGGCCCTCTGTTTCTTGCCCTCTGTTTCAGCCCTTCTGTTTCTCGCCCTCTGTTTCAGCCCCTCTGTTTCAGACCCTCTGTTTCAGCCCCTCTGTTTCAGACCCTCTGTTTCAGACCCTCTGTTTCAGACCCTCTGTTTCTCGCCCCCTATTTCAGACCCTCTGTTTCAGACTCTCTGTTTCTCGTCCTCTGTTTCAGCCCCTCTGTTTCAGACCCTCTGTTTCAGCCCCTCTGTTTCAGACCCTCTGTTTCAGACCCTCTGTTTCTCGCCCTCTGTTTCAGCCCCTCTGTTTCTCGCCCTCTGTTTCAGCCCCTCTGTTTCAGACCCTCTGTTTCAGCCCCTCTGTTTCAGACCCTCTGTTTCAGACCCTCTGTTTCTCGCTCTCTGTTTCGCGCCCTCTGTTTCAGCCCCTCTGTTTCTCGTCCACTGTTTCTCGCCCTCTCTTTCTCGCCCTCTGTTTCAGCCCCTCTGTTTCTCGCCCTCTGTTTCAGCCCCTCTGTTTCAGACCCTCTGTTTCAGCCCCTCTGTTTCAGACCCTCTGTTTCAGACCCTCTGTTTCTCGCACTCTGTTTCGCGCCCTCTGTTTCGCGCCGTCTGTTTCAGCCCCTCTGTTTCAGACCCTCTGTTTCAGACCCTCTGTTTCAGACCCTATGTTTCTCGCCCTCTGTTTCAGCCCCTCTGTTTCTCGCCCTCTGTTTCGGCCCCTCTGTTTCTCGCCCTCTATTTCAGACCCTCTGTTTCAGACCCTCTGTTTCAGGCCCTCTGTTTCTTGCCCTCTGTTTCAGCCCTTCTGTTTCTCGCCCTCTGTTTCAGCCCCTCTGTTTCAGACCCCCTGTTTCAGCCCCTCTGTTTCAGACCCTCTGTTTCAGACCCTCTGTTTCAGACCCTCTGTTTCTCGCCCCCTATTTCAGACCCTCTGTTTCAGACTCTCTGTTTCTCGTCCTCTGTTTCAGCCCCTCGGTTTCATACCTACTGTTTCGCGCCCTCTGTTTCAGCCCCTCTGTTTCAGCCCCTCTGTTTCAGCCCCTCTGTTTCTCGCCCTCTGTTTAAGCCCCTCTGTTTCAGACCCTCTGTTTCAGCCCCTCTGTTTCTCACCCTCTGTTTCGGCCCCTCTGTTTCTCGCCCTCTGTTTCAGACCCTCTGTTTCCGACCCTCTGTTTCAGACCCTCTGTTTCTCGCCCTCTGTTTCAGCCCCTCTGTTTCTCGCCCTCTGTTTCAGACCCTCTGTTTCGCGCCCTCTGTTTCAGCCCCTCTGTTTCAGACCCTCTGTTTCAGCCCCTCTGTTTCAGCCCCTCTGTTTCTCGCCCTCTGTTTCTCACCCTCTGTTTCAGACCCTCTGTATCAGCTCCTCTGTTTCAGCCCCTCTGTTTCTCGCCCTCTGTTTCAGCCCCTCTGTTTCAGACCCTCTGTTTCTCGCCCTCTGTTTCAGACCCTCTGTTTCTCGCCCTCTGTTTCGCGACCTCTGTTTCGCGCCCTCTGTTTCAGACCCTCTGTTTCATCCCCTCTGTTTCAGACCCTCTGTTTCAGACCCTCTGTTTCTCGCCCTCTGTTTCGGCCCCTCTGTTTCTCGCCCTCTGTTTCGGCACCTCTGTTTCTCGCCCTCTGTTTCAGACTGTCTTTTTCTCGCCCTCTGTTTCAGCCCCTCTGTTTCAGACCCTCTGTTTCTCACCCTCTGTTTCAGCCCCTCTGTTTCAGTCCCGCTGTTTCAGCCCCTCTGTTTCAGACCCTCTGTTTCAGACCATCTGTTTCTCGCCCTCTGTTTCGCGCCCTCTGTTTCAGCCCCTCTGTTTCTCGTCCTCTGTTTCTCGCCCTCTGTTTCGCGCCCTCTGTTTCAGACCCTCTGTTTCAGCCCCTCTGTTTCAGCCCCTATGTTTCAGCCCCTCTGTTTCTCGCCCTCTGTTTAAGCCACTCTGTTTCAGACCCTCTGTTTCAGACCCTCTGTTTCTCGCACTCTGTTTCGGCCCCTCTGTTTCTCGCCCTCTGTTTCAGACCCTCTGTTTCCGACCCTCTGTTTCAGCCCCTCTGTTTCTCGCCCTCTGTTTCAGCCCCTCTGTTTCAGACCCTCTGTTTCAGCCCCTCTGTTTCAGACCCTCTGTTTCAGACCCTCTGTTTCAGACCCTCTGTTTCTCGCCCTCTGTTTCAGACACTCTGTTTCGCGCCCTCTGTTTCAGCCCCTCTGCTTCAGCCCCTCTGTTTCAGCCCCTCTGTTTCAGCCCCTCTGTTGCTCGCCCTCTGTTTCTCGCCCTCTGTTTCAGCCCCTCTGTTTCAGACCCTCTGTTTCAGACCCTCTGTTTCTCGCCCTCTGTTTCAGACCCTCTGTTTCTCGCCCTCTGTTTCGCGACCTCTGTTTCGCGCCCTCTGTTTCAGACCCTCTGTTTCAGACCCTCTGTTTAAGACCCTCTGTTTCAGACCCTCTGTTTCTCGCCCTCTGTTTCGGCCCCTCTGTTTCTCGCCCTCTGTTTCGGCACCTCTGTTTCTCGCCCTCTGTTTCAGACTGTCTTTTTCTCGCCCTCTGTTTCAGCCCCTCTGTTTCAGACCCTCTGTTTCTCACCCTCTGTTTCAGCCCCTCTGTTTCAGTCCCGCTGTTTCAGCCCCTCTGTTTCAGACCCTCTGTTTCAGACCATCTGTTTCTCGCCCTCTGTTTCTCGCCCTCTGCTTCAGCCCCTCTGTTTCGCGTCCTCTGTTTCAGACCCTCTGTTTCAGACCCTCTGTTTCTCGCCCTCTGTTTCAGCCCCTCTGTTTCAGACCCTCTGTTTCGCACCCTCTGTTTCACGCCCTCTGTTTCGCGCCCTGTGTTTCGCGCGCTCTGTTTCAGCCCCTCTGGTTCAGACCCGACTGTTTCAGACCCTCTGTTTCAGACCCTCTGTTTCTCGCCCTCTGTTTCGGCCCCTCTGTTTCTCGCCCTCTGTTTCGGCCCCTCTGTTTCGCGCTCTCTGTTTCAAACCCTCTGTTTCAGACCCTCTGTATCTCGCCCTCTATTTCGCGCCCTCTGTTTCGCGCAATCTGTTTCAGACCCTCTGTTTCGGCCACTCTGTTTCCCGCCCTCTGTTTCGCGCCCTCTGTTTCAGACCCTCTGTTTCAGACCCTCTGTTTCAGACCCTCTGTTTCAGACCCTCTGTTTCTCGCCCTCTGTTTCGGCCCCTCTGTTTCTCGCCCTCTGTTTCAGCCCCTCTGTTTCAGACCCTCTGTTTCAGCCCCTCTGTTTCAGACCCTCTGTTTCAGACCCTCTGTTTCTCGACGTCTGTTTCGGCCCCTCTGTTTCTCGCCCTCTGTTTCGGCCCCTCAGTTTCGCGCCCTCTGTTTCAGACTCTCTGTTTCAGACCCTCTGTTTCTCGCCCCCTATTTCAGACTCTCTGTTTCTCGTCCTCTGTTTCAGCCCCTCGGTTTCAGACCCTCTGTTTCGCGCCCTCTGTTTCGTGCCCTCTGTTTCAGACCCTCTGTTTCAGACCCTCTGTTTCTCGCCCTCTGTTTCAGCCCCTCTGTTTCTCGCCCTCGGTTTCAGCCCCTCTGTTTCAGACCCTCTGTTTCAGCCCCTCTGTTTCAGACCCTCTGTTTCAGAACCTCTGTTTCTCGCCCTCTGTTTCGCGCCCTCTGTTTCAGCCCCTCTGTTTCTCGTCCTCTGTTTCTCGCCCTCTGTTTCGCGCCCTCTGTTTCAGACCCTCTGTTTCAGCACCTCTGTTTCAGCCCCTGTGTTTCAGCCCCTCTGTTTCTCGCCCTCTGTTTAAGCCCCTCTGTTTCAGACTCTCTGTTTCAGACCCTCTGTTTCTCGCCCTCAGTTTCGGCCCTTCTGTTTCTCGCCCTCTGTTTCAGACCCTCTGTTTCCGACCCTCTGTTTCAGACCCTCTGTTTCTCGCCCTCTGTTTCAGCCCCTCTGTTTCTCGCCCTCTGTTTCTCGCCCTCTGTTTCGGCCCCTCTGTTTCTCGCTCTCTGTTTCAGCCCCTCTGTTTCAGACCCTCTGTTTCAGACCCTCTGTTTCTCGCCCTCTGTTTCGCGCCCTCTGTTTCAGCCCCTCTGTTTCTCGTCCTCTGTTTCTCGCCCTCTGTTTCGCACCCTCTGTTTCAGACCCTCTGTTTCAGCCCCTCTGTTTCAGCCCCTCTGTTTCTCGCCCTCTGTTTAAGCCCCTCTGTTTCAGACCCTCTGTTTCAGCCCCTCTGTTTCTCGCCCTCTGTTTTGGCCCCTCTGTTTCTCGCCCTCTGTTTCAGACCCTCTGTTTCCGACCCTCTGTTTCAGACCCTCTGTTTCTCGCCCTCTGTTTCAGCCCCTCTGTTTCTCGCCTTCTGTTTCAGCCCCTCTGTTTCAGACCCTCTGTTTCAGCCCCTCTGTTTCAGACCCTCTGTTTCAGACCCTCTGTTTCAGACCCTCTGTTTCGCGCCCTCTGTTTCAGACCCTCTGTTTCGCGCCCTCTCTTTCAGCCCCTCTGTTTCAGACCCTCTGTTTCAGCCCCTCTGTTTCAGCCCCTCTGTTTCTCACCCTCTGTTTCTCACCCTCTGTTTCAGACCCTCTGTATCAGCTCCTCTGTTTCAGCCCCTCTGTTTCTCGCCCTCTGTTTCAGCCCCTCTGTTTCAGACCATCTGTTTCAGACCCTCTGTTTCTCGCCCTCTGTTTCAGACCCTCTGTTTCTCGCCCTCTGTTTCGCGACCTCTGTTTCGCGCCCTCTGTTTCAGACCCTCTGTTTCAGACCCTCTGTTTCAGACCCTCTGTTTCTCGCCCTCTGTTTCGGCCCCTCTGTTTCTCGCCCACTGTTTCAGCCCCTCTGTTTCAGACCCTCTGTTTCAGCCCCTCTGTTTCAGACCCTCTGTTTCATACCCTCTGTTTCAGACCCTCTGTTTCTCGACGTCTGTTTCGGCCCCTCTGTTTCTCGCCCTCTGTTTCGGCCCCTCAGTTTCGCGCCCTCTGTTTCAGACCCTCTGTTTCAGACCCTCTGTTTCTCGCCCCCTATTTCAGACCCTCTGTTTCAGACTCTCTGTTTCTCGTCCTCTGTTTCAGCCCCTCGGTTTCAGACCCTCTGTTTCTCGCCCTCTGTTTCGTGCCCTCTGTTTCAGACCCTCTGTTTCAGACCCTCTGTTTCTCGCCCTCTGTTTCAGCCCCTCTGTTTCTCGCCCTCGGTTTCAGTCCCTCTGTTTCAGACCCTCTGTTTCAGCCCCTCTGTTTCAGACCCTCTGTTTCAGACCCTCTGTTTCTCGCCCTCTGTTTCGCGCCCTCTGTTTCAGCCCCTCTGTTTCTCGTCCTCTGTTTCTCGCCCTCTGTTTCGCGCCCTCTGTTTCAGACCCTCTGTTTCAGCCCCTCTGTTTCAGCCCCTCTGTTTCGGCCCCTCTGTTTCTCGCCCTTTGTTTAAGCCCCTCTGTTTCAGACCCTCAGTTTCAGCCCCTCTGTTTCGGCCCCTCTGTTTCTCGCCCTCTGTTTCAGACCCTCTGTTTCCGACCCTCTGGTTCAGACCCTCTGTTTCTCGCCCTCTGTTTCAGCCCCTCTGATTCTCGCCCTCTGTTTCAGCCCCTCTGTTTCAGACCCTCTGTTTCAGCCCCTCTGTTTCAGACCCTCTGTTTCAGACCCTCTGTTTCTCGCCCTCTGTTTCTCGCCCTCTGTTTCTCGCCCTCTGTTTCGCGCCCTCTGTTTCGCGCCCTCTGTTTCAGCCCCTCTGTTTCAGCCCCTCTGTTTCAGCCCCTCTGTTTCTCGCCCTCTGTTTCTCACCCTCTGTTTCAGACCCTCTGTATCAGCTCCTCTGTTTCAGCCCCTCTGTTTCTCGCCCTCTGTTTCAGCCCCTCTGTTTCAGACCCTCTGTTTCAGACCCTCTGTTTCTCGCCCTCTGTTTCAGACCCTCTGTTTCTCGCCCTCTGTTTCGCGACCTCTGTTTCGCGCCCTCTGTTTCAGACCCTCTGTTTCAGACCCTCTGTTTCAGACCCTCTGTTTCAGACCCACTGTTTCAGACCCTCTGTTTCTCGCCCTCTGTTTCGGCCCCTCTGTTTCTCGCCCTCTGTTTCGGCACCTCTGTTTCTCGCCCTCTGTTTCAGACTGTCTTTTTCTCGCCCTCTGTTTCAGCCCCTCTGTTTCAGACCCTCTGTTTCTCACCCTCTGTTTCAGCCCCTCTGTTTCAGTCCCGCTGTTTCAGCCCCTCTGTTTCAGACCCTCTGTTTCAGACCATCTGTTTCTCGCCCTCTGTTTTGCGCCCTCTGTTTCAGCCCCTCTGTTTCAGACCCTCTGTTTCAGACCCTCTGTTTCATACCCTCTGTGTCTCGCCCTCTGTTTCGCGCCCTCTGTTTCAGACCCTCTGTTTCAGCCCCTCTGTTTCAGCCCCTCTGTTTCTCGCCCTCTGTTTAAGCCGCTCCGTTTCAGACCCTCTGTTTCAGACCCTCAGTTTCAGCCCCTCTGTTTCTCGCCCTCTGTTTCGGCCCCTCTGTTTCTCGCCCTCTGTTTCAGACCCTCTGTTTCCGACCCTCTGTTTCAGACCCTCTGTTTCTCGCCCTCTGTTTCAGCCCCTCTGTTTCTCGCCCTCTGTTTCAGCCCCTCTGTTTCGGACCCTCTGTTTCAGCCCCACTGTTTCAGACCCTCTGTTTCAGACCCTCTGTTTCAGACCCTCTGTTTCTCGCCCTCTGTTTCAGACCCTCTGTTTCGCGCCCTCTGTTTCAGCCCCTCTGTTTCAGCCCCTCTGTTTCAGCCCCTCTGTTTCTCGCCCTCTGTTTCTCACCCTCTGTTTCAGACCCTCTGTATCAGCTCCTCTGTTTCAGCCCCTCTGTTTCTCGCCCTCTGTTTCAGCCCCTCTGTTTCAGCCCCTCTGTTTCAGACCCTCTGTTTCTCGCCCTCTGTTTCAGACCCTCTGTTTCTCGCCCTCTGTTTCGCGACCTCTGTTTCGCGCCCTCTGTTTCAGACCCTCTGTTTCAGACCCTCTGTTTCAGACCCTCTGTTTCTCGCCCTCTGTTTCGGCCCCTCTATTTCTCGCCCTGTGTTTCGGCACCTCTGTTTCTCGCCCTCTGTTTCAGACTGCCTTTTTCTCGCCCTCTGTTTCAGCCCCTCTGTTTCAGACCCTCTGTTTCTCACCCTCTGTTTCAGCCCCTCTGTTTCAGTCCCGCTGTTTCAGCCCCTCTGTTTCAGACCCTCTGTTTCAGACCATCTGTTTCTCGCCCACTGTTTCGCGCCCTCTGTTACAGCCCCTCTGTTTCTCGTCCTCTGTTTCTCGCCCTCTGTTTCAGCCCCTCTGTTTCAGACCCTCTGTTTCTCACCCTCTGTTTCAGCCCCTCTGTTTCAGTCCCGCTGTTTCAGCCCCTCTGTTTCAGACCCTCTGTTTCAGACCATCTGTTTCTCGCCCTCTGTTTCGCGCCCTCTGTTTCAGCCCCTCTGTTTCTCGTCCTCTGTTTCTCGCCCTCTGTATCGCGCCCTCTGTTTCAGACCCTCTGTTTCAGCCCCTCTGTTTCAGCCCCTCTGTTTCAGCCCATCTGTTTCTCGCCCTCTGTTTAAGCCCCTCTGTTTCAGACCCTCTGTTTCAGACCCTCTGTTTCTCGCCCTCTGTTTCAGCCCCTCTGTTTCTCGCCCTCGGTTTCAGCCCCTCTGTTTCAGACCCTCTGTTTCAGCCCCTCTGTTTCAGACCCTCTGTTTCAGACCCTCTGTTTCTCGCCCTCTGTTTCGTGCCCTCTGTTTCAGCCCCTCTGTTTCTCATCCTCTGTTTCTCGCCCTCTGTTTCGCGCCCTCTGTTTCAGACCCTCTGTTTCAGCCCCTCTGTTTCAGCCCCTCTGTTTCAGACCCTCTGTTTCTCGCCCTCTGTTTCAGCCCCTCTGTTTCTCGCCCTCTGTTTCAGACCCTCTGTTTCAGACCCTCTGTTTCTCGCCCTCTGTTTCGCGCCCTCTGTTTCAGACCCTCTGTTTCAGACCCTCTGTTTCAGACCCTCTGTTTCAGACCCTCTGTTTCTCGCCCTCTGTTTCGGCCCCTCTGTTTCTCGCCCTCTGTTTCAGCCCCTCTGTTTCAGACCCTCTGTTTCAGCCCCTCTGTTTCAGACCCTCTGTTTCAGACCCTCTGTTTCTCGCCCTCTGTTTCAGCCCCTCTGTTTCTCGCCCTCTGTTTCAGCCCCTCTGTTTCAGACCCTCTGTTTCAGCCCCTCTGTTTCAGACCCTCTGTTTCAGACCCTCTGTTTCTCGCCCTCTGTTTCTCGCCCTCTGTTTCGGCCCCTCTGTTTCTCGCCCTCTGTTTCGGCACCTCTGTTTCTCGCCCTCTGTTTCAGACTGTCTTTTTCTCGCCCTCTGTTTCAGCCCCTCTGTTTCAGACCCTCTGTTTCTCACCCTCTGTTTCAGCCCCTCTGTTTCAGTCCCGCTGTTTCAGCCCCTCTGTTTCAGACCCTCTGTTTCAGACCATCTGTTTCTCGCCCTCTGTTTCTCGCCCTCTGCTTCAGCCCCTCTGTTTCGCGTCCTCTGTTTCAGACCCTCTGTTTCAGACCCTCTGTTTCTCGCCCTCTGTTTCAGCCCCTCTGTTTCAGACCCTCTGTTTCGCACCCTCTGTTTCACGCCCTCTGTTTCGCGCCCTGTGTTTCGCGCGCTCTGTTTCAGCCCATCTGGTTCAGACCCGACTGTTTCAGACCCTCTGTTTCAGACCCTCTGTTTCTCGCCCTCTGTTTCGGCCCCTCTGTTTCTCGCCCTCTGTTTCGGCCCCTCTGTTTCGCGCTCTCTGTTTCAAACCCTCTGTTTCAGACCCTCTGTATCTCGCCCTCTATTTCGCGCCCTCTGTTTCGCGCAATCTGTTTCAGACACTCTGTTTCGGCCACTCTGTTTCCCGCCCTCTGTTTCGCGCCCTCTGTTTCAGACCCTCTGTTTCAGACCCTCTGTTTCAGACCCTCTGTTTCAGACCCTCTGTTTCTCGCCCTCTGTTTCGGCCCCTCTGTTTCTCGCCCTCTGTTTCAGCCCCTCTGTTTCAGACCCTCTGTTTCAGCCCCTCTGTTTCAGACCCTCTGTTTCAGACCCTCTGTTTCTCGCCCTCTGTTTCAGCCCCTCTGTTTCTCGCCCTCTGTTTCAGCCCCTCTGTTTCAGACCCTCTGTTTCAGCCCCTCTGTTTCAGACCCTCTGTTTCAGACCCTCTGTTTCTCGCCCTCTGTTTCGCGCCCTCTGTTTCAGCCCCTCTGTTTCTCGTCCACTGTTTCTCGCCCTCTGTTTCGCGCCCTCTGTTTCAGACACTTTGTTTCATACACTCTGTTTCAGCCCCTCTGTTTCTCGCCCTCTGTTTCAGCCCCTCTGTTTCAGACCCTCTGTTTCAGCCCCTCTGTTTCAATCCCTCTGTTTCAGACCCTCTGTTTCTCGCACTCTGTTTCGCGCCCTCTGTTTCGCGCCGTCTGTTTCAGCCCCTCTGTTTCAGACCCTCTGTTTCAGACCCTCTGTTTCAGACCCTATGTTTCTCGCCCTCTGTTTCAGCCCCTCTGTTTCTCGCCCTTTGTTTCGGCCCCTCTGTTTCTCGCCCTCTATTTCAGACCCTCTGTTTCAGACCCTCTGTTTCACACCCTCTATTTTAGACCCTCTGTTTCAGACTCTCTGTTTCTCGACGTCTGTTTCGGCCCCTCTGTTTCTCGCCCTCTGTTTCAGACCCTCTGTTTCAGACCCTCTGTTTTAGACCCTCTGTTTCAGACCCTCTGTTTCTCGACGTCTGTTTCGGCCCCTCTGTTTCTCGCCCTCTGTTTCGGCCCCTCAGTTTCGCGCCCTCTGTTTCAGACCCTCTGTTTCAGACCCTCTGTTTCTCGCCCCCTATTTCAGACCCTCTGTTTCAGACTCTCTGTTTCTCGTCCTCTGTTTCAGCCCCTCGGTTTCATACCCTCTGTTTCGCGCCCTCTGTTTCAGCCCCTCTGTTTCAGCCCCTCTGTTTCAGCCCCTCTGTTTCTCGCCCTCTGTTTAAGCCCCTCTGTTTCAGACCCTCTGTATCAGCCCCTCTGTTTCTCACCCTCTGTTTCGGCCCCTCTGTTTCTCGCCCTCTGTTTCAGACCCTCTGTTTCCGACCCTCTGTTTCAGACCCTCTGTTTCTCGCCCTCTGTTTCAGCCCCTCTGTTTCTCGCTCTCTGTTTCAGACCCTCTGTTTCTCGCCCTCTGTTTCGGCCCCTCTGTTTCAGACCCTCTGTTTCAGCCCCTCTGTTTCAGCCCCTCTGTTTCTCGCCCTCTGTTTCTCACCCTCTGTTTCAGACCCTCTGTATCAGCTCCTCTGTTTCAGCCCCTCTGTTTCTCGCCCTCTGTTTCAGCCCCTCTGTTTCAGACCCTCTGTTTCAGACCCTCTGTTTCTCGCCCTCTGTTTCAGACCCTCTGTTTCTCGCCCACTGTTTCGCGACCTCTGTTTCGCGCCCTCTGTTTCAGACCCTCTGTTTCATCCCCTCTGTTTCAGACCCTCTGTTTCAGACCCTCTGTTTCTCGCCCCCTGTTTCGGCCCCTCTGTTTCTCGCCCTCTGTTTCGGCACCTCTGTTTCTCGCCCTCTGTTTCAGACTGTCTTTTTCTCGCCCTCTGTTTCAGCCCCTCTGTTTCAGACCCTCTGTTTCTCACCCTCTGTTTCAGCCCCTCTGTTTCAGTCCCGCTGTTTCAGCCCCTCTGTTTCAGACCCTCTGTTTCAGACCATCTGTTTCTCGCCCTCTGTTTCGCGCCCTCTGTTTCAGCCCCTCTGTTTCTCGTCCTCTGTTTCTCGCCCTCTGTTTCGCGCCCTCTGTTTAAGACCCTCTGTTTCAGCCCCTCTGTTTCAGCCCCTATGTTTCAGCCCCTCTGTTTCTCGCCCTCTGTTTAAGCCACTCTGTTTCAGACCCTCTGTTTCTCGCCCTCTGTTTCGGCCCCTCTGTTTCAGACCCTCTGTTTCAGACCCTCTGTTTCCGACCCTCTGTTTCAGCCCCTCTGTTTCTCGCCCTCTGTTTCAGCCCCTCTGTTTCAGACCCTCTGTTTCAGCCCCTCTGTTTCAGACCCTCTGTTTCAGACCCTCTGTTTCAGACCCTCAGTTTCTCGCCCTCTGTTTCAGACACTCTGTTTCGCGCCCTCTGTTTCAGCCCCTCTGCTTCAGCCCCTCTGTTTCAGCCCCTCTGTTTCAGCCCCTCTGTTGCTCGCCCTCTGTTTCTCGCCCTCTGTTTCAGCCCCTCTGTTTCAGACCCTCTGTTTCAGACCCTCTGTTTCTCGCCCTCTGTTTCAGACCCTCTGTTTCTCGCCCTCTGTTTCGCGACATCTGTTTCGCGCCCTCTGTTTCAGACCCTCTGTTTCAGACCCTCTGTTTAAGACCCTCTGTTTCAGACCCTCTGTTTCTCGCCCTCTGTTTCGGCCCCTCTGTTTCTCGCCCTCTGTTTCGGCACCTCTGTTTCTCGCCCTCTGTTTCAGACTGTCTTTTTCTCGCCCTCTGTTTCAGCCCCTCTGTTTCAGACCCTCTGTTTCTCACCCTCTGTTTCAGCCCCTCTGTTTCAGTCCCGCTGTTTCAGCCCCTCTGTTTCAGACCCTCTGTTTCAGACCATCTGTTTCTCGCCCTCTGTTTCTCGCCCTCTGCTTCAGCCCCTCTGTTTCGCGTCCTCTGTTTCAGACCCTCTGTTTCAGACCCTCTGTTTCTCGCCCTCTGTTTCAGCCCCTCTGTTTCAGACCCTCTGTTTCGCACCCTCTGTTTCACGCCCTCTGTTTCGCGCCCTGTGTTTCGCGCGCTCTGTTTCAGCCCCTCTGGTTCAGACCCGACTGTTTCAGACCCTCTGTTTCAGACCCTCTGTTTCTCGCCCTCTGTTTCGGCCCCTCTGTTTCTCGCCCTCTGTTTCGGCCCCTCTGTTTCGCGCTCTCTGTTTCAAACCCTCTGTTTCAGACCCTCTGTATCTCGCCCTCTATTTCGCGCCCTCTGTTTCGCGCAATCTGTTTCAGACACTCTGTTTCAGCCACTCTGTTTCCCGCCCTCTGTTTCGCGCCCTCTGTTTCAGACCCTCTGTTTCAGACCCTCTGTTTCAGACCCTCTGTTTCAGACCCTCTGTTTCTCGCCCTCTGTTTCGCGACCTGTGTTTCGCGCCCTCTGTTTCAGACCCTCTGTTTCAGACCCTCTGTTTAAGACCCTCTGTTTCAGACCCTCTGTTTCTCGCCCTCTGTTTCGGCCCCTCTGTTTCTCGCCCTCTGTTTCGGCACCTCTGTTTCTCGCCCTCTGTTTCAGACTGTCTTTTTCTCGCCCTCTGTTTCAGCCCCTCTGTTTCAGACCCTCTGTTTCTCACCCTCTGTTTCAGCCCCTCTGTTTCAGTCCCGCTGTTTCAGCCCCTCTGTTTCAGACCCTCTGTTTCAGACCATCTGTTTCTCGCCCTCTGTTTCTCGCCCTCTGCTTCAGCCCCTCTGTTTCGCGTCCTCTGTTTCAGACCCTCTGTTTCAGACCCTCTGTTTCTCGCCCTCTGTTTCAGCCCCTCTGTTTCAGACCCTCTGTTTCGCACCCTCTGTTTCACGCCCTCTGTTTCGCGCCCTGTGTTTCGCGCGCTCTGTTTCAGCCCCTCTGGTTCAGACCCGACTGTTTCAGACCCTCTGTTTCAGACCCTCTGTTTCTCGCCCTCTGTTTCGGCCCCTCTGTTTCTCGCCCTCTGTTTCGGCCCCTCTGTTTCGCGCTCTCTGTTTCAAACCCTCTGTTTCAGACCCTCTGTATCTCGCCCTCTATTTCGCGCCCTCTGTTTCGCGCAATCTGTTTCAGACACTCTGTTTCAGCCACTCTGTTTCCCGCCCTCTGTTTCGCGCCCTCTGTTTCAGACCCTCTGTTTCAGACCCTCTGTTTCAGACCCTCTGTTTCAGACCCTCTGTTTCTCGCCCTCTGTTTCGGCCCCTCTGTTTCTCGCCCTCTGTTTCAGCCCCTCTGTTTCAGACCCTCTGTTTCAGCCCCTCTGTTTCAGACCCTCTGTTTCAGACCCTCTGTTTCTCGCCCTCTGTTTCAGCCCCTCTGTTTCTCGCCCTCTGTTTCAGCCCCTCTGTTTCAGACCCTCTGTTTCAGCCCCTCTGTTTCAGACCCTCTGTTTCAGACCCTCTGTTTCTCGCCCTCTGTTTCGCGCCCTCTGTTTCAGCCCCTCTGTTTCAGACCCTCTGTTTCAGACCCTCTGTTTCAGACACTCTGTTTCTCGCCCTCTGTTTCGGCCCCTCTGTTTCTCGCCCTCTGTTTCAGCCCCTCTGTTTCAGACCCTCTGTTTCAGCCCCTCTGTTTCAGACCCTCTGTTTCAGACCCTCTGTTTCTCGCCCTCTGTTTCAGACCCTCTGTTTCTCGCCCTCTGTTTCAGCCCCTCTGTTTCAGACCCTCTGTTTCAGCCCCTCTGTTTCAGACCCTCTGTTTCAGACCCTCTGTTTCTCGCCCTCTGTTTCTCGCCCTCTGTTTCGGCCCCTCTGTTTCTCGCCCTCTGTTTCGGCACCTCTGTTTCTCGCCCTCTGTTTCAGACTGTCTTTTTCTCGCCCTCTGTTTCAGCCCCTCTGTTTCAGACCCTCTGTTTCTCACCCTCTGTTTCAGCCCCTCTGTTTCAGTCCCGCTGTTTCAGCCCCTCTGTTTCAGACCCTCTGTTTCAGACCATCTGTTTCTCGCCCTCTGTTTCTCGCCCTCTGCTTCAGCCCCTCTGTTTCGCGTCCTCTGTTTCAGACCCTCTGTTTCAGACCCTCTGTTTCTCGCCCTCTGTTTCAGCCCCTCTGTTTCAGACCCTCTGTTTCGCACCCTCTGTTTCACGCCCTCTGTTTCGCGCCCTGTGTTTCGCGCGCTCTGTTTCAGCCCCTCTGGTTCAGACCCGACTGTTTCAGACCCTCTGTTTCAGACCCTCTGTTTCTCGCCCTCTGTTTCGGCCCCTCTGTTTCTCGCCCTCTGTTTCGGCCCCTCTGTTTCGCGCTCTCTGTTTCAAACCCTCTGTTTCAGACCCTCTGTATCTCGCCCTCTATTTCGCGCCCTCTGTTTCGCGCAATCTGTTTCAGACACTCTGTTTCAGCCACTCTGTTTCCCGCCCTCTGTTTCGCGCCCTCTGTTTCAGACCCTCTGTTTCAGACCCTCTGTTTCAGACCCTCTGTTTCAGACCCTCTGTTTCTCGCCCTCTGTTTCGGCCCCTCTGTTTCTCGCCCTCTGTTTCAGCCCCTCTGTTTCAGACCCTCTGTTTCAGCCCCTCTGTTTCAGACCCTCTGTTTCAGACCCTCTGTTTCTCGCCCTCTGTTTCAGCCCCTCTGTTTCTCGCCCTCTGTTTCAGCCCCTCTGTTTCAGACCCTCTGTTTCAGCCCCTCTGTTTCAGACCCTCTGTTTCAGACCCTCTGTTTCTCGCCCTCTGTTTCGCGCCCTCTGTTTCCGCCCCTCTGTTTCTCGTCCACTGTTTCTCGCCCTCTGTTTCGCGCCCTCTGTTTCAGACACTTTGTTTCATACACCCTGTTTCAGCCCCTCTGTTTCTCGCCCTCTGTTTCAGCCCCTCTGTTTCAGACCCTCTGTTTCAGCCCCTCTGTTTCAATCCCTCTGTTTCAGACCCTCTGTTTCTCGCCCTCTGTTTCAGCCCCTCTGTTTCTCGCCCTCTGTTTCGGCCCCTCTGTTTCTCACCCTCTATTTCAGACCCTCTGTTTCAGACCCTCTGTTTCAGGCCCTCTGTTTCTTGCCCTCTGTTTCAGCCCTTCTGTTTCTCGCCCTCTGTTTCAGCCCCTCTGTTTCAGACCCTCTGTTTCAGCCCCTCTGTTTCAGACCCTCTGTTTCAGACCCTCTGTTTCAGACCCTCTGTTTCTCGCCCCCTATTTCAGACCCTCTGTTTCAGACTCTCTGTTTCTCGTCCTCTGTTTCAGCCCCTCTGTTTCAGACCCTCTGTTTCAGCCCCTCTGTTTCAGACCCTCTGTTTCAGACCCTCTGTTTCTCGCCCTCTGTTTCAGCCCCTCTGTTTCTCGCCCTCTGTTTCAGCCCCTCTGTTTCAGACCCTCTGTTTCAGCCCCTCTGTTTCAGACCCTCTGTTTCAGACCCTCTGTTTCTCGCCCTCTGTTTCGCGCCCTCTGTTTCAGCCCCTCTGTTTCTCGTCCACTGTTTCTCGCCCTCTGTTTCTCGCCCTCTGTTTCAGCCCCTCTGTTTCTCGCCCTCTGTTTCAGCCCCTCTGTTTCAGACCCTCTGTTTCAGCCCCTCTGTTTCAGACCCTCTGTTTCAGACCCTCTGTTTCTCGCACTCTGTTTCGCGCCCTCTGTTTCGCGCCGTCTGTTTCAGCCCCTCTGTTTCAGACCCTCTGTTTCAGACCCTCTGTTTCAGACCCTATGTTTCTCGCCCTCTGTTTCAGCCCCTCTGTTTCTCGCCCTCTGTTTCGGCCCCTCTGTTTCTCGCCCTCTATTTCAGACCCTCTGTTTCAGACCCTCTGTTTCAGGCCCTCTGTTTCTTGCCCTCTGTTTCAGCCCTTCTGTTTCTCGCCCTCTGTTTCAGCCCCTCTGTTTCAGACCCCCTGTTTCAGCCCCTCTGTTTCAGACCCTCTGTTTCAGACCCTCTGTTTCAGACCCTCTGTTTCTCGCCCCCTATTTCAGACCCTCTGTTTCAGACTCTCTGTTTCTCGTCCTCTGTTTCAGCCCCTCGGTTTCATACCCTCTGTTTCGCGCCCTCTGTTTCAGCCCCTCTGTTTCAGCCCCTCTGTTTCAGCCCCTCTGTTTCTCGCCCTCTGTTTAAGCCCCTCTGTTTCAGACCCTCTGTTTCAGCCCCTCTGTTTCTCACCCTCTGTTTCGGCCCCTCTGTTTCTGGCCCTCTGTTTCAGACCCTCTGTTTCCGACCCTCTGTTTCAGACCCTCTGTTTCTCGCCCTCTGTTTCAGCCCCTCTGTTTCTCGCCCTCTGTTTCAGACCCTCTGTTTCGCGCCCTCTGTTTCAGCCCCTCTGTTTCAGACCCTCTGTTTCAGCCCCTCTGTTTCAGCCCCTCTGTTTCTCGCCCTCTGTTTCTCACCCTCTGTTTCAGACCCTCTGTATCAGCTCCTCTGTTTCAGCCCCTCTGTTTCTCGCCCTCTGTTTCAGCCCCTCTGTTTCAGACCCTCTGTTTCTCGCCCTCTGTTTCAGACCCTCTGTTTCTCGCCCTCTGTTTCGCGACCTCTGTTTCGCGCCCTCTGTTTCAGACCCTCTGTTTCATCCCCTCTGTTTCAGACCCTCTGTTTCAGACCCTCTGTTTCTCGCCCTCTGTTTCGGCCCCTCTGTTTCTCGCCCTCTGTTTCGGCACCTCTGTTTCTCGCCCTCTGTTTCAGACTGTCTTTTTCTCGCCCTCTGTTTCAGCCCCTCTGTTTCAGACCCTCTGTTTCTCACCCTCTGTTTCAGCCCCTCTGTTTCAGTCCCGCTGTTTCAGCCCCTCTGTTTCAGACCCTCTGTTTCAGACCATCTGTTTCTCGCCCTCTGTTTCGCGCCCTCTGTTTCAGCCCCTCTGTTTCTCGTCCTCTGTTTCTCGCCCTCTGTTTCGCGCCCTCTGTTTCAGACCCTCTGTTTCAGCCCCTCTGTTTCAGCCCCTATGTTTCAGCCCCTCTGTTTCTCGCCCTCTGTTTAAGCCACTCTGTTTCAGACCCTCTGTTTCAGACCCTCTGTTTCTCGCACTCTGTTTCGGCCCCTCTGTTTCTCGCCCTCTGTTTCAGACCCTCTGTTTCCGACCCTCTGTTTCAGCCCCTCTGTTTCTCGCCCTCTGTTTCAGCCCCTCTGTTTCAGACCCTCTGTTTCAGCCCCTCTGTTTCAGACCCTCTGTTTCAGACCCTCTGTTTCAGACCCTCTGTTTCTCGCCCTCTGTTTCAGACACTCTGTTTCGCGCCCTCTGTTTCAGCCCCTCTGCTTCAGCCCCTCTGTTGCTCGCTCTCTGTTTCTCGCCCTCTGTTTCAGCCCCTCTGTTTCAGACCCTCTGTTTCAGACCCTCTGTTTCAGACCCTCTGTTTCAGCCCCTCTGTTTCAGACCCTCTGTTTCAGACCCTCTGTTTCAGACCCTCAGTTTCTCGCCCTCTGTTTCAGACACTCTGTTTCGCGCCCTCTGTTTCAGCCCCTCTGCTTCAGCCCCTCTGTTTCAGCCCCTCTGTTTCAGCCCCTCTGTTGCTCGCCCTCTGTTTCTCGCCCTCTGTTTCAGCCCCTCTGTTTCAGACCCTCTGTTTCAGACCCTCTGTTTCTCGCCCTCTGTTTCAGACCCTCTGTTTCTCGCCCTCTGTTTCGCGACCTCTGTTTCGCGCCCTCTGTTTCAGACCCTCTGTTTCAGACCCTCTGTTTAAGACCCTCTGTTTCAGACCCTCTGTTTCTCGCCCTCTGTTTCGGCCCCTCTGTTTCTCGCCCTCTGTTTCGGCACCTCTGTTTCTCGCCCTCTGTTTCAGACTGTCTTTTTCTCGCCCTCTGTTTCAGCCCCTCTGTTTCAGACCCTCTGTTTCTCACCCTCTGTTTCAGCCCCTCTGTTTCAGTCCCGCTGTTTCAGCCCCTCTGTTTCAGACCCTCTGTTTCAGACCATCTGTTTCTCGCCCTCTGTTTCTCGCCCTCTGCTTCAGCCCCTCTGTTTCGCGTCCTCTGTTTCAGACCCTCTGTTTCAGACCCTCTGTTTCTCGCCCTCTGTTTCAGCCCCTCTGTTTCAGACCCTCTGTTTCGCACCCTCTGTTTCACGCCCTCTGTTTCGCGCCCTGTGTTTCGCGCGCTCTGTTTCAGCCCCTCTGGTTCAGACCCGACTGTTTCAGACCCTCTGTTTCAGACCCTCTGTTTCTCGCCCTCTGTTTCGGCCCCTCTGTTTCTCGCCCTCTGTTTCGGCCCCTCTGTTTCGCGCTCTCTGTTTCAAACCCTCTGTTTCAGACCCTCTGTATCTCGCCCTCTATTTCGCGCCCTCTGTTTCGCGCAATCTGTTTCAGACCCTCTGTTTCGGCCACTCTGTTTCCCGCCCTCTGTTTCGCGCCCTCTGTTTCAGACCCTCTGTTTCAGACCCTCTGTTTCAGACCCTCTGTTTCAGACCCTCTGTTTCTCGCCCTCTGTTTCGGCCCCTCTGTTTCTCGCCCTCTGTTTCAGCCCCTCTGTTTCAGACCCTCTGTTTCAGCCCCTCTGTTTCAGACCCTCTGTTTCAGACCCTCTGTTTCTCGACGTCTGTTTCAGCCCCTCTGTTTCTCGCCCTCTGTTTCGGCCCCTCAGTTTCGCGCCCTCTGTTTCAGACTCTCTGTTTCAGACCCTCTGTTTCTCGCCCCCTATTTCAGACTCTCTGTTTCTCGTCCTCTGTTTCAGCCCCTCGGTTTCAGACCCTCTGTTTCGCGCCCTCTGTTTCGTGCCCTCTGTTTCAGACCCTCTGTTTCAGACCCTCTGTTTCTCGCCCTCTGTTTCAGCCCCTCTGTTTCTCGCCCTCGGTTTCAGCCCCTCTGTTTCAGACCCTCTGTTTCAGCCCCTCTGTTTCAGACCCTCTGTTTCAGAACCTCTGTTTCTCGCCCTCTGTTTCGCGCCCTCTGTTTCAGCCCCTCTGTTTCTCGTCCTCTGTTTCTCGCCCTCTGTTTCGCGCCCTCTGTTTCAGACCCTCTGTTTCAGCACCTCTGTTTCAGCCCCTGTGTTTCAGCCCCTCTGTTTCTCGCCCTCTGTTTAAGCCCCTCTGTTTCAGACTCTCTGTTTCAGACCCTCTGTTTCTCGCCCTCAGTTTCGGCCCTTCTGTTTCTCGCCCTCTGTTTCAGACCCTCTGTTTCCGACCCTCTGTTTCAGACCCTCTGTTTCTCGCCCTCTGTTTCAGCCCCTCTGTTTCTCGCCCTCTGTTTCTCGCCCTCTGTTTCGGCCCCTCTGTTTCTCGCTCTCTGTTTCAGCCCCTCTGTTTCAGACCCTCTGTTTCAGACCCTCTGTTTCTCGCCCTCTGTTTCGCGCCCTCTGTTTCAGCCCCTCTGTTTCTCGTCCTCTGTTTCTCGCCCTCTGTTTCGCACCCTCTGTTTCAGACCCTCTGTTTCAGCCCCTCTGTTTCAGCCCCTCTGTTTCTCGCCCTCTGTTTAAGCCCCTCTGTTTCAGACCCTCTGTTTCAGCCCCTCTGTTTCTCGCCCTCTGTTTTGGCCCCTCTGTTTCTCGCCCTCTGTTTCAGACCCTCTGTTTCCGACCCTCTGTTTCAGACCCTCTGTTTCTCGCCCTCTGTTTCAGCCCCTCTGTTTCTCGCCTTCTGTTTCAGCAACTCTGTTTCAGACCCTCTGTTTCAGCCCCTCTGTTTCAGACCCTCTGTTTCAGACCCTCTGTTTCAGACCCTCTGTTTCGCGCCCTCTGTTTCAGACCCTCTGTTTCGCGCCCTCTCTTTCAGCCCCTCTGTTTCAGACCCTCTGTTTCAGCCCCTCTGTTTCAGCCCCTCTGTTTCTCGCCCTCTGTTTCTCACCCTCTGTTTCAGACCCTCTGTATCAGCTCCTCTGTTTCAGCCCCTCTGTTTCTCGCCCTCTGTTTCAGCCCCTCTGTTTCAGACCATCTGTTTCAGACCCTCTGTTTCTCGCCCTCTGTTTCAGACCCTCTGTTTCTCGCCCTCTGTTTCGCGACCTCTGTTTCGCGCCCTCTGTTTCAGACCCTCTGTTTCAGACCCTCTGTTTCAGACCCTCTGTTTCTCGCCCTCTGTTTCGGCCCCTCTGTTTCTCGCCCACTGTTTCAGCCCCTCTGTTTCAGACCCTCTGTTTCAGCCCCTCTGTTTCAGACCCTCTGTTTCATACCCTCTGTTTCAGACCCTCTGTTTCTCGACGTCTGTTTCGGCCCCTCTGTTTCTCGCCCTCTGTTTCGGCCCCTCAGTTTCGCGCCCTCTGTTTCAGACCCTCTGTTTCAGACCCTCTGTTTCTCGCCCCCTATTTCAGACCCTCTGTTTCAGACTCTCTGTTTCTCGTCCTCTGTTTCAGCCCCTCGGTTTCAGACCCTCTGTTTCTCGCCCTCTGTTTCGTGCCCTCTGTTTCAGACCCTCTGTTTCAGACCCTCTGTTTCTCGCCCTCTGTTTCAGCCCCTCTGTTTCTCGCCCTCGGTTTCAGTCCCTCTGTTTCAGACCCTCTGTTTCAGCCCCTCTGTTTCAGACCCTCTGTTTCAGACCCTCTGTTTCTCGCCCTCTGTTTCGCGCCCTCTGTTTCAGCCCCTCTGTTTCTCGTCCTCTGTTTCTCGCCCTCTGTTTCGCGCCCTCTGTTTCAGACCCTCTGTTTCAGCCCCTCTGTTTCAGCCCCTCTGTTTCAGCCCCTCTGTTTCTCGCCCTTTGTTTAAGCCCCTCTGTTTCAGACCCTCAGTTTCAGCCCCTCTGTTTCTCGCCCTCTGTTTCGGCCCCTCTGTTTCTCGCCCTCTGTTTCAGACCCTCTGTTTCCGACCCTCTGGTTCAGACCCTCTGTTTCTCGCCCTCTGTTTCAGCCCCTCTGATTCTCGCCCTCTGTTTCAGCCCCTCTGTTTCAGACCCTCTGTTTCAGCCCCTCTGTTTCAGACCCTCTGTTTCAGACCCTCTGTTTCTCGCCCTCTGTTTCTCGCCCTCTGTTTCTCGCCCTCTGTTTCGCGCCCTCTGTTTCGCGCCCTCTGTTTCAGCCCCTCTGTTTCAGCCCCTCTGTTTCAGCCCCTCTGTTTCTCGCCCTCTGTTTCTCACCCTCTGTTTCAGACCCTCTGTATCAGCTCCTCTGTTTCAGCCCCTCTGTTTCTCGCCCTCTGTTTCAGCCCCTCTGTTTCAGACCCTCTGTTTCAGACCCTCTGTTTCTCGCCCTCTGTTTCAGACCCTCTGTTTCTCGCCCTCTGTTTCGCGACCTCTGTTTCGCGCCCTCTGTTTCAGACCCTCTGTTTCAGACCCTCTGTTTCAGACCCTCTGTTTCAGACCCTCTGTTTCTCGCCCTCTGTTTCGGCCCCTCTGTTTCTCGCCCTCTGTTTCGGCACCTCTGTTTCTCGCCCTCTGTTTCAGACTGTCTTTTTCTCGCCCTCTGTTTCAGCCCCTCTGTTTCAGACCCTCTGTTTCTCACCCTCTGTTTCAGCCCCTCTGTTTCAGTCCCGCTGTTTCAGCCCCTCTGTTTCAGACCCTCTGTTTCAGACCATCTGTTTCTCGCCCTCTGTTTTGCGCCCTCTGTTTCAGCCCCTCTGTTTCAGACCCTCTGTTTCAGACCCTCTGTTTCATACCCTCTGTGTCTCGCCCTCTGTTTCGCGCCCTCTGTTTCAGACCCTCTGTTTCAGCCCCTCTGTTTCAGCCCCTCTGTTTCTCGCCCTCTGTTTAAGCCGCTCCGTTTCAGACCCTCTGTTTCAGACCCTCAGTTTCAGCCCCTCTGTTTCTCGCCCTCTGTTTCGGCCCCTCTGTTTCTCGCCCTCTGTTTCAGACCCTCTGTTTCCGACCCTCTGTTTCAGACCCTCTGTTTCTCGCCCTCTGTTTCAGCCCCTCTGTTTCTCGCCCTCTGTTTCAGCCCCTCTGTTTCGGACCCTCTGTTTCAGCCCCACTGTTTCAGACCCTCTGTTTCAGACCCTCTGTTTCAGACCCTCTGTTTCTCGCCCTCTGTTTCAGACCCTCTGTTTCGCGCCCTCTGTTTCAGCCCCTCTGTTTCAGCCCCTCTGTTTCAGCCCCTCTGTTTCTCGCCCTCTGTTTCTCACCCTCTGTTTCAGACCCTCTGTATCAGCTCCTCTGTTTCAGCCCCTCTGTTTCTCGCCCTCTGTTTCAGCCCCTCTGTTTCAGCCCCTCTGTTTCAGACCCTCTGTTTCTCGCCCTCTGTTTCAGACCCTCTGTTTCTCGCCCTCTGTTTCGCGACCTCTGTTTCGCGCCCTCTGTTTCAGACCCTCTGTTTCAGACCCTCTGTTTCAGACCCTCTGTTTCTCGCCCTCTGTTTCGGCCCCTCTATTTCTCGCCCTGTGTTTCGGCACCTCTGTTTCTCGCCCTCTGTTTCAGACTGCCTTTTTCTCGCCCTCTGTTTCAGCCCCTCTGTTTCAGACCCTCTGTTTCTCACCCTCTGTTTCAGCCCCTCTGTTTCAGTCCCGCTGTTTCAGCCCCTCTGTTTCAGACCCTCTGTTTCAGACCATCTGTTTCTCGCCCACTGTTTCTCGCCCTCTGTTTCAGCCCCTCTGTTTCAGACCCTCTGTTTCTCACCCTCTGTTTCAGCCCCTCTGTTTCAGTCCCGCTGTTTCAGCCCCTCTGTTTCAGACCCTCTGTTTCAGACCATCTGTTTCTCGCCCTCTGTTTCGCGCCCTCTGTTTCAGCCCCTCTGTTTCTCGTCCTCTGTTTCTCGCCCTCTGTATCGCGCCCTCTGTTTCAGACCCTCTGTTTCAGCCCCTCTGTTTCAGCCCCTCTGTTTCAGCCCATCTGTTTCTCGCCCTCTGTTTAAGCCCCTCTGTTTCAGACCCTCTGTTTCAGACCCTCTGTTTCTCGCCCTCTGTTTCAGCCCCTCTGTTTCTCGCCCTCGGTTTCAGCCCCTCTGTTTCAGACCCTCTGTTTCAGCCCCTCTGTTTCAGACCCTCTGTTTCAGACCCTCTGTTTCTCGCCCTCTGTTTCGTGCCCTCTGTTTCAGCCCCTCTGTTTCTCATCCTCTGTTTCTCGCCCTCTGTTTCGCGCCCTCTGTTTCAGACCCTCTGTTTCAGCCCCTCTGTTTCAGCCCCTCTGTTTCAGCCCCTCTGTTTCTCGCCCTCTGTTTAAGTTCCTCTGTTTCAGACCCTCAGTTTCAGCCCCTCTGTTTCTCGCCCTCTGTTTCGGCCCCTCTGTTTCTCGCCCTCTGTTTCAGACCCTCTGTTTCCGACCCTCTGTTTCAGACCCTCTGTTTCTCGCCCTCTGTTTCAGCCCCTCTGTTTCTCGCCCTCTGTTTCAGCCCCTCTGTTTCAGACCCTCTGTTTCAGCCCCACTGTTTCAGACCCTCTGTTTCAGACCCTCTGTTTCAGACCCTCTGTTTCTCGCCTTCTGTTTCAGACCCTCTGTTTCGCGCCCTCTGTTTCAGCCCCTCTGTTTCAGCCCCTCTGTTTCAGCCCCTCTGTTTCTCGCCCTCTGTTTCTCACCCTCTGTTTCAGACCCTCTGTATCAGCTCCTCTGTTTCAGCCCCTCTGTTTCTCGCCCTCTGTTTCAGCCCCTCTGTTTCAGCCCCTCTGTTTCAGACCCTCTGTTTCTCGCCCTCTGTTTCAGACCCTCTGTTTCTCGCCCTCTGTTTCGCGACCTCTGTTTCGCGCCCTCTGTTTCAGACCCTCTGTTTCAGACCCTCTGTTTCAGACCCTCTGTTTCAGCCCCTCTGTTTCTCGCCCTCTGTTTAAGCCCCTCTGTTTCAGACCCTCTGTTTCTCGCCCTCTGTTTCGGCCCCTCTGTTTCTCGCCCTCTGTTTCAGACCCTCTGTTTCCGACCCTCTGTTTCAGACCCTCTGTTTCTCGCCCTCTGTTTCAGCCACTCTGTTTCTCGCCCTCTGTTTCAGCCCCTCTGTTTCAGACCCTCTGTTTCAGCCGCTCTGTTTCAGACCCTCTGTTTCAGACCCTCTGTTTCAGACCCTCTGTTTCTCGCCCTCTGTTTCAGACCCTCTGTTTCGTGCCCTCTGTTTCAGCCCCTCTGTTTCAGCCCCTCTGTTTCAGCCCCTCTGTTTCAGCCCCTCTGTTTCTCGCCCTCTGTTTCTCACCCTCTGTTTCAGACCCTCTGTATCAGCTCCTCTGTTTCAGCCCCTCTGTTTCTCGCCCTCTGTTTCAGCCCCTCTGTTTCAGACCCTCTGTTTCAGACCCTCTCTTTCTCGCCCTCTGTTTCAGACCCTCTGTTTCTCGCCCTCTGTTTCGCGACCTCTGTTTCGCGCCCTCTGTTTCAGACCCTCTGTTTCAGACCCTCTGTTTCAGACCCTCTGTTTCAGACCCTCTGTTTCTCGCCCTCTGTTTCGGCCCCTCTGTTTCTCGCCCTCTGTTTCAGCCCCTCTGTTTCAGACCCTCTGTTTCTCACCCTCTGTTTCAGCCCCTCTGTTTCAGTCCCGCTGTTTCAGCCCCTCTGTTTCAGACCCTCTGTTTCAGACCATCTGTTTCTCGCCCTCTGTTTCGCGCCCTCTGTTTCAGCCCCTCTGTTTCTCGTCCTCTGTTTCTCGCCCTCTGTATCGCGCCCTCTGTTTCAGACCCTCTGTTTCAGCCCCTCTGTTTCAGCCCCTCTGTTTCAGCCCATCTGTTTCTCGCCCTCTGTTTAAGCCCCTCTGTTTCAGACCCTCTGTTTCAGACCCTCTGTTTCTCGCCCTCTGTTTCGGCCCCTCTGTTTCTCGCCCTCTGTTTCAGACCCTCTGTTTCCGACCCTCTGTTTCAGACCCTCTGTTTCTCGCCCTCTGTTTCAGCCCCTCTGTTTCTCGCCATCTGTTTCAGCCCCTCTGTTTCAGACCCTCTGTTTCAGACCCTCTGTTTCAGACCTCTGTTTCAGACCCTCTGTTTCAGACCCTCTGTTTCTCGCCCTCTGTTTCAGACCCTCTGTTTCGCGCCCTCTGTTTCAGCCCCTCTGTTTCAGCCCCTCTGTTTCAGCCCCTCTGTTTCAGCCCCTCTGTTTCTCGCCCTCTGTTTCTCACCCTCTGTTTCAGACCCTCTGTATCAGCTCCTCTGTTTCAGCCCCTCTGTTTCTCGCCCTCTGTTTCAGGCCCTCTGTTTCAGACCCTCTGTTTCAGACCCTCTGTTTCTCGCCCTCTGTTTCAGACCCTCTGTTTCTCGCCCTCTGTTTCGCGACCTCTGTTTCGCGCCCTCTGTTTCAGACCCTCTGTTTCAGACCCTCTGTTTAAGACCCTCTGTTTCAGACCCTCTGTTTCTCGCCCTCTGTTTCGGCCCCTCTGTTTCTCGCCCTCTGTTTCGGCACCTCTGTTTCTCGCCCTCTGTTTCAGACTGTCTTTTTCTCACCCTCTGTTTCAGCCCCTCTGTTTCAGACCCTCTGTTTCTCACCCTCTGTTTCAGCCCCTCTGTTTAAGTCCCGCTGTTTCAGACCCTCTGTTTCAGACCCTCTGTTTCAGACCATCTGTTTCTCGCCCTCTGTTTTGCGCCCTCTGTGTCGGCCCCTCTGTTTCTCGCCCGATGCTTTGGCCCCTCTGTTTCGCGTCCTCTGTTTCAGATCCTCTGTTTCAGACCCTCTGTTTCTCACCCTCTGTTTCAGCCCCTTTGTTTCAGACCCTCTGTTTCGCACCCTCTGATTCACGCCCTCTGTTTCGCGCCCTGTGTTTCGCGGGCTCTGTTTCAGCCCCTCTGGTTCAGACCCTCTGTTTCAGACCCTCTGTTTCTCGCCCTCTGTTTCGGTCCCTCTGTTTCTCGCTCTCTGTTTCAGACCCTCTGTTTCAGACCCTCTGTTTCTCGCCCTCTATTTCGCGCCCTCTGTTTCGCGCAATCTGTTTCAGACCCGCTGTTTCGGCCACTCTGTTTCCCGCCCTCTGTTTCGCGCCCTCTGTTTCAGACCCTCTGTTTCAGACCCTCTGTTTCTCGCCCTCTGTTTCAGCCCCTCTGTTTCAGACCCTCTGTTTCGCGCCCTTTGTTTCACGCCCTCTGTTTCGCGCCCTCTGTTTCAGCCCCTCTGTTTCAGATCTTCTGTTTCAGACCCTCTGTTTCAGACCCTCTGTTTCTCGCCCTCTGTTTCGGCCCCTCTGTTTCTCGCCCTCTGTTTCGGCCCCTCTGTTTGGCGCTCTCTGTTTCAGACCCTCTGTTTCAGACCCTCTGTTTCAGACCCTCTGTTTCTCGCCCTCTGTTTTGCGCCCTCTGTTTCGCGCCCTCAGCTTCAGAACCTCTGTTTCGGCCCCTCTGTTTCCCGCCCTCTGTTTCGCGCGCTCTGTTTCGCGCCCTCTGTTTCTCACCCTCTGTTTCAGACCCTCTGTATCAGCTCTCTGTTTCAGCCCCTCTGTTTCTCGCCCTCTGTTTCAGCCCCTCTGTTTCAGACCCTCTGTTTCAGACCCTCTGTTTCTCGCCCTCTGTTTCAGACCCTCTGTTTCTCGCCCTCTGTAACGCGACCTCTGTTTCGCGCCCTCTGTTTCAGACCCTCTGTTTCAGACCCTCTGTTTCTCACCCTCTGTTTCAGCCCCTCTGTTTCAGTCCCGCTGTTTCAGCCCCTCTGTTTCAGACCCTCTGTTTCAGACCATCTGTTTCTCGCCCTCTGTTTCGCGCCCTCTGTTTCAGCCCCTCTGTTTCTCGTCCTCTGTTTCTCGCCTCTGTTTCGCGCCCTCTGTTTCAGACCCTCTGTTTCAGCCCCTCTGTTTCAGCCCCTCTGTTTCAGCCCCTCTGTTTCTCGCCCTCTGTTTAAGCCCCTCTGTTTCAGACCCTCTGTTTCCGACCCTCTGTTTCTCGCCCTCTGTTTCGGCCCCTCTGTTTCTCGCCCTCTGTTTCAGACCCTCTGTTTCCGACCCTCTGTTTCAGACCCTCTGTTTCTCGCCCTCTGTTTCGGCCCCTCTGTTTCAGACCCTCTGTTTCAGACCCTCTGTTTCTCGCCCTCTGTTTCAGACCCTCTGTTTCGCGCCCTCTGTTTCAGCCCCTCTGTTTCAGACCCTCTGTTTCAGCCCCTCTGTTTCAGCCCCTCTGTTTCTCGCCCTCTGTTTCTCACCCTCTGTTTCAGACCCTCTGTATCAGCTCCTCTGTTTCAGACCCTCTGTTTCTCGCCCTCTGTTTCAGGCCCTCTGTTTCAGACCCTCTGTTTCAGACACTCTGTTTCTCGTCCTCTGTTTCTCGCCCTCTGTTTCTCGCCCTCTGTTTCGCGACCTCTGTTTCGCGCCCTCTGTTTCAGACCCTCTGTTTCAGACCCTCTGTTTAAGACCCTCTGTTTCAGACCCTCTGTTTCTCGCCCTCTGTTTCGGCCCCTCTGTTTCTCGCCCTCTGTTTCGGCACCTCTGTTTCTCGCCCTCTGTTTCAGACTGTCTTTTTCTCACCCTCTGTTTCAGCCCCTCTGTTTCAGACCCTCTGTTTCTCACCCTCTGTTTCAGCCCCTCTGTTTAAGTCCCGCTGTTTCAGACCCTCTGTTTCAGACCCTCTGTTTCAGACCATCTGTTTCTCGCCCTCTGTTTTGCGCCCTCTGTGTCGGCCCCTCTGTTTCTCGCCCGATGCTTTGGCCCCTCTGTTTCGCGTCCTCTGTTTCAGATCCTCTGTTTCAGACCCTCTGTTTCTCACCCTCTGTTTCAGCCCCTTTGTTTCAGACCCTCTGTTTCGCACCCTCTGTTTCACGCCCTCTGTTTCGCGCCCTGTGTTTCGCGCGCTCTGTTTCAGCCCCTCTGGTTCAGACCCTCTGTTTCAGACCCTCTGTTTCTCGCCCTCTGTTTCGGTCCCTCTGTTTCTCGCTCTCTGTTTCAGACCCTCTGTTTCAGACCCTCTGTTTCTCGCCCTCTATTTCGCGCCCTCTGTTTCGCGCAATCTGTTTCAGACCCGCTGTTTCGGCCACTCTGTTTCCCGCCCTCTGTTTCGCGCCCTCTGTTTCAGACCCTCTGTTTCAGACCCTCTGTTTCTCGCCCTCTGTTTCAGCCCCTCTGTTTCAGACCCTCTGTTTCGCGCCCTCTGTTTCACGCCCTCTGTTTCGCGCCCTCTGTTTCAGCCCCTCTGTTTCAGATCCTCTGTTTCAGACCCTCTGTTTCAGACCCTCTGTTTCTCGCCCTCTGTTTCGGCCCCTCTGTTTCTCGCCCTCTGTTTCGGCCCCTCTGTTTGGCGCTCTCTGTTTCAGACCCTCTGTTTCAGACCCTCTGTTTCAGACCCTCTGTTTCTCACCCTCTGTTTCAGCCCCTCTGTTTAAGTCCCGCTGTTTCAGACCCTCTGTTTCAGACCCTCTGTTTTAGACCATCTGTTTCTCGCCCTCTGTTTTGCGCCCTCTGTGTCGGCCCCTCTGTTTGGCGCTCTCTGTTTCAGACCCTCTGTTTCAGCCCCTCTGTTTCAGACCCTCTGTTTCTCACCCTCTGTTTCAGCCCCTCTGTTTAAGTCCCGCTGTTTCAGACCCTCTGTTTCAGACCCTCTGTTTCAGACCATCTGTTTCTCGCCCTCTGTTTTGCGCCCTCTGTGTCGGCCCCTCTGTTTCTCGCCCGATGCTTTGGCCCCTCTGTTTCGCGTCCTCTGTTTCAGATCCTCTGTTTCAGACCCTCTGTTTCTCAACCTCTGTTTCAGCCCCTTTGTTTCAGACCCTCTGTTTCGCACCCTCTGTTTCACGCCCTCTGTTTCGCGCCCTGTGTTTCGCGCGCTCTGTTTCAGCCCCTCTGGTTCAGACCCTCTGTTTCAGACCCTCTGTTTCTCGCCCTCTGTTTCGGTCCCTCTGTTTCTCGCTCTCTGTTTCAGACCCTCTGTTTCAGACCCTCTGTTTCTCGCCCTCTATTTCGCGCCCTCTGTTTCGCGCAATCTGTTTCAGACCCGCTGTTTCGGCCACTCTGTTTCCCGCCCTCTGTTTCGCGCCCTCTGTTTCAGACCCTCTGTTTCAGACCCTCTGTTTCTCGCCCTCTGTTTCAGCCCCTCTGTTTCAGACCCTCTGTTTCGCGCCCTCTGTTTCACGCCCTCTGTTTCGCGCCCTCTGTTTCAGCCCCTCTGTTTCAGATCTTCTGTTTCAGACCCTCTGTTTCAGACCCTCTGTTTCTCGCCCTCTGTTTCGGCCCCTCTGTTTCTCGCCCTCTGTTTCGGCCCCTCTGTTTGGCGCTCTCTGTTTCAGACCCTCTGTTTCAGACCCTCTGTTTCTCGCCCTCTGTTTTGCGCCCTCTGTTTCGCGCCCTCAGCTTCAGAACCTCTGTTTCGGCCCCTCTGTTTCCCGCCCTCTGTTTCGCGCGCTCTGTTTCGCGCCCTCTGTTTCTCACCCTCTATTTCAGACCCTCTGTATCAGCTCTCTGTTTCAGCCCCTCTGTTTCTCGCCCTCTGTTTCAGCCCCTCTGTTTCAGACCCTCTGTTTCAGACCCTCTGTTTCTCGCCCTCTGTTTCAGACCCTCTGTTTCTCGCCCTCTGTTTCGCGACCTCTGTTTCGCGCCCTCTGTTTCAGACCCTCTGTTTCAGACCCTCTGTTTCTCACCCTCTGTTTCAGCCCCTCTGTTTCAGTCCCGCTGTTTCAGCCCCTCTGTTTCAGACCCTCTGTTTCAGACCCTCTGTTTCTCGCCCTCTGTTTCGCGCCCTCTGTTTCAGCCCCTCTGTTTCTCGTCCTCTGTTTCTCGCCTCTGTTTCGCGCCCTCTGTTTCAGACCCTCTGTTTCAGCCCCTCTGTTTCAGCCCCTCTGTTTCAGCCCCTCTGTTTCTCGCCCTCTGTTTAAGCCCCTCTGTTTCAGACCCTCTGTTTCCGACCCTCTGTTTCTCGCCCTCTGTTTCGGCCCCTCTGTTTCTCGCCCTCTGTTTCAGACCCTCTGTTTCCGACCCTCTGTTTCAGACCCTCTGTTTCTCGCCCTCTGTTTCGGCCCCTCTGTTTCAGACCCTCTGTTTCAGACCCTCTGTTTCTCGCCCTCTGTTTCAGACCCTCTGTTTCGCGCCCTCTGTTTCAGCCCCTCTGTTTCAGCCCCTCTGTTTCAGCCCCTCTGTTTCAGCCCCTCTGTTTCTCGCCCTCTGTTTCTCACCCTCTGTTTCAGACCCTCTGTATCAGCTCCTCTGTTTCAGACCCTCTGTTTCTCGCCCTCTGTTTCAGGCCCTCTGTTTCAGACCCTATGTTTCAGACACTCTGTTTCTCGCCCTCTGTTTCAGACCCTCTGTTTCTCCCCCTCTGTTTCGCGACCTCTGTTTCGCGCCCTCTGTTTCAGACCCTCTGTTTCAGACCCTCTGTTTAAGACCCTCTGTTTCAGACCCTCTGTTTCTCGCCCTCTGTTTCGGCCCCTCTGTTTCTCGCCCTCTGTTTCGGCACCTCTGTTTCTCGCCCTCTGTTTCAGACTGTCTTTTTCTCACCCTCTGTTTCAGCCCCTCTGTTTCAGACCCTCTGTTTCTCACCCTCTGTTTCAGCCCCTCTGTTTAAGTCCCGCTGTTTCAGACCCTCTGTTTCGCGCCCTCTGTTTCAGCCCCTCTGTTTCTCGTCCTCTGTTTCTCGCCTCTGTTTCGCGCCCTCTGTTTCAGACCCTCTGTTTCAGCCCCTCTGTTTCAGCCCCTCTGTTTCAGCCCCTCTGTTTCTCGCCCTCTGTTTAAGCCCCTCTGTTTCAGACCCTCTGTTTCCGACCCTCTGTTTCTCGCCCTCTGTTTCGGCCCCTCTGTTTCTCGCCCTCTGTTTCAGACCCTCTGTTTCCGACCCTCTGTTTCAGACCCTCTGTTTCTCGCCCTCTGTTTCGGCCCCTCTGTTTCAGACCCTCTGTTTCAGACCCTCTGTTTCTCGCCCTCTGTTTCAGACCCTCTGTTTCGCGCCCTCTGTTTCAGCCCCTCTGTTTCAGCCCCTCTGTTTCAGCCCCTCTGTTTCAGCCCCTCTGTTTCTCGCCCTCTGTTTCTCACCCTCTGTTTCAGACCCTCTGTATCAGCTCCTCTGTTTCAGACCCTCTGTTTCTCGCCCTCTGTTTCAGGCCCTCTGTTTCAGACCCTCTGTTTCAGACACTCTGTTTCTCGCCCTCTGTTTCAGACCCTCTGTTTCTCGCCCTCTGTTTCGCGACCTCTGTTTCGCGCCCTCTGTTTCAGACCCTCTGTTTCAGACCCTCTGTTTAAGACCCTCTGTTTCAGACCCTCTGTTTCTCGCCCTCTGTTTCGGCCCCTCTGTTTCTCGCCCTCTGTTTCGGCACCTCTGTTTCTCGCCCTCTGTTTCAGACTGTCTTTTTCTCACCCTCTGTTTCAGCCCCTCTGTTTCAGACCCTCTGTTTCTCACCCTCTGTTTCAGCCCCTCTGTTTAAGTCCCGCTGTTTCAGACCCTCTGTTTCAGACCCTCTGTTTCAGACCATCTGTTTCTCGCCCTCTGTTTTGCGCCCTCTGTGTCGGCCCCTCTGTTTCTCGCCCGATGCTTTGGCCCCTCTGTTTCGCGTCCTCTGTTTCAGATCCTCTGTTTCAGACCCTCTGTTTCTCACCCTCTGTTTCAGCCCCTTTGTTTCAGACCCTCTGTTTCGCACCCTCTGTTTCACGCCCTCTGTTTCGCGCCCTGTGTTTCGCGCGCTCTGTTTCAGCCCCTCTGGTTCAGACCCTCTGTTTCAGACCCTCTGTTTCTCGCCCTCTGTTTCGGTCCCTCTGTTTCTCGCTCTCTGTTTCAGACCCTCTGTTTCAGACCCTCTGTTTCTCGCCCTCTATTTCGCGCCCTCTGTTTCGCGCAATCTGTTTCAGACCCGCTGTTTCGGCCACTCTGTTTCCCGCCCTCTGTTTCGCGCCCTCTGTTTCAGACCCTCTGTTTCAGACCCTCTGTTTCTCGCCCTCTGTTTCAGCCCCTCTGTTTCAGACCCTCTGTTTCGCGCCCTCTGTTTCACGCCCTCTGTTTCGCGCCCTCTGTTTCAGCCCCTCTGTTTCAGATCCTCTGTTTCAGACCCTCTGTTTCAGACCCTCTGTTTCTCGCCCTCTGTTTCGGCCCCTCTGTTTCTCGCCCTCTGTTTCGGCCCCTCTGTTTGGCGCTCTCTGTTTCAGACCCTCTGTTTCAGACCCTCTGTTTCAGACCCTCTGTTTCTCGCCCTCTGTTTTGCGCCCTCTGTTTCGCGCCCTCAGCTTCAGAACCTCTGTTTCGGACCCTCTGTTTCCCGCCCTCTGTTTCGCGCGCTCTTTTTCGCGCCCTCTGTTTCTCACCCTCTGTTTCAGCCCCTCTGTATCAGCTCTCTGTTTCAGCCCCTCTGTTTCTCGCCCTCTGTTTCAGCCCCTCTGTTTCAGACCCTCTGTTTCAGACCCTCTGTTTCTCGCCCTCTGTTTCAGACCCTCTCTTTCTCGCCCTCTGTTTCGCGACCTCTGTTTTGCGCCCTCTGTTTCAGACCCTCTGTTTCAGACCCTCTGTTTCTCACCCTCTGTTTCAGCCCCTCTGTTTCAGTCCCGCTGTTTCAGCCCCTCTGTTTCAGACCCTCTGTTTCAGACCATCTGTTTCTCGCCCTCTGTTTCGCGCCCTGTTTCAGCCCCTCTGTTTCTCGTCCTCTGTTTCTCGCCTCTGTTTCGCGCCCTCTGTTTCAGACCCTCTGTTTCAGCCCCTCTGTTTCAGCCCCTCTGTTTCAGGTCCTCTGTTTCTCGCCCTCTGTTTAAGCCCCTCTGTTTCAGACCCTCTGTTTCCGACCCTCTGTTTCTCGCCCTCTGTTTCGGCCCCTCTGTTTCTCGCCCTCTGTTTCAGACCCTCTGTTTCCGATCCTCTGTTTCAGACCCTCTGTTTCTCGCCCTCTGTTTCAGCCCCTCTGTTTCTCGCCCTCTGTTTCAGCCCCTCTGTTTCAGACACTCTGTTTCAGCCCCTCTGTTTCAGACCCTCTGTTTCAGACCCTCTGTTTCAGACCCTCTGTTTCTCGCCCTCTGTCTCAGACCCTCTGTTTCGCGCCCTCTGTTTCAGCCCCTCTGTTTCAGCCCCTCTCTTTCAGCCCCTCTGTTTCAGCCCCTCTGTTTCTCGCCCTCTGTTTCTCGCCCTCTGTTTCAGCCCCTCTGTTTCTCGCCCTCAGTTTCAGTCCCTCTGTTTCAGACCCTCTGTTTCAGCCCCTCTGTTTCAGACCCTCTGTTTCAGACCCTCTGTTTCTCGCCCTCTGTTTCGCGCCCTCTGTTTCAGCCCCTCTGTTTCTCGTACTCTGTTTCTCGCCCTCTGTTTCGCGCCCTCTGTTTCAGACCCTCTGTTTCAGCCCCTCTGTTTCAGCCCCTCTGTTTCAGCCCCTCTGTTTCTCGCCCTCTGTTTAAGCCCCTCTGTTTCAGACCCTCAGTTTCAGCCCCTCTGTTTCTCGCCCTCTGTTTCGGCCCCTCTGTTTCTCGCCCTCTGTTTCAGACCCTCTGTTTCCGACCCTCTGGTTCAGACCCTCTGTTTCTCGCCCTCTGTTTCAGCCCCTCTGATTCTCGCCCTCTGTTTCAGCCCCTCTGTTTCAGACCCTCTGTTTCAGCCCCTCTGTTTCAGACCTTCTGTTTCAGACCCTCTGTTTCAGACCCTCTGTTTCTCGCCCTCTGTTTCTCGCCCTCTGTTTCGCGCCCTCTGTTTCGCGCCCTCTGTTTCAGCCCCTCTGTTTCAGCCCCTCTGTTTCTCGCGCTCTGTTTCTCACCCTCTGTTTCAGACCCTCTGTATCAGCTCCTCTGTTTCAGCCCCTCTGTTTCTCGCCCTCTGTTTCAGCCCCTCTGTTTCAGACCCTCTGTTTTAGACCCTCTGTTTCTCGCCCTCTGTTTCAGACCCTCTGTTTCTCGCCCTCTGTTTCGCGACCTCTGTTTCGCGCCCTCTGGTTCAGACCCTCTGTTTCAGACCCTCTGTTTCAGACCCTCTGTTTCTCGCCCTCTGTTTCGGCCCCTCTGTTTCTCGCCCTCTGTTTCGGCACCTCTGTTTCTCGCCCTCTGTTTCAGACTGTCTTTTTCTCGCCCTCTGTTTCAGCCCCTCTGTTTCAGACCCTCTGTTTCTCACCCTCTGTTTCAGCCCCTCTGTTTCAGTCCCGCTGTTTCAGCCCCTCTGTTTCAGACCCTCTGTTTCAGACCATCTGTTTCTCGCCCTCTGTTTCGCGCCCTCTGTTTCAGCCCCTCTGTTTCTCGTCCTCTTTGTCTCGCCCTCTGTTTCGCGCCCTCTGTTTCAGACCCTCTGTTTCAGCCCCGCTGTTTCAGCCCCTCTGTTTCTCGCCCTCTGTTTAAGCCCCTCTGTTTAAGCCACTCTGTTTCAGACCCTCAGTTTCAGCCCCTCTGTTTCTCGCCCTCTGTTTCGGCCCTTCTGATTCTCGCCCTCTGTTTCAGACCCTCTGTTTCCGACCCTCTGTTTCAGACCCTCTGTTTCTCGCCCTCTGTTTCAGCCCCTCTGTTTCTCGCCCTCTGTTTCAGCCCCTCTGTTTCGGACCCTCTGTTTCAGCCCCACTGTTTCAGACCCTCTGTTTCAGACCCTCTGTTTCAGACCCTCTGTTTCTCGCCCTCTGTTTCAGACCCTCTGTTTCGCGCCCTCTGTTTCAGCCCCTCTGTTTCTCGCCCTCTGTTTCTCACCCTCTGTTTCAGACCCTCTGTATCAGCTCCTCTGTTTCAGCCCCTCTGTTTCTCGCCCTCTGTTTCAGCCCCTCTGTTTCAGCCCCTCTGTTTCAGACCCTCTGTTTCTCGCCCTCTGTTTCAGACCCTCTGTTTCTCGCCCTCTGTTTCGCGCCCTCTGTTTCGCGACCTCTGTTTCGCGCCCTCTGTTTCAGACCCTCTGTTTCAGACCCTCTGTTTCAGACCCTCTGTTTCTCGCCCTCTGTTTCGGCCCCTCTATTTCTCGCCCTCTGTTTCGGCACCTCTGTTTCTCGCCCTCTGTTTCAGACTGCCTTTTTCTCGCCCTCTGTTTCAGCCCCTCTGTTTCAGACCCTCTGTTTCTCACCCTCTGTTTCAGCCCCTCTGTTTCAGTCCCGCTGTTTCAGCCCCTCTGTTTCAGACCCTCTGTTTCAGACCATCTGTTTCTCGCCCTCTTTTTCGCGCCCTCTGTTACAGCCCCTCTGTTTCTCGTCCTCTGTTTCTCGCCCTCTGTTTCGCGCCCTCTGTTTCAGACCCTCTGTTTCAGCCCCTCTGTTTCAGCCCCTCTGTTTCAGCCCCTTTGTTTCAGACCCTCTGTTTCAGACCCTCTGTTTCTCGCCCTCTGTTTCAGACCCTCTGTTTCTCGCCCTCTGTTTCGGCCCCTCTGTTTCTCGCACTCTGTTTCAGACCCTCTGTATCAGCTCCTCTGTTTCAGCCCCTCTGTTTCTCGCCCTCTGTTTCAGCCCCTCTGTTTCAGACCATCTGTTTCAGACCCTCTGTTTCTCGCCCTCTGTTTCAGACCCTCTGTTTCTCGCCCTCTGTTTCGCGACCTCTGTTTCGCGCCCTCTGTTTCAGACCCTCTGTTTCAGACACTCTGTTTCAGACCCTCTGTTTCAGACCCTCTGTTTCTCGCCCTCTGTTTCGGCCCCTCTGTTTCTCGCCCACTGTTTCAGCCCCTCTGTTTCAGACCCTCTGTTTCAGCCCCTCTGTTTCAGACCCTCTGTTTCATACCCTCTGTTTCAGACCCGCTGTTTCTCGACGTCTGTTTCGGCCCCTCTGTTTCTCGCCCTCTGTTTCGGCCCCTCAGTTTCACGGCCTCTGTTTCAGACCCTCTGTTTCAGACCCTCTGTTTCTCGCTCCCTATTTCAGACCCTCTGTTTCAGACTCTCTGTTTCTCGTCCTCTGTTTCAGCCCCTCGGTTTCAGACCCTCTGTTTCGCGCCCTCTGTTTCGTGCCCTCTGTTTCAGACCCTCTGTTTCAGACCCTCTGTTTCTCGCCCTCTGTTTCAGCCCCTCTGTTTCTCGCCCTCGGTTTCAGCCCCTCTGTTTCAGACCCTCTGTTTCAGCCCCTCTGTTTCAGACCCTCTGTTTCAGACCCTCTGTTTCTCGCCCTCTGTTTCGCGCCCTCTGTTTCAGCCCCTCTGTTTCTCGTCCTCTGTTTCTCGCCCTCTGTTTCGCGCCCTCTGTTTCAGACCCTCTGTTTCAGCCCCTCTGTTTCAGCCCCTCTGTTTCAGCCCCTCTGTTTCTCGCCCTCTGTTTAAGTTCCTCTGTTTCAGACCCTCAGTTTCAGCCCCTCTGTTTCTCGCACTCTGTTTCGGCCCCTCTGTTTCTCGCCCTCTGTTTCAGACCCTCTGTTTCCGACCCTCTGTTTCAGACCCTCTGTTTCTCGCCCTCTGTTTCAGCCCCTCTGTTTCTCGCCCTCTGTTTCAGCCCCTGTGTTTCAGACCCTCTGTTTCAGCCCCACTGTTTCAGACCCTCTGTTTCAGACCCTCTGTTTCAGACCCTCTGTTTCTCGCCCTCTGTTTCAGACCCTCTGTTTCGCGCCCTCTGTTTCAGCCCCTCTGTTTCAGCCCCTCTGTTTCAGCCCCTCTGTATCAGCTCCTCTGTTTCATCCCCTCTGTTTCTCGCCCTCTGTTTCAGCCCCTCTGTTTCTCGCCCTCTGTTTCAGCCCCTCTGTTTCAGCCCCTCTGTTTCAGACCCTCTGTTTCTCGCCCTCTGTTTCAGACCCTCTGTTTCTCGCTCTCTGTTTCGCGACCTCTGTTTCGCGCCCTCTGTTTCAGACCCTCTGTTTCAGACCCTCTGTTTCAGACCCTCTGTTTCTCGCCCTCTGTTTCGGCCCCTCTGTTTCTCGCCCTCTGTTTCGGCACCTCTGTTTCTCGCCCTCTGTTTCAGACTGTCTTTTTCTCGCCCTCTGTTTCAGCCCCTCTGTTTCAGCCCCTCTGTTTCTCACCCTCTGTTTCAGCCCCTCTGTTTCAGTCCCGCTGTTTCAGCCCCTCTGTTTCAGACCCTCTGTTTCAGACCATCTGTTTCTCGCCCTCTGTTTCGCGCCCTCTGTTTCAGCCCCTCTGTTTCTCGTCCTCTGTGTCTCGCCCTCTGTTTCGCGCCCTCTGTTTCAGACCCTCTGTTTCAGCCCCGCTGTTTCAGCCCCTCTGTTTCTCGCCCTCTGTTTAAGCCCCTCCGTTTCAGACCCTCTGTTTCAGACCCTCAGTTTCAGCCCCTCTGTTTCTCGCCCTCTGTTTCGGCCCCTCTGTTTCTCGCCCTCTGTTTCAGACCCTCTGTTTCCGACCCTCTGTTTCAGACCCTCTGTTTCTCGCCCTCTGTTTCAGCCCCTCTGTTTCTCGCCCTCTGTTTCAGCCCCTCTGTTTCGGACCCTCTGTTTCAGCCCCACTGTTTCAGACCCTCTGTTTCAGACCCTCTGTTTCAGACCCTCTGTTTCTCGCCCTCTGTTTCAGACCCTCTGTTTCGCGCCCTCTGTTTCAGCCCCTCTGTTTCAGACCCTCTGTATCAGCTCCTCTGTTTCAGCCCCTCTGTTTCTCGCCCTCTGTTTCAGCCCCTCTGTTTCAGCCCCTCTGTTTCTCGCCCTCTGTTTCTCACCCTCTGTTTCAGACCCTCTGTACCAGCTCCTCTGTTTCAGCCCCTCTGTTTCTCGCCCTCTGTTTCAGCCCCTCTGTTTCAGCCCCTCTGTTTCAGACCCTCTGTTTCTCGCCCTCTGTTTCAGACCCTCTGTTTCTCGCCCTCTGTTTCGCGACCTCTGTTTCGCGCCCTCTGTTTCAGACCCTCTGTTTCAGACCCTCTGTTTCAGACCCTCTGTTTCTCGCCCTCTGTTTCGGCCCCTCTATTTCTCGCCCTCTGTTTCGGCACCTCTGTTTCTCGCCCTCTGTTTCAGACTGCCTTTTTCTCGCCCTCTGTTTCAGCCCCTCTGTTTCAGACCCTCTGTTTCTCACCCTCTGTTTCAGCCCCTCTGTTTCAGTCCCGCTGTTTCAGCCCCTCTGTTTCAGACCCTCTGTTTCAGACCATCTGTTTCTCGCCCTCTGTTTCGCGCCCTCTGTTACAGCCCCTCTGTTTCTCGTCCTCTGTTTCTCGCCCTCTGTTTCGCGCCCTCTGTTTCAGACCCTCTGTTTCAGCCCCTCTGTTTCAGCCCCTCTGTTTCAGCCCCTCTGTTTCTCGCCCTCTGTTTAAGCCCCTCTGTTTCAGACCCTCTGTTTCAGACCCTCTGTTTCTCGCCCTCTGTTTCGGCCCCTCTGTTTCTCGCACTCTGTTTCAGACCCTCTGTATCAGCTCCTCTGTTTCAGCCCCTCTGTTTCTCGCCCTCTGTTTCAGCCCCTCTGTTTCAGACCATCTGTTTCAGACCCTCTGTTTCTCGCCCTCTGTTTCAGACCCTCTGTTTCTCGCCCTCTGTTTCGCGACCTCTGTTTCGCGCCCTCTGTTTCAGACCCTCTGTTTCAGACACTCTGTTTCAGACCCTCTGTTTCAGACCCTCTGTTTCTCGCCCTCTGTTTCGGCCCCTCTGTTTCTCGCCCACTGTTTCAGCCCCTCTGTTTCAGACCCTCTGTTTCAGCCCCTCTGTTTCAGACCCTCTGTTTCTTACCCTCTGTTTCAGACCCTCTGTTTCTCGACGTCTGTTTCGGCCCCTCTGTTTCTCGCCCTCTGTTTCGGCCCCTCAGTTTCACGGCCTCTGTTTCAGACCCTCTGTTTCAGACCCTCTGTTTCTCGCCCCCTATTTCAGACCCTCTGTTTCAGACTCTCTGTTTCTCGTCCTCTGTTTCAGCCCCTCGGTTTCAGACCCTCTGTTTCGCGCCCTCTGTTTCGTGCCCTCTGTTTCAGATCCTCTGTTTCAGACCCTCTGTTTCTCGCCCTCTGTTTCAGCCCCTCTGTTTCTCGCCCTCGGTTTCAGCCCCTCTGTTTCAGACCCTCTGTTTCAGCCCCTCTGTTTCAGACCCTCTGTTTCAGACCCTCTGTTTCTCGCCCTCTGTTTCGCGCCCTCTGTTTCAGCCCCTCTGTTTCTCGTCCTCTGTTTCTCGCCCTCTGTTTCGCGCCCTCTGTTTCAGACCCTCTGTTTCAGCCCCTCTGTTTCAGCCCCTCTGTTTCAGCCCCTCTGTTTCTCGCCCTCTGTTTAAGTTCCTCTGTTTCAGACCCTCAGTTTCAGCCCCTCTGTTTCTCGCCCTCTGTTTCGGCCCCTCTGTTTCTCGCCCTCTGTTTCAGACCCTCTGTTTCCGACCCTCTGTTTCAGACCCTCTGTTTCTCGCCCTCCGTTTCAGCCCCTCTGTTTCTCGCCCTCTGTTTCAGCCCCTCTGTTTCAGACCCTCTGTTTCATCCCCACTGTTTCAGACCCTCTGTTTCAGACCCTCTGTTTCAGACCCTCTGTTTCTCGCCCTCTGTTTCAGACCCTCTGTTTCGCGCCCTCTGTTTCAGCCCCTCTGTTTCAGCCCCTCTGTTTCAGCCCCTCTGTTTCTCGCCCTCTGTTTCTCACCCTCTGTTTCAGACCCTCTGTATCAGCTCCTCTGTTTCAGCCCCTCTGTTTCTCGCCCTCTGTTTCAGCCCCTCTGTTTCAGCCCCTCTGTTTCAGACCCTCTGTTTCTCGCCCTCTGTTTCAGACCCTCTGTTTCTCGCCCTCTGTTTCGCGACCTCTGTTTCGCGCCCTCTGTTTCAGACCCTCTGTTTCAGACCCTCTGTTTCAGACCCTCTGCTTCTCGCCCTCTGTTTCGGCCCCTCTATTTCTCGCCCTTGTTTCGGCACCTCTGTTTCTCGCCCTCTGTTTCAGACTGCCTTTTTCTCGCCCTCTGTTTCAGCCCCTCTGTTTCAGACCCTCTGTTTCTCACCCTCTGTTTCAGCCCCTCTGTTTCAGTCCCGCTGTTTCAGCCCCTCTGTTTCAGACCCTCTGTTTCAGACCATCTGTTTCTCGCCCTCTGTTTCGCGCCCTCTGTTACAGCCCCTCTGTTTCTCGTCCTCTGTTTCTCGCCCTCTGTTTCACGCCCTCTGTTTCAGACCCTCTGTTTCAGCCCCTCTGTTTCAGCCCCTCTGTTTCAGCCCCTCTGTTTCTCGCCCTCTGTTTAAGCCCCTCTGTTTCAGACCCTCTGTTTCAGACCCTCTGTTTCTCGCCCTCTGTTTCGGCCCCTCTGTTTCGCGCCCTCTGTTTCAGCCCCTCTGTTTCAGCCCCTCTGTTTCAGCCCCTCTGTTTCTCGCCCTCTGTTTCTCACCCTCTGTTTCAGACCCTCTGTATCAGCTCCACTGTTTCAGCCCCTCTGTTTCGCGCCCTCTGTTTCAGACCATCTGTTTCAGACCCTCTGTTTCAGACCCTCTGTTTCTCGCCCTCTGTTTCGGCCCCTCTATTTCTCGCCCTCTGTTTCGGCACCTCTGTTTCTCGCCCTCTGTTTCAGACTGCCTTTTTCTCGTCCTCTGTTTCAGCCCCTCTGTTTCAGACCCTCTGTTTCTCACCCTCTGTTTCAGCCCCTCTGTTTCAGTCCCGCTGTTTCAGCCCCTCTGTTTCAGACCCTCTGTTTCAGACCATCTGTTTCTCGCCCTCTGTTTCGCGCCCTCTGTTACAGCCCCTCTGTTTCTCGTCCTCTGTTTCTCGCCCTCTGTTTCGCGCCCACTGTTTCAGACCCTCTGTTTCAGCCCCTCTGTTTCAGCCCCTCTGTTTCAGCCCCTCTGTTTCTCGCCCTCTGTTTAAGCCCCTCTGTTTCAGACCCTCTGTTTCAGACCCTCTGTTTCTCGCCCTCTGTTTCGGCCCCTCTGTTTCTTGCACTCTGTTTCAGACCCTCTGTATCAGCTCCTCTGTTTCAGCCCCTCTGTTTCTCGCCCTCTGTTTCAGCCCCTCTGTTTCAGACCATCTGTTTCAGACCCTCTGTTTCTCGCCCTCTGTTTCAGACCCTCTGTTTCTCGCCCTCTGTTTCGCGACCTCTGTTTCGCGCCCTCTGTTTCAGACCCTCTGTTTCAGACACTCTGTTTCAGACCCTCTGTTTCAGACCCTCTGTTTCTCGCCCTCTGTTTCGGCCCCTCTGTTTCTCGCCCACTGTTTCAGCCCCTCTGTTTCAGACCCTCTGTTTCAGCCCCTCTGTTTCAGACCCTCTGTTTCATACCCTCTGTTTCAGACCCTCTGTTTCTCGACGTCTGTTTCGGCCCCTCTGTTTCTCGCCCTCTGTTTCGGCCCCTCAGTTTCACGGCCTCTGTTTCAGACCCTCTGTTTCCGACCCTCTGGTTCAGACCCTCTGTTTCTCGCCCTCTGTTTCAGCCCCTCTGATTCTCGCCCTCTGTTTCAGCCCCTCTGTTTCAGACCCTCTGTTTCAGCCCCTCTGTTTCAGACCTTCTGTTTCAGACCCTCTGTTTCAGACCCTCTGTTTCTCGCCCTCTGTTTCTCGCCCTCTGTTTCGCGCCCTCTGTTTCGCGCACTCTGTTTCAGCCCCTCTGTTTCAGCCCCTCTGTTTCAGCCCCTCTGTTTCTCGCGCTGTGTTTCTCACCCTCTGTTTCAGACCCTCTGTTTCTCGCCCTCTGTTTCAGCCCCTCTGTTTCAGACCCTCTGTTTCAGACCCTCTGTTTCTCGCCCTCTGTTTCAGACCCTCTGTTTCTCGCCCTCTGTTTCGCGACCTCTGTTTCGCGCCCTCTGGTTCAGACCCTCTGTTTCAGACCCTCTGTTTCAGACCCTCTGTTTCTCGCCCTCTGTTTCGGCCCCTCTGTTTCTCGCCCTCTGTTTCGGCACCTCTGTTTCTCGCCCTCTGTTTCAGACTGTCTTTTTCTCGCCCTCTGTTTCAGCCCCTCTGTTTCAGACCCTCTGTTTCTCACCCTCTGTTTCAGCCCCTCTGTTTCAGTCCCGCTGTTTCAGCCCCTCTGTTTCAGACCCTCTGTTTCAGACCATCTGTTTCAGACCCTCTGTTTCGCGCCCTCTGTTTCAGCCCCTCTGTTTCTCGTCCTCTGTGTCTCGCCCTCTGTTTCGCGCCCTCTGTTTCAGACCCTCTGTTTCAGCCCCGCTGTTTCAGCCCCTCTGTTTCTCGCCCTCTGTTTAAGCCCCTCTGTTTAAGCCACTCTGTTTCAGACCCTCAGTTTCAGCCCCTCTGTTTCTCGCCCTCTGTTTCGGCCCTTCTGATTCTCGCCCTCTGTTTCAGACCCTCTGTTTCCGACCCTCTGTTTCAGACCCTCTGTTTCTCGCCCTCTGTTTCAGCCCCTCTGTTTCTCGCCCTCTGTTTCAGCCCCTCTGTTTCGGACCCTCTGTTTCAGCCCCACTGTTTCAGACCCTCTGTTTCAGACCCTCTGTTTCAGACCCTCTGTTTCTCGCCCTCTGTTTCAGACCCTCTGTTTCGCGCCCTCTGTTTCAGCCCCTCTGTTTCTCGCCCTCTGTTTCTCACCCTCTGTTTCAGACCCTCTGTATCAGCTCCTCTGTTTCAGCCCCTCTGTTTCTCGCCCTCTGTTTCAGCCCCTCTGTTTCAGCCCCTCTGTTTCAGACCCTCTGTTTCTCGCCCTCTGTTTCAGACCCTCTGTTTCTCGCCCTCTGTTTCGCGCCCTCTGTTTCGCGACCTCTGTTTCGCGCCCTCTGTTTCAGACCCTCTGTTTCAGACCCTCTGTTTCAGACCCTCTGTTTCTCGCCCTCTGTTTCGGCCCCTCTATTTCTCGCCCTCTGTTTCGGCACCTCTGTTTCTCGCCCTCTGTTTCAGACTGCCTTTTTCTCGCCCTCTGTTTCAGCCCCTCTGTTTCAGACCCTCTGTTTCTCACCCTCTGTTTCAGCCCCTCTGTTTCAGTCCCGCTGTTTCAGCCCCTCTGTTTCAGACCCTCTGTTTCAGACCATCTGTTTCTCGCCCTCTTTTTCGCGCCCTCTGTTACAGCCCCTCTGTTTCTCGTCCTCTGTTTCTCGCCCTCTGTTTCGCGCCCTCTGTTTCAGACCCTCTGTTTCAGCCCCTCTGTTTCAGCCCCTCTGTTTCAGCCCCTCTGTTTCAGACCCTCTGTTTCAGACCCTCTGTTTCTCGCCCTCTGTTTCAGACCCTCTGTTTCTCGCCCTCTGTTTCGGCCCCTCTGTTTCTCGCACTCTGTTTCAGACCCTCTGTATCAGCTCCTCTGTTTCAGCCCCTCTGTTTCTCGCCCTCTGTTTCAGCCCCTCTGTTTCAGACCATCTGTTTCAGACCCTCTGTTTCTCGCCCTCTGTTTCAGACCCTCTGTTTCTCGCCCTCTGTTTCGCGACCTCTGTTTCGCGCCCTCTGTTTCAGACCCTCTGTTTCAGACACTCTGTTTCAGACCCTCTGTTTCAGACCCTCTGTTTCTCGCCCTCTGTTTCGGCCCCTCTGTTTCTCGCCCACTGTTTCAGCCCCTCTGTTTCAGACCCTCTGTTTCAGCCCCTCTGTTTCAGACCCTCTGTTTCATACCCTCTGTTTCAGACCCGCTGTTTCTCGACGTCTGTTTCGGCCCCTCTGTTTCTCGCCCTCTGTTTCGGCCCCTCAGTTTCACGGCCTCTGTTTCAGACCCTCTGTTTCAGACCCTCTGTTTCTCGCTCCCTATTTCAGACCCTCTGTTTCAGACTCTCTGTTTCTCGTCCTCTCTTTCAGCCCCTCGGTTTCAGACCCTCTGTTTCGCGCCCTCTGTTTCGTGCCCTCTGTTTCAGACCCTCTGTTTCAGACCCTCTGTTTCTCGCCCTCTGTTTCAGCCCCTCTGTTTCTCGCCCTCGGTTTCAGCCCCTCTGTTTCAGACCCTCTGTTTCAGCCCCTCTGTTTCAGACCCTCTGTTTCAGACCCTCTGTTTCTCGCCCTCTGTTTCGCGCCCTCTGTTTCAGCCCCTCTGTTTCTCGTCCTCTGTTTCTCGCCCTCTGTTTCGCGCCCTCTGTTTCAGACCCTCTGTTTCAGCCCCTCTGTTTCAGCCCCTCTGTTTCAGCCCCTCTGTTTCTCGCCCTCTGTTTAAGTTCCTCTGTTTCAGACCCTCAGTTTCAGCCCCTCTGTTTCTCGCCCTCTGTTTCGGCCCCTCTGTTTCTCGCCCTCTGTTTCAGACCCTCTGTTTCCGACCCTCTGTTTCAGACCCTCTGTTTCTCGCCCTCTGTTTCAGCCCCTCTGTTTCTCGCCCTCTGTTTCAGCCCCTCTGTTTCAGACCCTCTGTTTCAGCCCCACTGTTTCAGACCCTCTGTTTCAGACCCTCTGTTTCAGACCCTCTGTTTCTCGCCCTCTGTTTCAGACCCTCTGTTTCGCGCCCTCTGTTTCAGCCCCTCTGTTTCAGCCCCTCTGTTTCAGCCCCTCTGTATCAGCTCCTCTGTTTCATCCCCTCTGTTTCTCGCCCTCTGTTTCAGCCCCTCTGTTTCTCGCCCTCTGTTTCAGCCCCTCTGTTTCAGCCCCTCTGTTTCAGACCCTCTGTTTCTCGCCCTCTGTTTCAGACCCTCTGTTTCTCGCCCTCTGTTTCGCGACCTCTGTTTCGCGCCCTCTGTTTCAGACCCTCTGTTTCAGACCCTCTGTTTCAGACCCTCTGTTTCTCGCCCTCTGTTTCGGCCCCTCTGTTTCTCGCCCTCTGTTTCGGCACCTCTGTTTCTCGCCCTCTGTTTCAGACTGTCTTTTTCTCGCCCTCTGTTTCAGCCCCTCTGTTTCAGCCCCTCTGTTTCTCACCCTCTGTTTCAGCCCCTCTGTTTCAGTCCCGCTGTTTCAGCCCCTCTGTTTCAGACCCTCTGTTTCAGACCATCTGTTTCTCGCCCTCTGTTTCGCGCCCTCTGTTTCAGCCCCTCTGTTTCTCGTCCTCTGTGTCTCGCCCTCTGTTTCGCGCCCTCTGTTTCAGACCCTCTGTTTCAGCCCCGCTGTTTCAGCCCCTCTGTTTCTCGCCCTCTGTTTAAGCCCCTCCGTTTCAGACCCTCTGTTTCAGACCCTCAGTTTCAGCCCCTCTGTTTCTCGCCCTCTGTTTCGGCCCCTCTGTTTCTCGCCCTCTGTTTCAGACCCTCTGTTTCCGACCCTCTGTTTCAGACCCTCTGTTTCTCGCCCTCTGTTTCAGCCCCTCTGTTTCTCGCCCTCTGTTTCAGCCCCTCTGTTTCGGACCCTCTGTTTCAGCCCCACTGTTTCAGACCCTCTGTTTCAGACCCTCTGTTTCAGACCCTCTGTTTCTCGCCCTCTGTTTCAGACCCTCTGTTTCGCGCCCTCTGTTTCAGCCCCTCTGTTTCAGCCCCTCTGTTTCAGACCCTCTGTTTCATACCCTCTGTTTCTCACCCTCTGTTTCAGACCCTCTGTATCAGCTCCTCTGTTTCAGCCCCTCTGTTTCTCGCCCTCTGTTTCAGCCCCTCTGTTTCAGCCCCTCTGTTTCAGACCCTCTGTTTCTCGCCCTCTGTTTCAGACCCTCTGTTTCTCGCCCTCTGTTTCGCGACCTCTGTTTCGCGCCCTCTGTTTCAGACCCTCTGTTTCAGACCCTCTGTTTCAGACCCTCTGTTTCTCGCCCTCTGTTTCGGCCCCTCTATTTCTCGCCCTCTGTTTCGGCACCTCTGTTTCTCGCCCTCTGTTTCAGACTGCCTTTTTCTCGCCCTCTGTTTCAGCCCCTCTGTTTCAGACCCTCTGTTTCTCACCCTCTGTTTCAGCCCCTCTGTTTCAGTCCCGCTGTTTCAGCCCCTCTGTTTCAGACCCTCTGTTTCAGACCATCTGTTTCTCGCCCTCTGTTTCGCGCCCTCTGTTACAGCCCCTCTGTTTCTCGTCCTCTGTTTCTCGCCCTCTGTTTCGCGCCCTCTGTTTCAGACCCTCTGTTTCAGCCCCTCTGTTTCAGCCCCTCTGTTTCAGCCCCTCTGTTTCTCGCCCTCTGTTTAAGCCCCTCTGTTTCAGACCCTCTGTTTCAGACCCTCTGTTTCTCGCCCTCTGTTTCGGCCCCTCTGTTTCTCGCACTCTGTTTCAGACCCTCTGTATCAGCTCCTCTGTTTCAGCCCCTCTGTTTCTCGCCCTCTGTTTCAGCCCCTCTGTTTCAGACCATCTGTTTCAGACCCTCTGTTTCTCGCCCTCTGTTTCAGACCCTCTGTTTCTCGCCCTCTGTTTCGCGACCTCTGTTTCGCGCCCTCTGTTTCAGACCCTCTGTTTCAGACACTCTGTTTCAGACCCTCTGTTTCAGACCCTCTGTTTCTCGCCCTCTGTTTCGGCCCCTCTGTTTCTCGCCCACTGTTTCAGCCCCTCTGTTTCAGACCCTCTGTTTCAGCCCCTCTGTTTCAGACCCTCTGTTTCTTACCCTCTGTTTCAGACCCTCTGTTTCTCGACGTCTGTTTCGGCCCCTCTGTTTCTCGCCCTCTGTTTCGGCCCCTCAGTTTCACGGCCTCTGTTTCAGACCCTCTGTTTCAGACCCTCTGTTTCTCGCCCCCTATTTCAGACCCTCTGTTTCAGACTCTCTGTTTCTCGTCCTCTGTTTCAGCCCCTCGGTTTCAGACCCTCTGTTTCGCGCCCTCTGTTTCGTGCCCTCTGTTTCAGATCCTCTGTTTCAGACCCTCTGTTTCTCGCCCTCTGTTTCAGCCCCTCTGTTTCTCGCCCTCGGTTTCAGCCCCTCTGTTTCAGACCCTCTGTTTCAGCCCCTCTGTTTCAGACCCTCTGTTTCAGACCCTCTGTTTCTCGCCCTCTGTTTCGCGCCCTCTGTTTCAGCCCCTCTGTTTCTCGTCCTCTGTTTCTCGCCCTCTGTTTCGCGCCCTCTGTTTCAGACCCTCTGTTTCAGCCCCTCTGTTTCAGCCCCTCTGTTTCAGCCCCTCTGTTTCTCGCCCTCTGTTTAAGTTCCTCTGTTTCAGACCCTCAGTTTCAGCCCCTCTGTTTCTCGCCCTCTGTTTCGGCCCCTCTGTTTCTCGCCCTCTGTTTCAGACCCTCTGTTTCCGACCCTCTGTTTCAGACCCTCTGTTTCTCGCCCTCCGTTTCAGCCCCTCTGTTTCTCGCCCTCTGTTTCAGCCCCTCTGTTTCAGACCCTCTGTTTCATCCCCACTGTTTCAGACCCTCTGTTTCAGACCCTCTGTTTCAGAACCTCTGTTTCTCGCCCTCTGTTTCAGACCCTCTGTTTCGCGCCCTCTGTTTCAGCCCCTCTGTTTCAGCCCCTCTGTTTCAGCCCCTCTGTTTCTCGCCCTCTGTTTCTCACCCTCTGTTTCAGACCCTCTGTATCAGCTCCTCTGTTTCAGCCCCTCTGTTTCTCGCCCTCTGTTTCAGCCCCTCTGTTTCAGCCCCTCTGTTTCAGACCCTCTGTTTCTCGCCCTCTGTTTCAGACCCTCTGTTTCTCGCCCTCTGTTTCGCGACCTCTGTTTCGCGCCCTCTGTTTCAGACCCTCTGTTTCAGACCCTCTGTTTCAGACCCTCTGTTTCTCGCCCTCTGTTTCGGCCCCTCTATTTCTCGCCCTTGTTTCGGCACCTCTGTTTCTCGCCCTCTGTTTCAGACTGCCTTTTTCTCGCCCTCTGTTTCAGCCCCTCTGTTTCAGACCCTCTGTTTCTCACCCTCTGTTTCAGCCCCTCTGTTTCAGTCCCGCTGTTTCAGCCCCTCTGTTTCAGACCCTCTGTTTCAGACCATCTGTTTCTCGCCCTCTGTTTCGCGCCCTCTGTTACAGCCCCTCTGTTTCTCGTCCTCTGTTTCTCGCCCTCTGTTTCGCGCCCTCTGTTTCAGACCCTCTGTTTCAGCCCCTCTGTTTCAGCCCCTCTGTTTCAGCCCCTCTGTTTCTCGCCCTCTGTTTAAGCCCCTCTGTTTCAGACCCTCTGTTTCAGACCCTCTGTTTCTCGCCCTCTGTTTCGGCCCCTCTGTTTCGCGCCCTCTGTTTCAGCCCCTCTGTTTCAGCCCCTCTGTTTCAGCCCCTCTGTTTCTCGCCCTCTGTTTCTCACCCTCTGTTTCAGACCCTCTGTATCAGCTCCACTGTTTCAGCCCCTCTGTTTCGCGCCCTCTGTTTCAGACCATCTGTTTCAGACCCTCTGTTTCAGACCCTCTGTTTCTCGCCCTCTGTTTCGGCCCCTCTATTTCTCGCCCTCTGTTTCGGCACCTCTGTTTCTCGCCCTCTGTTTCAGACTGCCTTTTTCTCGTCCTCTGTTTCAGCCCCTCTGTTTCAGACCCTCTGTTTCTCACCCTCTGTTTCAGCCCCTCTGTTTCAGTCCCGCTGTTTCAGCCCCTCTGTTTCAGACCCTCTGTTTCAGACCATCTGTTTCTCGCCCTCTGTTTCGCGCCCTCTGTTACAGCCCCTCTGTTTCTCGTCCTCTGTTTCTCGCCCTCTGTTTCGCGCCCACTGTTTCAGACCCTCTGTTTCAGCCCCTCTGTTTCAGCCCCTCTGTTTCAGCCCCTCTGTTTCTCACCCTCTGTTTAAGCCCCTCTGTTTCAGACCCTCTGTTTCAGACCCTCTGTTTCTCGCCCTCTGTTTCGGCCCCTCTGTTTCTTGCACTCTGTTTCAGACCCTCTGTATCAGCTCCTCTGTTTCAGCCCCTCTGTTTCTCGCCCTCTGTTTCAGCCCCTCTGTTTCAGACCATCTGTTTCAGACCCTCTGTTTCTCGCCCTCTGTTTCAGACCCTCTGTTTCTCGCCCTCTGTTTCGCGACCTCTGTTTCGCGCCCTCTGTTTCAGACCCTCTGTTTCAGACACTCTGTTTCAGACCCTCTGTTTCAGACCCTCTGTTTCTCGCCCTCTGTTTCGGCCCCTCTGTTTCTCGCCCACTGTTTCAGCCCCTCTGTTTCAGACCCTCTGTTTCAGCCCCTCTGTTTCAGACCCTCTGTTTCATACCCTCTGTTTCAGACCCTCTGTTTCTCGACGTCTGTTTCGGCCCCTCTGTTTCTCGCCCTCTGTTTCGGCCCCTCAGTTTCACGGCCTCTGTTTCAGACCCTCTGTTTCAGACCCTCTGTTTCTCGCCCCCTATTTCAGACCCTCTGTTTCAGACTCTCTGTTTCTCGTCCTCTGTTTCAGCCCCTCGGTTTCAGACCCTCTGTTTCGCGCCCTCTGTTTCGTGCCCTCTGTTTCAGACCCTCTGTTTCAGACCCTCTGTTTCTCACCCTCTGTTTCAGCCCCTCTGTTTCTCGCCCTCGGTTTCAGCCCCTCTGTTTCAGACCCTCTGTTTCAGCCCCTCTGTTTCAGACCCTCTGTTTCAGACCCTCTGTTTCTCGCCCTCTGTTTCGCGCCCTCTGTTTCAGCCCCTCTGTTTCTCGTCCTCTGTTTCTCGCCCTCTGTTTCGCGCCCTCTGTTTCAGACCCTCTGTTTCAGCCCCTCTGTTTCAGCCCCTCTGTTTCAGCCCCTCTGTTTCTCGCCCTCTGTTTAAGTTCCTCTGTTTCAGACCCTCAGTTTCAGCCCCTCTGTTTCTCGCCCTCTGTTTCGGCCCCTCTGTTTCTCGCCCTCTGTTTCAGACCCTCTGTTTCCGACCCTCTGTTTCAGACCCTCTGTTTCTTGCCCTCTGTTTCAGCCCCTCTGTTTCTCGCCCTCTGTTTCAGCCCCTCTGTTTCAGACCCTCTGTTTCAGCCCCACTGTTTCAGACCCTCTGTTTCAGACCCTCTGTTTCAGACCCTCTGTTTCTCGCCCTCTGTTTCAGACCCTCTGTTTCGCGCCCTCTGTTTCAGCCCCTCTGTTTCAGCCCCTCTGTTTCAGCCCCTCTGTTTCTCGCCCTCTGTTTCTCACCCTCTGTTTCAGACCCTCTGTATCAGCTCCTCTGTTTCAGCCCCTCTGTTTCTCGCCCTCTGTTTCAGCCCCTCTGTTTCAGCCCCTCTGTTTCAGACCCTCTGTTTCTCGCCCTCTGTTTCAGACCCTCTGTATCTCGCCCTCTGTTTCGCGACCTCTGTTTCGCGCCCTCTGTTTCAGACCCTCTGTTTCTCGCCCTCTGTTTCGGCCCCTCTATTTCTCGCCCTTGTTTCGGCACCTCTGTTTCTCGCCCTCTGTTTCAGACTGCCTTTTTCTCGCCCTCTGTTTCAGCACCTCTGTTTCAGACCCTCTGTTTCTCACCCTCTGTTTCAGCCCCTCTGTTTCAGTCCCGCTGTTTCAGCCCCTCTGTTTCAGACCCTCTGTTTCAGACCATCTGTTTCTCGCCCTCTGTTTCGCGCCCTCTGTTACAGCCCCTCTGTTTCTCGTCCTCTGTTTCTCGCCCTCTGTTTCACGCCCTCTGTTTCAGACCCTCTGTTTCAGCCCCTCTGTTTCAGCCCCTCTGTTTCAGCCCCTCTGTTTCTCGCCCTCTGTTTAAGCCCCTCTGTTTCAGACCCTCTGTTTCAGACCCTCTGTTTCTCGCCCTCTGTTTCAGACCCTCTGTTTCCGACCCTCTGTTTCAGACCCTCTGTTTCTCGCCCTCTGTTTCAGCCCCTCTGTTTCTCGCCCTCTGTTTCAGCCCCTCTGTTTCGGACCCTCTGTTTCAGCCCCACTGTTTCAGCTCCTCTGTTTCAGCCCCTCTGTTTCTCGCCCTCTGTTTCAGCCCCTCTGTTTCAGCCCCTCTGTTTCAGACCCTCTGTTTCTCGCCCTCTGTTTCAGACCCTCTGTATCTCGCCCTCTGTTTCGCGACCTCTGTTTCGCGCCCTCTGTTTCAGACCCTCTGTTTCTCGCCCTCTGTTTCGGCCCCTCTATTTCTCGCCCTTGTTTCGGCACCTCTGTTTCTCGCCCTCTGTTTCAGACTGCCTTTTTCTCGCCCTCTGTTTCAGCACCTCTGTTTCAGACCCTCTGTTTCTCACCCTCTGTTTCAGCCCCTCTGTTTCAGTCCCGCTGTTTCAGCCCCTCTGTTTCAGACCCTCTGTTTCAGACCATCTGTTTCTCGCCCTCTGTTTCGCGCCCTCTGTTACAGCCCCTCTGTTTCTCGTCCTCTGTTTCTCGCCCTCTGTTTCACGCCCTCTGTTTCAGACCCTCTGTTTCAGCCCCTCTGTTTCAGCCCCTCTGTTTCAGCCCCTCTGTTTCTCGCCCTCTGTTTAAGCCCCTCTGTTTCAGACCCTCTGTTTCAGACCCTCTGTTTCTCGCCCTCTGTTTCAGACCCTCTGTTTCCGACCCTCTGTTTCAGACCCTCTGTTTCTCGCCCTCTGTTTCAGCCCCTCTGTTTCTCGCCCTCTGTTTCAGCCCCTCTGTTTCGGACCCTCTGTTTCAGCCCCACTGTTTCAGACCCTCTGTTTCAGACCCTCTGTTTCAGACCCTCTGTTTCTCGCCCTCTGTTTCAGACCCTCTGTTTCGCGCCCTCTGTTTCAGCCCCTCTGTTTCAGCCCCTCTGTTTCAGACCCTCTGTTTCAGACCCTCTGTTTCTCACCCTCTGTTTCAGACCCTCTGTATCAGCTCCTCTGTTTCAGCCCCTCTGTTTCTCGCCCTCTGTTTCAGCCCCTCTGTTTCAGCCCCTCTGTTTCAGACCCTCTGTTTCTCGCCCTCTGTTTCAGACCCTCTGTTTCTCGCCCTCTGTTTCGCGACCTCTGTTTCGCGCCCTCTGTTTCAGACCCTCTGTTTCAGACCCTCTGTTTCAGACCCTCTGTTTCTCGCCCTCTGTTTCGGCCCCTCTATTTCTCGCCCTCTGTTTCGGCACCTCTGTTTCTCGCCCTCTGTTTCAGACTGCCTTTTTCTCGCCCTCTGTTTCAGCCCCTCTGTTTCAGACCCTCTGTTTCTCACCCTCTGTTTCAGCCCCTCTGTTTCAGTCCCGCTGTTTCAGCCCCTCTGTTTCAGACCCTCTGTTTCAGACCATCTGTTTCTCGCCCTCTGTTTCGCGCCCTCTGTTACAGCCCCTCTGTTTCTCGTCCTCTGTTTCTCGCCCTCTGTTTCGCGCCCTCTGTTTCAGACCCTCTGTTTCAGCCCCTCTGTTTCAGCCCCTCTGTTTCAGCCCCTCTGTTTCTCGCCCTCTGTTTAAGCCCCTCTGTTTCAGACCCTCTGTTTCAGACCCTCTGTTTCTCGCCCTCTGTTTCGGCCCCTCTGTTTCTCGCACTCTGTTTCAGACCCTCTGTATCAGCTCCTCTGTTTCAGCCCCTCTGTTTCTCGCCCTCTGTTTCAGCCCCTCTGTTTCAGACCATCTGTTTCAGACCCTCTGTTTCTCGCCCTCTGTTTCAGACCCTCTGTTTCTCGCCCTCTGTTTCGCGACCTCTGTTTCGCGCCCTCTGTTTCAGACCCTCTGTTTCAGACACTCTGTTTCAGACCCTCTGTTTCAGACCCTCTGTTTCTCGCCCTCTGTTTCGGCCCCTCTGTTTCTCGCCCACTGTTTCAGCCCCTCTGTTTCAGACCCTCTGTTTCAGCCCCTCTGTTTCAGACCCTCTGTTTCTTACCCTCTGTTTCAGACCCTCTGTTTCTCGACGTCTGTTTCGGCCCCTCTGTTTCTCGCCCTCTGTTTCGGCCCCTCAGTTTCACGGCCTCTGTTTCAGACCCTCTGTTTCAGACCCTCTGTTTCTCGCCCCCTATTTCAGACCCTCTGTTTCAGACTCTCTGTTTCTCGTCCTCTGTTTCAGCCCCTCGGTTTCAGACCCTCTGTTTCGCGCCCTCTGTTTCGTGCCCTCTGTTTCAGATCCTCTGTTTCAGACCCTCTGTTTCTCGCCCTCTGTTTCAGCCCCTCTGTTTCTCGCCCTCGGTTTCAGCCCCTCTGTTTCAGACCCTCTGTTTCAGCCCCTCTGTTTCAGACCCTCTGTTTCAGACCCTCTGTTTCTCGCCCTCTGTTTCGCGCCCTCTGTTTCAGCCCCTCTGTTTCTCGTCCTCTGTTTCTCGCCCTCTGTTTCGCGCCCTCTGTTTCAGACCCTCTGTTTCAGCCCCTCTGTTTCAGCCCCTCTGTTTCAGCCCCTCTGTTTCTCGCCCTCTGTTTAAGTTCCTCTGTTTCAGACCCTCAGTTTCAGCCCCTCTGTTTCTCGCCCTCTGTTTCGGCCCCTCTGTTTCTCGCCCTCTGTTTCAGACCCTCTGTTTCCGACCCTCTGTTTCAGACCCTCTGTTTCTCGCCCTCCGTTTCAGCCCCTCTGTTTCTCGCCCTCTGTTTCAGCCCCTCTGTTTCAGACCCTCTGTTTCATCCCCACTGTTTCAGACCCTCTGTTTCAGACCCTCTGTTTCAGAACCTCTGTTTCTCGCCCTCTGTTTCAGACCCTCTGTTTCGCGCCCTCTGTTTCAGCCCCTCTGTTTCAGCCCCTCTGTTTCAGCCCCTCTGTTTCTCGCCCTCTGTTTCTCACCCTCTGTTTCAGACCCTCTGTATCAGCTCCTCTGTTTCAGCCCCTCTGTTTCTCGCCCTCTGTTTCAGCCCCTCTGTTTCAGCCCCTCTGTTTCAGACCCTCTGTTTCTCGCCCTCTGTTTCAGACCCTCTGTTTCTCGCCCTCTGTTTCGCGACCTCTGTTTCGCGCCCTCTGTTTCAGACCCTCTGTTTCAGACCCTCTGTTTCAGACCCTCTGTTTCTCGCCCTCTGTTTCGGCCCCTCTATTTCTCGCCCTTGTTTCGGCACCTCTGTTTCTCGCCCTCTGTTTCAGACTGCCTTTTTCTCGCCCTCTGTTTCAGCCCCTCTGTTTCAGACCCTCTGTTTCTCACCCTCTGTTTCAGCCCCTCTGTTTCAGTCCCGCTGTTTCAGCCCCTCTGTTTCAGACCCTCTGTTTCAGACCATCTGTTTCTCGCCCTCTGTTTCGCGCCCTCTGTTACAGCCCCTCTGTTTCTCGTCCTCTGTTTCTCGCCCTCTGTTTCGCGCCCTCTGTTTCAGACCCTCTGTTTCAGCCCCTCTGTTTCAGCCCCTCTGTTTCAGCCCCTCTGTTTCTCGCCCTCTGTTTAAGCCCCTCTGTTTCAGACCCTCTGTTTCAGACCCTCTGTTTCTCGCCCTCTGTTTCGGCCCCTCTGTTTCGCGCCCTCTGTTTCAGCCCCTCTGTTTCAGCCCCTCTGTTTCAGCCCCTCTGTTTCTCGCCCTCTGTTTCTCACCCTCTGTTTCAGACCCTCTGTATCAGCTCCACTGTTTCAGCCCCTCTGTTTCGCGCCCTCTGTTTCAGACCATCTGTTTCAGACCCTCTGTTTCAGACCCTCTGTTTCTCGCCCTCTGTTTCGGCCCCTCTATTTCTCGCCCTCTGTTTCGGCACCTCTGTTTCTCGCCCTCTGTTTCAGACTGCCTTTTTCTCGTCCTCTGTTTCAGCCCCTCTGTTTCAGACCCTCTGTTTCTCACCCTCTGTTTCAGCCCCTCTGTTTCAGTCCCGCTGTTTCAGCCCCTCTGTTTCAGACCCTCTGTTTCAGACCATCTGTTTCTCGCCCTCTGTTTCGCGCCCTCTGTTACAGCCCCTCTGTTTCTCGTCCTCTGTTTCTCGCCCTCTGTTTCGCGCCCACTGTTTCAGACCCTCTGTTTCAGCCCCTCTGTTTCAGCCCCTCTGTTTCAGCCCCTCTGTTTCTCACCCTCTGTTTAAGCCCCTCTGTTTCAGACCCTCTGTTTCAGACCCTCTGTTTCTCGCCCTCTGTTTCGGCCCCTCTGTTTCTTGCACTCTGTTTCAGACCCTCTGTATCAGCTCCTCTGTTTCAGCCCCTCTGTTTCTCGCCCTCTGTTTCAGCCCCTCTGTTTCAGACCATCTGTTTCAGACCCTCTGTTTCTCGCCCTCTGTTTCAGACCCTCTGTTTCTCGCCCTCTGTTTCGCGACCTCTGTTTCGCGCCCTCTGTTTCAGACCCTCTGTTTCAGACACTCTGTTTCAGACCCACTGTTTCAGACCCTCTGTTTCTCGCCCTCTGTTTCGGCCCCTCTGTTTCTCGCCCACTGTTTCAGCCCCTCTGTTTCAGACCCTCTGTTTCAGCCCCTCTGTTTCAGACCCTCTGTTTCATACCCTCTGTTTCAGACCCTCTGTTTCTCGACGTCTGTTTCGGCCCCTCTGTTTCTCGCCCTCTGTTTCGGCCCCTCAGTTTCACGGCCTCTGTTTCAGACCCTCTGTTTCAGACCCTCTGTTTCTCGCCCCCTATTTCAGACCCTCTGTTTCAGACTCTCTGTTTCTCGTCCTCTGTTTCAGCCCCTCGGTTTCAGACCCTCTGTTTCGCGCCCTCTGTTTCGTGCCCTCTGTTTCAGACCCTCTGTTTCAGACCCTCTGTTTCTCACCCTCTGTTTCAGCCCCTCTGTTTCTCGCCCTCGGTTTCAGCCCCTCTGTTTCAGACCCTCTGTTTCAGCCCCTCTGTTTCAGACCCTCTGTTTCAGACCCTCTGTTTCTCGCCCTCTGTTTCGCGCCCTCTGTTTCAGCCCCTCTGTTTCTCGTCCTCTGTTTCTCGCCCTCTGTTTCGCGCCCTCTGTTTCAGACCCTCTGTTTCAGCCCCTCTGTTTCAGCCCCTCTGTTTCAGCCCCTCTGTTTCTCGCCCTCTGTTTAAGTTCCTCTGTTTCAGACCCTCAGTTTCAGCCCCTCTGTTTCTCGCCCTCTGTTTCGGCCCCTCTGTTTCTCGCCCTCTGTTTCAGACCCTCTGTTTCCGACCCTCTGTTTCAGACCCTCTGTTTCTTGCCCTCTGTTTCAGCCCCTCTGTTTCTCGCCCTCTGTTTCAGCCCCTCTGTTTCAGACCCTCTGTTTCAGCCCCACTGTTTCAGACCCTCTGTTTCAGACCCTCTGTTTCAGACCCTCTGTTTCTCGCCCTCTGTTTCAGACCCTCTGTTTCGCGCCCTCTGTTTCAGCCCCTCTGTTTCAGCCCCTCTGTTTCAGCCCCTCTGTTTCTCGCCCTCTGTTTCTCACCCTCTGTTTCAGACCCTCTGTATCAGCTCCTCTGTTTCAGCCCCTCTGTTTCTCGCCCTCTGTTTCAGCCCCTCTGTTTCAGCCCCTCTGTTTCAGACCCTCTGTTTCTCGCCCTCTGTTTCAGACCCTCTGTATCTCGCCCTCTGTTTCGCGACCTCTGTTTCGCGCCCTCTGTTTCAGACCCTCTGTTTCTCGCCCTCTGTTTCGGCCCCTCTATTTCTCGCCCTTGTTTCGGCACCTCTGTTTCTCGCCCTCTGTTTCAGACTGCCTTTTTCTCGCCCTCTGTTTCAGCACCTCTGTTTCAGACCCTCTGTTTCTCACCCTCTGTTTCAGCCCCTCTGTTTCAGTCCCGCTGTTTCAGCCCCTCTGTTTCAGACCCTCTGTTTCAGACCATCTGTTTCTCGCCCTCTGTTTCGCGCCCTCTGTTACAGCCCCTCTGTTTCTCGTCCTCTGTTTCTCGCCCTCTGTTTCACGCCCTCTGTTTCAGACCCTCTGTTTCAGCCCCTCTGTTTCAGCCCCTCTGTTTCAGCCCCTCTGTTTCTCGCCCTCTGTTTAAGCCCCTCTGTTTCAGACCCTCTGTTTCAGACCCTCTGTTTCTCGCCCTCTGTTTCGGCCCCTCTGTTTCTCGCACTCTGTTTCAGACCCTCTGTTTCCGACCCTCTGTTTCAGACCCTCTGTTTCTCGCCCTCTGTTTCAGCCCCTCTGTTTCTCGCCCTCTGTTTCAGCCCCTCTGTTTCAGACCCTCTGTTTCAGCCCCTCTGTTTCAGACCCTCTGTTTCAGACCCTCTGTTTCAGACCCTCTGTTTCTCGCCCTCTGTTTCAGACCCTCTGTTTCGCGCCCTCTGTTTCAGCCCCTCTGTTTCAGACCCTCTGTTTCAGCCCCTCTGTTTCAGCCCCTCTGTTTCTCGCCCTCTGTTTCTCACCCTCTGTTTCAGACCCGCTGTATCAGCTCCTCTGTTTCAGCCCATCTGTTTCTCGCCCTCTGTTTCAGCCCCTCTGTTTCAGACCATCTGTTTCAGACCCTCTGTTTCTCGCCCTCTGTTTCAGACCCTCTGTTTCTCGCCCTCTGTTTCGTGACCTCTGTTTCGCGCCCTCTGTTTCAGACCCTCTGTTTCAGACCCTCTGTTTAAGACCCTCTGTTTCAGACCCTCTGTTTCTCGCCCTCTGTTTCGTCCCCTCTGTTTCTCGCCCTCTGTTTCGGCACCTCTGTTTCTCGCCCTCTGTTTCAGACTGTCTTTTTCTCGCCCTCTGTTTCAGCCCCTCTGTGTTAGACCGTCTGTTTCTCACCCTCTGTTTCAGCCCCTCTGTTTCAGTCCCGCTGTTTCAGCCCCTCTGTTTCAGACCCTCTGTTTCAGACCATCTGTTTCTCACCTTCTGTTTTGCGCCCTCTGTGTCGGCCCCTCTGTTTCTCGCCCTCTGCTTCGGCCCCTCTGTTTCGCGTCCTCTGTTTCAGACCCTCTGTTTCAGACCCTCTGTTTCTCGCCCTCTGTTTCAGCCCCTCTGTTTCAGACCCTCTGTTTCGCACCCTCTGTTTCGGCCCCTCTGTTTCTCGCCCTCTGTTTCGTCCCCTCTGTTTCGCGCTCTCTGTTTCAGACCCTCTGTTTCAGACCCTCTGTTTCTCACCCTCTATTTCGCGCCCTCTGTTTCGCGCAATCTGTTTCAGACCCTCTGTTTCGGCCACTCTGTTTCCCGCCCTCTGTTTCAGACCCTCTGTTTCAGACCCTCTGTTTCTGACCCTCTGTTTCTCGCCCTCTGTTTCGGCCCCTCTGTTTCTCGCCCTCTGTTTCAGCCCCTCTGTTTCAGACCCTCTGTTTCAGCCCCTCTGTTTCAGACCCTCTGTTTCAGACCCTCTGTTTCTCGACGTCTGTTTCGGCCCCTCTGTTTCTCGCCCTCTGTTTCGGCCCCTCAGTTTTGCGCCCTCTGTTTCAGACCCTCTGTTTCAGACCCTCTGTTTCTCGCCCCCTATTTCAGACCCTCTGTTTCAGACTCTCTGTTTCTCGTCCTCTGTTTCAGCCCCTCGGTTTCAGACCCTCTGTTTCGCGCCCTCTGTTTCGTGCCCTCTGTTTCAGACCCTCTGTTTCAGACCCTCTGTTTCTCGCCCTCTGTTTCAGCCCCTCTGTTTCTCGCCCTCGGTTTCAGCCCCTCTGTTTCAGACCCTCTGTTTCAGCCCCTCTGTTTCAGACCCTCTGTTTCAGACCCTCTGTTTCTCGCCCTCTGTTTCGCGCCCTCTGTTTCAGCCCCTCTGTTTCTCGTCCTCTGTTTCTCGCCCTCTGTTTCGCGCCCTCTGTTTCAGCCCCTCTGTTTCAGCCCCTCTGTTTCAGCCCCTCTGTTTCAGCCCCTCTGTTTCTCGCCCTCTGTTTAAGCCCCTCTGTTTCAGACCCTCTGTTTCTCGCCCTCTGTTTCGGCCCCTATGTTTCTCGCCCTCTGTTTCAGACCCTCTGTTTCCGACCCTCTGTTTCAGACCCTCTGTTTCTCGCCCTCTCTTTCAGCCACTCTGTTTCTCGCCCTCTGTTTCAGCCCCTCTGTTTCAGACCCTCTGTTTAAGCCGCTCTGTTTCAGACCCTCTGTTTCAGACACTCTGTTTCAGACCCTCTGTTTCTCGCCCTCTGTTTCAGACCCTCTGTTTCGCGCCCTCTGTTTCAGCCCCTCTGTTTCAGCCCCTCTGTTTCAGCCCCGCTGTTTCAGCCCCTCTGTTTCTCGCCCTCTGTTTCTCACCCTCTGTTTCAGACCCTCTGTATCAGCTCCTCTGTTTCAGCCCCTCTGTTTCTCGCCCTCTGTTTCAGCCCCTCTGTTTCAGACCCTCTGTTTCAGACCCTCTGTTTCTCGCCCTCTGTTTCAGACCCTCTGTTTCTCGCCCTCTGTTTCGCGACCTCTGTTTCGCGCCCTCTGTTTCAGACCCTCTGTTTCAGACCCTCTGTTTCAGACCCTCTGTTTCAGACCCTCTGTTTCTCGCCCTCTGTTTCGGCCCCTCTGTTTCTCGCCCTCTGTTTCAGCCCCTCTGTTTCAGACCCTCTGTTTCTCACCCTCTGTTTCAGCCCCTCTGTTTCAGTCCCGCTGTTTCAGCCCCTCTGATTCACGCCCTCTGTTTCACGCCCTGTGTTTCGCGCGCTCTGTTTCAGCCCCTCTGGTTCAGACCCGACTGTTTCAGACCCTCTGTTTCGGCCACTCTGTTTCCCGCCCTTTGTTTCGCGCGCTCTGTTTCAGACCCTCTGTTTCAGACCCTCTGTTTCAGACCCTCTGTTTCTCGCCCTCTGTTTCGGCCCCTCTGTTTCTCGCCCTCTGTTTCAGCCCCTCTGTTTCAGACCCTCTGTTTCAGCCCCTCTGTTTCAGACCCTCTGTTTCAGACCCTCTGTTTCTCGACGTCTGTTTCGGCCCCTCTGTTTCTCGCCCTCTGTTTCGGCCCCTCAGTTTCGCGCCCTCTGTTTCAGACCCTCTGTTTCAGACCCTCTGTTTCTCGCCCCCTATTTCAGACCCTCTGTTTCAGACTCTCTGTTTCTCGTCCTCTGTTTCAGCCCCTCGGTTTCAGACCCTCTGTTTTTCGCCCTCTGTTTGGTGCCCTCTGTTTCAGACCCTCTTTTTCAGACCCTCTGTTTCTCGCACTCTGTTTCAGCCCCTCTGTTTCTCGCCCTCGGTTTCAGCCCCTCTGTTTCAGACCCTCTGTTTCAGCCCCTCTGTTTCAGACCCTCTGTTTCAGACACTCTGTTTCTCGCCCTCTGTTTCGCGCCCTCTGTTTCAGCCCCTCTGTTTCTCGTCCTCTGTTGCTCGCCCTCTGTTTCGCGCCCTCTGTTTCTGCCCCTCTGTTTCAGCCCCTCTGTTTCAGCCCCTCTGTTTCAGCCCCTCTGTTTCTCGCCCTCTGTTTAAGCCCCCCTGTTTCAGACCCTCTGTTTCAGACCCTCTGTTTCTCGCCCTCTGTTTCGGCCCCTATGTTTCTCGCCCTCTGTTTCAGACCCTCTGTTTCCGACCCTCTGTTTCAGACCCTCTGTTTCTCGCCCTCTGTTTCAGCCACTCTGTTTCTCGCCCTCTGTTTCAGCCCCTCTGTTTCAGACCCTCTGTTTCAGCATCTCTGTTTCAGACCCTCTGTTTCAGACCCTCTGTTTCAGACCCTCTGTTTCTCGCCCTCTGTTTCAGACCCTCTGTTTCGCGCCCTCTGTTTCAGCCCCTCTGTTTCAGCCCCTCTGTTTCAGCCCCTCTGTTTCAGCCCCTCTGTTTCTCGCCCTCTGTTTCTCACCCTCTGTTTCAGACCCTCTGTATCAGCTCCTCTGTTTCAGCCCCTCTGTTTCTCGCCCTCTGTTTCAGCCCCTCTGTTTCAGACCCTCTGTTTCAGACCCTCTGTTTCTAGCCCTCTGTTTCAGACCCTCTGTTTCTCGCCCTCTGTTTCGCGACCTCTGTTTCGCGCCCTCTGTTTCAGACCCTCTGTTTCAGACCCTCTGTTTCAGACCCTCTGTTTCTCGCCCTCTGTTTCGGCCGCTCTGTTTCTCGCCCTCTGTTTCGGCACCTCTGTTTCTCGCCCTCTGTTTCAGACTGTCTTTTTCTCGCCCTCTGTTTCAGCCCCTCTGTTTCTGACCCTCTGTTTCTCACCCTCTGTTTCAGCACCTCTGTTTCAGTTCCGCTGTTTCAGCCCCTCTGTTTCAGACCCTCTGTATCAGACCATCTGTTTCTCACCCTCTGTTTCGCGCCCTCCGTTTCAGCCCCTCTGTTTCTCGTCCTCTGTTTCTCGCCCTCTGTTAAGCGCCCTCTGTTTCAGACCCCCTGTTTCAGCCCCTCTGTTTCAGCCCCTCTGTTTCAGCCCCTCTGTTTCTCGCCCTCTGTTTAAGCCCCTCTGTTTCAGACCCTCTGTTTCAGACCCTCTGTTTCTCGCCCTCTGTTTCGGCCCCTCTGTTTCTCGCCCTCTGTTTCAGACTCTCTGTTTCCGACCCTCTGTTTCTCGCCCTCTGTTTCAGACCATCTGTTTCTCACCCTCTGTTTCGAGCCCTCTGTTTCAGCCCCTCTGTTTCTCATCCTCTGTTTCACGCCCTCTGTTTCGCGCCCTCTGTTTCAGACCCTCTGTTTCAGACCCTCTGTTTCAGCCCCTCTGTTTCAGACCCTCTGTTTCAGACCCTCTGTTTCAGACCCGCTGTTTCTCGCCCTCTGTTTCAGACCATCTGTTTCGCGCCCTCTGTTTCAGCCCCTCTGTTTCAGCCCCTCTGTTTCTCGCCCTCTGTTTCTCACCTCTGTTTCAGACCGTCTGTTTCAGCCCCTCTGTTTCAGCCCCTCTGTTTCAGCCCCTCTGTTTCTCGCCCTCTGTTTCAGCCCCTCTGTTTCAGACCCTCTGTTTCAGCCCCTCTGTTTCAGACCCTCTGTTTCAGACCCTCTGTTTCTCGACGTCTGTTTCGGCCCCTCTGTTTCTCGCCCTCTGTTTCGGCCCCTCAGTTTCGCGGCCTCTGTTTCAGACCCTCTGTTTCAGACCCTCTGTTTTTCGCCCTCTGTTTCGTGCCCTCTGTTTCAGACCCTCTTTTTCAGACCCTCTGTTTCTCGCACTCTGTTTCAGCCCCTCTGTTTCTCGCCCTCGGTTTCAGCCCCTCTGTTTCAGACCCTCTGTTTCAGCCCCTCTGTTTCAGACCCTCTGTTTCAGCCCCTCTGTTTCTCGCCCTCTGTTTAAGCCCCCCTGTTTCAGACCCTCTGTTTCAGACCCTCTGTTTCTCGCCCTCTGTTTCGGCCCCTATGTTTCTCGCCCTCTGTTTCGCGCCCTCTGTTTCAGCCCCTCTGTTTCTCGTCCTCTGTTTCTCGCCCTCTGTTTCGCGCCCTCTGTTTCTGCCCCTCTGTTTCAGCCCCTCTGTTTCAGCCCCTCTGTTTCAGCCCCTCTGTTTCTCGCCCTCTGTTTAAGCCCCCCTGTTTCAGACCCTCTGTTTCAGACCCTCTGTTTCTCGCCCTCTGTTTCGGCCCCTATGTTTCTCGCCCTCTGTTTCAGACCCTCTGTTTCCGACCCTCTGTTTCAGACCCTCTGTTTCTCGCCCTCTGTTTCAGCCACTCTGTTTCTCGCCCTCTGTTTCAGCCCCTCTGTTTCAGACCCTCTGTTTCAGCACCTCTGTTTCAGACCCTCTGTTTCAGACCCTCTGTTTCAGACCCTCTGTTTCTCGCCCTCTGTTTCAGACCCTCTGTTTCGCGCCCTCTGTTTCAGCCCCTCTGTTTCAGCCCCTCTGTTTCAGCCCCTCTGTTTCAGCCCCTCTGTTTCTCGCCCTCTGTTTCTCACCCTCTGTTTCAGACCCTCTGTATCAGCTCCTCTGTTTCAGCCCCTCTGTTTCTCGCCCTCTGTTTCAGCCCCTCTGTTTCAGACCCTCTGTTTCAGACCCTCTGTTTCTAGCCCTCTGTTTCAGACCCTCTGTTTCTCGCCCTCTGTTTCGCGACCTCTGTTTCGCGCCCTCTGTTTCAGACCCTCTGTTTCAGACCCTCTGTTTCAGACCCTCTGTTTCTCGCCCTCTGTTTCGGCCGCTCTGTTTCTCGCCCTCTGTTTCGGCACCTCTGTTTCTCGCCCTCTGTTTCAGACTGTCTTTTTCTCGCCCTCTGTTTCAGCCCCTCTGTTTCTGACCCTCTGTTTCTCACCCTCTGTTTCAGCACCTCTGTTTCAGTTCCGCTGTTTCAGCCCCTCTGTTTCAGACCCTCTGTATCAGACCATCTGTTTCTCACCCTCTGTTTCGCGCCCTCCGTTTCAGCCCCTCTGTTTCTCGTCCTCTGTTTCTCGCCCTCTGTTAAGCGCCCTCTGTTTCAGACCCCCTGTTTCAGCCCCTCTGTTTCAGCCCCTCTGTTTCAGCCCCTCTGTTTCTCGCCCTCTGTTTAAGCCCCTCTGTTTCAGACCCTCTGTTTCAGACCCTCTGTTTCTCGCCCTCTGTTTCGGCCCCTCTGTTTCTCGCCCTCTGTTTCAGACTCTCTGTTTCCGACCCTCTGTTTCTCGCCCTCTGTTTCAGACCATCTGTTTCTCACCCTCTGTTTCGAGCCCTCTGTTTCAGCCCCTCTGTTTCTCATCCTCTGTTTCACGCCCTCTGTTTCGCGCCCTCTGTTTCAGACCCTCTGTTTCAGACCCTCTGTTTCAGCCCCTCTGTTTCAGACCCTCTGTTTCAGACCCTCTGTTTCAGACCCGCTGTTTCTCGCCCTCTGTTTCAGACCATCTGTTTCGCGCCCTCTGTTTCAGCCCCTCTGTTTCAGCCCCTCTGTTTCTCGCCCTCTGTTTCTCACCTCTGTTTCAGACCGTCTGTTTCAGCCCCTCTGTTTCAGCCCCTCTGTTTCAGCCCCTCTGTTTCTCGCCCTCTGTTTCAGCCCCTCTGTTTCAGACCCTCTGTTTCAGCCCCTCTGTTTCAGACCCTCTGTTTCAGACCCTCTGTTTCTCGACGTCTGTTTCGGCCCCTCTGTTTCTCGCCCTCTGTTTCGGCCCCTCAGTTTCGCGGCCTCTGTTTCAGACCCTCTGTTTCAGACCCTCTGTTTTTCGCCCTCTGTTTCGTGCCCTCTGTTTCAGACCCTCTTTTTCAGACCCTCTGTTTCTCGCACTCTGTTTCAGCCCCTCTGTTTCTCGCCCTCGGTTTCAGCCCCTCTGTTTCAGACCCTCTGTTTCAGCCCCTCTGTTTCAGACCCTCTGTTTCAGCCCCTCTGTTTCTCGCCCTCTGTTTAAGCCCCCCTGTTTCAGACCCTCTGTTTCAGACCCTCTGTTTCTCGCCCTCTGTTTCGGCCCCTATGTTTCTCGCCCTCTGTTTCAGACCCTCTGTTTCCGACCCTCTGTTTCAGACCCTGTGTTTCTCGCCCTCTCTTTCAGCCACTCTGTTTCTCGCCCTCTGTTTCAGCCCCTCTGTTTCATACCCTCTGTTTCAGCCCCTCTGTTTCAGACCCTCTGTTTCAGACCCTCTGTTTCTAGCCCTCTGTTTCAGACCCTCTGTTTCTCGCCCTCTGTTTCGCGACCTCTGTTTCGCGCCCTCTGTTTCAGACCCTCTGTTTCAGACCCTCTGTTTCAGACCCTCTGTTTCTCACCCTCTGTTTCGGCCCCTCTGTTTCTCGCCCTCTGTTTCGGCACCTCTGTTTCTCGCCCTCTGTTTCAGACTGTCTTTTTCTCGCCCTCTGTTTCAGCCCCTCTGTTTCTGACCCTCTGTTTCTCACCCTCTGTTTCAGCACCTCTGTTTCAGTTCCGCTGTTTCAGCCCCTCTGTTTCAGACCCTCTGTATCAGACCATCTGTTTCTCGCCCTCTGTTTCGCGCCCTCCGTTTCAGCCCCTCTGTTTCTCGTCCTCTGTTTCTCGCCCTCTGTTTTGCCTCCTCTGTTTCAGACCCCCTGTTTCAGCCCCTCTGTTTCAGCCCTTCTGTTTCAGCCCCTCTGTTTCTCGCCCTCTGTTTAAGCCCCTCTGTTTCAGACCCTCTGTTTCAGACCCTCTGTTTCTCGCCCTCTGTTTCGGCCCCTCTGTTTCTCGCCCTCTGTTTCAGACTCTCTGATTCCGACCCTCTGTTTCTCGCCCTCTGTTTCAGACCATCTGTTTCTCACCCTCTGTTTCGCGCCCTCTGTTTCAGCCCCTCTGTTTCTCATCCTCTGTTTCTCGCCCTCTGTTTCGCGCCCTCTGTTTCAGACCCTCTGTTTCAGACCCTCTGTTTCAGCCCCTCTGTTTCAGACCCTCTGTTTCAGACCCTCTGTTTCTTGCCTTCTGTTTCAGACCATCTGTTTCGCGCCCTCTGTTTCAGCCCCTCTGTTTCAGCCCCTCTGTCTCAGCCCCTCTGTTTCAGCCACTCTGTTTCTCGCCCTCTGTTTCTCACCCTCTGTTTCAGACCCTCTGTATCAGCTCCTCTGTTTCAGCCCCTCTGTTTCTCGCCCTCTGTTTCAGCCCCTCTGTTTCAGACCCTCTGTTTCAGACCCTCTGTTTCTCGCCCTCTGTTTCAGACCCTCTGTTTCTCGCCCTCTGTTTCGTGACCTCTGTTTCGCGCCCTCTGTTTCAGACCCTCTGTTTCAGACCCTCTGTTTAAGACCCTCTGTTTCAGACCCTCTGTTTCTCGCCCTCTGTTTCGGCCCCTCTGTTTCTCGCCCTCTGTTTCGGCACCTCTGTTTCTCGCCCTCAGTTTCAGACTGTCTTTTTCTCGCCCTCTGTTTCAGCCCCTCTGTTTCAGACCCTCTGTTTCTCACCCTCTGTTTCAGCCCCTCTGTTTCAGTCCCGCTGTTTCAGACCCTCTGTTTCAGACCCTCTGTTTCAGACCATCTGTTTCTCGCCCTCTGTTTTGCGCCCTCTGTGTCGGCCCCTCTGTTTCTCGCCCTCTGCTTCGGCCCCTCTGTTTCGCGTCCTCTGTTTCAGATCCTCTGTTTCAGACCCTCTGTTTCTCGCCCTCTGTTTCAGCCCCTCTGTTTCAGACCCTCTGTTTCGCACCCTCTGTTTCACGCGCTCTGTTTCGCGCCCTGTGTTTCGCGCGCTCTGTTTCAGCCCCTCTGGTTCAGACCCGACTGTTTCAGACCCTCTGTTTCAGACCCTCTGTTTCTCGCCCTCTGTTTCGGTCCCTTTGTTTCTCGCTCTCTGTTTCAGACCCTCTGTTTCAGACCCTCTGTTTCTCGCCCTCTATTTCGCGCCCTCTCTTTCGCGCAATCTGTTTCAGACCCTCTGTTTCCCGCCCTCTGTTTCGCGCCCTCTGTTTCAGACCCTCTGTTTCAGACCCTCTGTTTCTCGCCCTCTGTTTCAGCCCCTCTGTTTCAGACCCTCTGTTTCGCGCCCTCTGTTTCACGCCCTCTGTTTCGCGCCCTCTGTTTCAGCCCCTCTGTTTCAGACCCTCTGTTTCAGACCCTCTGTTTCAGACCCTCTGTTTCTCGCCCTCTGTTTCGGCCCCTCTGTTTCTCGCCCTCTGTTTCGGCCCCTCTGTTTGGCGCTCTCTGTTTCAGACCCTCTGTTTCAGACCCTCTGTTTCAGACCCTCTGTTTCTCGCCCTCTGTTTTGCGCCCTCTGTTTCGCGCACTCAGCTTCAGAACCTCTGTTTCGGCCTCTCTGTTTCCCGCCCTCTGTTTCGCGCGCTCTGTTTCTCGCCCTCTGTTTCTCACCCTCTGTTTCAGACCCTCTGTATCAGCTCCTCTGTTTCAGCCCCTCTGTTTCTCGCCCTCTGTTTCAGCCCCTCTGTTTCAGACCCTCTGTTTCAGACCCTCTGTTTCTCGCCCTCTGTTTCAGACCCTCTGTTTCTCGCCCTCTGTTTCGCGACCTCTGTTTCGCACCCTCTGTTTCAGACCCTCTGTTTCAGACCCTCTGTTTCAGACCCTCTGTTTCAAGCCCTCTGTTTCGGCCCCTCTGTTTCTCGCCCTCTGTTTCGGCACCTCTGTTTCTCGCCCTCTGTTTCAGACTGTCTTTTTCTCGCCCTCTGTTTCAGCCCCTCTGTTTCAGACCCTCTGTTTCTCACCCTCTGTTTCAGCCCCTCTGTTTCAGTCCCGCTGTTTCAGCCCCTCTGTTTCAGACCCTCTGTTTCAGACCATCTGTTTCTCGCCCTCTATTTCGCGCCCTCTGTTTCAGCCCCTCTGTTTCTCGTCCTCTGTTTCTCGCCCTCTGTTTCGCGCCCTCTGTTTCAGACCCTCTGTTTCAGCCCCTCTGTTTCAGCCCCTCTGTTTCAGCCCCTCTGTTTCTCGCCCTCTGTTTAAGCACCTCTGTTTCAGACCCTCTGTTTCAGACCCTCTGTTTCTCGCCCTCTGTTTCGGCCCCTCTGTTTCTCGCCCTCTGTTTCAGACCCTCTGTTTCCGACCCTCTGTTTCAGACCCTCTGTTTCTCGCCCTCTGTTTCAGCCCCTCTGTTTATCGATCTCTGTTTCAGCCCCTCTGTTTCAGACCCTCTGTTTCAGCCCCTCTGTTTCAGACCCTCTGTTTCAGACCCTCTGTTTCAGACCCTCTGTTTCTCGCCCTCTGTTTCAGACCCTCTGTTTCGCGCCCTCTGTTTCAGCCCCTCTGTTTCAGCCCCTCTGTTTCAGCCCCTCTGTTTCAGTCCCTTTGTTTCTCGCCCTCTGTTTCTCACCCTCTGTTTCAGACCCTCTGTATTAGCTCCTCTGTTTCAGCCCCTCTGTTTCTCGCCCTCTGTTTCAGCTCCTCTGTTTCAGACCCTCTGTTTCGCGCCCTGTTTTTCGCGCGCTCTGTTTCAGCCCCTCTGGTTCAGACCCTCTGTTTCAGACCCTCTGTTTCTCGCCCTCTGTTTCGGTCCCTCTGTTTCTCGCTCTCTGTTTCAGACCCTCTGTTTCAGACCCTCTGTTTCTCGCCCTCTATTTCGCGCCCTCTGTTTCGCGCAATCTGTTTCAGACCCGCTGTTTCGGCCACTCTGTTTCCCGCCCTCTGATTCGCGCCCTCTGTTTCAGACCCTCTGTTTCAGACCCTCTGTTTCTCGCCCTCTGTTTCAGCCCCTCTGTTTCAGACCCTCTGTTTCGCGCCCTCTGTTTCTCGCCCTCTGTTTCGCGCCCTCTGTTTCAGCCCCTCTGTTTCAGATCCTCTGTTTCAGACCCTCTGTTTCAGACCCTCTGTTTCTCGCCCTCTGTTTCGGCCCCTCTGTTTCTCGCCCTCAGTTTCGGCCCCTCTGTTTGGCGCTCTCTGTTTCAGACCCTCTGTTTCAGACCCTCTGTTTCAGACCCTCTGTTTCTCGCCCTCTGTTTTGCGCCCTCTGTTTCGCGCCCTCAGCTTCAGAACCTCTGTTTCGGCCCCTCTGTTTCCCGCCCTCTGTTTCGCGAGCTCTGTTTCGCGCCCTCTGTTTCTCACCCTCTGTTTCAGACCCTCTGTTTCAGCTCCTCTGTTTCAGCCCCTCTGTTTCTCGCCCTCTGTTTCAGCCCCTCTGTTTCAGACCCTCTGTTTCAGACCCTCTGTTTCTCGCCCTCTGTTTCAGACCCTCTGTTTCTCGCCCTCTGTTTCGCGACCTCTGTTTCGCGCCCTCTGTTTCAGACCCTCTGTTTCAGACCCTCTGTTTCTCACCCTCTGTTTCAGCCCCTCTGTTTCAGTCCCGCTGTTTCAGCCCCTCTGTTTCAGACCCTCTGTTTCAGACCATCTGTTTCTCGCCCTCTGTTTCGCGCCCTCTGTTTCAGCCCCTCTGTTTCTCGTCCTCTGTTTCTCGCCTCTGTTTCGCGCCCTCTGTTTCAGACCCTCTGTTTCAGCCCCTCTGTTTCAGCCCCTCTGTTTCAGCCCCTCTGTTTCTCGCCCTCTGTTTAAGCCCCTCTGTTTCAGACCCTCTGTTTCAGACCCTCTGTTTCTCGCCCTCTGTTTCGGCCCCTCTGTTTCTCGCCCTCTGTTTCAGACCCTCTGTTTCCGACCCTCTGTTTCAGACCCTCTGTTTCTCGCCCTCTGTTTCAGCCCCTCTGTTTCTCGCCCTCTGTTTCAGCCCCTCTGTTTCAGACCCTCTGTTTCAGACCCTCTGTTTCAGACCCTCTGTTTCTCGCCCTCTGTCTCAGACCCTCTGTTTCGCGCCCTCTGTTTCAGCCCCTCTGTTTCAGCCCCTCTCTTTCAGCCCCTCTGTTTCAGCCCCTCTGTTTCTCGCCCTCTGTTTCTCACCCTCTGTTTCAGACCCTCTGTAGCAGCTCCTCTGTTTCAGCCCCTCTGTTTCTCGCCCTCTGTTTCAGCCCCTCTGTTTCAGACCCTCTGTTTCAGACCCTCTGTTTCTCGCCCTCTGTTTCAGACCCTCTGTTTCTCGCCCTCTGTTTCGCGACCTCTGTTTCGCGCCCTCTGTTTCAGACCCTCTGTTTCAGACCCTCTGTTTAAGACCCTCTGTTTCAGACCCTCTGTTTCTCGCCCTCTGTTTCGGCCCCTCTGTTTCTCGCCCTCTGTTTCGGCACCTCTGTTTCTCGCCCTCTGTTTCAGACTGTCTTTTTCTCGCCCTCTGTTTCAGCCCCTCTGTTTCAGACCCTCTGTTTCTCACCCTCTGTTTCAGCCCCTCTGTTTCAGTCCCGCTGTTTCAGCCCCTCTGTTTCAGACCCTCTGTTTCGCACCCTCTGTTTCACGCCCTCTGTTTCGCGCCCTGTGTTTCGCGCGCTCTGTTTCAGCCCCTCTGGTTCAGACCCGACTGTTTCAGACCCTCTGTTTCAGACCCTCTGTTTCTCGCCCACTGTTTCGGCCCCTCTGTTTCTCGCCCTCTGTTTCGGCACCTCTGTTTCGCGCTCTCTGTTTCAGACCCTCTGTTTCAGACCCTCTGTTTCTCGCCCTCTATTTCGCGCCCTCAGTTTCGCGCAATCTGTTTCAGACCCTCTGTTTCGGCCACTCTGTTTCCCGCCCTTTGTTTCGCCCGCTCTGTTTCAGACCCTCTGTTTCAGACCCTCTGTTTCAGACCCTCTGTTTCTCGCCCTCTGTTTCGGCCCCTCTGTTTCTCGCCCTCTGTTTCAGCCCCTCTGTTTCAGACCCTCTGTTTCAGCCCCTCTGTTTCAGACCCTCTGTTTCAGACCCTCTGTTTCTCGACGTCTGTTTCGGCCCCTCTGTTTCTCGCCCTCTGTTTCGGCCCCTCAGTTTCGCGCCCTCTGTTTCAGACCCTCTGTTTCAGACCCTCTGTTTCTCGCCCCCTATTTCAGACCCTCTGTTTCAGACTCTCTGTTTCTCGTCCTCTGTTTCAGCCCCTCGGTTTCAGACCCTCTGTTTTTCGCCCTCTGTTTGGTGCCCTCTGTTTCAGACCCTCTTTTTCAGACCCTCTGTTTCTCGCACTCTGTTTCAGCCCCTCTGTTTCTCGCCCTCGGTTTCAGCCCCTCTGTTTCAGACCCTCTGTTTCAGCCCCTCTGTTTCAGACCCTCTGTTTCAGACACTCTGTTTCTCGCCCTCTGTTTCGCGCCCTCTGTTTCAGACCCTCTGTTTCTCGTCCTCTGTTTCTCGCCCTCTGTTTCGCGCCCTCTGTTTCAGACCCTCTGTTTCAGCCCCTTTGTTTCAGCCCCTCTGTTTCAGCCCCTCTGTTTCTCGCCCTCTGTTTAAGCCCCCCTGTTTCAGACCCTCTGTTTCAGACCCTCTGTTTCTCGCCCTCTGTTTCGGCCCCTATGTTTCTCGCCCTCTGTTTCAGACCCTCTGTTTCCGACCCTCTGTTTCAGACCCTCTGTTTCTCGCCCTCTGTTTCAGCCACTCAGTTTCTCGCCCTCTGTTTCAGCCCCTCTGTTTCAGACCCTCTGTTTCAGCACCTCTGTTTCAGACCCTCTGTTTCAGACCCTCTGTTTCAGACCCTCTGTTTCCGACCCTCTGTTTCAGACCCTCTGTTTCTCGCCCTCTGTTTCAGCCCCTCTGTTTATCGCCCTCTGTTTCAGCCCCTCTGTTTCAGACCCTCTGTTTCAGCCCCTCTGTTTCAGACCCTCTGTTTCAGACCCTCTGTTTCAGACCCTCTGTTTCTCGCCCTCTGTTTCAGACCCTCTGTTTCGCGCCCTCTGTTTCAGCCCCTCTGTTTCAGCCCCTCTGTTTCAGCCCCTCTGTTTCAGTCCCTTTGTTTCTCGCCCTCTGTTTCTCACCCTCTGTTTCAGACCCTCTGTATTAGCTCCTCTGTTTCAGCCCCTCTGTTTCTCGCCCTCTGTTTCAGCTCCTCTGTTTCAGACCCTCTGTTTCGCGCCCTGTTTTTCGCGCGCTCTGTTTCAGCCCCTCTGGTTCAGACCCTCTGTTTCAGACCCTCTGTTTCGCGCCCTCTGTTTCAGCTCCTCTGTTTCAGACCCTCTGTTTCGCGCCCTGTTTTTCGCGCGCTCTGTTTCAGCCCCTCTGTTTCAGACCATCTGTTTCTCACCCTCTGTTTCGCGCCCTCTGTTTCAGCCCCTCTGTTTCTCATCCTCTGTTTCTCGCCCTCTGTTTCGCGCCCTCTGTTTCAGACCCTCTGTTTCAGACCCTCTGTTTCAGCCCCTCTGTTTCAGACCCTCTGTTTCAGACCCTCTGTTTCTTGCCTTCTGTTTCAGACCATCTGTTTCGCGCCCTCTGTTTCAGCCCCTCTGTTTCAGCCCCTCTGTCTCAGCCCCTCTGTTTCAGCCCCTCTGTTTCTCGCCCTCTGTTTCTCACCCTCTGTTTCAGACCCTCTGTATCAGCTCCTCTGTTTCAGCCCCTCTGTTTCTCGCCCTCTGTTTCAGCCCCTCTGTTTCAGACCCTCTGTTTCAGACCCTCTGTTTCTCGCCCTCTGTTTCAGACCCTCTGTTTCTCGCCCTCTGTTTCGTGACCTCTGTTTCGCGCCCTCTGTTTCAGACCCTCTGTTTCAGACCCTCTGTTTAAGACCCTCTGTTTCAGACCCTCTGTTTCTCGCCCTCTGTTTCGGCCCCTCTGTTTCTCGCCCTCTGTTTCGGCACCTCTGTTTCTCGCCCTCAGTTTCAGACTGTCTTTTTCTCGCCCTCTGTTTCAGCCCCTCTGTTTCAGACCCTCTGTTTCTCACCCTCTGTTTCAGCCCCTCTGTTTCAGTCCCGCTGTTTCAGACCCTCTGTTTCAGACCCTCTGTTTCAGACCATCTGTTTCTCGCCCTCTGTTTTGCGCCCTCTGTGTCGGCCCCTCTGTTTCTCGCCCTCTGCTTCGGCCCCTCTGTTTCGCGTCCTCTGTTTCAGATCCTCTGTTTCAGACCCTCTGTTTCTCGCCCTCTGTTTCAGCCCCTCTGTTTCAGACCCTCTGTTTCGCACCCTCTGTTTCACGCGCTCTGTTTCGCGCCCTGTGTTTCGCGCGCTCTGTTTCAGCCCCTCTGGTTCAGACCCGACTGTTTCAGACCCTCTGTTTCAGACCCTCTGTTTCTCGCCCTCTGTTTCGGTCCCTTTGTTTCTCGCTCTCTGTTTCAGACCCTCTGTTTCAGACCCTCTGTTTCTCGCCCTCTATTTCGCGCCCTCTCTTTCGCGCAATCTGTTTCAGACCCTCTGTTTCCCGCCCTCTGTTTCGCGCCCTCTGTTTCAGACCCTCTGTTTCAGACCCTCTGTTTCTCGCCCTCTGTTTCAGCCCCTCTGTTTCAGACCCTCTGTTTCGCGCCCTCTGTTTCACGCCCTCTGTTTCGCGCCCTCTGTTTCAGCCCCTCTGTTTCAGACCCTCTGTTTCAGACCCTCTGTTTCAGACCCTCTGTTTCTCGCCCTCTGTTTCGGCCCCTCTGTTTCTCGCCCTCTGTTTCGGCCCCTCTGTTTGGCGCTCTCTGTTTCAGACCCTCTGTTTCAGACCCTCTGTTTCAGACCCTCTGTTTCTCGCCCTCTGTTTTGCGCCCTCTGTTTCGCGCACTCAGCTTCAGAACCTCTGTTTCGGCCTCTCTGTTTCCCGCCCTCTGTTTCGCGCGCTCTGTTTCTCGCCCTCTGTTTCTCACCCTCTGTTTCAGACCCTCTGTATCAGCTCCTCTGTTTCAGCCCCTCTGTTTCTCGCCCTCTGTTTCAGACCCTCTGTTTCAGACCCTCTGTTTCAGACCCTCTGTTTCTCGCCCTCTGTTTCAGACCCTCTGTTTCTCGCCCTCTGTTTCGCGACCTCTGTTTCGCACCCTCTGTTTCAGACCCTCTGTTTCAGACCCTCTGTTTCAGACCCTCTGTTTCAAGCCCTCTGTTTCGGCCCCTCTGTTTCTCGCCCTCTGTTTCGGCACCTCTGTTTCTCGCCCTCTGTTTCAGACTGTCTTTTTCTCGCCCTCTGTTTCAGCCCCTCTGTTTCAGACCCTCTGTTTCTCACCCTCTGTTTCAGCCCCTCTGTTTCAGTCCCGCTGTTTCAGCCCCTCTGTTTCAGACCCTCTGTTTCAGACCATCTGTTTCTCGCCCTCTATTTCGCGCCCTCTGTTTCAGCCCCTCTGTTTCTCGTCCTCTGTTTCTCGCCCTCTGTTTCGCGCCCTCTGTTTCAGACCCTCTGTTTCAGCCCCTCTGTTTCAGCCCCTCTGTTTCAGCCCCTCTGTTTCTCGCCCTCTGTTTAAGCACCTCTGTTTCAGACCCTCTGTTTCAGACCCTCTGTTTCTCGCCCTCTGTTTCGGCCCCTCTGTTTCTCGCCCTCTGTTTCAGACCCTCTGTTTCCGACCCTCTGTTTCAGACCCTCTGTTTCTCGCCCTCTGTTTCAGCCCCTCTGTTTATCGATCTCTGTTTCAGCCCCTCTGTTTCAGACCCTCTGTTTCAGCCCCTCTGTTTCAGACCCTCTGTTTCAGACCCTCTGTTTCAGACCCTCTGTTTCTCGCCCTCTGTTTCAGACCCTCTGTTTCGCGCCCTCTGTTTCAGCCCCTCTGTTTCAGCCCCTCTGTTTCAGCCCCTCTGTTTCAGCTCCTCTGTTTCAGCCCCTCTGTTTCTCGCCCTCTGTTTCAGCTCCTCTGTTTCAGACCCTCTGTTTCGCGCCCTGTTTTTCGCGCGCTCTGTTTCAGCCCCTCTGGTTCAGACCCTCTGTTTCAGACCCTCTGTTTCTCGCCCTCTGTTTCGGTCCCTCTGTTTCTCGCTCTCTGTTTCAGACCCTCTGTTTCAGACCCTCTGTTTCTCGCCCTCTATTTCGCGCCCTCTGTTTCGCGCAATCTGTTTCAGACCCGCTGTTTCGGCCACTCTGTTTCCCGCCCTCTGATTCGCGCCCTCTGTTTCAGACCCTCTGTTTCAGACCCTCTGTTTCTCGCCCTCTGTTTCAGCCCCTCTGTTTCAGACCCTCTGTTTCGCGCCCTCTGTTTCTCGCCCTCTGTTTCGCGCCCTCTGTTTCAGCCCCTCTGTTTCAGATCCTCTGTTTCAGACCCTCTGTTTCAGACCCTCTGTTTCTCGCCCTCTGTTTCGGCCCCTCTGTTTCTCGCCCTCAGTTTCGGCCCCTCTGTTTGGCGCTCTCTGTTTCAGACCCTCTGTTTCAGACCCTCTGTTTCAGACCCTCTGTTTCTCGCCCTCTGTTTTGCGCCCTCTGTTTCGCGCCCTCAGCTTCAGAACCTCTGTTTCGGCCCCTCTGTTTCCCGCCCTCTGTTTCGCGAGCTCTGTTTCGCGCCCTCTGTTTCTCACCCTCTGTTTCAGACCCTCTGTTTCAGCTCCTCTGTTTCAGCCCCTCTGTTTCTCGCCCTCTGTTTCAGCCCCTCTGTTTCAGACCCTCTGTTTCAGACCCTCTGTTTCTCGCCCTCTGTTTCAGACCCTCTGTTTCTCGCCCTCTGTTTCGCGACCTCTGTTTCGCGCCCTCTGTTTCAGACCCTCTGTTTCAGACCCTCTGTTTCTCACCCTCTGTTTCAGCCCCTCTGTTTCAGTCCCGCTGTTTCAGCCCCTCTGTTTCAGACCCTCTGTTTCAGACCATCTGTTTCTCGCCCTCTGTTTCGCGCCCTCTGTTTCAGCCCCTCTGTTTCTCGTCCTCTGTTTCTCGCCTCTGTTTCGCGCCCTCTGTTTCAGACCCTCTGTTTCAGCCCCTCTGTTTCAGCCCCTCTGTTTCAGCCCCTCTGTTTCTCGCCCTCTGTTTAAGCCCCTCTGTTTCAGACCCTCTGTTTCAGACCCTCTGTTTCAGACCCTCTGTTTCGGCCCCTCTGTTTCTCGCCCTCTGTTTCAGACCCTCTGTTTCCGACCCTCTGTTTCAGACCCTCTGTTTCTCGCCCTCTGTTTCAGCCCCTCTGTTTCTCGCCCTCTGTTTCAGCCCCTCTGTTTCAGACCCTCTGTTTCAGACCCTCTGTTTCAGACCCTCTGTTTCTCGCCCTCTGTCTCAGACCCTCTGTTTCGCGCCCTCTGTTTCAGCCCCTCTGTTTCAGCCCCTCTCTTTCAGCCCCTCTGTTTCAGCCCCTCTGTTTCTCGCCCTCTGTTTCTCACCCTCTGTTTCAGACCCTCTGTAGCAGCTCCTCTGTTTCAGCCCCTCTGTTTCTCGCCCTCTGTTTCAGCCCCTCTGTTTCAGACCCTCTGTTTCAGACCCTCTGTTTCTCGCCCTCTGTTTCAGACCCTCTGTTTCTCGCCCTCTGTTTCGCGACCTCTGTTTCGCGCCCTCTGTTTCAGACCCTCTGTTTCAGACCCTCTGTTTAAGACCCTCTGTTTCAGACCCTCTGTTTCTCGCCCTCTGTTTCGGCCCCTCTGTTTCTCGCCCTCTGTTTCGGCACCTCTGTTTCTCGCCCTCTGTTTCAGACTGTCTTTTTCTCGCCCTCTGTTTCAGCCCCTCTGTTTCAGACCCTCTGTTTCTCACCCTCTGTTTCAGCCCCTCTGTTTCAGTCCCGCTGTTTCAGCCCCTCTGTTTCAGACCCTCTGTTTCGCACCCTCTGTTTCACGCCCTCTGTTTCGCGCCCTGTGTTTCGCGCGCTCTGTTTCAGCCCCTCTGGTTCAGACCCGACTGTTTCAGACCCTCTGTTTCAGACCCTCTGTTTCTCGCCCACTGTTTCGGCCCCTCTGTTTCTCGCCCTCTGTTTCGGCACCTCTGTTTCGCGCTCTCTGTTTCAGACCCTCTGTTTCAGACCCTCTGTTTCTCGCCCTCTATTTCGCGCCCTCAGTTTCGCGCAATCTGTTTCAGACCCTCTGTTTCGGCCACTCTGTTTCCCGCCCTTTGTTTCGCGCGCTCTGTTTCAGACCCTCTGTTTCAGACCCTCTGTTTCAGACCCTCTGTTTCTCGCCCTCTGTTTCGGCCCCTCTGTTTCTCGCCCTCTGTTTCAGCCCCTCTGTTTCAGACCCTCTGTTTCAGCCCCTCTGTTTCAGACCCTCTGTTTCGCGCCCTCTGTTTCAGCCCCTCTGTTTCAGCCCCTCTGTTTCAGCCCCTCTGTATCAGCTCCTCTGTTTCATCCCCTCTGTTTCTCGCCCTCTGTTTCAGCCCCTCTGTTTCTCGCCCTCTGTTTCAGCCCCTCTGTTTCAGCCCCTCTGTTTCAGACCCTCTGTTTCTCGCCCTCTGTTTCAGACCCTCTGTTTCTCGCTCTCTGTTTCGCGACCTCTGTTTCGCGCCCTCTGTTTCAGACCCTCTGTTTCAGACCCTCTGTTTCAGACCCTCTGTTTCTCGCCCTCTGTTTCGGCCCCTCTGTTTCTCGCCCTCTGTTTCGGCACCTCTGTTTCTCGCCCTCTGTTTCAGACTGTCTTTTTCTCGCCCTCTGTTTCAGCCCCTCTGTTTCAGCCCCTCTGTTTCTCACCCTCTGTTTCAGCCCCTCTGTTTCAGTCCCGCTGTTTCAGCCCCTCTGTTTCAGACCCTCTGTTTCAGACCATCTGTTTCTCGCCCTCTGTTTCGCGCCCTCTGTTTCAGCCCCTCTGTTTCTCGTCCTCTGTGTCTCGCCCTCTGTTTCGCGCCCTCTGTTTCAGACCCTCTGTTTCAGCCCCGCTGTTTCAGCCCCTCTGTTTCTCGCCCTCTGTTTAAGCCCCTCCGTTTCAGACCCTCTGTTTCAGACCCTCAGTTTCAGCCCCTCTGTTTCTCGCCCTCTGTTTCGGCCCCTCTGTTTCTCGCCCTCTGTTTCAGACCCTCTGTTTCCGACCCTCTGTTTCAGACCCTCTGTTTCTCGCCCTCTGTTTCAGCCCCTCTGTTTCTCGCCCTCTGTTTCAGCCCCTCTGTTTCGGACCCTCTGTTTCAGCCCCACTGTTTCAGACCCTCTGTTTCAGACCCTCTGTTTCAGACCCTCTGTTTCTCGCCCTCTGTTTCAGACCCTCTGTTTCGCGCCCTCTGTTTCAGCCCCTCTGTTTCAGACCCTCTGTATCAGCTCCTCTGTTTCAGCCCCTCTGTTTCTCGCCCTCTGTTTCAGCCCCTCTGTTTCAGCCCCTCTGTTTCTCGCCCTCTGTTTCTCACCCTCTGTTTCAGACCCTCTGTACCAGCTCCTCTGTTTCAGCCCCTCTGTTTCTCGCCCTCTGTTTCAGCCCCTCTGTTTCAGCCCCTCTGTTTCAGACCCTCTGTTTCTCGCCCTCTGTTTCAGACCCTCTGTTTCTCGCCCTCTGTTTCGCGACCTCTGTTTCGCGCCCTCTGTTTCAGACCCTCTGTTTCAGACCCTCTGTTTCAGACCCTCTGTTTCTCGCCCTCTGTTTCGGCCCCTCTATTTCTCGCCCTCTGTTTCGGCACCTCTGTTTCTCGCCCTCTGTTTCAGACTGCCTTTTTCTCGCCCTCTGTTTCAGCCCCTCTGTTTCAGACCCTCTGTTTCTCACCCTCTGTTTCAGCCCCTCTGTTTCAGTCCCGCTGTTTCAGCCCCTCTGTTTCAGACCCTCTGTTTCAGACCATCTGTTTCTCGCCCTCTGTTTCGCGCCCTCTGTTACAGCCCCTCTGTTTCTCGTCCTCTGTTTCTCGCCCTCTGTTTCGCGCCCTCTGTTTCAGACCCTCTGTTTCAGCCCCTCTGTTTCAGCCCCTCTGTTTCAGCCCCTCTGTTTCTCGCCCTCTGTTTAAGCCCCTCTGTTTCAGACCCTCTGTTTCAGACCCTCTGTTTCTCGCCCTCTGTTTCGGCCCCTCTGTTTCTCGCACTCTGTTTCAGACCCTCTGTATCAGCTCCTCTGTTTCAGCCCCTCTGTTTCTCGCCCTCTGTTTCAGCCCCTCTGTTTCAGACCATCTGTTTCAGACCCTCTGTTTCTCGCCCTCTGTTTCAGACCCTCTGTTTCTCGCCCTCTGTTTCGCGACCTCTGTTTCGCGCCCTCTGTTTCAGACCCTCTGTTTCAGACACTCTGTTTCAGACCCTCTGTTTCAGACCCTCTGTTTCTCGCCCTCTGTTTCGGCCCCTCTGTTTCTCGCCCACTGTTTCAGCCCCTCTGTTTCAGACCCTCTGTTTCAGCCCCTCTGTTTCAGACCCTCTGTTTCTTACCCTCTGTTTCAGACCCTCTGTTTCTCGACGTCTGTTTCGGCCCCTCTGTTTCTCGCCCTCTGTTTCGGCCCCTCAGTTTCACGGCCTCTGTTTCAGACCCTCTGTTTCAGACCCTCTGTTTCTCGCCCCCTATTTCAGACCCTCTGTTTCAGACTCTCTGTTTCTCGTCCTCTGTTTCAGCCCCTCGGTTTCAGACCCTCTGTTTCGCGCCCTCTGTTTCGTGCCCTCTGTTTCAGATCCTCTGTTTCAGACCCTCTGTTTCTCGCCCTCTGTTTCAGCCCCTCTGTTTCTCGCCCTCGGTTTCAGCCCCTCTGTTTCAGACCCTCTGTTTCAGCCCCTCTGTTTCAGACCCTCTGTTTCAGACCCTCTGTTTCTCGCCCTCTGTTTCGCGCCCTCTGTTTCAGCCCCTCTGTTTCTCGTCCTCTGTTTCTCGCCCTCTGTTTCGCGCCCTCTGTTTCAGACCCTCTGTTTCAGCCCCTCTGTTTCAGCCCCTCTGTTTCAGCCCCTCTGTTTCTCGCCCTCTGTTTAAGTTCCTCTGTTTCAGACCCTCAGTTTCAGCCCCTCTGTTTCTCGCCCTCTGTTTCGGCCCCTCTGTTTCTCGCCCTCTGTTTCAGACCCTCTGTTTCCGACCCTCTGTTTCAGACCCTCTGTTTCTCGCCCTCCGTTTCAGCCCCTCTGTTTCTCGCCCTCTGTTTCAGCCCCTCTGTTTCAGACCCTCTGTTTCATCCCCACTGTTTCAGACCCTCTGTTTCAGACCCTCTGTTTCAGACCCTCTGTTTCTCGCCCTCTGTTTCAGACCCTCTGTTTCGCGCCCTCTGTTTCAGCCCCTCTGTTTCAGCCCCTCTGTTTCAGCCCCTCTGTTTCTCGCCCTCTGTTTCTCACCCTCTGTTTCAGACCCTCTGTATCAGCTCCTCTGTTTCAGCCCCTCTGTTTCTCGCCCTCTGTTTCAGCCCCTCTGTTTCAGCCCCTCTGTTTCAGACCCTCTGTTTCTCGCCCTCTGTTTCAGACCCTCTGTTTCTCGCCCTCTGTTTCGCGACCTCTGTTTCGCGCCCTCTGTTTCAGACCCTCTGTTTCAGACCCTCTGTTTCAGACCCTCTGCTTCTCGCCCTCTGTTTCGGCCCCTCTATTTCTCGCCCTTGTTTCGGCACCTCTGTTTCTCGCCCTCTGTTTCAGACTGCCTTTTTCTCGCCCTCTGTTTCAGCCCCTCTGTTTCAGACCCTCTGTTTCTCACCCTCTGTTTCAGCCCCTCTGTTTCAGTCCCGCTGTTTCAGCCCCTCTGTTTCAGACCCTCTGTTTCAGACCATCTGTTTCTCGCCCTCTGTTTCGCGCCCTCTGTTACAGCCCCTCTGTTTCTCGTCCTCTGTTTCTCGCCCTCTGTTTCACGCCCTCTGTTTCAGACCCTCTGTTTCAGCCCCTCTGTTTCAGCCCCTCTGTTTCAGCCCCTCTGTTTCTCGCCCTCTGTTTAAGCCCCTCTGTTTCAGACCCTCTGTTTCAGACCCTCTGTTTCTCGCCCTCTGTTTCGGCCCCTCTGTTTCGCGCCCTCTGTTTCAGCCCCTCTGTTTCAGCCCCTCTGTTTCAGCCCCTCTGTTTCTCGCCCTCTGTTTCTCACCCTCTGTTTCAGACCCTCTGTATCAGCTCCACTGTTTCAGCCCCTCTGTTTCGCGCCCTCTGTTTCAGACCATCTGTTTCAGACCCTCTGTTTCAGACCCTCTGTTTCTCGCCCTCTGTTTCGGCCCCTCTATTTCTCGCCCTCTGTTTCGGCACCTCTGTTTCTCGCCCTCTGTTTCAGACTGCCTTTTTCTCGTCCTCTGTTTCAGCCCCTCTGTTTCAGACCCTCTGTTTCTCACCCTCTGTTTCAGCCCCTCTGTTTCAGTCCCGCTGTTTCAGCCCCTCTGTTTCAGACCCTCTGTTTCAGACCATCTGTTTCTCGCCCTCTGTTTCGCGCCCTCTGTTACAGCCCCTCTGTTTCTCGTCCTCTGTTTCTCGCCCTCTGTTTCGCGCCCACTGTTTCAGACCCTCTGTTTCAGCCCCTCTGTTTCAGCCCCTCTGTTTCAGCCCCTCTGTTTCTCGCCCTCTGTTTAAGCCCCTCTGTTTCAGACCCTCTGTTTCAGACCCTCTGTTTCTCGCCCTCTGTTTCGGCCCCTCTGTTTCTTGCACTCTGTTTCAGACCCTCTGTATCAGCTCCTCTGTTTCAGCCCCTCTGTTTCTCGCCCTCTGTTTCAGCCCCTCTGTTTCAGACCATCTGTTTCAGACCCTCTGTTTCTCGCCCTCTGTTTCAGACCCTCTGTTTCTCGCCCTCTGTTTCGCGACCTCTGTTTCGCGCCCTCTGTTTCAGACCCTCTGTTTCAGACACTCTGTTTCAGACCCTCTGTTTCAGACCCTCTGTTTCTCGCCCTCTGTTTCGGCCCCTCTGTTTCTCGCCCACTGTTTCAGCCCCTCTGTTTCAGACCCTCTGTTTCAGCCCCTCTGTTTCAGACCCTCTGTTTCATACCCTCTGTTTCAGACCCTCTGTTTCTCGACGTCTGTTTCGGCCCCTCTGTTTCTCGCCCTCTGTTTCGGCCCCTCAGTTTCACGGCCTCTGTTTCAGACCCTCTGTTTCCGACCCTCTGGTTCAGACCCTCTGTTTCTCGCCCTCTGTTTCAGCCCCTCTGATTCTCGCCCTCTGTTTCAGCCCCTCTGTTTCAGACCCTCTGTTTCAGCCCCTCTGTTTCAGACCTTCTGTTTCAGACCCTCTGTTTCAGACCCTCTGTTTCTCGCCCTCTGTTTCTCGCCCTCTGTTTCGCGCCCTCTGTTTCGCGCACTCTGTTTCAGCCCCTCTGTTTCAGCCCCTCTGTTTCAGCCCCTCTGTTTCTCGCGCTGTGTTTCTCACCCTCTGTTTCAGACCCTCTGTTTCTCGCCCTCTGTTTCAGCCCCTCTGTTTCAGACCCTCTGTTTCAGACCCTCTGTTTCTCGCCCTCTGTTTCAGACCCTCTGTTTCTCGCCCTCTGTTTCGCGACCTCTGTTTCGCGCCCTCTGGTTCAGACCCTCTGTTTCAGACCCTCTGTTTCAGACCCTCTGTTTCTCGCCCTCTGTTTCGGCCCCTCTGTTTCTCGCCCTCTGTTTCGGCACCTCTGTTTCTCGCCCTCTGTTTCAGACTGTCTTTTTCTCGCCCTCTGTTTCAGCCCCTCTGTTTCAGACCCTCTGTTTCTCACCCTCTGTTTCAGCCCCTCTGTTTCAGTCCCGCTGTTTCAGCCCCTCTGTTTCAGACCCTCTGTTTCAGACCATCTGTTTCAGACCCTCTGTTTCGCGCCCTCTGTTTCAGCCCCTCTGTTTCTCGTCCTCTGTGTCTCGCCCTCTGTTTCGCGCCCTCTGTTTCAGACCCTCTGTTTCAGCCCCGCTGTTTCAGCCCCTCTGTTTCTCGCCCTCTGTTTAAGCCCCTCTGTTTAAGCCACTCTGTTTCAGACCCTCAGTTTCAGCCCCTCTGTTTCTCGCCCTCTGTTTCGGCCCTTCTGATTCTCGCCCTCTGTTTCAGACCCTCTGTTTCCGACCCTCTGTTTCAGACCCTCTGTTTCTCGCCCTCTGTTTCAGCCCCTCTGTTTCTCGCCCTCTGTTTCAGCCCCTCTGTTTCGGACCCTCTGTTTCAGCCCCACTGTTTCAGACCCTCTGTTTCAGACCCTCTGTTTCAGACCCTCTGTTTCTCGCCCTCTGTTTCAGACCCTCTGTTTCGCGCCCTCTGTTTCAGCCCCTCTGTTTCTCGCCCTCTGTTTCTCACCCTCTGTTTCAGACCCTCTGTATCAGCTCCTCTGTTTCAGCCCCTCTGTTTCTCGCCCTCTGTTTCAGCCCCTCTGTTTCAGCCCCTCTGTTTCAGACCCTCTGTTTCTCGCCCTCTGTTTCAGACCCTCTGTTTCTCGCCCTCTGTTTCGCGCCCTCTGTTTCGCGACCTCTGTTTCGCGCCCTCTGTTTCAGACCCTCTGTTTCAGACCCTCTGTTTCAGACCCTCTGTTTCTCGCCCTCTGTTTCGGCCCCTCTATTTCTCGCCCTCTGTTTCGGCACCTCTGTTTCTCGCCCTCTGTTTCAGACTGCCTTTTTCTCGCCCTCTGTTTCAGCCCCTCTGTTTCAGACCCTCTGTTTCTCACCCTCTGTTTCAGCCCCTCTGTTTCAGTCCCGCTGTTTCAGCCCCTCTGTTTCAGACCCTCTGTTTCAGACCATCTGTTTCTCGCCCTCTTTTTCGCGCCCTCTGTTACAGCCCCTCTGTTTCTCGTCCTCTGTTTCTCGCCCTCTGTTTCGCGCCCTCTGTTTCAGACCCTCTGTTTCAGCCCCTCTGTTTCAGCCCCTCTGTTTCAGCCCCTCTGTTTCAGACCCTCTGTTTCAGACCCTCTGTTTCTCGCCCTCTGTTTCAGACCCTCTGTTTCTCGCCCTCTGTTTCGGCCCCTCTGTTTCTCGCACTCTGTTTCAGACCCTCTGTATCAGCTCCTCTGTTTCAGCCCCTCTGTTTCTCGCCCTCTGTTTCAGCCCCTCTGTTTCAGACCATCTGTTTCAGACCCTCTGTTTCTCGCCCTCTGTTTCAGACCCTCTGTTTCTCGCCCTCTGTTTCGCGACCTCTGTTTCGCGCCCTCTGTTTCAGACCCTCTGTTTCAGACACTCTGTTTCAGACCCTCTGTTTCAGACCCTCTGTTTCTCGCCCTCTGTTTCGGCCCCTCTGTTTCTCGCCCACTGTTTCAGCCCCTCTGTTTCAGACCCTCTGTTTCAGCCCCTCTGTTTCAGACCCTCTGTTTCATACCCTCTGTTTCAGACCCGCTGTTTCTCGACGTCTGTTTCGGCCCCTCTGTTTCTCGCCCTCTGTTTCGGCCCCTCAGTTTCACGGCCTCTGTTTCAGACCCTCTGTTTCAGACCCTCTGTTTCTCGCTCCCTATTTCAGACCCTCTGTTTCAGACTCTCTGTTTCTCGTCCTCTCTTTCAGCCCCTCGGTTTCAGACCCTCTGTTTCGCGCCCTCTGTTTCGTGCCCTCTGTTTCAGACCCTCTGTTTCAGACCCTCTGTTTCTCGCCCTCTGTTTCAGCCCCTCTGTTTCTCGCCCTCGGTTTCAGCCCCTCTGTTTCAGACCCTCTGTTTCAGCCCCTCTGTTTCAGACCCTCTGTTTCAGACCCTCTGTTTCTCGCCCTCTGTTTCGCGCCCTCTGTTTCAGCCCCTCTGTTTCTCGTCCTCTGTTTCTCGCCCTCTGTTTCGCGCCCTCTGTTTCAGACCCTCTGTTTCAGCCCCTCTGTTTCAGCCCCTCTGTTTCAGCCCCTCTGTTTCTCGCCCTCTGTTTAAGTTCCTCTGTTTCAGACCCTCAGTTTCAGCCCCTCTGTTTCTCGCCCTCTGTTTCGGCCCCTCTGTTTCTCGCCCTCTGTTTCAGACCCTCTGTTTCCGACCCTCTGTTTCAGACCCTCTGTTTCTCGCCCTCTGTTTCAGCCCCTCTGTTTCTCGCCCTCTGTTTCAGCCCCTCTGTTTCAGACCCTCTGTTTCAGCCCCACTGTTTCAGACCCTCTGTTTCAGACCCTCTGTTTCAGACCCTCTGTTTCTCGCCCTCTGTTTCAGACCCTCTGTTTCGCGCCCTCTGTTTCAGCCCCTCTGTTTCAGCCCCTCTGTTTCAGCCCCTCTGTATCAGCTCCTCTGTTTCATCCCCTCTGTTTCTCGCCCTCTGTTTCAGCCCCTCTGTTTCTCGCCCTCTGTTTCAGCCCCTCTGTTTCAGCCCCTCTGTTTCAGACCCTCTGTTTCTCGCCCTCTGTTTCAGACCCTCTGTTTCTCGCCCTCTGTTTCGCGACCTCTGTTTCGCGCCCTCTGTTTCAGACCCTCTGTTTCAGACCCTCTGTTTCAGACCCTCTGTTTCTCGCCCTCTGTTTCGGCCCCTCTGTTTCTCGCCCTCTGTTTCGGCACCTCTGTTTCTCGCCCTCTGTTTCAGACTGTCTTTTTCTCGCCCTCTGTTTCAGCCCCTCTGTTTCAGCCCCTCTGTTTCTCACCCTCTGTTTCAGCCCCTCTGTTTCAGTCCCGCTGTTTCAGCCCCTCTGTTTCAGACCCTCTGTTTCAGACCATCTGTTTCTCGCCCTCTGTTTCGCGCCCTCTGTTTCAGCCCCTCTGTTTCTCGTCCTCTGTGTCTCGCCCTCTGTTTCGCGCCCTCTGTTTCAGACCCTCTGTTTCAGCCCCGCTGTTTCAGCCCCTCTGTTTCTCGCCCTCTGTTTAAGCCCCTCCGTTTCAGACCCTCTGTTTCAGACCCTCAGTTTCAGCCCCTCTGTTTCTCGCCCTCTGTTTCGGCCCCTCTGTTTCTCGCCCTCTGTTTCAGACCCTCTGTTTCCGACCCTCTGTTTCAGACCCTCTGTTTCTCGCCCTCTGTTTCAGCCCCTCTGTTTCTCGCCCTCTGTTTCAGCCCCTCTGTTTCGGACCCTCTGTTTCAGCCCCACTGTTTCAGACCCTCTGTTTCAGACCCTCTGTTTCAGACCCTCTGTTTCTCGCCCTCTGTTTCAGACCCTCTGTTTCGCGCCCTCTGTTTCAGCCCCTCTGTTTCAGCCCCTCTGTTTCAGACCCTCTGTTTCATACCCTCTGTTTCTCACCCTCTGTTTCAGACCCTCTGTATCAGCTCCTCTGTTTCAGCCCCTCTGTTTCTCGCCCTCTGTTTCAGCCCCTCTGTTTCAGCCCCTCTGTTTCAGACCCTCTGTTTCTCGCCCTCTGTTTCAGACCCTCTGTTTCTCGCCCTCTGTTTCGCGACCTCTGTTTCGCGCCCTCTGTTTCAGACCCTCTGTTTCAGACCCTCTGTTTCAGACCCTCTGTTTCTCGCCCTCTGTTTCGGCCCCTCTATTTCTCGCCCTCTGTTTCGGCACCTCTGTTTCTCGCCCTCTGTTTCAGACTGCCTTTTTCTCGCCCTCTGTTTCAGCCCCTCTGTTTCAGACCCTCTGTTTCTCACCCTCTGTTTCAGCCCCTCTGTTTCAGTCCCGCTGTTTCAGCCCCTCTGTTTCAGACCCTCTGTTTCAGACCATCTGTTTCTCGCCCTCTGTTTCGCGCCCTCTGTTACAGCCCCTCTGTTTCTCGTCCTCTGTTTCTCGCCCTCTGTTTCGCGCCCTCTGTTTCAGACCCTCTGTTTCAGCCCCTCTGTTTCAGCCCCTCTGTTTCAGCCCCTCTGTTTCTCGCCCTCTGTTTAAGCCCCTCTGTTTCAGACCCTCTGTTTCAGACCCTCTGTTTCTCGCCCTCTGTTTCGGCCCCTCTGTTTCTCGCACTCTGTTTCAGACCCTCTGTATCAGCTCCTCTGTTTCAGCCCCTCTGTTTCTCGCCCTCTGTTTCAGCCCCTCTGTTTCAGACCATCTGTTTCAGACCCTCTGTTTCTCGCCCTCTGTTTCAGACCCTCTGTTTCTCGCCCTCTGTTTCGCGACCTCTGTTTCGCGCCCTCTGTTTCAGACCCTCTGTTTCAGACACTCTGTTTCAGACCCTCTGTTTCAGACCCTCTGTTTCTCGCCCTCTGTTTCGGCCCCTCTGTTTCTCGCCCACTGTTTCAGCCCCTCTGTTTCAGACCCTCTGTTTCAGCCCCTCTGTTTCAGACCCTCTGTTTCTTACCCTCTGTTTCAGACCCTCTGTTTCTCGACGTCTGTTTCGGCCCCTCTGTTTCTCGCCCTCTGTTTCGGCCCCTCAGTTTCACGGCCTCTGTTTCAGACCCTCTGTTTCAGACCCTCTGTTTCTCGCCCCCTATTTCAGACCCTCTGTTTCAGACTCTCTGTTTCTCGTCCTCTGTTTCAGCCCCTCGGTTTCAGACCCTCTGTTTCGCGCCCTCTGTTTCGTGCCCTCTGTTTCAGATCCTCTGTTTCAGACCCTCTGTTTCTCGCCCTCTGTTTCAGCCCCTCTGTTTCTCGCCCTCGGTTTCAGCCCCTCTGTTTCAGACCCTCTGTTTCAGCCCCTCTGTTTCAGACCCTCTGTTTCAGACCCTCTGTTTCTCGCCCTCTGTTTCGCGCCCTCTGTTTCAGCCCCTCTGTTTCTCGTCCTCTGTTTCTCGCCCTCTGTTTCGCGCCCTCTGTTTCAGACCCTCTGTTTCAGCCCCTCTGTTTCAGCCCCTCTGTTTCAGCCCCTCTGTTTCTCGCCCTCTGTTTAAGTTCCTCTGTTTCAGACCCTCAGTTTCAGCCCCTCTGTTTCTCGCCCTCTGTTTCGGCCCCTCTGTTTCTCGCCCTCTGTTTCAGACCCTCTGTTTCCGACCCTCTGTTTCAGACCCTCTGTTTCTCGCCCTCCGTTTCAGCCCCTCTGTTTCTCGCCCTCTGTTTCAGCCCCTCTGTTTCAGACCCTCTGTTTCATCCCCACTGTTTCAGACCCTCTGTTTCAGACCCTCTGTTTCAGAACCTCTGTTTCTCGCCCTCTGTTTCAGACCCTCTGTTTCGCGCCCTCTGTTTCAGCCCCTCTGTTTCAGCCCCTCTGTTTCAGCCCCTCTGTTTCTCGCCCTCTGTTTCTCACCCTCTGTTTCAGACCCTCTGTATCAGCTCCTCTGTTTCAGCCCCTCTGTTTCTCGCCCTCTGTTTCAGCCCCTCTGTTTCAGCCCCTCTGTTTCAGACCCTCTGTTTCTCGCCCTCTGTTTCAGACCCTCTGTTTCTCGCCCTCTGTTTCGCGACCTCTGTTTCGCGCCCTCTGTTTCAGACCCTCTGTTTCAGACCCTCTGTTTCAGACCCTCTGTTTCTCGCCCTCTGTTTCGGCCCCTCTATTTCTCGCCCTTGTTTCGGCACCTCTGTTTCTCGCCCTCTGTTTCAGACTGCCTTTTTCTCGCCCTCTGTTTCAGCCCCTCTGTTTCAGACCCTCTGTTTCTCACCCTCTGTTTCAGCCCCTCTGTTTCAGTCCCGCTGTTTCAGCCCCTCTGTTTCAGACCCTCTGTTTCAGACCATCTGTTTCTCGCCCTCTGTTTCGCGCCCTCTGTTACAGCCCCTCTGTTTCTCGTCCTCTGTTTCTCGCCCTCTGTTTCGCGCCCTCTGTTTCAGACCCTCTGTTTCAGCCCCTCTGTTTCAGCCCCTCTGTTTCAGCCCCTCTGTTTCTCGCCCTCTGTTTAAGCCCCTCTGTTTCAGACCCTCTGTTTCAGACCCTCTGTTTCTCGCCCTCTGTTTCGGCCCCTCTGTTTCGCGCCCTCTGTTTCAGCCCCTCTGTTTCAGCCCCTCTGTTTCAGCCCCTCTGTTTCTCGCCCTCTGTTTCTCACCCTCTGTTTCAGACCCTCTGTATCAGCTCCACTGTTTCAGCCCCTCTGTTTCGCGCCCTCTGTTTCAGACCATCTGTTTCAGACCCTCTGTTTCAGACCCTCTGTTTCTCGCCCTCTGTTTCGGCCCCTCTATTTCTCGCCCTCTGTTTCGGCACCTCTGTTTCTCGCCCTCTGTTTCAGACTGCCTTTTTCTCGTCCTCTGTTTCAGCCCCTCTGTTTCAGACCCTCTGTTTCTCACCCTCTGTTTCAGCCCCTCTGTTTCAGTCCCGCTGTTTCAGCCCCTCTGTTTCAGACCCTCTGTTTCAGACCATCTGTTTCTCGCCCTCTGTTTCGCGCCCTCTGTTACAGCCCCTCTGTTTCTCGTCCTCTGTTTCTCGCCCTCTGTTTCGCGCCCACTGTTTCAGACCCTCTGTTTCAGCCCCTCTGTTTCAGCCCCTCTGTTTCAGCCCCTCTGTTTCTCACCCTCTGTTTAAGCCCCTCTGTTTCAGACCCTCTGTTTCAGACCCTCTGTTTCTCGCCCTCTGTTTCGGCCCCTCTGTTTCTTGCACTCTGTTTCAGACCCTCTGTATCAGCTCCTCTGTTTCAGCCCCTCTGTTTCTCGCCCTCTGTTTCAGCCCCTCTGTTTCAGACCATCTGTTTCAGACCCTCTGTTTCTCGCCCTCTGTTTCAGACCCTCTGTTTCTCGCCCTCTGTTTCGCGACCTCTGTTTCGCGCCCTCTGTTTCAGACCCTCTGTTTCAGACACTCTGTTTCAGACCCTCTGTTTCAGACCCTCTGTTTCTCGCCCTCTGTTTCGGCCCCTCTGTTTCTCGCCCACTGTTTCAGCCCCTCTGTTTCAGACCCTCTGTTTCAGCCCCTCTGTTTCAGACCCTCTGTTTCATACCCTCTGTTTCAGACCCTCTGTTTCTCGACGTCTGTTTCGGCCCCTCTGTTTCTCGCCCTCTGTTTCGGCCCCTCAGTTTCACGGCCTCTGTTTCAGACCCTCTGTTTCAGACCCTCTGTTTCTCGCCCCCTATTTCAGACCCTCTGTTTCAGACTCTCTGTTTCTCGTCCTCTGTTTCAGCCCCTCGGTTTCAGACCCTCTGTTTCGCGCCCTCTGTTTCGTGCCCTCTGTTTCAGACCCTCTGTTTCAGACCCTCTGTTTCTCACCCTCTGTTTCAGCCCCTCTGTTTCTCGCCCTCGGTTTCAGCCCCTCTGTTTCAGACCCTCTGTTTCAGCCCCTCTGTTTCAGACCCTCTGTTTCAGACCCTCTGTTTCTCGCCCTCTGTTTCGCGCCCTCTGTTTCAGCCCCTCTGTTTCTCGTCCTCTGTTTCTCGCCCTCTGTTTCGCGCCCTCTGTTTCAGACCCTCTGTTTCAGCCCCTCTGTTTCAGCCCCTCTGTTTCAGCCCCTCTGTTTCTCGCCCTCTGTTTAAGTTCCTCTGTTTCAGACCCTCAGTTTCAGCCCCTCTGTTTCTCGCCCTCTGTTTCGGCCCCTCTGTTTCTCGCCCTCTGTTTCAGACCCTCTGTTTCCGACCCTCTGTTTCAGACCCTCTGTTTCTTGCCCTCTGTTTCAGCCCCTCTGTTTCTCGCCCTCTGTTTCAGCCCCTCTGTTTCAGACCCTCTGTTTCAGCCCCACTGTTTCAGACCCTCTGTTTCAGACCCTCTGTTTCAGACCCTCTGTTTCTCGCCCTCTGTTTCAGACCCTCTGTTTCGCGCCCTCTGTTTCAGCCCCTCTGTTTCAGCCCCTCTGTTTCAGCCCCTCTGTTTCTCGCCCTCTGTTTCTCACCCTCTGTTTCAGACCCTCTGTATCAGCTCCTCTGTTTCAGCCCCTCTGTTTCTCGCCCTCTGTTTCAGCCCCTCTGTTTCAGCCCCTCTGTTTCAGACCCTCTGTTTCTCGCCCTCTGTTTCAGACCCTCTGTATCTCGCCCTCTGTTTCGCGACCTCTGTTTCGCGCCCTCTGTTTCAGACCCTCTGTTTCTCGCCCTCTGTTTCGGCCCCTCTATTTCTCGCCCTTGTTTCGGCACCTCTGTTTCTCGCCCTCTGTTTCAGACTGCCTTTTTCTCGCCCTCTGTTTCAGCACCTCTGTTTCAGACCCTCTGTTTCTCACCCTCTGTTTCAGCCCCTCTGTTTCAGTCCCGCTGTTTCAGCCCCTCTGTTTCAGACCCTCTGTTTCAGACCATCTGTTTCTCGCCCTCTGTTTCGCGCCCTCTGTTACAGCCCCTCTGTTTCTCGTCCTCTGTTTCTCGCCCTCTGTTTCACGCCCTCTGTTTCAGACCCTCTGTTTCAGCCCCTCTGTTTCAGCCCCTCTGTTTCAGCCCCTCTGTTTCTCGCCCTCTGTTTAAGCCCCTCTGTTTCAGACCCTCTGTTTCAGACCCTCTGTTTCTCGCCCTCTGTTTCAGACCCTCTGTTTCCGACCCTCTGTTTCAGACCCTCTGTTTCTCGCCCTCTGTTTCAGCCCCTCTGTTTCTCGCCCTCTGTTTCAGCCCCTCTGTTTCGGACCCTCTGTTTCAGCCCCACTGTTTCAGCTCCTCTGTTTCAGCCCCTCTGTTTCTCGCCCTCTGTTTCAGCCCCTCTGTTTCAGCCCCTCTGTTTCAGACCCTCTGTTTCTCGCCCTCTGTTTCAGACCCTCTGTATCTCGCCCTCTGTTTCGCGACCTCTGTTTCGCGCCCTCTGTTTCAGACCCTCTGTTTCTCGCCCTCTGTTTCGGCCCCTCTATTTCTCGCCCTTGTTTCGGCACCTCTGTTTCTCGCCCTCTGTTTCAGACTGCCTTTTTCTCGCCCTCTGTTTCAGCACCTCTGTTTCAGACCCTCTGTTTCTCACCCTCTGTTTCAGCCCCTCTGTTTCAGTCCCGCTGTTTCAGCCCCTCTGTTTCAGACCCTCTGTTTCAGACCATCTGTTTCTCGCCCTCTGTTTCGCGCCCTCTGTTACAGCCCCTCTGTTTCTCGTCCTCTGTTTCTCGCCCTCTGTTTCACGCCCTCTGTTTCAGACCCTCTGTTTCAGCCCCTCTGTTTCAGCCCCTCTGTTTCAGCCCCTCTGTTTCTCGCCCTCTGTTTAAGCCCCTCTGTTTCAGACCCTCTGTTTCAGACCCTCTGTTTCTCGCCCTCTGTTTCAGACCCTCTGTTTCCGACCCTCTGTTTCAGACCCTCTGTTTCTCGCCCTCTGTTTCAGCCCCTCTGTTTCTCGCCCTCTGTTTCAGCCCCTCTGTTTCGGACCCTCTGTTTCAGCCCCACTGTTTCAGACCCTCTGTTTCAGACCCTCTGTTTCAGACCCTCTGTTTCTCGCCCTCTGTTTCAGACCCTCTGTTTCGCGCCCTCTGTTTCAGCCCCTCTGTTTCAGCCCCTCTGTTTCAGACCCTCTGTTTCAGACCCTCTGTTTCTCACCCTCTGTTTCAGACCCTCTGTATCAGCTCCTCTGTTTCAGCCCCTCTGTTTCTCGCCCTCTGTTTCAGCCCCTCTGTTTCAGCCCCTCTGTTTCAGACCCTCTGTTTCTCGCCCTCTGTTTCAGACCCTCTGTTTCTCGCCCTCTGTTTCGCGACCTCTGTTTCGCGCCCTCTGTTTCAGACCCTCTGTTTCAGACCCTCTGTTTCAGACCCTCTGTTTCTCGCCCTCTGTTTCGGCCCCTCTATTTCTCGCCCTCTGTTTCGGCACCTCTGTTTCTCGCCCTCTGTTTCAGACTGCCTTTTTCTCGCCCTCTGTTTCAGCCCCTCTGTTTCAGACCCTCTGTTTCTCACCCTCTGTTTCAGCCCCTCTGTTTCAGTCCCGCTGTTTCAGCCCCTCTGTTTCAGACCCTCTGTTTCAGACCATCTGTTTCTCGCCCTCTGTTTCGCGCCCTCTGTTACAGCCCCTCTGTTTCTCGTCCTCTGTTTCTCGCCCTCTGTTTCGCGCCCTCTGTTTCAGACCCTCTGTTTCAGCCCCTCTGTTTCAGCCCCTCTGTTTCAGCCCCTCTGTTTCTCGCCCTCTGTTTAAGCCCCTCTGTTTCAGACCCTCTGTTTCAGACCCTCTGTTTCTCGCCCTCTCTTTCGGCCCCTCTGTTTCTCGCACTCTGTTTCAGACCCTCTGTATCAGCTCCTCTGTTTCAGCCCCTCTGTTTCTCGCCCTCTGTTTCAGCCCCTCTGTTTCAGACCATCTGTTTCAGACCCTCTGTTTCTCGCCCTCTGTTTCAGACCCTCTGTTTCTCGCCCTCTGTTTCGCGACCTCTGTTTCGCGCCCTCTGTTTCAGACCCTCTGTTTCAGACACTCTGTTTCAGACCCTCTGTTTCAGACCCTCTGTTTCTCGCCCTCTGTTTCGGCCCCTCTGTTTCTCGCCCACTGTTTCAGCCCCTCTGTTTCAGACCCTCTGTTTCAGCCCCTCTGTTTCAGACCCTCTGTTTCTTACCCTCTGTTTCAGACCCTCTGTTTCTCGACGTCTGTTTCGGCCCCTCTGTTTCTCGCCCTCTGTTTCGGCCCCTCAGTTTCACGGCCTCTGTTTCAGACCCTCTGTTTCAGACCCTCTGTTTCTCGCCCCCTATTTCAGACCCTCTGTTTCAGACTCTCTGTTTCTCGTCCTCTGTTTCAGCCCCTCGGTTTCAGACCCTCTGTTTCGCGCCCTCTGTTTCGTGCCCTCTGTTTCAGATCCTCTGTTTCAGACCCTCTGTTTCTCGCCCTCTGTTTCAGCCCCTCTGTTTCTCGCCCTCGGTTTCAGCCCCTCTGTTTCAGACCCTCTGTTTCAGCCCCTCTGTTTCAGACCCTCTGTTTCAGACCCTCTGTTTCTCGCCCTCTGTTTCGCGCCCTCTGTTTCAGCCCCTCTGTTTCTCGTCCTCTGTTTCTCGCCCTCTGTTTCGCGCCCTCTGTTTCAGACCCTCTGTTTCAGCCCCTCTGTTTCAGCCCCTCTGTTTCAGCCCCTCTGTTTCTCGCCCTCTGTTTAAGTTCCTCTGTTTCAGACCCTCAGTTTCAGCCCCTCTGTTTCTCGCCCTCTGTTTCGGCCCCTCTGTTTCTCGCCCTCTGTTTCAGACCCTCTGTTTCCGACCCTCTGTTTCAGACCCTCTGTTTCTCGCCCTCCGTTTCAGCCCCTCTGTTTCTCGCCCTCTGTTTCAGCCCCTCTGTTTCAGACCCTCTGTTTCATCCCCACTGTTTCAGACCCTCTGTTTCAGACCCTCTGTTTCAGAACCTCTGTTTCTCGCCCTCTGTTTCAGACCCTCTGTTTCGCGCCCTCTGTTTCAGCCCCTCTGTTTCAGCCCCTCTGTTTCAGCCCCTCTGTTTCTCGCCCTCTGTTTCTCACCCTCTGTTTCAGACCCTCTGTATCAGCTCCTCTGTTTCAGCCCCTCTGTTTCTCGCCCTCTGTTTCAGCCCCTCTGTTTCAGCCCCTCTGTTTCAGACCCTCTGTTTCTCGCCCTCTGTTTCAGACCCTCTGTTTCTCGCCCTCTGTTTCGCGACCTCTGTTTCGCGCCCTCTGTTTCAGACCCTCTGTTTCAGACCCTCTGTTTCAGACCCTCTGTTTCTCGCCCTCTGTTTCGGCCCCTCTATTTCTCGCCCTTGTTTCGGCACCTCTGTTTCTCGCCCTCTGTTTCAGACTGCCTTTTTCTCGCCCTCTGTTTCAGCCCCTCTGTTTCAGACCCTCTGTTTCTCACCCTCTGTTTCAGCCCCTCTGTTTCAGTCCCGCTGTTTCAGCCCCTCTGTTTCAGACCCTCTGTTTCAGACCATCTGTTTCTCGCCCTCTGTTTCGCGCCCTCTGTTACAGCCCCTCTGTTTCTCGTCCTCTGTTTCTCGCCCTCTGTTTCGCGCCCTCTGTTTCAGACCCTCTGTTTCAGCCCCTCTGTTTCAGCCCCTCTGTTTCAGCCCCTCTGTTTCTCGCCCTCTGTTTAAGCCCCTCTGTTTCAGACCCTCTGTTTCAGACCCTCTGTTTCTCGCCCTCTGTTTCGGCCCCTCTGTTTCGCGCCCTCTGTTTCAGCCCCTCTGTTTCAGCCCCTCTGTTTCAGCCCCTCTGTTTCTCGCCCTCTGTTTCTCACCCTCTGTTTCAGACCCTCTGTATCAGCTCCACTGTTTCAGCCCCTCTGTTTCGCGCCCTCTGTTTCAGACCATCTGTTTCAGACCCTCTGTTTCAGACCCTCTGTTTCTCGCCCTCTGTTTCGGCCCCTCTATTTCTCGCCCTCTGTTTCGGCACCTCTGTTTCTCGCCCTCTGTTTCAGACTGCCTTTTTCTCGTCCTCTGTTTCAGCCCCTCTGTTTCAGACCCTCTGTTTCTCACCCTCTGTTTCAGCCCCTCTGTTTCAGTCCCGCTGTTTCAGCCCCTCTGTTTCAGACCCTCTGTTTCAGACCATCTGTTTCTCGCCCTCTGTTTCGCGCCCTCTGTTACAGCCCCTCTGTTTCTCGTCCTCTGTTTCTCGCCCTCTGTTTCGCGCCCACTGTTTCAGACCCTCTGTTTCAGCCCCTCTGTTTCAGCCCCTCTGTTTCAGCCCCTCTGTTTCTCACCCTCTGTTTAAGCCCCTCTGTTTCAGACCCTCTGTTTCAGACCCTCTGTTTCTCGCCCTCTGTTTCGGCCCCTCTGTTTCTTGCACTCTGTTTCAGACCCTCTGTATCAGCTCCTCTGTTTCAGCCCCTCTGTTTCTCGCCCTCTGTTTCAGCCCCTCTGTTTCAGACCATCTGTTTCAGACCCTCTGTTTCTCGCCCTCTGTTTCAGACCCTCTGTTTCTCGCCCTCTGTTTCGCGACCTCTGTTTCGCGCCCTCTGTTTCAGACCCTCTGTTTCAGACACTCTGTTTCAGACCCACTGTTTCAGACCCTCTGTTTCTCGCCCTCTGTTTCGGCCCCTCTGTTTCTCGCCCACTGTTTCAGCCCCTCTGTTTCAGACCCTCTGTTTCAGCCCCTCTGTTTCAGACCCTCTGTTTCATACCCTCTGTTTCAGACCCTCTGTTTCTCGACGTCTGTTTCGGCCCCTCTGTTTCTCGCCCTCTGTTTCGGCCCCTCAGTTTCACGGCCTCTGTTTCAGACCCTCTGTTTCAGACCCTCTGTTTCTCGCCCCCTATTTCAGACCCTCTGTTTCAGACTCTCTGTTTCTCGTCCTCTGTTTCAGCCCCTCGGTTTCAGACCCTCTGTTTCGCGCCCTCTGTTTCGTGCCCTCTGTTTCAGACCCTCTGTTTCAGACCCTCTGTTTCTCACCCTCTGTTTCAGCCCCTCTGTTTCTCGCCCTCGGTTTCAGCCCCTCTGTTTCAGACCCTCTGTTTCAGCCCCTCTGTTTCAGACCCTCTGTTTCAGACCCTCTGTTTCTCGCCCTCTGTTTCGCGCCCTCTGTTTCAGCCCCTCTGTTTCTCGTCCTCTGTTTCTCGCCCTCTGTTTCGCGCCCTCTGTTTCAGACCCTCTGTTTCAGCCCCTCTGTTTCAGCCCCTCTGTTTCAGCCCCTCTGTTTCTCGCCCTCTGTTTAAGTTCCTCTGTTTCAGACCCTCAGTTTCAGCCCCTCTGTTTCTCGCCCTCTGTTTCGGCCCCTCTGTTTCTCGCCCTCTGTTTCAGACCCTCTGTTTCCGACCCTCTGTTTCAGACCCTCTGTTTCTTGCCCTCTGTTTCAGCCCCTCTGTTTCTCGCCCTCTGTTTCAGCCCCTCTGTTTCAGACCCTCTGTTTCAGCCCCACTGTTTCAGACCCTCTGTTTCAGACCCTCTGTTTCAGACCCTCTGTTTCTCGCCCTCTGTTTCAGACCCTCTGTTTCGCGCCCTCTGTTTCAGCCCCTCTGTTTCAGCCCCTCTGTTTCAGCCCCTCTGTTTCTCGCCCTCTGTTTCTCACCCTCTGTTTCAGACCCTCTGTATCAGCTCCTCTGTTTCAGCCCCTCTGTTTCTCGCCCTCTGTTTCAGCCCCTCTGTTTCAGCCCCTCTGTTTCAGACCCTCTGTTTCTCGCCCTCTGTTTCAGACCCTCTGTATCTCGCCCTCTGTTTCGCGACCTCTGTTTCGCGCCCTCTGTTTCAGACCCTCTGTTTCTCGCCCTCTGTTTCGGCCCCTCTATTTCTCGCCCTTGTTTCGGCACCTCTGTTTCTCGCCCTCTGTTTCAGACTGCCTTTTTCTCGCCCTCTGTTTCAGCACCTCTGTTTCAGACCCTCTGTTTCTCACCCTCTGTTTCAGCCCCTCTGTTTCAGTCCCGCTGTTTCAGCCCCTCTGTTTCAGACCCTCTGTTTCAGACCATCTGTTTCTCGCCCTCTGTTTCGCGCCCTCTGTTACAGCCCCTCTGTTTCTCGTCCTCTGTTTCTCGCCCTCTGTTTCACGCCCTCTGTTTCAGACCCTCTGTTTCAGCCCCTCTGTTTCAGCCCCTCTGTTTCAGCCCCTCTGTTTCTCGCCCTCTGTTTAAGCCCCTCTGTTTCAGACCCTCTGTTTCAGACCCTCTGTTTCTCGCCCTCTGTTTCGGCCCCTCTGTTTCTCGCACTCTGTTTCAGACCCTCTGTTTCCGACCCTCTGTTTCAGACCCTCTGTTTCTCGCCCTCTGTTTCAGCCCCTCTGTTTCTCGCCCTCTGTTTCAGCCCCTCTGTTTCAGACCCTCTGTTTCAGCCCCTCTGTTTCAGACCCTCTGTTTCAGACCCTCTGTTTCAGACCCTCTGTTTCTCGCCCTCTGTTTCAGACCCTCTGTTTCGCGCCCTCTGTTTCAGCCCCTCTGTTTCAGACCCTCTGTTTCAGCCCCTCTGTTTCAGCCCCTCTGTTTCTCGCCCTCTGTTTCTCACCCTCTGTTTCAGACCCGCTGTATCAGCTCCTCTGTTTCAGCCCATCTGTTTCTCGCCCTCTGTTTCAGCCCCTCTGTTTCAGACCATCTGTTTCAGACCCTCTGTTTCTCGCCCTCTGTTTCAGACCCTCTGTTTCTCGCCCTCTGTTTCGTGACCTCTGTTTCGCGCCCTCTGTTTCAGACCCTCTGTTTCAGACCCTCTGTTTAAGACCCTCTGTTTCAGACCCTCTGTTTCTCGCCCTCTGTTTCGTCCCCTCTGTTTCTCGCCCTCTGTTTCGGCACCTCTGTTTCTCGCCCTCTGTTTCAGACTGTCTTTTTCTCGCCCTCTGTTTCAGCCCCTCTGTGTTAGACCGTCTGTTTCTCACCCTCTGTTTCAGCCCCTCTGTTTCAGTCCCGCTGTTTCAGCCCCTCTGTTTCAGACCCTCTGTTTCAGACCATCTGTTTCTCACCTTCTGTTTTGCGCCCTCTGTGTCGGCCCCTCTGTTTCTCGCCCTCTGCTTCGGCCCCTCTGTTTCGCGTCCTCTGTTTCAGACCCTCTGTTTCAGACCCTCTGTTTCTCGCCCTCTGTTTCAGCCCCTCTGTTTCAGACCCTCTGTTTCGCACCCTCTGTTTCGGCCCCTCTGTTTCTCGCCCTCTGTTTCGTCCCCTCTGTTTCGCGCTCTCTGTTTCAGACCCTCTGTTTCAGACCCTCTGTTTCTCACCCTCTATTTCGCGCCCTCTGTTTCGCGCAATCTGTTTCAGACCCTCTGTTTCGGCCACTCTGTTTCCCGCCCTCTGTTTCAGACCCTCTGTTTCAGACCCTCTGTTTCTGACCCTCTGTTTCTCGCCCTCTGTTTCGGCCCCTCTGTTTCTCGCCCTCTGTTTCAGCCCCTCTGTTTCAGACCCTCTGTTTCAGCCCCTCTGTTTCAGACCCTCTGTTTCAGACCCTCTGTTTCTCGACGTCTGTTTCGGCCCCTCTGTTTCTCGCCCTCTGTTTCGGCCCCTCAGTTTTGCGCCCTCTGTTTCAGACCCTCTGTTTCAGACCCTCTGTTTCTCGCCCCCTATTTCAGACCCTCTGTTTCAGACTCTCTGTTTCTCGTCCTCTGTTTCAGCCCCTCGGTTTCAGACCCTCTGTTTCGCGCCCTCTGTTTCGTGCCCTCTGTTTCAGACCCTCTGTTTCAGACCCTCTGTTTCTCGCCCTCTGTTTCAGCCCCTCTGTTTCTCGCCCTCGGTTTCAGCCCCTCTGTTTCAGACCCTCTGTTTCAGCCCCTCTGTTTCAGACCCTCTGTTTCAGACCCTCTGTTTCTCGCCCTCTGTTTCGCGCCCTCTGTTTCAGCCCCTCTGTTTCTCGTCCTCTGTTTCTCGCCCTCTGTTCCGCGCCCTCTGTTTCAGCCCCTCTGTTTCAGCCCCTCTGTTTCAGCCCCTCTGTTTCAGCCCCTCTGTTTCTCGCCCTCTGTTTAAGCCCCTCTGTTTCAGACCCTCTGTTTCTCGCCCTCTGTTTCGGCCCCTATGTTTCTCGCCCTCTGTTTCAGACCCTCTGTTTCCGACCCTCTGTTTCAGACCCTCTGTTTCTCGCCCTCTCTTTCAGCCACTCTGTTTCTCGCCCTCTGTTTCAGCCCCTCTGTTTCAGACCCTCTGTTTAAGCCGCTCTGTTTCAGACCCTCTGTTTCAGACACTCTGTTTCAGACCCTCTGTTTCTCGCCCTCTGTTTCAGACCCTCTGTTTCGCGCCCTCTGTTTCAGCCCCTCTGTTTCAGCCCCTCTGTTTCAGCCCCGCTGTTTCAGCCCCTCTGTTTCTCGCCCTCTGTTTCTCACCCTCTGTTTCAGACCCTCTGTATCAGCTCCTCTGTTTCAGCCCCTCTGTTTCTCGCCCTCTGTTTCAGCCCCTCTGTTTCAGACCCTCTGTTTCAGACCCTCTGTTTCTCGCCCTCTGTTTCAGACCCTCTGTTTCTCGCCCTCTGTTTCGCGACCTCTGTTTCGCGCCCTCTGTTTCAGACCCTCTGTTTCAGACCCTCTGTTTCAGACCCTCTGTTTCAGACCCTCTGTTTCTCGCCCTCTGTTTCGGCCCCTCTGTTTCTCGCCCTCTGTTTCAGCCCCTCTGTTTCAGACCCTCTGTTTCTCACCCTCTGTTTCAGCCCCTCTGTTTCAGTCCCGCTGTTTCAGCCCCTCTGATTCACGCCCTCTGTTTCACGCCCTGTGTTTCGCGCGCTCTGTTTCAGCCCCTCTGGTTCAGACCCGACTGTTTCAGACCCTCTGTTTCGGCCACTCTGTTTCCCGCCCTTTGTTTCGCGCGCTCTGTTTCAGACCCTCTGTTTCAGACCCTCTGTTTCAGACCCTCTGTTTCTCGCCCTCTGTTTCGGCCCCTCTGTTTCTCGCCCTCTGTTTCAGCCCCTCTGTTTCAGACCCTCTGTTTCAGCCCCTCTGTTTCAGACCCTCTGTTTCAGACCCTCTGTTTCTCGACGTCTGTTTCGGCCCCTCTGTTTCTCGCCCTCTGTTTCGGCCCCTCAGTTTCGCGCCCTCTGTTTCAGACCCTCTGTTTCAGACCCTCTGTTTCTCGCCCCCTATTTCAGACCCTCTGTTTCAGACTCTCTGTTTCTCGTCCTCTGTTTCAGCCCCTCGGTTTCAGACCCTCTGTTTTTCGCCCTCTGTTTGGTGCCCTCTGTTTCAGACCCTCTTTTTCAGACCCTCTGTTTCTCGCACTCTGTTTCAGCCCCTCTGTTTCTCGCCCTCGGTTTCAGCCCCTCTGTTTCAGACCCTCTGTTTCAGCCCCTCTGTTTCAGACCCTCTGTTTCAGACACTCTGTTTCTCGCCCTCTGTTTCGCGCCCTCTGTTTCAGCCCCTCTGTTTCTCGTCCTCTGTTGCTCGCCCTCTGTTTCGCGCCCTCTGTTTCTGCCCCTCTGTTTCAGCCCCTCTGTTTCAGCCCCTCTGTTTCAGCCCCTCTGTTTCTCGCCCTCTGTTTAAGCCCCCCTGTTTCAGACCCTCTGTTTCAGACCCTCTGTTTCTCGCCCTCTGTTTCGGCCCCTATGTTTCTCGCCCTCTGTTTCAGACCCTCTGTTTCCGACCCTCTGTTTCAGACCCTCTGTTTCTCGCCCTCTGTTTCAGCCACTCTGTTTCTCGCCCTCTGTTTCAGCCCCTCTGTTTCAGACCCTCTGTTTCAGCATCTCTGTTTCAGACCCTCTGTTTCAGACCCTCTGTTTCAGACCCTCTGTTTCTCGCCCTCTGTTTCAGACCCTCTGTTTCGCGCCCTCTGTTTCAGCCCCTCTGTTTCAGCCCCTCTGTTTCAGCCCCTCTGTTTCAGCCCCTCTGTTTCTCGCCCTCTGTTTCTCACCCTCTGTTTCAGACCCTCTGTATCAGCTCCTCTGTTTCAGCCCCTCTGTTTCTCGCCCTCTGTTTCAGCCCCTCTGTTTCAGACCCTCTGTTTCAGACCCTCTGTTTCTAGCCCTCTGTTTCAGACCCTCTGTTTCTCGCCCTCTGTTTCGCGACCTCTGTTTCGCGCCCTCTGTTTCAGACCCTCTGTTTCAGACCCTCTGTTTCAGACCCTCTGTTTCTCGCCCTCTGTTTCGGCCGCTCTGTTTCTCGCCCTCTGTTTCGGCACCTCTGTTTCTCGCCCTCTGTTTCAGACTGTCTTTTTCTCGCCCTCTGTTTCAGCCCCTCTGTTTCTGACCCTCTGTTTCTCACCCTCTGTTTCAGCACCTCTGTTTCAGTTCCGCTGTTTCAGCCCCTCTGTTTCAGACCCTCTGTATCAGACCATCTGTTTCTCACCCTCTGTTTCGCGCCCTCCGTTTCAGCCCCTCTGTTTCTCGTCCTCTGTTTCTCGCCCTCTGTTAAGCGCCCTCTGTTTCAGACCCCCTGTTTCAGCCCCTCTGTTTCAGCCCCTCTGTTTCAGCCCCTCTGTTTCTCGCCCTCTGTTTAAGCCCCTCTGTTTCAGACCCTCTGTTTCAGACCCTCTGTTTCTCGCCCTCTGTTTCGGCCCCTCTGTTTCTCGCCCTCTGTTTCAGACTCTCTGTTTCCGACCCTCTGTTTCTCGCCCTCTGTTTCAGACCATCTGTTTCTCACCCTCTGTTTCGAGCCCTCTGTTTCAGCCCCTCTGTTTCTCATCCTCTGTTTCACGCCCTCTGTTTCGCGCCCTCTGTTTCAGACCCTCTGTTTCAGACCCTCTGTTTCAGCCCCTCTGTTTCAGACCCTCTGTTTCAGACCCTCTGTTTCAGACCCGCTGTTTCTCGCCCTCTGTTTCAGACCATCTGTTTCGCGCCCTCTGTTTCAGCCCCTCTGTTTCAGCCCCTCTGTTTCTCGCCCTCTGTTTCTCACCTCTGTTTCAGACCGTCTGTTTCAGCCCCTCTGTTTCAGCCCCTCTGTTTCAGCCCCTCTGTTTCTCGCCCTCTGTTTCAGCCCCTCTGTTTCAGACCCTCTGTTTCAGCCCCTCTGTTTCAGACCCTCTGTTTCAGACCCTCTGTTTCTCGACGTCTGTTTCGGCCCCTCTGTTTCTCGCCCTCTGTTTCGGCCCCTCAGTTTCGCGGCCTCTGTTTCAGACCCTCTGTTTCAGACCCTCTGTTTTTCGCCCTCTGTTTCGTGCCCTCTGTTTCAGACCCTCTTTTTCAGACCCTCTGTTTCTCGCACTCTGTTTCAGCCCCTCTGTTTCTCGCCCTCGGTTTCAGCCCCTCTGTTTCAGACCCTCTGTTTCAGCCCCTCTGTTTCAGACCCTCTGTTTCAGCCCCTCTGTTTCTCGCCCTCTGTTTAAGCCCCCCTGTTTCAGACCCTCTGTTTCAGACCCTCTGTTTCTCGCCCTCTGTTTCGGCCCCTATGTTTCTCGCCCTCTGTTTCGCGCCCTCTGTTTCAGCCCCTCTGTTTCTCGTCCTCTGTTTCTCGCCCTCTGTTTCGCGCCCTCTGTTTCTGCCCCTCTGTTTCAGCCCCTCTGTTTCAGCCCCTCTGTTTCAGCCCCTCTGTTTCTCGCCCTCTGTTTAAGCCCCCCTGTTTCAGACCCTCTGTTTCAGACCCTCTGTTTCTCGCCCTCTGTTTCGGCCCCTATGTTTCTCGCCCTCTGTTTCAGACCCTCTGTTTCCGACCCTCTGTTTCAGACCCTCTGTTTCTCGCCCTCTGTTTCAGCCACTCTGTTTCTCGCCCTCTGTTTCAGCCCCTCTGTTTCAGACCCTCTGTTTCAGCACCTCTGTTTCAGACCCTCTGTTTCAGACCCTCTGTTTCAGACCCTCTGTTTCTCGCCCTCTGTTTCAGACCCTCTGTTTCGCGCCCTCTGTTTCAGCCCCTCTGTTTCAGCCCCTCTGTTTCAGCCCCTCTGTTTCAGCCCCTCTGTTTCTCGCCCTCTGTTTCTCACCCTCTGTTTCAGACCCTCTGTATCAGCTCCTCTGTTTCAGCCCCTCTGTTTCTCGCCCTCTGTTTCAGCCCCTCTGTTTCAGACCCTCTGTTTCAGACCCTCTGTTTCTAGCCCTCTGTTTCAGACCCTCTGTTTCTCGCCCTCTGTTTCGCGACCTCTGTTTCGCGCCCTCTGTTTCAGACCCTCTGTTTCAGACCCTCTGTTTCAGACCCTCTGTTTCTCGCCCTCTGTTTCGGCCGCTCTGTTTCTCGCCCTCTGTTTCGGCACCTCTGTTTCTCGCCCTCTGTTTCAGACTGTCTTTTTCTCGCCCTCTGTTTCAGCCCCTCTGTTTCTGACCCTCTGTTTCTCACCCTCTGTTTCAGCACCTCTGTTTCAGTTCCGCTGTTTCAGCCCCTCTGTTTCAGACCCTCTGTATCAGACCATCTGTTTCTCACCCTCTGTTTCGCGCCCTCCGTTTCAGCCCCTCTGTTTCTCGTCCTCTGTTTCTCGCCCTCTGTTAAGCGCCCTCTGTTTCAGACCCCCTGTTTCAGCCCCTCTGTTTCAGCCCCTCTGTTTCAGCCCCTCTGTTTCTCGCCCTCTGTTTAAGCCCCTCTGTTTCAGACCCTCTGTTTCAGACCCTCTGTTTCTCGCCCTCTGTTTCGGCCCCTCTGTTTCTCGCCCTCTGTTTCAGACTCTCTGTTTCCGACCCTCTGTTTCTCGCCCTCTGTTTCAGACCATCTGTTTCTCACCCTCTGTTTCGAGCCCTCTGTTTCAGCCCCTCTGTTTCTCATCCTCTGTTTCACGCCCTCTGTTTCGCGCCCTCTGTTTCAGACCCTCTGTTTCAGACCCTCTGTTTCAGCCCCTCTGTTTCAGACCCTCTGTTTCAGACCCTCTGTTTCAGACCCGCTGTTTCTCGCCCTCTGTTTCAGACCATCTGTTTCGCGCCCTCTGTTTCAGCCCCTCTGTTTCAGCCCCTCTGTTTCTCGCCCTCTGTTTCTCACCTCTGTTTCAGACCGTCTGTTTCAGCCCCTCTGTTTCAGCCCCTCTGTTTCAGCCCCTCTGTTTCTCGCCCTCTGTTTCAGCCCCTCTGTTTCAGACCCTCTGTTTCAGCCCCTCTGTTTCAGACCCTCTGTTTCAGACCCTCTGTTTCTCGACGTCTGTTTCGGCCCCTCTGTTTCTCGCCCTCTGTTTCGGCCCCTCAGTTTCGCGGCCTCTGTTTCAGACCCTCTGTTTCAGACCCTCTGTTTTTCGCCCTCTGTTTCGTGCCCTCTGTTTCAGACCCTCTTTTTCAGACCCTCTGTTTCTCGCACTCTGTTTCAGCCCCTCTGTTTCTCGCCCTCGGTTTCAGCCCCTCTGTTTCAGACCCTCTGTTTCAGCCCCTCTGTTTCAGACCCTCTGTTTCAGCCCCTCTGTTTCTCGCCCTCTGTTTAAGCCCCCCTGTTTCAGACCCTCTGTTTCAGACCCTCTGTTTCTCGCCCTCTGTTTCGGCCCCTATGTTTCTCGCCCTCTGTTTCAGACCCTCTGTTTCCGACCCTCTGTTTCAGACCCTGTGTTTCTCGCCCTCTCTTTCAGCCACTCTGTTTCTCGCCCTCTGTTTCAGCCCCTCTGTTTCATACCCTCTGTTTCAGCCCCTCTGTTTCAGACCCTCTGTTTCAGACCCTCTGTTTCTAGCCCTCTGTTTCAGACCCTCTGTTTCTCGCCCTCTGTTTCGCGACCTCTGTTTCGCGCCCTCTGTTTCAGACCCTCTGTTTCAGACCCTCTGTTTCAGACCCTCTGTTTCTCACCCTCTGTTTCGGCCCCTCTGTTTCTCGCCCTCTGTTTCGGCACCTCTGTTTCTCGCCCTCTGTTTCAGACTGTCTTTTTCTCGCCCTCTGTTTCAGCCCCTCTGTTTCTGACCCTCTGTTTCTCACCCTCTGTTTCAGCACCTCTGTTTCAGTTCCGCTGTTTCAGCCCCTCTGTTTCAGACCCTCTGTATCAGACCATCTGTTTCTCGCCCTCTGTTTCGCGCCCTCCGTTTCAGCCCCTCTGTTTCTCGTCCTCTGTTTCTCGCCCTCTGTTTTGCCTCCTCTGTTTCAGACCCCCTGTTTCAGCCCCTCTGTTTCAGCCCTTCTGTTTCAGCCCCTCTGTTTCTCGCCCTCTGTTTAAGCCCCTCTGTTTCAGACCCTCTGTTTCAGACCCTCTGTTTCTCGCCCTCTGTTTCGGCCCCTCTGTTTCTCGCCCTCTGTTTCAGACTCTCTGATTCCGACCCTCTGTTTCTCGCCCTCTGTTTCAGACCATCTGTTTCTCACCCTCTGTTTCGCGCCCTCTGTTTCAGCCCCTCTGTTTCTCATCCTCTGTTTCTCGCCCTCTGTTTCGCGCCCTCTGTTTCAGACCCTCTGTTTCAGACCCTCTGTTTCAGCCCCTCTGTTTCAGACCCTCTGTTTCAGACCCTCTGTTTCTTGCCTTCTGTTTCAGACCATCTGTTTCGCGCCCTCTGTTTCAGCCCCTCTGTTTCAGCCCCTCTGTCTCAGCCCCTCTGTTTCAGCCACTCTGTTTCTCGCCCTCTGTTTCTCACCCTCTGTTTCAGACCCTCTGTATCAGCTCCTCTGTTTCAGCCCCTCTGTTTCTCGCCCTCTGTTTCAGCCCCTCTGTTTCAGACCCTCTGTTTCAGACCCTCTGTTTCTCGCCCTCTGTTTCAGACCCTCTGTTTCTCGCCCTCTGTTTCGTGACCTCTGTTTCGCGCCCTCTGTTTCAGACCCTCTGTTTCAGACCCTCTGTTTAAGACCCTCTGTTTCAGACCCTCTGTTTCTCGCCCTCTGTTTCGGCCCCTCTGTTTCTCGCCCTCTGTTTCGGCACCTCTGTTTCTCGCCCTCAGTTTCAGACTGTCTTTTTCTCGCCCTCTGTTTCAGCCCCTCTGTTTCAGACCCTCTGTTTCTCACCCTCTGTTTCAGCCCCTCTGTTTCAGTCCCGCTGTTTCAGACCCTCTGTTTCAGACCCTCTGTTTCAGACCATCTGTTTCTCGCCCTCTGTTTTGCGCCCTCTGTGTCGGCCCCTCTGTTTCTCGCCCTCTGCTTCGGCCCCTCTGTTTCGCGTCCTCTGTTTCAGATCCTCTGTTTCAGACCCTCTGTTTCTCGCCCTCTGTTTCAGCCCCTCTGTTTCAGACCCTCTGTTTCGCACCCTCTGTTTCACGCGCTCTGTTTCGCGCCCTGTGTTTCGCGCGCTCTGTTTCAGCCCCTCTGGTTCAGACCCGACTGTTTCAGACCCTCTGTTTCAGACCCTCTGTTTCTCGCCCTCTGTTTCGGTCCCTTTGTTTCTCGCTCTCTGTTTCAGACCCTCTGTTTCAGACCCTCTGTTTCTCGCCCTCTATTTCGCGCCCTCTCTTTCGCGCAATCTGTTTCAGACCCTCTGTTTCCCGCCCTCTGTTTCGCGCCCTCTGTTTCAGACCCTCTGTTTCAGACCCTCTGTTTCTCGCCCTCTGTTTCAGCCCCTCTGTTTCAGACCCTCTGTTTCGCGCCCTCTGTTTCACGCCCTCTGTTTCGCGCCCTCTGTTTCAGCCCCTCTGTTTCAGACCCTCTGTTTCAGACCCTCTGTTTCAGACCCTCTGTTTCTCGCCCTCTGTTTCGGCCCCTCTGTTTCTCGCCCTCTGTTTCGGCCCCTCTGTTTGGCGCTCTCTGTTTCAGACCCTCTGTTTCAGACCCTCTGTTTCAGACCCTCTGTTTCTCGCCCTCTGTTTTGCGCCCTCTGTTTCGCGCACTCAGCTTCAGAACCTCTGTTTCGGCCTCTCTGTTTCCCGCCCTCTGTTTCGCGCGCTCTGTTTCTCGCCCTCTGTTTCTCACCCTCTGTTTCAGACCCTCTGTATCAGCTCCTCTGTTTCAGCCCCTCTGTTTCTCGCCCTCTGTTTCAGCCCCTCTGTTTCAGACCCTCTGTTTCAGACCCTCTGTTTCTCGCCCTCTGTTTCAGACCCTCTGTTTCTCGCCCTCTGTTTCGCGACCTCTGTTTCGCACCCTCTGTTTCAGACCCTCTGTTTCAGACCCTCTGTTTCAGACCCTCTGTTTCAAGCCCTCTGTTTCGGCCCCTCTGTTTCTCGCCCTCTGTTTCGGCACCTCTGTTTCTCGCCCTCTGTTTCAGACTGTCTTTTTCTCGCCCTCTGTTTCAGCCCCTCTGTTTCAGACCCTCTGTTTCTCACCCTCTGTTTCAGCCCCTCTGTTTCAGTCCCGCTGTTTCAGCCCCTCTGTTTCAGACCCTCTGTTTCAGACCATCTGTTTCTCGCCCTCTATTTCGCGCCCTCTGTTTCAGCCCCTCTGTTTCTCGTCCTCTGTTTCTCGCCCTCTGTTTCGCGCCCTCTGTTTCAGACCCTCTGTTTCAGCCCCTCTGTTTCAGCCCCTCTGTTTCAGCCCCTCTGTTTCTCGCCCTCTGTTTAAGCACCTCTGTTTCAGACCCTCTGTTTCAGACCCTCTGTTTCTCGCCCTCTGTTTCGGCCCCTCTGTTTCTCGCCCTCTGTTTCAGACCCTCTGTTTCCGACCCTCTGTTTCAGACCCTCTGTTTCTCGCCCTCTGTTTCAGCCCCTCTGTTTATCGATCTCTGTTTCAGCCCCTCTGTTTCAGACCCTCTGTTTCAGCCCCTCTGTTTCAGACCCTCTGTTTCAGACCCTCTGTTTCAGACCCTCTGTTTCTCGCCCTCTGTTTCAGACCCTCTGTTTCGCGCCCTCTGTTTCAGCCCCTCTGTTTCAGCCCCTCTGTTTCAGCCCCTCTGTTTCAGTCCCTTTGTTTCTCGCCCTCTGTTTCTCACCCTCTGTTTCAGACCCTCTGTATTAGCTCCTCTGTTTCAGCCCCTCTGTTTCTCGCCCTCTGTTTCAGCTCCTCTGTTTCAGACCCTCTGTTTCGCGCCCTGTTTTTCGCGCGCTCTGTTTCAGCCCCTCTGGTTCAGACCCTCTGTTTCAGACCCTCTGTTTCTCGCCCTCTGTTTCGGTCCCTCTGTTTCTCGCTCTCTGTTTCAGACCCTCTGTTTCAGACCCTCTGTTTCTCGCCCTCTATTTCGCGCCCTCTGTTTCGCGCAATCTGTTTCAGACCCGCTGTTTCGGCCACTCTGTTTCCCGCCCTCTGATTCGCGCCCTCTGTTTCAGACCCTCTGTTTCAGACCCTCTGTTTCTCGCCCTCTGTTTCAGCCCCTCTGTTTCAGACCCTCTGTTTCGCGCCCTCTGTTTCTCGCCCTCTGTTTCGCGCCCTCTGTTTCAGCCCCTCTGTTTCAGATCCTCTGTTTCAGACCCTCTGTTTCAGACCCTCTGTTTCTCGCCCTCTGTTTCGGCCCCTCTGTTTCTCGCCCTCAGTTTCGGCCCCTCTGTTTGGCGCTCTCTGTTTCAGACCCTCTGTTTCAGACCCTCTGTTTCAGACCCTCTGTTTCTCGCCCTCTGTTTTGCGCCCTCTGTTTCGCGCCCTCAGCTTCAGAACCTCTGTTTCGGCCCCTCTGTTTCCCGCCCTCTGTTTCGCGAGCTCTGTTTCGCGCCCTCTGTTTCTCACCCTCTGTTTCAGACCCTCTGTTTCAGCTCCTCTGTTTCAGCCCCTCTGTTTCTCGCCCTCTGTTTCAGCCCCTCTGTTTCAGACCCTCTGTTTCAGACCCTCTGTTTCTCGCCCTCTGTTTCAGACCCTCTGTTTCTCGCCCTCTGTTTCGCGACCTCTGTTTCGCGCCCTCTGTTTCAGACCCTCTGTTTCAGACCCTCTGTTTCTCACCCTCTGTTTCAGCCCCTCTGTTTCAGTCCCGCTGTTTCAGCCCCTCTGTTTCAGACCCTCTGTTTCAGACCATCTGTTTCTCGCCCTCTGTTTCGCGCCCTCTGTTTCAGCCCCTCTGTTTCTCGTCCTCTGTTTCTCGCCTCTGTTTCGCGCCCTCTGTTTCAGACCCTCTGTTTCAGCCCCTCTGTTTCAGCCCCTCTGTTTCAGCCCCTCTGTTTCTCGCCCTCTGTTTAAGCCCCTCTGTTTCAGACCCTCTGTTTCAGACCCTCTGTTTCTCGCCCTCTGTTTCGGCCCCTCTGTTTCTCGCCCTCTGTTTCAGACCCTCTGTTTCCGACCCTCTGTTTCAGACCCTCTGTTTCTCGCCCTCTGTTTCAGCCCCTCTGTTTCTCGCCCTCTGTTTCAGCCCCTCTGTTTCAGACCCTCTGTTTCAGACCCTCTGTTTCAGACCCTCTGTTTCTCGCCCTCTGTCTCAGACCCTCTGTTTCGCGCCCTCTGTTTCAGCCCCTCTGTTTCAGCCCCTCTCTTTCAGCCCCTCTGTTTCAGCCCCTCTGTTTCTCGCCCTCTGTTTCTCACCCTCTGTTTCAGACCCTCTGTAGCAGCTCCTCTGTTTCAGCCCCTCTGTTTCTCGCCCTCTGTTTCAGCCCCTCTGTTTCAGACCCTCTGTTTCAGACCCTCTGTTTCTCGCCCTCTGTTTCAGACCCTCTGTTTCTCGCCCTCTGTTTCGCGACCTCTGTTTCGCGCCCTCTGTTTCAGACCCTCTGTTTCAGACCCTCTGTTTAAGACCCTCTGTTTCAGACCCTCTGTTTCTCGCCCTCTGTTTCGGCCCCTCTGTTTCTCGCCCTCTGTTTCGGCACCTCTGTTTCTCGCCCTCTGTTTCAGACTGTCTTTTTCTCGCCCTCTGTTTCAGCCCCTCTGTTTCAGACCCTCTGTTTCTCACCCTCTGTTTCAGCCCCTCTGTTTCAGTCCCGCTGTTTCAGCCCCTCTGTTTCAGACCCTCTGTTTCGCACCCTCTGTTTCACGCCCTCTGTTTCGCGCCCTGTGTTTCGCGCGCTCTGTTTCAGCCCCTCTGGTTCAGACCCGACTGTTTCAGACCCTCTGTTTCAGACCCTCTGTTTCTCGCCCACTGTTTCGGCCCCTCTGTTTCTCGCCCTCTGTTTCGGCACCTCTGTTTCGCGCTCTCTGTTTCAGACCCTCTGTTTCAGACCCTCTGTTTCTCGCCCTCTATTTCGCGCCCTCAGTTTCGCGCAATCTGTTTCAGACCCTCTGTTTCGGCCACTCTGTTTCCCGCCCTTTGTTTCGCCCGCTCTGTTTCAGACCCTCTGTTTCAGACCCTCTGTTTCAGACCCTCTGTTTCTCGCCCTCTGTTTCGGCCCCTCTGTTTCTCGCCCTCTGTTTCAGCCCCTCTGTTTCAGACCCTCTGTTTCAGCCCCTCTGTTTCAGACCCTCTGTTTCAGACCCTCTGTTTCTCGACGTCTGTTTCGGCCCCTCTGTTTCTCGCCCTCTGTTTCGGCCCCTCAGTTTCGCGCCCTCTGTTTCAGACCCTCTGTTTCAGACCCTCTGTTTCTCGCCCCCTATTTCAGACCCTCTGTTTCAGACTCTCTGTTTCTCGTCCTCTGTTTCAGCCCCTCGGTTTCAGACCCTCTGTTTTTCGCCCTCTGTTTGGTGCCCTCTGTTTCAGACCCTCTTTTTCAGACCCTCTGTTTCTCGCACTCTGTTTCAGCCCCTCTGTTTCTCGCCCTCGGTTTCAGCCCCTCTGTTTCAGACCCTCTGTTTCAGCCCCTCTGTTTCAGACCCTCTGTTTCAGACACTCTGTTTCTCGCCCTCTGTTTCGCGCCCTCTGTTTCAGACCCTCTGTTTCTCGTCCTCTGTTTCTCGCCCTCTGTTTCGCGCCCTCTGTTTCAGACCCTCTGTTTCAGCCCCTTTGTTTCAGCCCCTCTGTTTCAGCCCCTCTGTTTCTCGCCCTCTGTTTAAGCCCCCCTGTTTCAGACCCTCTGTTTCAGACCCTCTGTTTCTCGCCCTCTGTTTCGGCCCCTATGTTTCTCGCCCTCTGTTTCAGACCCTCTGTTTCCGACCCTCTGTTTCAGACCCTCTGTTTCTCGCCCTCTGTTTCAGCCACTCAGTTTCTCGCCCTCTGTTTCAGCCCCTCTGTTTCAGACCCTCTGTTTCAGCACCTCTGTTTCAGACCCTCTGTTTCAGACCCTCTGTTTCAGACCCTCTGTTTCCGACCCTCTGTTTCAGACCCTCTGTTTCTCGCCCTCTGTTTCAGCCCCTCTGTTTATCGCCCTCTGTTTCAGCCCCTCTGTTTCAGACCCTCTGTTTCAGCCCCTCTGTTTCAGACCCTCTGTTTCAGACCCTCTGTTTCAGACCCTCTGTTTCTCGCCCTCTGTTTCAGACCCTCTGTTTCGCGCCCTCTGTTTCAGCCCCTCTGTTTCAGCCCCTCTGTTTCAGCCCCTCTGTTTCAGTCCCTTTGTTTCTCGCCCTCTGTTTCTCACCCTCTGTTTCAGACCCTCTGTATTAGCTCCTCTGTTTCAGCCCCTCTGTTTCTCGCCCTCTGTTTCAGCTCCTCTGTTTCAGACCCTCTGTTTCGCGCCCTGTTTTTCGCGCGCTCTGTTTCAGCCCCTCTGGTTCAGACCCTCTGTTTCAGACCCTCTGTTTCGCGCCCTCTGTTTCAGCTCCTCTGTTTCAGACCCTCTGTTTCGCGCCCTGTTTTTCGCGCGCTCTGTTTCAGCCCCTCTGTTTCAGACCATCTGTTTCTCACCCTCTGTTTCGCGCCCTCTGTTTCAGCCCCTCTGTTTCTCATCCTCTGTTTCTCGCCCTCTGTTTCGCGCCCTCTGTTTCAGACCCTCTGTTTCAGACCCTCTGTTTCAGCCCCTCTGTTTCAGACCCTCTGTTTCAGACCCTCTGTTTCTTGCCTTCTGTTTCAGACCATCTGTTTCGCGCCCTCTGTTTCAGCCCCTCTGTTTCAGCCCCTCTGTCTCAGCCCCTCTGTTTCAGCCCCTCTGTTTCTCGCCCTCTGTTTCTCACCCTCTGTTTCAGACCCTCTGTATCAGCTCCTCTGTTTCAGCCCCTCTGTTTCTCGCCCTCTGTTTCAGCCCCTCTGTTTCAGACCCTCTGTTTCAGACCCTCTGTTTCTCGCCCTCTGTTTCAGACCCTCTGTTTCTCGCCCTCTGTTTCGTGACCTCTGTTTCGCGCCCTCTGTTTCAGACCCTCTGTTTCAGACCCTCTGTTTAAGACCCTCTGTTTCAGACCCTCTGTTTCTCGCCCTCTGTTTCGGCCCCTCTGTTTCTCGCCCTCTGTTTCGGCACCTCTGTTTCTCGCCCTCAGTTTCAGACTGTCTTTTTCTCGCCCTCTGTTTCAGCCCCTCTGTTTCAGACCCTCTGTTTCTCACCCTCTGTTTCAGCCCCTCTGTTTCAGTCCCGCTGTTTCAGACCCTCTGTTTCAGACCCTCTGTTTCAGACCATCTGTTTCTCGCCCTCTGTTTTGCGCCCTCTGTGTCGGCCCCTCTGTTTCTCGCCCTCTGCTTCGGCCCCTCTGTTTCGCGTCCTCTGTTTCAGATCCTCTGTTTCAGACCCTCTGTTTCTCGCCCTCTGTTTCAGCCCCTCTGTTTCAGACCCTCTGTTTCGCACCCTCTGTTTCACGCGCTCTGTTTCGCGCCCTGTGTTTCGCGCGCTCTGTTTCAGCCCCTCTGGTTCAGACCCGACTGTTTCAGACCCTCTGTTTCAGACCCTCTGTTTCTCGCCCTCTGTTTCGGTCCCTTTGTTTCTCGCTCTCTGTTTCAGACCCTCTGTTTCAGACCCTCTGTTTCTCGCCCTCTATTTCGCGCCCTCTCTTTCGCGCAATCTGTTTCAGACCCTCTGTTTCCCGCCCTCTGTTTCGCGCCCTCTGTTTCAGACCCTCTGTTTCAGACCCTCTGTTTCTCGCCCTCTGTTTCAGCGCCTCTGTTTCAGACCCTCTGTTTCGCGCCCTCTGTTTCACGCCCTCTGTTTCGCGCCCTCTGTTTCAGCCCCTCTGTTTCAGACCCTCTGTTTCAGACCCTCTGTTTCAGACCCTCTGTTTCTCGCCCTCTGTTTCGGCCCCTCTGTTTCTCGCCCTCTGTTTCGGCCCCTCTGTTTGGCGCTCTCTGTTTCAGACCCTCTGTTTCAGACCCTCTGTTTCAGACCCTCTGTTTCTCGCCCTCTGTTTTGCGCCCTCTGTTTCGCGCACTCAGCTTCAGAACCTCTGTTTCGGCCTCTCTGTTTCCCGCCCTCTGTTTCGCGCGCTCTGTTTCTCGCCCTCTGTTTCTCACCCTCTGTTTCAGACCCTCTGTATCAGCTCCTCTGTTTCAGCCCCTCTGTTTCTCGCCCTCTGTTTCAGACCCTCTGTTTCAGACCCTCTGTTTCAGACCCTCTGTTTCTCGCCCTCTGTTTCAGACCCTCTGTTTCTCGCCCTCTGTTTCGCGACCTCTGTTTCGCACCCTCTGTTTCAGACCCTCTGTTTCAGACCCTCTGTTTCAGACCCTCTGTTTCAAGCCCTCTGTTTCGGCCCCTCTGTTTCTCGCCCTCTGTTTCGGCACCTCTGTTTCTCGCCCTCTGTTTCAGACTGTCTTTTTCTCGCCCTCTGTTTCAGCCCCTCTGTTTCAGACCCTCTGTTTCTCACCCTCTGTTTCAGCCCCTCTGTTTCAGTCCCGCTGTTTCAGCCCCTCTGTTTCAGACCCTCTGTTTCAGACCATCTGTTTCTCGCCCTCTATTTCGCGCCCTCTGTTTCAGCCCCTCTGTTTCTCGTCCTCTGTTTCTCGCCCTCTGTTTCGCGCCCTCTGTTTCAGACCCTCTGTTTCAGCCCCTCTGTTTCAGCCCCTCTGTTTCAGCCCCTCTGTTTCTCGCCCTCTGTTTAAGCACCTCTGTTTCAGACCCTCTGTTTCAGACCCTCTGTTTCTCGCCCTCTGTTTCGGCCCCTCTGTTTCTCGCCCTCTGTTTCAGACCCTCTGTTTCCGACCCTCTGTTTCAGACCCTCTGTTTCTCGCCCTCTGTTTCAGCCCCTCTGTTTATCGATCTCTGTTTCAGCCCCTCTGTTTCAGACCCTCTGTTTCAGCCCCTCTGTTTCAGACCCTCTGTTTCAGACCCTCTGTTTCAGACCCTCTGTTTCTCGCCCTCTGTTTCAGACCCTCTGTTTCGCGCCCTCTGTTTCAGCCCCTCTGTTTCAGCCCCTCTGTTTCAGCCCCTCTGTTTCAGCTCCTCTGTTTCAGCCCCTCTGTTTCTCGCCCTCTGTTTCAGCTCCTCTGTTTCAGACCCTCTGTTTCGCGCCCTGTTTTTCGCGCGCTCTGTTTCAGCCCCTCTGGTTCAGACCCTCTGTTTCAGACCCTCTGTTTCTCGCCCTCTGTTTCGGTCCCTCTGTTTCTCGCTCTCTGTTTCAGACCCTCTGTTTCAGACCCTCTGTTTCTCGCCCTCTATTTCGCGCCCTCTGTTTCGCGCAATCTGTTTCAGACCCGCTGTTTCGGCCACTCTGTTTCCCGCCCTCTGATTCGCGCCCTCTGTTTCAGACCCTCTGTTTCAGACCCTCTGTTTCTCGCCCTCTGTTTCAGCCCCTCTGTTTCAGACCCTCTGTTTCGCGCCCTCTGTTTCTCGCCCTCTGTTTCGCGCCCTCTGTTTCAGCCCCTCTGTTTCAGATCCTCTGTTTCAGACCCTCTGTTTCAGACCCTCTGTTTCTCGCCCTCTGTTTCGGCCCCTCTGTTTCTCGCCCTCAGTTTCGGCCCCTCTGTTTGGCGCTCTCTGTTTCAGACCCTCTGTTTCAGACCCTCTGTTTCAGACCCTCTGTTTCTCGCCCTCTGTTTTGCGCCCTCTGTTTCGCGCCCTCAGCTTCAGAACCTCTGTTTCGGCCCCTCTGTTTCCCGCCCTCTGTTTCGCGAGCTCTGTTTCGCGCCCTCTGTTTCTCACCCTCTGTTTCAGACCCTCTGTTTCAGCTCCTCTGTTTCAGCCCCTCTGTTTCTCGCCCTCTGTTTCAGCCCCTCTGTTTCAGACCCTCTGTTTCAGACCCTCTGTTTCTCGCCCTCTGTTTCAGACCCTCTGTTTCTCGCCCTCTGTTTCGCGACCTCTGTTTCGCGCCCTCTGTTTCAGACCCTCTGTTTCAGACCCTCTGTTTCTCACCCTCTGTTTCAGCCCCTCTGTTTCAGTCCCGCTGTTTCAGCCCCTCTGTTTCAGACCCTCTGTTTCAGACCATCTGTTTCTCGCCCTCTGTTTCGCGCCCTCTGTTTCAGCCCCTCTGTTTCTCGTCCTCTGTTTCTCGCCTCTGTTTCGCGCCCTCTGTTTCAGACCCTCTGTTTCAGCCCCTCTGTTTCAGCCCCTCTGTTTCAGCCCCTCTGTTTCTCGCCCTCTGTTTAAGCCCCTCTGTTTCAGACCCTCTGTTTCAGACCCTCTGTTTCAGACCCTCTGTTTCGGCCCCTCTGTTTCTCGCCCTCTGTTTCAGACCCTCTGTTTCCGACCCTCTGTTTCAGACCCTCTGTTTCTCGCCCTCTGTTTCAGCCCCTCTGTTTCTCGCCCTCTGTTTCAGCCCCTCTGTTTCAGACCCTCTGTTTCAGACCCTCTGTTTCAGACCCTCTGTTTCTCGCCCTCTGTCTCAGACCCTCTGTTTCGCGCCCTCTGTTTCAGCCCCTCTGTTTCAGCCCCTCTCTTTCAGCCCCTCTGTTTCAGCCCCTCTGTTTCTCGCCCTCTGTTTCTCACCCTCTGTTTCAGACCCTCTGTAGCAGCTCCTCTGTTTCAGCCCCTCTGTTTCTCGCCCTCTGTTTCAGCCCCTCTGTTTCAGACCCTCTGTTTCAGACCCTCTGTTTCTCGCCCTCTGTTTCAGACCCTCTGTTTCTCGCCCTCTGTTTCGCGACCTCTGTTTCGCGCCCTCTGTTTCAGACCCTCTGTTTCAGACCCTCTGTTTAAGACCCTCTGTTTCAGACCCTCTGTTTCTCGCCCTCTGTTTCGGCCCCTCTGTTTCTCGCCCTCTGTTTCGGCACCTCTGTTTCTCGCCCTCTGTTTCAGACTGTCTTTTTCTCGCCCTCTGTTTCAGCCCCTCTGTTTCAGACCCTCTGTTTCTCACCCTCTGTTTCAGCCCCTCTGTTTCAGTCCCGCTGTTTCAGCCCCTCTGTTTCAGACCCTCTGTTTCGCACCCTCTGTTTCACGCCCTCTGTTTCGCGCCCTGTGTTTCGCGCGCTCTGTTTCAGCCCCTCTGGTTCAGACCCGACTGTTTCAGACCCTCTGTTTCAGACCCTCTGTTTCTCGCCCACTGTTTCGGCCCCTCTGTTTCTCGCCCTCTGTTTCGGCACCTCTGTTTCGCGCTCTCTGTTTCAGACCCTCTGTTTCAGACCCTCTGTTTCTCGCCCTCTATTTCGCGCCCTCAGTTTCGCGCAATCTGTTTCAGACCCTCTGTTTCGGCCACTCTGTTTCCCGCCCTTTGTTTCGCGCGCTCTGTTTCAGACCCTCTGTTTCAGACCCTCTGTTTCAGACCCTCTGTTTCTCGCCCTCTGTTTCGGCCCCTCTGTTTCTCGCCCTCTGTTTCAGCCCCTCTGTTTCAGACCCTCTGTTTCAGCCCCTCTGTTTCAGACCCTCTGTTTCAGACCCTCTGTTTCTCGACGTCTGTTTCGGCCCCTCTGTTTCTCGCCCTCTGTTTCGGCCCCTCAGTTTCGCGCCCTCTGTTTCAGACCCTCTGTTTCAGACCCTCTGTTTCTCGCCCCCTATTTCAGACCCTCTGTTTCAGACTCTCTGTTTCTCGTCCTCTGTTTCAGCCCCTCGGTTTCAGACCCTCTGTTTTTCGCCCTCTGTTTGGTGCCCTCTGTTTCAGACCCTCTTTTTCAGACCCTCTGTTTCTCGCACTCTGTTTCAGCCCCTCTGTTTCTCGCCCTCGGTTTCAGCCCCTCTGTTTCAGACCCTCTGTTTCAGCCCCTCTGTTTCAGACCCTCTGTTTCAGACACTCTGTTTCTCGCCCTCTGTTTCGCGCCCTCTGTTTCAGCCCCTCTGTTTCTCGTCCTCTGTTTCTCGCCCTCTGTTTCGCGCCCTCTGTTCAAGACCCTCTGTTTCAGCCCCTTTGTTTCAGCCCCTCTGTTTCAGCCCCTCTGTTTCTCGCCCTCTGTTTAAGCCCCCCTGTTTCAGACCCTCTGTTTCAGACCCTCTGTTTCTCGCCCTCTGTTTCGGCCCCTATGTTTCTCGCCCTCTGTTTCAGACCCTCTGTTTCCGACCCTCTGTTTCAGACCCTCTGTTTCTCGCCCTCTGTTTCAGCCACTCTGTTTCTCGCCCTCTGTTTCAGCCCCTCTGTTTCAGACCCTCTGTTTCAGCACCTCTGTTTCAGACCCTCTGTTTCAGACCCTCTGTTTCAGACCCTCTGTTTCCGACCCTCTGTTTCAGACCCTCTGTTTCTCGCCCTCTGTTTCAGCCCCTCTGTTTATCGCCCTCTGTTTCAGCCCCTCTGTTTCAGACCCTCTGTTTCAGCCCCTCTGTTTCAGACCCTCTGTTTCAGACCCTCTGTTTCAGACCCTCTGTTTCTCGCCCTCTGTTTCAGACCGTCTGTTTCGCGCCCTCTGTTTCAGCCCCTCTGTTTCAGCCCCTCTGTTTCAGCCCCTCTGTTTCAGTCCCTTTGTTTCTCGCCCTCTGTTTCTCACCCTCTGTTTCAGACCCTCTGTATTAGCTCCTCTGTTTCAGCCCCTCTGTTTCTCGCCCTCTGTTTCAGCTCCTCTGTTTCAGACCCTCTGTTTCGCGCCCTGTTTTTCGCGCGCTCTGTTTCAGCCCCTCTGGTTCAGACCCTCTGTTTCAGACCCTCTGTTTCTCGCCCTCTGTTTCGGTCCCTCTGTTTCTCGCTCTCTGTTTCAGACCCTCTGTTTCAGACCCTCTGTTTCTCGCCCTCTATTTCGCGCCCTCTGTTTCGCGCAATCTGTTTCAGACCCGCTGTTTCGGCCACTCTGTTTCCCGCCCTCTGATTCGCGCCCTCTGTTTCAGACCCTCTGTTTCAGACCCTCTGTTTCTCGCCCTCTGTTTCAGCCCCTCTGTTTCAGACCCTCTGTTTCGCGCCCTCTGTTTCTCGCCCTCTGTTTCGCGCCCTCTGTTTCAGCCCCTCTGTTTCAGATCCTCTGTTTCAGACCCTCTGTTTCAGACCCTCTGTTTCTCGCCCTCTGTTTCGGCCCCTCTGTTTCTCGCCCTCAGTTTCGGCCCCTCTGTTTGGCGCTCTCTGTTTCAGACCCTCTGTTTCAGACCCTCTGTTTCAGACCCTCTGTTTCTCGCCCTCTGTTTTGCGCCCTCTGTTTCGCGCCCTCAGCTTCAGAACCTCTGTTTCGGCCCCTCTGTTTCCCGCCCTCTGTTTCGCGAGCTCTGTTTCGCGCCCTCTGTTTCTCACCCTCTGTTTCAGACCCTCTGTTTCAGCTCCTCTGTTTCAGCCCCTCTGTTTCTCGCCCTCTGTTTCAGCCCCTCTGTTTCAGACCCTCTGTTTCAGACCCTCTGTTTCTCGCCCTCTGTTTCAGACCCTCTGTTTCTCGCCCTCTGTTTCGCGACCTCTGTTTCGCGCCCTCTGTTTCAGACCCTCTGTTTCAGACCCTCTGTTTCTCACCCTCTGTTTCAGCCCCTCTGTTTCAGTCCCGCTGTTTCAGCCCCTCTGTTTCAGACCCTCTGTTTCAGACCATCTGTTTCTCGCCCTCTGTTTCGCGCCCTCTGTTTCAGCCCCTCTGTTTCTCGTCCTCTGTTTCTCGCCTCTGTTTCGCGCCCTCTGTTTCAGACCCTCTGTTTCAGCCCCTCTGTTTCAGCCCCTCTGTTTCAGCCCCTCTGTTTCTCGCCCTCTGTTTAAGCCCCTCTGTTTCAGACCCTCTGTTTCAGACCCTCTGTTTCTCGCCCTCTGTTTCGGCCCCTCTGTTTCTCGCCCTCTGTTTCAGACCCTCTGTTTCCGACCCTCTGTTTCAGACCCTCTGTTTCTCGCCCTCTGTTTCAGCCCCTCTGTTTCTCGCCCTCTGTTTCAGCCCCTCTGTTTCAGACCCTCTGTTTCAGACCCTCTGTTTCAGACCCTCTGTTTCTCGCCCTCTGTCTCAGACCCTCTGTTTCGCGCCCTCTGTTTCAGCCCCTCTGTTTCAACCCCTCTCTTTCAGCCCCTCTGTTTCAGCCCCTCTGTTTCTCGCCCTCTGTTTCTCACCCTCTGTTTCAGACCCTCTGTAGCAGCTCCTCTGTTTCAGCCCCTCTGTTTCTCGCCCTCTGTTTCAGCCCCTCTGTTTCAGACCCTCTGTTTCAGACCCTCTGTTTCTCGCCCTCTGTTTCAGACCCTCTGTTTCTCGCCCTCTGTTTCGCGACCTCTGTTTCGCGCCCTCTGTTTCAGACCCTCTGTTTCAGACCCTCTGTTTAAGACCCTCTGTTTCAGACCCTCTGTTTCTCGCCCTCTGTTTCGGCCCCTCTGTTTCTCGCCCTCTGTTTCGGCACCTCTGTTTCTCGCCCTCTGTTTCAGACTGTCTTTTTCTCGCCCTCTGTTTCAGCCCCTCTGTTTCAGACCCTCTGTTTCTCACCCTCTGTTTCAGCCCCTCTGTTTCAGTCCCGCTGTTTCAGCCCCTCTGTTTCAGACCCTCTGTTTCGCACCCTCTGTTTCACGCCCTCTGTTTCGCGCCCTGTGTTTCGCGCGCTCTGTTTCAGCCCCTCTGGTTCAGACCCGACTGTTTCAGACCCTCTGTTTCAGACCCTCTGTTTCTCGCCCACTGTTTCGGCCCCTCTGTTTCTCGCCCTCTGTTTCGGCACCTCTGTTTCGCGCTCTCTGTTTCAGACCCTCTGTTTCAGACCCTCTGTTTCTCGCCCTCTATTTCGCGCCCTCAGTTTCGCGCAATCTGTTTCAGACCCTCTGTTTCGGCCACTCTGTTTCCCGCCCTTTGTTTCGCGCGCTCTGTTTCAGACCCTCTGTTTCAGACCCTCTGTTTCAGACCCTCTGTTTCTCGCCCTCTGTTTCGGCCCCTCTGTTTCTCGCCCTCTGTTTCAGCCCCTCTGTTTCAGACCCTCTGTTTCAGCCCCTCTGTTTCAGACCCTCTGTTTCAGACCCTCTGTTTCTCGACGTCTGTTTCGGCCCCTCTGTTTCTCGCCCTCTGTTTCGGCCCCTCAGTTTCGCGCCCTCTGTTTCAGACCCTCTGTTTCAGACCCTCTGTTTCTCGCCCCCTATTTCAGACCCTCTGTTTCAGACTCTCTGTTTCTCGTCCTCTGTTTCAGCCCCTCGGTTTCAGACCCTCTGTTTTTCGCCCTCTGTTTGGTGCCCTCTGTTTCAGACCCTCTTTTTCAGACCCTCTGTTTCTCGCACTCTGTTTCAGCCCCTCTGTTTCTCGCCCTCGGTTTCAGCCCCTCTGTTTCAGACCCTCTGTTTCAGCCCCTCTGTTTCAGACCCTCTGTTTCAGACACTCTGTTTCTCGCCCTCTGTTTCGCGCCCTCTGTTTCAGCCCCTCTGTTTCTCGTCCTCTGTTTCTCGCCCTCTGTTTCGCGCCCTCTGTTTCAGACCCTCTGTTTCAGCCCCTTTGTTTCAGCCCCTCTGTTTCAGCCCCTCTGTTTCTCGCCCTCTGTTTAAGCCCCCCTGTTTCAGACCCTCTGTTTCAGACCCTCTGTTTCTCGCCCTCTGTTTCGGCCCCTATGTTTCTCGCCCTCTGTTTCAGACCCTCTGTTTCCGACCCTCTGTTTCAGACCCTCTGTTTCTCGCCCTCTGTTTCAGCCACTCTGTTTCTCGCCCTCTGTTTCAGCCCCTCTGTTTCAGACCCTCTGTTTCAGCACCTCTGTTTCAGACCCTCTGTTTCTGACCCTCTGTTTCAGACCCTCTGTTTCTCGCCCTCTGTTTCAGACCCTCTGTTTCGCGCCCTCTGTTTCAGCCCCTCTGTTTCAGCCCCTCTGTTTCAGCCCCTCTGTTTCAGCCCCTCTGTTTCTCGCCCTCTGTTTCTCACCCTCTGTTTCAGACCCTCTGTATCAGCTCCTCTGTTTCAGCCCCTCTGTTTCTCGCCCTCAGTTTCAGCCCCTCTGTTTCAGACCCTCTGTTTCAGACCCTCTGTTTCTAGCCCTCTGTTTCAGACCCTCTGTTTCTCGCCCTCTGTTTCGCGACCTCTGTTTCGCGCCCTCTGTTTCAGACCCTCTGTTTCAGACCCTCTGTTTCAGACCCTCTGTTTCTCGCCCTCTGTTTCGGCCGCTCTGTTTCTCGCCCTCTGTTTCGGCACCTCTGTTTCTCGCCCTCTGTTTCAGACTGTCTTTTTCTCGCCCTCTGTTTCAGCCCCTCTGTTTCTGACCCTCTGTTTCTCACCCTCTGTTTCAGCACCTCTGTTTCAGTTCCGCTGTTTCAGCCCCTCTGTTTCAGACCCTCTGTATCAGACCATCTGTTTCTCACCCTCTGTTTCGCGCCCTCCGTTTCAGCCCCTCTGTTTCTCGTCCTCTGTTTCTCGCCCTCTGTTTCGCGCCCTCTGTTTCAGACCCCCTGTTTCAGCCCCTCTGTTTCAGCCCCTCTGTTTCAGCCCCTCTGTTTCTCGCCCTCTGTTTAAGCCCCTCTGTTTCAGACCCTCTGTTTCAGACCCTCTGTTTCTCGCCCTCTGTTTCGGCCCCTCTGTTTCTCGCCCTCTGTTTCAGACTCTCTGTTTCCGACCCTCTGTTTCTCGCCCTCTGTTTCAGACCATCTGTTTCTCACCCTCTGTTTCGAGCCCTCTGTTTCAGCCCCTCTGTTTCTCATCCTCTGTTTCTCGCCCTCTGTTTCGCGCCCTCTGTTTCAGACCCTCTGTTTCAGACCCTCTGTTTCAGCCCCTCTGTTTCAGACCCTCTGTTTCAGACCCTCTGTTTCAGACCCTCTGTTTCTCGCCCTCTGTTTCAGACCATCTGTTTCGCGCCCTCTGTTTCAGCCCCTCTGTTTCAGCCCCTCTGTTTCAGCCCCTCTCTTTCAGCCCCTCTGTTACTCGCCCTCTGTTTCAGCCCCTCTGTTTCAGACCCTCTGTTTCAGCCCCTCTGTTTCAGACCCTCTGTTTCAGACCCTCTGTTTCTCGACGTCTGTTTCGGCCCCTCTGTTTCTCGCCCTCTGTTTCGGCCCCTCAGTTTCGCGGCCTCTGTTTCAGACCCTCTGTTTCAGACCCTCTGTTTTTCGCCCTCTGTTTCGTGCCCTCTGTTTCAGACCCTCTTTTTCAGACCCTCTGTTTCTCGCACTCTGTTTCAGCCCCTCTGTTTCTCGCCCTCGGTTTCAGCCCCTCTGTTTCAGACCCTCTGTTTCAGCCCCTCTGTTTCAGACCCTCTGTTTCAGCCCCTCTGTTTCTCGCCCTCTGTTTAAGCCCCCCTGTTTCAGACCCTCTGTTTCAGACCCTCTGTTTCTCGCCCTCTGTTTCGGCCCCTATGTTTCTCGCCCTCTGTTTCAGACCCTCTGTTTCCGACCCTCTGTTTCAGACCCTCTGTTTCTCGCCCTCTCTTTCAGCCACTCTGTTTCTCGCCCTCTGTTTCAGCCCCTCTGTTTCAGACCCTCTGTTTCAGCCCCTCTGTTTCAGACCCTCTGTTTCAGACCCTCTGTTTCTAGCCCTCTGTTTCAGACCCTCTGTTTCTCGCCCTCTGTTTCGCGACCTCTGTTTCGCGCCCTCTGTTTCAGACCCTCTGTTTCAGACCCTCTGTTTCAGACCCTCTGTTTCTCACCCTCTGTTTCGGCCCCTCTGTTTCTCGCCCTCTGTTTCGGCACCTCTGTTTCTCGCCCTCTGTTTCAGACTGTCTTTTTCTCGCCCTCTGTTTCAGCCCCTCTGTTTCTGACCCTCTGTTTCTCACCCTCTGTTTCAGCACCTCTGTTTCAGTTCCGCTGTTTCAGCCCCTCTGTTTCAGACCCTCTGTATCAGACCATCTGTTTCTCGCCCTCTGTTTCGCGCCCTCCGTTTCAGCCCCTCTGTTTCTCGTCCTCTGTTTCTCGCCCTCTGTTTCGCGCCCTCTGTTTCAGACCCCCTGTTTCAGCCCCTCTGTTTCAGCCCCTCTGTTTCAGCCCCTCTGTTTCTCGCCCTCTGTTTAAGCCCCTCTGTTTCAGACCCTCTGTTTCAGACCCTCTGTTTCTCGCCCTCTGTTTCGGCCCCTCTGTTTCTCGCCCTCTGTTTCAGACTCTCTGATTCCGACCCTCTGTTTCTCGCCCTCTGTTTCAGACCATCTGTTTCTCACCCTCTGTTTCGCGCCCTCTGTTTCAGCCCCTCTGTTTCTCATCCTCTGTTTCTCGCCCTCTGTTTCGCGCCCTCTGTTTCAGACCCTCTGTTTCAGACCCTCTGTTTCAGCCCCTCTGTTTCAGACCCTCTGTTTCAGACCCTCTGTTTCTTGCCTTCTGTTTCAGACCATCTGTTTCGCGCCCTCTGTTTCAGCCCCTCTGTTTCAGCCCCTCTGTCTCAGCCCCTCTGTTTCAGCCCCTCTGTTTCTCGCCCTCTGTTTCTCACCCTCTGTTTCAGACCCTCTGTATCAGCTCCTCTGTTTCAGCCCCTCTGTTTCTCGCCCTCTGTTTCAGCCCCTCTGTTTCAGACCCTCTGTTTCAGACCCTCTGTTTCTCGCCCTCTGTTTCAGACCCTCTGTTTCTCGCCCTCTGTTTCGTGACCTCTGTTTCGCGCCCTCTGTTTCAGACCCTCTGTTTCAGACCCTCTGTTTAAGACCCTCTGTTTCAGACCCTCTGTTTCTCGCCCTCTGTTTCGGCCCCTCTGTTTCTCGCCCTCTGTTTCGGCACCTCTGTTTCTCGCCCTCAGTTTCAGACTGTCTTTTTCTCGCCCTCTGTTTCAGCCCCTCTGTTTCAGACCCTCTGTTTCTCACCCTCTGTTTCAGCCCCTCTGTTTCAGTCCCGCTGTTTCAGACCCTCTGTTTCAGACCCTCTGTTTCAGACCATCTGTTTCTCGCCCTCTGTTTTGCGCCCTCTGTGTCGGCCCCTCTGTTTCTCGCCCTCTGCTTCGGCCCCTCTGTTTCGCGTCCTCTGTTTCAGATCCTCTGTTTCAGACCCTCTGTTTCTCGCCCTCTGTTTCAGCCCCTCTGTTTCAGACCCTCTGTTTCGCACCCTCTGTTTCACGCGCTCTGTTTCGCGCCCTGTGTTTCGCGCTCTCTGTTTCAGCCCCTCTGGTTCAGACCCGACTGTTTCAGACCCTCTGTTTCAGACCCTCTGTTTCTCGCCCTCTGTTTCGGTCCCTTTGTTTCTCGCTCTCTGTTTCAGACCCTCTGTTTCAGACCCTCTGTTTCTCGCCCTCTATTTCGCGCCCTCTCTTTCGCGCAATCTGTTTCAGACCCTCTGTTTCCCGCCCTCTGTTTCGCGCCCTCTGTTTCAGACCCTCTGTTTCAGACCCTCTGTTTCTCGCCCTCTGTTTCAGCCCCTCTGTTTCAGACCCTCTGTTTCGCGCCCTCTGTTTCACGCCCTCTGTTTCGCGCCCTCTGTTTCAGCCCCTCTGTTTCAGACCCTCTGTTTCAGACCCTCTGTTTCAGACCCTCTGTTTCTCGCCCTCTGTTTCGGCCCCTCTGTTTCTCGCCCTCTGTTTCGGCCCCTCTGTTTGGCGCTCTCTGTTTCAGACCCTCTGTTTCAGACCCTCTGTTTCAGACCCTCTGTTTCTCGCCCTCTGTTTTGCGCCCTCTGTTTCGCGCACTCAGCTTCAGAACCTCTGTTTCGGCCTCTCTGTTTCCCGCCCTCTGTTTCGCGCGCTCTGTTTCTCGCCCTCTGTTTCTCACCCTCTGTTTCAGACCCTCTGTATCAGCTCCTCTGTTTCAGCCCCTCTGTTTCTCGCCCTCTGTTTCGGCCCCTCTGTTTCTCGCCCTCTGTTTCGGCCCCTCTGTTTGGCGCTCTCTGTTTCAGACCCTCTGTTTCAGACCCTCTGTTTCAGACCCTCTGTTTCTCGCCCTCTGTTTTGCGCCCTCTGTTTCGCGCACTCAGCTTCAGAACCTCTGTTTCGGCCTCTCTGTTTCCCGCCCTCTGTTTCGCGCGCTCTGTTTCTCGCCCTCTGTTTCTCACCCTCTGTTTCAGACCCTCTGTATCAGCTCCTCTGTTTCAGCCCCTCTGTTTCTCGCCCTCTGTTTCAGCCCCTCTGTTTCAGACCCTCTGTTTCAGACCCTCTGTTTCTCGCCCTCTGTTTCAGACCCTCTGTTTCTCGCCCTCTGTTTCGCGACCTCTGTTTCGCACCCTCTGTTTCAGACCCTCTGTTTCAGACCCTCTGTTTCAGACCCTCTGTTTCAAGCCCTCTGTTTCGGCCCCTCTGTTTCTCGCCCTCTGTTTCTCATCCTCTGTTTCTCGCCCTCTGTTTCGCGCCCTCTGTTTCAGACCCTCTGTTTCAGACCCTCTGTTTCAGCCCCTCTGTTTCAGACCCTCTGTTTCAGACCCTCTGTTTCTTGCCTTCTGTTTCAGACCATCTGTTTCGCGCCCTCTGTTTCAGCCCCTCTGTTTCAGCCCCTCTGTCTCAGCCCCTCTGTTTCAGCCCCTCTGTTTCTCGCCCTCTGTTTCTCACCCTCTGTTTCAGACCCTCTGTATCAGCTCCTCTGTTTCAGCCCCTCTGTTTCTCGCCCTCTGTTTCAGCCCCTCTGTTTCAGACCCTCTGTTTCAGACCCTCTGTTTCTCGCCCTCTGTTTCAGACCCTCTGTTTCTCGCCCTCTGTTTCGTGACCTCTGTTTCGCACCCTCTGTTTCAGACCCTCTGTTTCAGACCCTCTGTTTAAGACCCTCTGTTTCAGACCCTCTGTTTCTCGCCCTCTGTTTCGGCCCCTCTGTTTCTCGCCCTCTGTTTCGGCACCTCTGTTTCTCGCCCTCAGTTTCAGACTGTCTTTTTCTCGCCCTCTGTTTCAGCCCCTCTGTTTCAGACCCTCTGTTTCTCACCCTCTGTTTCAGCCCCTCTGTTTCAGTCCCGCTGTTTCAGACCCTCTGTTTCAGACCCTCTGTTTCAGACCATCTGTTTCTCGCCCTCTGTTTTGCGCCCTCTGTGTCGGCCCCTCTGTTTCTCGCCCTCTGCTTCGGCCCCTCTGTTTCGCGTCCTCTGTTTCAGATCCTCTGTTTCAGACCCTCTGTTTCTCGCCCTCTGTTTCAGCCCCTCTGTTTCAGACCCTCTGTTTCGCACCCTCTGTTTCACGCGCTCTGTTTCGCGCCCTGTGTTTCGCGCTCTCTGTTTCAGCCCCTCTGGTTCAGACCCGACTGTTTCAGACCCTCTGTTTCAGACCCTCTGTTTCTCGCCCTCTGTTTCGGTCCCTTTGTTTCTCGCTCTCTGTTTCAGACCCTCTGTTTCAGACCCTCTGTTTCTCGCCCTCTATTTCGCGCCCTCTCTTTCGCGCAATTTGTTTCAGACCCTCTGTTTCCCGCCCTCTGTTTCGCGCCCTCTGTTTCAGACCCTCTGTTTCAGACCCTCTGTTTCTCGCCCTCTGTTTCAGCCCCTCTGTTTCAGACCCTCTGTTTCGCGCCCTCTGTTTCACGCCCTCTGTTTCGCGCCCTCTGTTTCAGCCCCTCTGTTTCAGACCCTCTGTTTCAGACCCTCTGTTTCAGACCCTCTGTTTCTCGCCCTCTGTTTCGGCCCCTCTGTTTCACGCCCTCTGTTTCGGCCCCTCTGTTTGGCGCTCTCTGTTTCAGACCCTCTGTTTCAGACCCTCTGTTTCAGACCCTCTGTTTCTCGCCCTCTGTTTTGCGCCCTCTGTTTCGCGCACTCAGCTTCAGAACCTCTGTTTCGGCCTCTCTGTTTCCCGCCCTCTGTTTCGCGCGCTCTGTTTCTCGCCCTCTGTTTCTCACCCTCTGTTTCAGACCCTCTGTATCAGCTCCTCTGTTTCAGCCCCTCTGTTTCTCGCCCTCTGTTTCAGCCCCTCTGTTTCAGACCCTCTGTTTCAGACCCTCTGTTTCTCGCCCTCTGTTTCAGACCCTCTGTTTCTCGCCCTCTGTTTCGCGACCTCTGTTTCGCACCCTCTGTTTCAGACCCTCTGTTTCAGACCCTCTGTTTCAGACCCTCTGTTTCAAGCCCTCTGTTTCGGCCCCTCTGTTTCTCGCCCTCTGTTTCGGCACCTCTGTTTCTCGCCCTCTGTTTCAGACTGTCTTTTTCTCGCCCTCTGTTTCAGCCCCTCTGTTTCAGACCCTCTGTTTCTCACCCTCTGTTTCAGCCCCTCTGTTTCAGTCCCGCTGTTTCAGCCCCTCTGTTTCAGACCCTCTGTTTCAGACCATCTGTTTCTCGCCCTCTATTTCGCGCCCTCTGTTTCAGCCCCTCTGTTTCTCGTCCTCTGTTTCTCGCCCTCTGTTTCGCGCCCTCTGTTTCAGACCCTCTGTTTCAGCCCCTCTGTTTCAGCCCCTCTGTTTCAGCCCCTCTGTTTCTCGCCCTCTGTTTAAGCACCTCTGTTTCAGACCCTCTGTTTCAGACCCTCTGTTTCTCGCCCTCTGTTTCGGCCCCTCTGTTTCTCGCCCTCTGTTTCAGACCCTCTGTTTCCGACCCTCTGTTTCAGACCCTCTGTTTCTCGCCCTCTGTTTCAGCCCCTCTGTTTATCGCCCTCTGTTTCAGCCCCTCTGTTTCAGACCCTCTGTTTCAGCCCCTCTGTTTCAGACCCTCTGTTTCAGACCCTCTGTTTCAGACCCTCTGTTTCTCGCCCTCTGTTTCAGACCCTCTGTTTCGCGCCCTCTGTTTCAGCCCCTCTGTTTCAGCCCCTCTGTTTCAGCCCCTCTGTTTCAGTCCCTTTGTTTCTCGCCCTCTGTTTCTCACCCTCTGTTTCAGACCCTCTGTATTAGCTCCTCTGTTTCAGCCCCTCTGTTTCTCGCCCTCTGTTTCAGCTCCTCTGTTTCAGACCCTCTGTTTCTCGCCCTCTGTTTCAGACCCTCTGTTTCTCGCCCTCTGTTTCGCGACCTCTGTTTCGCGCCCTCTGTTTCAGACCCTCTGTTTCAGACCCTCTGTTTAAGACCCTCTGTTTCAGACCCTCTGTTTCTCGCTCTCTTTTTCGGCCCCTCTGTTTCTCGCCCTCTGTTTCGGCACCTCTGTTTCTCGCCCTCAGTTTCAGACTGTCTTTTTCTCGCCCTCTGTTTCAGCCCCTCTGTTTCAGACCCTCTGTTTCTCACCCTCTGTTTCAGCCCCTCTGTTTCAGTCCCGCTGTTTCAGACACTCTGTTTCAGACCCTCTGTTTCAGACCATCTGTTTCTCGCACTCTGTTTTGCGCCCTCTGTGTCGGCCCCTCTGTTTCTCGCCCTCTGCTTCGGCCCCTCTGTTTCGCGTCCTCTGTTTCAGACCCTCTGTTTCAGACCCTCTGTTTCTCGCCCTCTGTTTCAGCCCCTCTGTTTCAGACCCTCTGTTTCGCACCCTCTGTTTCACGCGCTCTGTTTCGCGCCCTGTGTTTCGCGCGCTCTGTTTCAGCCCCTCTGGCTCAGACCCGACTGTTTCAGACCCTCTGTTTCAGACCCTCTGTTTCTCGCCCTCTGTTTCGGCCCCTCTGTTTCTCGCTCTCTGTTTCAGATCCTCTGTTTCAGACCCTCTGTTTCTTGCCCTCTATTTCGCGCCCTCTGTTTCGCGCAATCTGTTTCAGACCCTCTGTTTCGGCCACTCTGTTTCCCGCCCTCTGTTTCGCGCCCTCTGTTTCAGACCCTCTGTTTCAGACCCTCTGTTTCTCGCCCTCTGTTTCAGCCCCTCTGTTTCAGACCCTCTGTTTCGCGCCCTCTGTTTCACGCCCTCTGTTTCGCGCCCTCTGTTTCAGCCCCTCTGTTTCAGACCCTCTGTTTCAGACCCTCTGTTTCAGACCCTCTGTTTCGCGCCCTCTGTTTCACGCCCTCTGTTTCTCGCCCTCTGTTTCGGCCCCTCTGTTTCTCGCCCTCTGTTTCGGCCCCTCTGTTTGGCGCCCTCTGTTTCAGACCCTCTGTTTCAGACCCTCTGTTTCAGACCCTCTGTTTCTCGCCCTCTGTTTCGCGCCCTCTGTTTCGCGCACTCTGCTTCAGACCATCTGTTTTGGCCCCTCTGTTTTCCACCCTCTGTTTCTGCCACTCTGTTTCGCGCCCTCTGTTTCGCGCTCTCTGTTTCGCGCCCTCTGTTTCAGACCCTCTGTTTCGGCCCCTCTGTTTTCCACCCTCTGTTTCTGCCAATCTGTTTCGCGCCCTCTGTTTCGCGCCCTCTGTTTCAGACCCTCGGTTTCAGACCCTTTGTTTCTCGCCCTCTGTTTCTCGCCCTCTGTTTCAGACCCTCTGTTTCAGACCCTCTGTTTCAGACCCTCTGTTTCAGACTTCTGTTCCAGACCCTCTGTTTCTCGCCCTCTGTTTCAGACCCTCTGTTTCAGACCCTCTGTTTCTTGCCCTCTGTTTCAGACCCTCTGTTTCGCGCTCTCTGTTTCGTGCCCTCTGTTTCAGACCCTCTGTTTCAGACCCTCTGTTTCTCGCCCTCTGTTTCAGCCCCTCTGTTTCTCGCCCTATGTTTCAGACCCTCTGTTTCAGCCCCTCTGTTTCAGCCCCTCTGTTTCTCACCCTCTGTTTCGCGCCCTCTGTTTCAGCCCCTCTGTTTCAGACCCACTGTTTCAGCCGCTCTGTTTCAGCCCCTCTGTGCCTGCACCTCTGTATCAGCCCCTCTGTTTCTCGTCCTCTGTTTCTCGCCCTCTGTTTCGCGCCCTCTGTTTCAGACCCTCTGTTTCAGCCCCTCTGTTTCAGCCCCTCTGTTTCAGCCCATCTGTTTCTCGCCCTCTGTTTCAGCCCCTCTGTTTCAGCCCCTCTGTTTCAGCCCCTCTGTTTCCGCCCCTCTGTTTCAGACCCTCTGTTTCTCGCCCTCTGTTTCAGCCCCTCTGTTTCATACCCTCTGTTTCGCGCCCTCTGTTTCACGCCCTCTGTTTCGCGCTCTCTGTTTCAGACCCTCTGTTTGAGACCCTCTGTTTCAGACCCTCTGTTTCAGACCCTCTGTTTCTCGCCCTCTGTTTCGGCCTCTCTGTTTCTCGCCCTCTGTTTCGGCCCCTCTGTTTGGCGCCCTCTGTTTCAGACCCTCTGTTTCAGACCCGCTGTTTCAGACCCTCTGTTTCTCGCCCTCTGTTTCGCGCCCTCTGTTTCGCGCACTCTGCTTCAGACCATCTGTTTCGCCCCCTCTGTTTCCCGCACTCTGTTTCGCGCCCTCTGTTTCGCGCCCTCTGTTTCAGACCCTCTGTTTCGGCCCCTCTGTTTTCCACCCTCTGTTTCTGCCACTCTGTTTCGCGCCCTCTGTTTCGCGCCCTCGGTTTCAGACCCTCTGTTTCTCGCCCTCTGTTTCTCGCCCTCTGTTTCAGTCCCTCTGTTTCAGACCCTCTGTTTCAGCCCCTCTGTTTCTCGCCCTCTGTTTCAGCCCCTCTGTTTCAGACCCTCTGTTTCGCGCTCTCTGTTTCGTGCCCTCTGTTTCAGACCCTCTGTTTCAGACCCTCTGTTTCTCGCCTTCTGTTTCAGCCCCTCTGTTTCTCGCCCTCTGTTTCAGACCCTCTGTTTCAGCCCCTCTGTTTCAGCCCCTCTGTTTCTCACCCTCTGTTTCGCGCCCTCTGTTTCAGCCCCTCTGTTTCAGACCCACTGTTTCAGCCCCTCTGTTTCAGCCCCTCTGTGTCTGCCCCTCTGTATCAGCCAACTCTGTTTCTCGTTCTCTGTTTCTCGCCCTCTGTTTCGCGCCCTCTGTTTCAGAACCTCTGTTTCAGCCCCTCTGTTTCAGCCCCTCTGTTTCAGCCCCTCTGTTTCAGCCCATCTGTTTCTCGCCCTCTGTTTCAGCCCCTCTGTTTCAGCCCCTCTGTTTCAGCCCCTCTGTTTCTCGCCCTCTGTTTCAGACCCTCTGTTTCTCGCCCTCTGTTTCGCGACCTCTGTTTCGCGCCCTCTGTTTCAGACCCTCTGTTTCAGACCCTCTGTTTAAGACCCTCTGTTTCAGACCCTCTGTTTCTCGCTCTCTTTTTCGGCCCCTCTGTTTCTCGCCCTCTGTTTCGGCACCTCTGTTTCTCGCCCTCAGTTTCAGACTGTCTTTTTCTCGCCCTCTGTTTCAGCCCCTCTGTTTCAGACCCTCTGTTTCTCACCCTCTGTTTCAGCCCCTCTGTTTCAGTCCCGCTGTTTCAGACCCTCTGTTTCAGACCCTCTGTTTCAGACCATCTGTTTCTCGCACTCTGTTTTGCGCCCTCTGTGTCGGCCCCTCTGTTTCTCGCCCTCTGCTTCGGCCCCTCTGTTTCGCGTCCTCTGTTTCAGACCCTCTGTTTCAGACCCTCTGTTTCTCGCCCTCTGTTTCAGCCCCTCTGTTTCAGACCCTCTGTTTCGCACCCTCTGTTTCACGCCCTCTGTTTCGCGCCCTGTGTTTCGCGCGCTCTGTTTCAGCCCCTCTGGCTCAGACCCGACTGTTTCAGATCCTCTGTTTCAGACCCTCTGTTTCTTGCCCTCTATTTCGCGCCCTCTGTTTCGCGCAATCTGTTTCAGACCCTCTGTTTCGGCCACTCTGTTTCCCGCCCTCTGTTTCGCGCCCTCTGTTTCAGACCCTCTGTTTCAGACCCTCTGTTTCTCGCCCTCTGTTTCAGCCCCTCTGTTTCAGACCCTCTGTTTCGCGCCCTCTGTTTCACGCCCTCTGTTTCGCGCCCTCTGTTTCAGCCCCTCTGTTTCAGACCCTCTGTTTCAGACCCTCTGTTTCAGACCCTCTGTTTCGCGCCCTCTGTTTCACGCCCTCTGTTTCTCGCCCTCTGTTTCGGCCCCTCTGTTTCTCGCCCTCTGTTTCGGCCCCTCTGTTTGGCGCCCTCTGTTTCAGACCCTCTGTTTCAGACCCTCTGTTTCAGACCCTCTGTTTCTCGCCCTCTGTTTCGCGCCCTCTGTTTCGCGCACTCTGCTTCAGACCATCTGTTTTGGCCCCTCTGTTTTCCACCCTTTGTTTCTGCCACTCTGTTTCGCGCCCTCTGTTTCGCGCTCTCTGTTTCGCGCCCTCTGTTTCAGACCCTCTGTTTCGGCCCCTCTGTTTTCCACCCTCTGTTTCTGCCAATCTGTTTCGCGCCCTCTGTTTCGCGCCCTCTGTTTCAGACCCTCGGTTTCAGACCCTTTGTTTCTCGCCCTCTGTTTCTCGCCCTCTGTTTCAGACCCTCTGTTTCAGACCCTCTGTTTCAGACCCTCTGTTTCAGACTTCTGTTCCAGACCCTCTGTTTCTCGCCCTCTGTTTCAGACCCTCTGTTTCAGACCCTCTGTTTCTTGCCCTCTGTTTCAGACCCTCTGTTTCGCGCTCTCTGTTTCGTGCCCTCTGTTTCAGACCCTCTGTTTCAGACCCTCTGTTTCTCGCCCTCTGTTTCAGCCCCTCTGTTTCTCGCCCTATGTTTCAGACCCTCTGTTTCAGCCCCTCTGTTTCAGCCCCTCTGTTTCTCACCCTCTGTTTCGCGCCCTCTGTTTCAGCCCCTCTGTTTCAGACCCACTGTTTCAGCCGCTCTGTTTCAGCCCCTCTGTGCCTGCACCTCTGTATAAGCCCCTCTGTTTCTTGTCCTCTGTTTCTCGCCCTCTGTTTCGCGCCCTCTGTTTCAGACCCTCTGTTTCAGCCCCTCTGTTTCAGCCCCTCTGTTTCAGCCCATCTGTTTCTCGCCCTCTGTTTCAGCCCCTCTGTTTCAGCCCCTCTGTTTCAGCCCCTCTGTTTCCGCCCCTCTGTTTCAGACCCTCTGTTTCTCGCCCTCTGTTTCAGCCCCTCTGTTTCATACCCTCTGTTTCGCGCCCTCTGTTTCACGCCCTCTGTTTCGCGCTCTCTGTTTCAGACCCTCTGTTTGAGACCCTCTGTTTCAGACCCTCTGTTTCAGACCCTCTGTTTCTCGCCCTCTGTTTCGGCCTCTCTGTTTCTCGCCCTCTGTTTCGGCCCCTCTGTTTGGCGCCCTCTGTTTCAGACCCTCTGTTTCAGACCCGCTGTTTCAGACCCTCTGTTTCTCGCCCTCTGTTTCGCGCCCTCTGTTTCGCGCACTCTGCTTCAGACCATCTGTTTCGCCCCCTCTGTTTCCCGCACTCTGTTTCGCGCCCTCTGTTTCGCGCCCTCTGTTTCAGACCCTCTGTTTCGGCCCCTCTGTTTTCCACCCTCTGTTTCTGCCACTCTGTTTCGCGCCCTCTGTTTCGCGCCCTCGGTTTCAGACCCTCTGTTTCTCGCCCTCTGTTTCTCGCCCTCTGTTTCAGTCCCTCTGTTTCAGACCCTCTGTTTCAGCCCCTCTGTTTCTCGCCCTCTGTTTCAGCCCCTCTGTTTCAGACCCTCTGTTTCGCGCTCTCTGTTTCGTGCCCTCTGTTTCAGACCCTCTGTTTCAGACCCTCTGTTTCTCGCCTTCTGTTTCAGCCCCTCTGTTTCTCGCCCTCTGTTTCAGACCCTCTGTTTCAGCCCCTCTGTTTCAGCCCCTCTGTTTCTCACCCTCTGTTTCGCGCCCTCTGTTTCAGCCCCTCTGTTTCAGACCCACTGTTTCAGCCCCTCTGTTTCAGCCCCTCTGTGTCTGCCCCTCTGTATCAGCCAACTCTGTTTCTCGTTCTCTGTTTCTCGCCCTCTGTTTCGCGCCCTCTGTTTCAGAACCTCTGTTTCAGCCCCTCTGTTTCAGCCCCTCTGTTTCAGCCCCTCTGTTTCAGCCCATCTGTTTCTCGCCCTCTGTTTCAGCCCCTCTGTTTCAGCCCCTCTGTTTCAGCCCCTCTGTTTCAGCCCCTCTGTTTCAGACCCTCTGTTTCTCGCCCTCTGTTTCGCGACCTCTGTTTCGCGCCCTCTGTTTCAGACCCTCTGTTTCAGACCCTCTGTTTCAGACCCTCTGTTTCTCGCCCTCTGTTTCAGCCCCTCTGTTTCTCGCCCTCTGTTTCGGCCCCTCTGTTTCTCGCCCTCTGTTTCAGACCCTCTGTTTCCGACCCTCTGTTTCAGACCCTCTGTTTCTCGCCCTCTGTTGCTGCCCCTCTGTTTCTCGCCCTCTGTTTCAGCCCCTCTGTTTCAGCCCCTCTGTTTCAGACCCTCTGTTTCATACCCTCTGTTTCAGACCCTCTGTTTCAGACCCTCTGTTTCAGACCCCCTGTTTCAGACCCTCTGTTTCTCGCCCTCTGTTTCAGACCCTCTGTTTCAGACCCTCTGTTTCTCGCCCTCTGTTTCAGCCCCTCTGTTTCAGACCCTCTGTTTCGCGCCCTCTGTTTCGTGCCCTCTGTTTCAGACCCTCTGTTTCAGACCCTCTGTTTCAGACCCTCTGTTTCTCGCCCTCTGTTTCAGACCCTCTTTTTCGCGCCCTCTGTTTCAGCCCCTCTGTTTCAGCCCCTCTGTTTCAGGCCCTCTGTTTCAGCCCCTCTGTTTCTCGCCCTCTGTTTCTCACCCTCTGTTTCAGACCCTCTGTTTCGCGCCCTCTGTTTCAGACGATCTGTTTCAGCCCCTCTGTTTCAGCCCCTCTGTTTCAGCCCCTCTGTTTCAGCCCATCTGTTTCTCGCCCTCTGTTTCAGCCCCTCTGTTTCAGCCCCTCTGTTCAGCCCCTCTGTTTCTGCCCCTCTGTTTCAGACCCTCTGTTTCTCGCCCTCTGTTTCACGACCTCTGTTTCGCGCCCTCTGTTTCAGACCCTCTGTTTCAGACCCTCTGTTTCAGACCCTCTGTTTCAGACCCTCTGTTTCTCGCCCTCTGTTTCAGCCCCTCTGTTTCTCGCCCTCTGTTTCGGCCCCTCTGTTTCTCGCCCTCTGTTTCAGACCCTCTGTTTCCGACCCTCTGTTTCAGACCCTCTGTTTCTCGCCCTCTGTTGCAGCCCCTCTGTTTCTCGCCCTCTGTTTCAGCCCCTCTGTTTCAGAACCTCTGTTTCAGCCCCTCTGTTAAATACCCTCTGTTTCAGACCCTCTGTTTCAGACCCTCTGTTTCAGACCCCCTGTTTCAGACCCTCTGTCTCTCGCCCTCTGTTTCAGACCCTCTGTTTCAGACCCTCTGTTTCTCGCCCTCTGTTTCAGCCCCTCTGTTTCAGACCCTCTGTTTCGCGCCCTCTGTTTCGTGCCCTCTGTTTCAGACCCTCTGTTTCAGACCCTCTGTTTCAGACCCTCTGTTTCTCGCCCTCTGTTTCAGACCCTCTTTTTCGCGCCCTCTGTTTCAGCCCCTCTGTTTCTGCCCCTCTGTTTCAGCCCCTCTGTTTCAGCCCCTCTGTTTCTCGCCCTCTGTTTCTAACCCTCTGTTTCAGACCCTCTGTTTCAGCCCCACTGTTTCAGCCCCTCTGTTTCTCGCCCTCTGTTTCAGCCCCTCTGTTTCAGCCCCTCTGTTTCAGACCCTCTGTTTCTCGCCCTCTGTTTCAGACCCTCTGTTTCTCGCCCTCTGTTTCGCGACCTCTGTTTCGCGCCCTCTGTTTCAGACCCTCTGTTTCAGACCCTCTGTTTCAGACCCTCTTTTCAGACCCTCTGTTTCAGACCCTCTGTTTCTCGCCCTCTGTTTCGGCACCTCTGTTTCTCGCCCTCTGTTTCAGCCCCTCTGTTTCAGACCCTCTGTTTCTCACCCTCTGTTTCAGCCCCTCTGTTTCAGACCCGCTGTTTCAGCCCCTCTGTTTCAGACCCTCTGTTTCAGACCATCTGTTTCTCGCCCTCTGTTTAGCGCCCTCTGTTTCGGCCCCTCTGTTTCTCGCCCTCTGCTTCGGCCCCTCTGTTTTGCATCCTCTGTTTCAGACCCTCTGTTTCAGACCCTCTGTTTCTCGCCCTCTGTTTCAGCCCCTCTGTTTCAGACCCTCTCTTTCGCGCCCTCTGTTTCATGCCCTCTGTTTCGCGCCCTGTGTTTCACGCGCTCTGTTTCAGCCCCTCTGGTTCAGACCCGACTGTTTCAGACCCTCTGTTTCAGACCCTCTGTTTCTCGCCCTCTGTTTCGGCCCCTCTGTTTCTCGCCCATGTTTCGGCCCCTCTGTTTCGCGCCCTCTGTTTCAGACCCTCTGTTTCAGACCCTCTGTTTCTCGCCCTCTATTTCGCGCCCTCTGTTTCGCGCAATCTGTTTCAGACCCTCTGTTTCGGCCACTCTGTTTCCCGCCCTCTGTTTCGTGCCCTCTGTTTCAGACCCTCTGTTTCAGACCCTCTGTTTCTCGCCCTCTGTTTCAGCCCCTCTGTTTCAGACCCTCTGTTTCGCGCCCTCTGTTTCGCGCCCTCTGTTTCGTGCCCTCTGTTTCAGCCCCTCTGTTTCAGACCCTCTGTTTCAGACCCTCTGTTTCAGACCCTCTGTTTCTCGCCCTCTGTTTCGGCCCCTCTGTTTCTCGCCCTCTGTTTCGGCCCCTCTGTTTGGGGCCCTCTGTTTCAGACCCTCTGTTTCAGACCCTCTGTTTCAGACCCTCTGTTTCAGACCCTCTGTTTCAGCCCCTCTGTTTCAGACCCCCTGTTTCAGACCCTCTGTTTCTCGCCCTCTGTTTCAGACCCTCTGTTTCAGACCCTCTGTTTCTCGCCCTCTGTTTCAGCCCCTCTGTTTCGGACCCTCTGTTTCGCGCCCTCTGTTTCGTGCCCTATGTTTCAGACCCTCTGTTTCAGACCCTCTGTTTCTCGCCCTCTGTTTCAGCCCCTCTGTTTCTAGCCCTCTGTTTCAGCCGCTCTGTTTCAGACCCTCTGTTTCAGCCCCTCTGTTTCAGACCCTCTGTTTCAGACCCTCTTTTTCTCGCCCTGTGTTTCGCGCCCTCTGTTTCAGCCCCTCTGTTTCAGACGCAATGTTTCAGCCCCTCTGTTTCAGCCCCTCTGTCTCTGCCCCTTTGTTTCAGCCCCTCTGTTTCTCGTCCTCTGTTTCTCGCCCTCTGTTTCGCGCCCTCTGTTTCAGCCCCTCTGTTTCAGCCCCTCTGTTTCAGCCCCTCTGTTTCTCGCCCTCTGTTTCAGCCCCTCTGGTTCAGACCCGACTGTTTCAGACCCTCTGTTTCAGACCCTCTGTTTCTCGCCCTCTATTTCGGCCCCTCTGTTTCTCGCCCTCTGTTTCAGCCCCTCTGTTTCGCGCCCTCTGTTTCAGACCCTCTGTTTCAGACCCTCTGTTTCTCGCCCTCTATTTCGCGCCCTCTGTTTCACGCAATCTGTTTCAGACCCTCTGTTTCGGCCACTCTGTTTCCCGCCCTCTGTTTCGCGTCCTCTGTTTCAGACCCTCTGTTTCAGACCCTCTGTTTCTCGCCCTCTGTTTCAGCCCCTCTGTTTCAGACCCTCTGTTTCAGCCCATCTGTTTCTCGCCCTCTGTTTCAGCCCCTCTGTTTCAGCCCCTCTGTTTCAGCCCCTCTGTTTCTGCCCCTCTGTTTCAGACCCTCTGTTTCTCGCCCTCTGTTTCGCGACCTCTGTTTCGCGCCCTCTGTTTCAGACCCTCTCTTTCAGACCCTCTGTTTCAGACCCTCTGTTTCTCGCCCTCTGTTTCAGCCCCTCTGTTTCTCGCCCTCTGTTTCGGCCCCTCTGTTTCTCGCCCTCTGTTTCAGACCCTCTGTTTCCGACCCTCTGTTTCAGACCCTATGTATCTCGCCCTCTGTTGCAGCCCCTCTGTTTCTCGCCCTCTGTTTCAGCCCCTCTGTTTCAGACCCTCTGTTTCAGCCCCTCTGTTTCATACCCTCTGTTTCAGACCCTCTGTTTCAGACCCTCTGTTTCAGACCCCCTGTTTCAGACCCTCTGTCTCTCGCCCACTGTTTCAGACCCTCTGTTTCAGACCCTCTGTTTCTCGCCCTCTGTTTCAGCCCCTCTGTTTCAAACCCTCTGTTTCGCGCCCTCTGTTTCGTGCCCTCTGTTTCAGACCCTCTGTTTCAGACCCTCTGTTTCAGACCCTCTGTTTCTCGCCCTCTGTTTCAGACCCTCTTTTTCGCGCCCTCTGTTTCAGCCCCTCTGTTTCAGCCCCTCTGTTTCAGCCCCTCTGTTTCTCGCCCGCTGTTTCTCACCCTCTGTTTCAGACCCTCTGTTTCAGCCCCTCTGTTTAAGCCCCTCTGTTTCTCGCCCTCTGTTTCAGCCCCTCTGTTTCAGACCCTCTGTTTCAGACCCTCTGTTTCAGACCCTCTGTTTCAGACCCTCTGTTTCAGCCCCTCTGTTTCAGACCCCCTGTTTCAGACCCTCTGTTTCTCGCCCTCTGTTTCAGACCCTCTGTTTCAGACCCTCTGTTTCTCGCCCTCTGTTTCAGCCCCTCTGTTTCAGACCCTCTGTTTCTCGCCCTCTGTTTCGCGACCTCTGTTTCGCGCCCTCTGTTTCAGACCCTCTGTTTCAGACCCTCTGTTTCAGACCCTCTTTTCAGACCCTCTGTTTCAGACCCTCTGTTTCTCGCCCTCTGTTTCGGCACCTCTGTTTCTCGCCCTCTGTTTCAGCCCCTCTGTTTCAGACCCTCTGTTTCTCACCCTCTGTTTCAGCCCCTCTGTTTCAGACCCGCTGTTTCAGCCCCTCTGTTTCAGACCCTCTGTTTCAGACCATCTGTTTCTCGCCCTCTGTTTTGCGCCCTCTGTTTCGGCCCCTCTGTTTCTCGCCCTCTGCTTCGGCCCCTCTGTTTCGCATCCTCTGTTTCAGACCCTCTGTTTCAGACCCTCTGTTTCTCGCCCTCTATTTCAGCCCCTCTGTTTCAGACCCTCTCTTTCGCGCCCTCTGTTTCACGCCCTCTGTTTCGCGCCCTGTGTTTCACGCGCTCTGTTTCAGCCCCTCTGGTTCAGACCCGACTGTTTCAGAACCTCTGTTTCAGACCCTCTGTTTCTCGCCTTCTGTTTCAGCCCCTCTGTTTCTCGCCCTCTGTTTCAGACCCTCTGTTTCAGCCCCTCTGTTTCAGCCCCTCTGTTTCTCGCCCTCTGTTTCGCGCCCTCTGTTTCAGAACCTCTGTTTCAGCCCCTCTGTTTCAGCCCCTCTGTTTCAGCCCCTCTGTTTCAGCCCATCTGTTTCTCGCCCTCTGTTTCAGCCCCTCTGTTTCAGCCCCTCTGTTTCAGCCCCTCTGTTTCAGCCCCTCTGTTTCAGACCCTCTGTTTCTCGCCCTCTGTTTCGCGACCTCTGTTTCGCGTCCTCTGTTTCAGACCCTCTGTTTCAGACCCTCTGTTTCAGACCCTCTGTTTCTCGCCCTCTGTTTCAGCCCCTCTGTTTCTCGCCCTCTGTTTCGGCCCCTCTGTTTCTCGCCCTCTGTTTCAGACCCTCTGTTTCCGACCCTCTGTTTCAGACCCTCTGTTTCTCGCCCTCTGTTGCTGCCCCTCTGTTTCTCGCCCTCTGTTTCAGCCCCTCTGTTTCAGACCCTCTGTTTCAGCCCCTCTGTTTCATACCCTCTGTTTCAGACCCTCTGTTTCAGACCCTCTGTTTCAGACCCCCTGTTTCAGACCCTCTGTTTCTCGCCCTCTGTTTCAGACCCTCTGTTTCAGACCCTCTGTTTCTCGCCCTCTGTTTCAGCCCCTCTGTTTCAGACCCTCTGTTTCGCGCCCTCTGTTTCGTGCCCTCTGTTTCAGACCCTCTGTTTCAGACCCTCTGTTTCTCGCCCTCTGTTTCAGACCCTCTTTTTCGCGCCCTCTGTTTCAGCCCCTCTGTTTCAGCCCCTCTGTTTCAGGCCCTCTGTTTCAGCCCCTCTGTTTCTCGCCCTCTGTTTCTCACCCTCTGTTTCAGACCCTATGTTTCGCGCCCTCTGTTTCAGACGATCTGTTTCAGCCCCTCTGTTTCAGCCCCTCTTTTTCAGCCCCTCTGTTTCAGCCCATCTGTTTCTCGCCCTCTGTTTCAGCCCCTCTGTTTCAGCCCCTCTGTTTCAGCCCCTCTGTTTCTGCCCCTCTGTTTCAGACCCTCTGTTTCTCGCCCTCTGTTTCGCGACCTCTGTTTCGCGCCCTCTGTTTCAGACCCTCTGTTTCAGACCCTATGTTTCAGACCCTCTGTTTCAGACCCTCTGTTTCTCGCCCTCTGTTTCAGCCCCTCTGTTTCTCGCCCTCTGTTTCGGCCCCTCAGTTTCTCGCCCACTGTTTCAGACCCTCTGTTTCCGACCCTCTGTTTCAGACCCTCTGTTTCTCGCCCTCTGTTGCAGCCCCTCTGTTTCTCGCCCTCTGTTTCAGCCCCTCTGTTTCAGAACCTCTGTTTCAGCCCCTCTGTTAAATACCCTCTGTTTCAGACCCTCTGTTTCAGACCCTCTGTTTCAGACCCCCTGTTTCAGACCCTCTGTCTCTCGCCCTCTGTTTCAGACCCTCTGTTTCAGACCCTCTGTTTCAGACCCTCTGTTTCTCGCCCTCTGTTTCAGCCCCTCTGTTTCAGACCCTCTGTTTCGCGCCCTCTGTTTCATGCCCTCTGTTTCAGACCCTCTGTTTCAGACCCTCTGTTTCAGACCCTCTGTTTCTCGCCCTCTGTTTCAGACCCTCTTTTTCGCGCCCTCTGTTTCAGCCCCTCTGTTTCTGCCCCTCTGTTTCAGCCCCTCTGTTTCAGCCCCTCTGTTTCTCGCCCTCTGTTTCTAACCCTCTGTTTCAGACCCTCTGTTTCAGCCCCACTGTTTCAGCCCCTCTGTTTCTCGCCCTCTGTTTCAGCCCCTCTGTTTCAGCCCCTCTGTTTCAGACCCTCTGTTTCTCGCCCTCTGTTTCAGACCCTCTGTTTCTCGCCCTCTGTTTCGCGACCTCTGTTTCGCGCCCTCTGTTTCAGACCCTCTGTTTCAGACCCTCTGTTTCAGACCCTCTTTTCAGACCCTCTGTTTCAGACCCACTGTTTCTCGCCCTCTGTTTCGGCACCTCTGTTTCTCGCCCTCTGTTTCAGCCCCTCTGTTTCAGACCCTCTGTTTCTCACCCTCTGTTTCAGCCCCTCTGTTTCAGACCCGCTGTTTCAGCCCCTCTGTTTCAGACCCTCTGTTTCAGACCATCTGTTTCTCGCCCTCTGTTTTGCGCCCTCTGTTTCGGCCCCTCTGTTTCTCGCCCTCTGCTTCGGCCCCTCTGTTTTGCATCCTCTGTTTCAGACCCTCTGTTTCAGACCCTCTGTTTCTCGCCCTCTGTTTCAGCCCCTCTGTTTCAGACCCTCTCTTTCGCGCCCTCTGTTTCATGCCCTCTGTTTCGCGCCCTGTGTTTCACGCGCTCTGTTTCAGCCCCTCTGGTTCAGACCCGCTGTTTCAGACCCTCTGTTTCTCGCCCTCTGTTTCGCGCCCTCTGTTTCGCGCACTCTGCTTCAGACCATCTGTTTCGCCCCCTCTGTTTCCCGCACTCTGTTTCGCGCCCTCTGTTTCGCGCCCTCTGTTTCAGACCCTCTGTTTCGGCCCCTCTGTTTTCCACCCTCTGTTTCTGCCACTCTGTTTCGCGCCCTCTGTTTCGCGCCCTCGGTTTCAGACCCTCTGTTTCTCGCCCTCTGTTTCTCGCCCTCTGTTTCAGTCCCTCTGTTTCAGACCCTCTGTTTCAGCCCCTCTGTTTCTCGCCCTCTGTTTCAGCCCCTCTGTTTCAGACCCTCTGTTTCGCGCTCTCTGTTTCGTGCCCTCTGTTTCAGACCCTCTGTTTCAGACCCTCTGTTTCTCGCCTTCTGTTTCAGCCCCTCTGTTTCTCGCCCTCTGTTTCAGACCCTCTGTTTCAGCCCCTCTGTTTCAGCCCCTCTGTTTCTCACCCTCTGTTTCGCGCCCTCTGTTTCAGCCCCTCTGTTTCAGACCCACTGTTTCAGCCCCTCTGTTTCAGCCCCTCTGTGTCTGCCCCTCTGTATCAGCCAACTCTGTTTCTCGTTCTCTGTTTCTCGCCCTCTGTTTCGCGCCCTCTGTTTCAGAACCTCTGTTTCAGCCCCTCTGTTTCAGCCCCTCTGTTTCAGCCCCTCTGTTTCAGCCCATCTGTTTCTCGCCCTCTGTTTCAGCCCCTCTGTTTCAGCCCCTCTGTTTCAGCCCCTCTGTTTCAGCCCCTCTGTTTCAGACCCTCTGTTTCTCGCCCTCTGTTTCGCGACCTCTGTTTCGCGCCCTCTGTTTCAGACCCTCTGTTTCAGACCCTCTGTTTCAGACCCTCTGTTTCTCGCCCTCTGTTTCAGCCCCTCTGTTTCTCGCCCTCTGTTTCGGCCCCTCTGTTTCTCGCCCTCTGTTTCAGACCCTCTGTTTCCGACCCTCTGTTTCAGACCCTCTGTTTCTCGCCCTCTGTTGCTGCCCCTCTGTTTCTCGCCCTCTGTTTCAGCCCCTCTGTTTCAGACCCTCTGTTTCAGACCCTCTGTTTCATACCCTCTGTTTCAGACCCTCTGTTTCAGACCCTCTGTTTCAGACCCCCTGTTTCAGACCCTCTGTTTCTCGCCCTCTGTTTCAGACCCTCTGTTTCAGACCCTCTGTTTCTCGCCCTCTGTTTCAGCCCCTCTGTTTCAGACCCTCTGTTTCGCGCCCTCTGTTTCGTGCCCTCTGTTTCAGACCCTCTGTTTCAGACCCTCTGTTTCAGACCCTCTGTTTCTCGCCCTCTGTTTCAGACCCTCTTTTTCGCGCCCTCTGTTTCAGCCCCTCTGTTTCAGCCCCTCTGTTTCAGGCCCTCTGTTTCAGCCCCTCTGTTTCTCGCCCTCTGTTTCTCACCCTCTGTTTCAGACCCTCTGTTTCGCGCCCTCTGTTTCAGACGATCTGTTTCAGCCCCTCTGTTTCAGCCCCTCTGTTTCAGCCCCTCTGTTTCAGCCCATCTGTTTCTCGCCCTCTGTTTCAGCCCCTCTGTTTCAGCCCCTCTGTTCAGCCCCTCTGTTTCTGCCCCTCTGTTTCAGACCCTCTGTTTCTCGCCCTCTGTTTCACGACCTCTGTTTCGCGCCCTCTGTTTCAGACCCTCTGTTTCAGACCCTCTGTTTCAGACCCTCTGTTTCAGACCCTCTGTTTCTCGCCCTCTGTTTCAGCCCCTCTGTTTCTCGCCCTCTGTTTCGGCCCCTCTGTTTCTCGCCCTCTGTTTCAGACCCTCTGTTTCCGACCCTCTGTTTCAGACCCTCTGTTTCTCGCCCTCTGTTGCAGCCCCTCTGTTTCTCGCCCTCTGTTTCAGCCCCTCTGTTTCAGAACCTCTGTTTCAGCCCCTCTGTTAAATACCCTCTGTTTCAGACCCTCTGTTTCAGACCCTCTGTTTCAGACCCCCTGTTTCAGACCCTCTGTCTCTCGCCCTCTGTTTCAGACCCTCTGTTTCAGACCCTCTGTTTCTCGCCCTCTGTTTCAGCCCCTCTGTTTCAGACCCTCTGTTTCGCGCCCTCTGTTTCGTGCCCTCTGTTTCAGACCTCTGTTTCAGACCCTCTGTTTCAGACCCTCTGTTTCTCGCCCTCTGTTTCAGACCCTCTTTTTCGCGCCCTCTGTTTCAGCCCCTCTGTTTCTGCCCCTCTGTTTCAGCCCCTCTGTTTCAGCCCCTCTGTTTCTCGCCCTCTGTTTCTAACCCTCTGTTTCAGACCCTCTGTTTCAGCCCCACTGTTTCAGCCCCTCTGTTTCTCGCCCTCTGTTTCAGCCCCTCTGTTTCAGCCCCTCTGTTTCAGACCCTCTGTTTCTCGCCCTCTGTTTCAGACCCTCTGTTTCTCGCCCTCTGTTTCGCGACCTCTGTTTCGCGCCCTCTGTTTCAGACCCTCTGTTTCAGACCCTCTGTTTCAGACCCTCTTTTCAGACCCTCTGTTTCAGACCCTCTGTTTCTCGCCCTCTGTTTCGGCACCTCTGTTTCTCGCCCTCTGTTTCAGCCCCTCTGTTTCAGACCCTCTGTTTCTCACCCTCTGTTTCAGCCCCTCTGTTTCAGACCCGCTGTTTCAGCCCCTCTGTTTCAGACCCTCTGTTTCAGACCATCTGTTTCTCGCCCTCTGTTTTGCGCCCTCTGTTTTGGCCCCTCTGTTTCTCGCCCTCTGCTTTGGCCCCTCTGTTTTGCATCCTCTGTTTCAGACCCTCTGTTTCAGACCCTCTGTTTCTCGCCCTCTGTTTCAGCCCCTCTGTTTCAGACCCTCTCTTTCGCGCCCTCTGTTTCATGCCCTCTGTTTCGCGCCCTGTGTTTCACGCGCTCTGTTTCAGCCCCTCTGGTTCAGACCCGACTGTTTCAGACCCTCTGTTTCAGACCCTCTGTTTCTCGCCCTCTGTTTCGGCCCCTCTGTTTCTCGCCCATGTTTCGGCCCCTCTGTTTCGCGCCCTCTGTTTCAGACCCTCTGTTTCAGACCCTCTGTTTCTCGCCCTCTATTTCGCGCCCTCTGTTTCGCGCAATCTGTTTCAGACCCTCTGTTTCGGCCACTCTGTTTCCCGCCCTCTGTTTCGTGCCCTCTGTTTCAGACCCTCTGTTTCAGACCCTCTGTTTCTCGCCCTCTGTTTCAGCCCCTCTGTTTCAGACCCTCTGTTTCGCGCCCTCTGTTTCGCGCCCTCTGTTTCGTGCCCTCTGTTTCAGCCCCTCTGTTTCAGACCCTCTGTTTCAGACCCTCTGTTTCAGACCCTCTGTTTCTCGCCCTCTGTTTCGGCCCCTCTGTTTCTCGCCCTCTGTTTCGGCCCCTCTGTTTGGGGCCCTCTGTTTCAGACCCTCTGTTTCAGACCCTCTGTTTCAGACCCTCTGTTTCAGACCCTCTGTTTCAGCCCCTCTGTTTCAGACCCCCTGTTTCAGACCCTCTGTTTCTCGCCCTCTGTTTCAGACCCTCTGTTTCAGACCCTCTGTTTCTCGCCCTCTGTTTCAGCCCCTCTGTTTCGGACCCTCTGTTTCGCGCCCTCTGTTTCGTGCCCTATGTTTCAGACCCTCTGTTTCAGACCCTCTGTTTCTCGCCCTCTGTTTCAGCCCCTCTGTTTCTAGCCCTCTGTTTCAGCCGCTCTGTTTCAGACCCTCTGTTTCAGCCCCTCTGTTTCAGCCCCTCTGTTTCAGACCCTCTTTTTCTCGCCCTGTGTTTCGCGCCCTCTGTTTCAGCCCCTCTGTTTCAGACGCAATGTTTCAGCCCCTCTGTTTCAGCCCCTCTGTCTCTGCCCCTTTGTTTCAGCCCCTCTGTTTCTCGTCCTCTGTTTCTCGCCCTCTGTTTCGCGCCCTCTGTTTCAGCCCCTCTGTTTCAGCCCCTCTGTTTCAGCCCCTCTGTTTCTCGCCCTCTGTTTCAGCCCCTCTGGTTCAGACCCGACTGTTTCAGACCCTCTGTTTCAGACCCTCTGTTTCTCGCCCTCTATTTCGGCCCCTCTGTTTCTCGCCCTCTGTTTCAGCCCCTCTGTTTCGCGCCCTCTGTTTCAGACCCTCTGTTTCAGACCCTCTGTTTCTCGCCCTCTATTTCGCGCCCTCTGTTTCACGCAATCTGTTTCAGACCCTCTGTTTCGGCCACTCTGTTTCCCGCCCTCTGTTTCGCGTCCTCTGTTTCAGACCCTCTGTTTCAGACCCTCTGTTTCTCGCCCTCTGTTTCAGCCCCTCTGTTTCAGACCCTCTGTTTCAGCCCATCTGTTTCTCGCCCTCTGTTTCAGCCCCTCTGTTTCAGCCCCTCTGTTTCAGCCCCTCTGTTTCTGCCCCTCTGTTTCAGACCCTCTGTTTCTCGCCCTCTGTTTCGCGACCTCTGTTTCGCGCCCTCTGTTTCAGACCCTCTCTTTCAGACCCTCTGTTTCAGACCCTCTGTTTCTCGCCCTCTGTTTCAGCCCCTCTGTTTCTCGCCCTCTGTTTCGGCCCCTCTGTTTCTCGCCCTCGCTTTCAGACCCTCTGTTTCCGACCCTCTGTTTCAGACCCTATGTATCTCGCCCTCTGTTGCAGCCCCTCTGTTTCTCGCCCTCTGTTTCAGCCCCTCTGTTTCAGACCCTCTGTTTCAGCCCCTCTGTTTCATACCCTCTGTTTCAGACCCTCTGTTTCAGACCCTCTGTTTCAGACCCCCTGTTTCAGACCCTCTGTCTCTCGCCCACTGTTTCAGACCCTCTGTTTCAGACCCTCTGTTTCTCGCCCTCTGTTTCAGCCCCTCTGTTTCAAACCCTCTGTTTCGCGCCCTCTGTTTCGTGCCCTCTGTTTCAGACCCTCTGTTTCAGACCCTCTGTTTCAGACCCTCTGTTTCTCGCCCTCTGTTTCAGACCCTCTTTTTCGCGCCCTCTGTTTCAGCCCCTCTGTTTCAGCCCCTCTGTTTCAGCCCCTCTGTTTCTCGCCCGCTGTTTCTCACCCTCTGTTTCAGACCCTCTGTTTCAGCCCCTCTGTTTAAGCCCCTCTGTTTCTCGCCCTCTGTTTCAGCCCCTCTGTTTCAGACCCTCTGTTTCAGACCCTCTGTTTCAGACCCTCTGTTTCAGACCCTCTGTTTCAGCCCCTCTGTTTCAGACCCCCTGTTTCAGACCCTCTGTTTCTCGCCCTCTGTTTCAGACCCTCTGTTTCAGACCCTCTGTTTCTCGCCCTCTGTTTCAGCCCCTCTGTTTCAGACCCTCTGTTTCTCGCCCTCTGTTTCGCGACCTCTGTTTCGCGCCCTCTGTTTCAGACCCTCTGTTTCAGACCCTCTGTTTCAGACCCTCTTTTCAGACCCTCTGTTTCAGACCCTCTGTTTCTCGCCCTCTGTTTCGGCACCTCTGTTTCTCGCCCTCTGTTTCAGCCCCTCTGTTTCAGACCCTCTGTTTCTCACCCTCTGTTTCAGCCCCTCTGTTTCAGACCCGCTGTTTCAGCCCCTCTGTTTCAGACCCTCTGTTTCAGACCATCTGTTTCTCGCCCTCTGTTTTGCGCCCTCTGTTTCGGCCCCTCTGTTTCTCGCCCTCTGCTTCGGCCCCTCTGTTTCGCATCCTCTGTTTCAGACCCTCTGTTTCAGACCCTCTGTTTCTCGCCCTCTATTTCAGCCCCTCTGTTTCAGACCCTCTCTTTCGCGCCCTCTGTTTCACGCCCTCTGTTTCGCGCCCTGTGTTTCACGCGCTCTGTTTCAGCCCCTCTGGTTCAGACCCGACTGTTTCAGAACCTCTGTTTCAGACCCTCTGTTTCTCGCCTTCTGTTTCAGCCCCTCTGTTTCTCGCCCTCTGTTTCAGACCCTCTGTTTCAGCCCCTCTGTTTCAGCCCCTCTGTTTCTCGCCCTCTGTTTCGCGCCCTCTGTTTCAGAACCTCTGTTTCAGCCCCTCTGTTTCAGCCCCTCTGTTTCAGCCCCTCTGTTTCAGCCCATCTGTTTCTCGCCCTCTGTTTCAGCCCCTCTGTTTCAGCCCCTCTGTTTCAGCCCCTCTGTTTCAGCCCCTCTGTTTCAGACCCTCTGTTTCTCGCCCTCTGTTTCGCGACCTCTGTTTCGCGTCCTCTGTTTCAGACCCTCTGTTTCAGACCCTCTGTTTCAGACCCTCTGTTTCTCGCCCTCTGTTTCAGCCCCTCTGTTTCTCGCCCTCTGTTTCGGCCCCTCTGTTTCTCGCCCTCTGTTTCAGACCCTCTGTTTCCGACCCTCTGTTTCAGACCCTCTGTTTCTCGCCCTCTGTTGCTGCCCCTCTGTTTCTCGCCCTCTGTTTCAGCCCCTCTGTTTCAGACCCTCTGTTTCAGCCCCTCTGTTTCATACCCTCTGTTTCAGACCCTCTGTTTCAGACCCTCTGTTTCTGCCCCTCTGTTTCAGACCCTCTGTTTCTCGCCCTCTGTTTCGCGACCTCTGTTTCGCGCCCTCTGTTTCAGACCCTCTGTTTCAGACCCTATGTTTCAGACCCTCTGTTTCAGACCCTCTGTTTCTCGCCCTCTGTTTCAGCCCCTCTGTTTCTCGCCCTCTGTTTCGGCCCCTCAGTTTCTCGCCCACTGTTTCAGACCCTCTGTTTCCGACCCTCTGTTTCAGACCCTCTGCTTCTCGCCCTCTGTTGCAGCCCCTCTGTTTCTCGCCCTCTGTTTCAGCCCCTCTGTTTCAGAACCTCTGTTTCAGCCCCTCTGTTAAATACCCTCTGTTTCAGACCCTCTGTTTCAGACCCTCTGTTTCAGACCCCCTGTTTCAGACCCTCTGTCTCTCGCCCTCTGTTTCAGACCCTCTGTTTCAGACCCTCTGTTTCAGACCCTCTGTTTCTCGCCCTCTGTTTCAGCCCCTCTGTTTCAGACCCTCTGTTTCGCGCCCTCTGTTTCATGCCCTCTGTTTCAGACCCTCTGTTTCAGACCCTCTGTTTCAGACCCTCTGTTTCTCGCCCTCTGTTTCAGACCCTCTTTTTCGCGCCCTCTGTTTCAGCCCCTCTGTTTCTGCCCCTCTGTTTCAGCCCCTCTGTTTCAGCCCCTCTGTTTCTCGCCCTCTGTTTCTAACCCTCTGTTTCAGACCCTCTGTTTCAGCCCCACTGTTTCAGCCCCTCTGTTTCTCGCCCTCTGTTTCAGCCCCTCTGTTTCAGCCCCTCTGTTTCAGACCCTCTGTTTCTCGCCCTCTGTTTCAGACCCTCTGTTTCTCGCCCTCTGTTTCGCGACCTCTGTTTCGCGCCCTCTGTTTCAGACCCTCTGTTTCAGACCCTCTGTTTCAGACCCTCTTTTCAGACCCTCTGTTTCAGACCCTCTGTTTCTCGCCCTCTGTTTCGGCACCTCTGTTTCTCGCCCTCTGTTTCAGCCCCTCTGTTTCAGACCCTCTGTTTCTCACCCTCTGTTTCAGCCCCTCTGTTTCAGACCCGCTGTTTCAGCCCCTCTGTTTCAGACCCTCTGTTTCAGACCATCTGTTTCTCGCCCTCTGTTTTGCGCCCTCTGTTTCGGCCCCTCTGTTTCTCGCCCTCTGCTTCGGCCCCTCTGTTTTGCATCCTCTGTTTCAGACCCTCTGTTTCAGACCCTCTGTTTCTCGCCCTCTGTTTCAGCCCCTCTGTTTCAGACCCTCTCTTTCGCGCCCTCTGTTTCATGCCCTCTGTTTCGCGCCCTGTGTTTCACGCGCTCTGTTTCAGCCCCTCTGGTTCAGACCCGACTGTTTCAGACCCTCTGTTTCAGACCCTCTGTTTCTCGCCCTCTGTTTCGGCCCCTCTGTTTCTCGCCCATGTTTCGGCCCCTCTGTTTCGCGCCCTCTGTTTCAGACCCTCTGTATCAGACCCTCTGTTTCTCGCCCTCTATTTCGCGCCCTCTTTTTCGCGCAATCTGTTTCAGACCCTCTGTTTCGGCCACTCTGTTTCCCGCCCTCTGTTTCGTGCCCTCTGTTTCAGACCCTCTGTTTCAGACCCTCTGTTTCTCGCCCTCTGTTTCAGCCCCTCTGTTTCAGACCCTCTGTTTCGCGCCCTCTGTTTCGCGCCCTCTGTTTCGCGCCCTCTGTTTCAGCCCCTCTGTTTCAGACCCTCTGTTTCAGACCCTCTGTTTCAGACCCTCTGTTTCTCGCCCTCTGTTTCGGCCCCTCTGTTTCTCGCCCTCTGTTTCGGCCCCTCTGTTTGGGGCCCTCTGTTTCAGACCCTCTGTTTCAGACCCTCTGTTTCAGACCCTCTTTTTCTCGCCCTCTGTTTCGCACCCTCTGTTTCGCCCCCTCTGCTTCAGACCCTCTGTTTCGGCCCCTCTGTTTCCCGCCCTCTGTTTCGTGCCCTCTGTTTCGCGCCCTCTGTTTCAGACCCTCTGTTTCAGCCCCTCTGTTTCCCACCCTCTGTTTCGGCCACTCTGTTTCGCGCCCTCTGTTTCGCGCCCTCTGTTTCAGAGCCTCTGTTTCAGACCCTCTGTTTCTCGCCCTCTGTTTCTCGCCCTCTGTTTCAGACCCTCTGTTTCAGACCCTCTGTTTCAGACCCTCTGTTTCAGCCCCTCTGTTTCAGACCCTCTGTTTCAGACCCTCTGTTTCTCGCTCTCTGTTTCAGACCCTCTGTTTCAGACCCTCTGTTTCTCGCCCTCTGTTTCAGCCCCTCTGTTTCGGCCCCTCTGTTTCTCGCCCTCTGTTTCGGCCCCTCTGTTTGGGGCCCTCTGTTTCAGACCCTCTGTTTCAGACCCTCTGTTTCAGACCCTCTGTTTCAGACCCTCTGTTTCAGCCCCTCTGTTTCAGACCCCCTGTTTCAGACCCTCTGTTTCTCGCCCTCTGTTTCAGACCCTCTGTTTCAGACCCTCTGTTTCTCGCCCTCTGTTTCAGCCCCTCTGTTTCGGACCCTCTGTTTCGCGCCCTCTGTTTCGTGCCCTATGTTTCAGACCCTCTGTTTCAGACCCTCTGTTTCTCGCCCTCTGTTTCAGCCCCTCTGTTTCTAGCCCTCTGTTTCAGCCGCTCTGTTTCAGACCCTCTGTTTCAGCTCCTCTGTTTCAGACCCTCTGTTTCAGACCCTCTTTTTCTCGCCCTGTGTTTCGCGCCCTCTGTTTCAGCCCCTCTGTTTCAGACGCAATGTTTCAGCCCCTCTGTTTCAGCCCCTCTGTCTCTGCCCCTTTGTTTCAGCCCCTCTGTTTCTCGTCCTCTGTTTCTCGCCCTCTGTTTCGCGCCCTCTGTTTCAGCCCCTCTGTTTCAGCCCCTCTGTTTCAGCCCCTCTGTTTCTCGCTCTCTGTTTCAGCCCCTCGGGTTCAGACCCGACTGTTTCAGACCCTCTGTTTCAGACCCTCTGTTTCTCGCCCTCTATTTCGGCCCCTCTGTTTCTCGCCCTCTGTTTCAGCCCCTCTGTTTCGCGCCCTCTGTTTCAGACCCTCTGTTTCAGACCCTCTGTTTCTCGCCCTCTATTTCGCGCCCTCTGTTTCGCGCAATCTGTTTCAGACCCTCTGTTTCGGCCACTCTGTTTCCCGCCCTCTGTTTCGCGTCCTCTGTTTCAGACCCTCTGTTTCAGACCAACTGTTTCTCGCCCTCTGTTTCAGCCCCTCTGTTTCAGACCCTCTGTTTCAGCCCATCTGTTTCTCGCCCTCTGTTTCAGCCCCTCTGTTTCAGCCCCTCTGTTTCAGCCCCTCTGTTTCTGCCCCTCTGTTTCAGACCCTCTGTTTCTCGCCCTCTGTTTCGCGACCTCTGTTTCGCGCCCTCTGTTTCAGACCCTCTCTTTCAGACCCTCTGTTTCAGACCCTCTGTTTCTCGCCCTCTGTTTCAGCCCCTCTGTTTCTCGCCCTCTGTTTCGGCCCCTCTGTTTCTCGCCCTCTGTTTCAGACCCTCTGTTTCCGACCCTCTGTTTCAGACCCTATGTATCTCGCCCTCTGTTGCAGCCCCTCTGTTTCTCGCCCTCTGTTTCAGCGACTCTGTTTCAGACCCTCTGTTTCAGCCCCTCTGTTTCATACCCTCTGTTTCAGACCCTCTGTTTCAGACCCTCTGTTTCAGACCCCCTGTTTCAGACCCTCTGTCTCTCGCCCACTGTTTCAGACCCTCTGTTTCAGACCCTCTGTTTCTCGCCCTCTGTTTCAGCCCCTCTGTTTCAGACCCTCTGTTTCGCGCCCTCTGTTTCGTGCCCTCTGTTTCAGACCCTCTGTTTCAGACCCTCTGTTTCAGACCCTCTGTTTCTCGCCCTCTGTTTCAGACCCTCTTTTTCGCGCCCTCTGTTTCAGCCCCTCTGTTTCAGCCCCTCTGTTTCAGCCCCTCTGTTTCTCGCCCTCTGTTTCTCACCCTCTGTTTCAGATCCTCTGTTTCAGCCCCTCTGTTTCAGCCCCTCTGTTTCTCGCCCTCTGTTTCAGCCCCTCTGTTTCAGACCCTCTGTTCCAGACCCTCTGTTTCTCGCCCTCTGTTTCAGACCCTCTGTTTCTCGCCCTCTGTTTCGCGACCTCTGTTTCGCGCCCTCTGTTTCAGACCCTCTGTTTCAGACCCTCTGTTTCAGACCCTCTTTTCAGACCCTCTGTTTCAGACCCTCTGTTTCTCGCCCTCTGTTTCGGCACCTCTGTTTCTCGCCCTCTGTTTCAGCCCCTCTGTTTCAGACCCTCTGTTTCTCACCCTCTGTTTCAGCCCCTCTGTTTCAGACCCGCTGTTTCAGCCCCTCTGTTTCAGACCCTCTGTTTCAGACCATCTGTTTCTCGCCCTCTGTTTTGCACCCTCTGTTTCGGCCCCTCTGTTTCTCGCCCTCTGCTTCGGCCCCTCTGTTTCGCATCCTCTGTTTCAGACCCTCTGTTTCAGACCCTCTGTTTCTCGCCCTCTATTTCAGCCCCTCTGTTTCAGACCCTCTCTTTCGCGCCCTCTGTTTCACGCCCTCTGTTTCGCGCCCTGTGTTTCACGCGCTCTGTTTCAGCCCCTCTGGTTCAGACCCGACTGTTTCAGACCCTCTGTTTCTCGCCCTCTGTTTCGGCCCCTCTGTTTCTCGCCCTCTGTTTCGGCCCCTCTGTTTCGCGCCCTCTGTTTCAGATCCTCTGTTTCAGACCCTCTGTTTCTCGCCCTCTATTTCGCGCCCTCTGTTTCGCGCAATCTGTTTCAGACCCTCTGTTTCGGCCACTCTGTTTCCCGCCCTCTGTTTCGTGCCCTCTGTTTCAGACCCTCTGTTTCAGCCCCTCTGTTTCAGACCCCCTGTTTCAGACCCTCTGTTTCTCGCCCTCTGTTTCAGACCCTCTGTTTCAGACCCTCTGTTTCTCGCCCTCTGTTTCAGCCCCTCTGTTTCGGACCCTCTGTTTCGCGCCCTCTGTTTCGTGCCCTATGTTTCAGACCCTCTGTTTCAGACCCTCTGTTTCTCGCCCTCTGTTTCAGCCCCTCTGTTTCTAGCCCTCTGTTTCAGCCGCTCTGTTTCAGACCCTCTGTTTCAGCTCCTCTGTTTCAGACCCTCTGTTTCAGACCCTCTTTTTCTCGCCCTGTGTTTCGCGCCCTCTGTTTCAGCCCCTCTGTTTCAGACGCAATGTTTCAGCCCCTCTGTTTCAGCCCCTCTGTCTCTGCCCCTTTGTTTCAGCCCCTCTGTTTCTCGTCCTCTGTTTCTCGCCCTCTGTTTCGCGCCCTCTGTTTCAGCCCCTCTGTTTCAGCCCCTCTGTTTCAGCCCCTCTGTTTCTCGCCCTCTGTTTCAGCCCCTCTGGTTCAGACCCGACTGTTTCAGACCCTCTGTTTCAGACCCTCTGTTTCTCGCCCTCTATTTCGGCCCCTCTGTTTCTCGCCCTCTGTTTCAGCCCCTCTGTTTCGCGCCCTCTGTTTCAGACCCTCTTTTTCAGACACTCTGTTTCTCGCCCTCTATTTCGCGCCCTCTGTTTCGCGCAATCTGTTTCAGACCCTCTGTTTCGGCCACTCTGTTTCCCGCCCTCTGTTTCGCGTCCTCTGTTTCAGACCCTCTGTTTCAGACCCTCTGTTTCTCGCCCTCTGTTTCAGCCCCTCTGTTTCAGACCCTCTGTTTCAGCCCATCTGTTTCTCGCCCTCTGTTTCAGCCCCTCTGTTTCAGCCCCTCTGTTTCAGCCCCTCTGTTTCTGCCCCTCTGTTTCAGACCCTCTGTTTCTCGCCCTCTGTTTCGCGACCTCTGTTTCGCGCCCTCTGTTTCAGACCCTCTCTTTCAGACCCTCTGTTTCAGACCCTCTGTTTCTCGCCCTCTGTTTCAGCCCCTCTGTTTCTCGCCCTCTGTTTCGGCCCCTCTGTTTCTCGCCCTCTGTTTCAGACACTCTGTTTCCGACCCTCTGTTTCAGACCCTATGTATCTCGCCCTCTGTTGCAGCCCCTCTGTTTCTCGCCCTCTGTTTCAGCCCCTCTGTTTCAGACCCTCTGTTTCAGCCCCTCTGTTTCATACCCTCTGTTTCAGACCCTCTGTTTCAGACCCTCTGTTTCAGACCCCCTGTTTCAGACCCTCTGTCTCTCGCCCACTGTTTCAGACCCTCTGTTTCAGACCCTCTGTTTCTCGCCCTCTGTTTCAGCCCCTCTGTTTCAGACCCTCTGTTTCGCGCCCTCTGTTTCGTGCCCTCTGTTTCAGACCCTCTGTTTCAGACCCTCTGTTTCAGACCCTCTGTTTCTCGCCCTCTGTTTCAGACCCTCTTTTTCGCGCCCTCTGTTTCAGCCCCTCTGTTTCAGCCCCTCTGTTTCAGCCCCTCTGTTCCTCGCCCTCTGTTTCTCACCCTCTGTTTCGCATCCTCTGTTTCAGACCCTCTGTTTCAGACCCTCTGTTTCTCGCCCTCTATTTCAGCCCCTCTGTTTCAGACCCTCTGTTTCGCGCCCTCTGTTTCGTGCCCTCTGTTTCAGACCCTCTGTTTCAGACCCTCTGTTTCAGACCCTCTGTTTCTCGCCCTCTGTTTCAGACCCTCTTTTTCGCGCCCTTTGTTTCAGCCCCTCTGTTTCAGCCCCTCTGTTTCGGCCCCTCTGTTTCTCGCCCTCTGCTTCGGCCCCTCTGTTTCGCATCCTCTGTTTCAGACCCTCTGTTTCAGACCCTCTGTTTCTCGCCCTCTATTTCAGCCCCTCTGTTTCAGACCCTCTCTTTCGCGCCCTCTGTTTCACGCCCTCTGTTTCGCGCCCTGTGTTTCACGCGCTCTGTTTCAGCCCCTCTGGTTCAGACCCGACTGTTTCAGACCCTCTGTTTCAGACCCTCTGTTTCACGCCCTCTGTTTCGGCCCCTCTGTTTCTCGCCCTCTGTTTCGGCCCCTCTGTTTCGCGCCCTCTGTTTCAGACCCTCTGTTTCAGACCCTCTGTTTCTCGCCCTCTATTTCACGCCCTCTGTTTCGCGCAATCTGTTTCAGACCCTCTGTTTCGGCCAATCTGTTTCCCGCCCTCTGTTTCGTGCCCTCTGTTTCAGACCCTCTGTTTCAGAACCTCTGTTTCTCGCCCTCTGTTTCAGCCCCTCTGTTTCAGACCATCTGTTTCGCGCCCTCTGTTTCGCGCCCTCTGTTTCGCGCCCTGTGTTTCAGCCCCTCTGTTTCAGCCCCTCTGTTTCTGCCCCTCTGTTTCAGACCCTCTGTTTCTCGCCCTCTGTTTCGGCCCCTCTGTTTCTCGCCCTCTGTTTCGGCCCCTCTGTTTGGGGCCCTCTGTTTCAGACCCTCTGTTTCAGACCCTCTGTTTCAGACC